>NC_073696.1:232363270-233080770 GCF_029784165.1 Wyeomyia smithii
AAAAGATCTAACTGTTACATTCCGTGACCACCAACTTTGCTTGGTAAAATCAATTTGATCATCAGATTTTATTCGAGTTTCAATTGTGAGAAGAACAAAAAGGTGAAATTTTTATAAAAGATGGAAATAGTGGTTTTCGGTAGTGTTACATGTATTAATAAAATTAACTACAAATAACATTTTCAGGTGTGATTGGCCATAACGGCTATAATTCATGTTTGAAGCGCGTCACCGAAGGGGAATACTCATACGCATTCAAAACTATGATATTCCCTGAAATCAATGCCACTCTCAGAAACGATGCAGACTTCCGTTCCAGAGCCTACGAAGGACACCACAAGTTCGATAGTGTTTTGGAATCAGCCAAACAAGTCACAAGTATTAGCATATTTCTGAAATCATGTAAATTACCGAGAGAGTTTCAACGTCCTGTTAGAGGATTAGACGAACTTTCTCGTTGGAAAGGTACTGAATTTAGAACGTTTTTACTGTATTTAAGCGTGGTAGTGCTGAAGAAATTTTTCGAGTCAAGCGAAATTGTTGAGCACTTTTTAAATGTTTTCTGTGCAATTTAAATTTGTATTAGACATGATCAAAGTTCAATAAATTACAAAGTTGCACGAAGTTTGATAATTGATTTTCTCAACGGAGTAAAGATTTTGTACGGTGAACAATTGTTCTGTAGTAATATGCACAGCCTAAGTCATTTGGTTGATGATGTTGAGAGATTTGGACCGCTTGATACATTTGATGCGTATCCTTTCGAGTCTAGGTTGTATACTTTAAAACGTTTAATCCGTAGTGGAAATTTACCATTATCGCAGGTTGCTCGTAGAATTTGTGAAATGCAGAAGAAAATTTTGAACCAAACAGCAAAATCTCGTAAACCTAGAAAACAACCAATGCTAAAACGAAAAATAGTAAATAATAACATTTCAGATCAATTTTCTGTTCTACAGTTAGCAGACAGTTCAGATTTTTATTCATTCGTTGACTTTGGTGACTATTGTATAGATACTCAGAAAAATGTAGATAGGTGGATTTTAACAAGGAACATGAAAGTTGTATCTATTGATCATGTTGTTCATAACAGAACAGCAGATAAAGTTTCATTGATCGGGCAGCCCCTGAGTGACTTATTTGATTTGTTCAAGAAACCAGTTTTATCATCATCATTGCAAATTTGCAGTTCGAATGTGAAGCATGCAGCATATATTAAAATTCAACCCAGCGAAATTTATTGCAAAATGGTTAAAATAGATTGCGAGGACACATCATTGCCAAAGTCCGTTTTCTTTCCATTGATTCATACAATAGAGTAGACGTAAGAATATTTTTTGTAATAAAGAACATCTGTTATTGTAATCATGTATCTTTTACAGTTAGGTTCCTAGAAACTAGCACGACCATCAAATGGTCTTCTATATTTCTTATGCATTGATTGCTATAAAGTAACAAGTTTGCTTTCTGGTTTTATATACATTTCTGACTCCCGAACAGCTCCCGGGTGCTGTCACGGATTGTTTTCTTACACATCCTTAACATTTTCTGATTCATCCTCTGCGTTCTCCGATTCATTCTCAAAACTTTCAGAATCATCATCCGTTCCACACTCATCTTCTTCGGATGATGAAAATCCCGACTTATCTTTACTATTAGTTTCGTTGTTCTGCTTAAAATTATGGTCGTGCGTTTCCATTGATTGTATGGGTCTTTGAGAAGAATTTCAAGTTTTTGACGTTTAACCCTATTTCTTGACGATGATGCTCGCTGCGCTCCACCTCCATTTTCATGACGTTTCAGCTCCAACCTTTTGAATCTCAAAAGATCTTTAAATAATTTTTCGTTTTGTTCACGAGTGCTGGTACAGTCGGCTACCTGCAAAACTTGATGCATCACTCTTATAAAATTTGGATATATTTCTTGAAAGTATTTGTTACAGCTTCCTGTTGACCCTTTCATTGTTCGTTTGTTCCCCATCCAGGAACTTAAGATATAAGCATTTGGGGTCATTAACTTGCGCATGATGGTTCTGAACAACGTGCCACTTTTGCGTTTACCGTTAAGGTTATACAAAGAATGTAGGTAACGAACAAACTTCTGAGAAAACTCAGTATTTGCAAACCTACTTTCGAAGGTCTGAAAGGACTTCTCGTCATTTATTTTGGCAATGTTTTCGAACTCATCGAAACTTTCTTCCTGTCGATTCGTGGTTTGTGCGACAGTATTTTTCATTGACATTAATTTGTCGAAATTAGCCATAAAATGCGTTATTTTACTAACAAGTTGTTCTTGAATGTCCAGCTTATTGTTAATTTTATTTAATTCGGTAACAAGAATCGAAAATTTTCCGTCGAGCTCATTCAACTGGATTTGGATTTTCTGCAGCTCGGAAGTGACTATTTGTTGACTATATCCTTCCATCAAAGTAGGAGCTGCATTGCCAAGTTCTTCATTATTTTCCATGCCCAGGTCGAGCTCGTCGTGTTTTATGAGGTTTGTTGTTGATGTGTCGGCCACGTCAGCATCCTTGCTGCTATCAGTGATCACGTAATATGAATCATTGGCAAGTTGTGCATATTGCTGTCCATCTGACCCCATTACAACAGGTATACTAATTTGCTGAGAAATCTACAAATGAATTTATAATAATTTATGATTTATAATATTTTCCAGAATTGATGTTACTTACATCTGATACTGGAGTACTCCCTTGTGGAAAAGGTGTTGTTTGCAGTGATTGAACGGAAGCCTGTCGCCCACCGTGAGCACTAATCGTTCCTGTAGTTTCGTAGTTGATACCTTCATGAAAACTTGAAACTAAATTTTGCTCATAACCGGAAATAACAATATGAGGCGAAGTGGACGACTTCGTTGTTGCTACGTGAGATATTCCTGAAGTATGCTTTAATGTCATAGCACGACCATGAGTAGCGGCAACAGCAGCAGCAGTAGAAACTCCACATGGCTCACTCGATCCCGGTGAAATCCATTGTTGTGGAACCTGTGTCATATAGTTTCTCTTTCAGAATTTATTTCTTATTATTATTTTTTTTTAATGTTACTTACCAAATTGTAGCTCTTAGATTTGAACTTTGGTTGCTTCTTGGCTTGTGTTTTCCTTGTACCATGACCCATTTCAGCAGCATCTTCGGAATCCGTTACTCGTTCCATAGCTTTCATCAGGCTCTCTGCGTTTTGCAAAGTTTGGACACGCCCAAGCTGCTTACATTTTTGTTTCTTCCAACTCTCCCTATCTGGGATGGATTCGACATTTTTTGCCAAACTGATGATGTTGTTAGGTGGCCAGTAAACCATCTTTTCCTCCACCCAACCGGCCGGCACCACCGCCATAGTTGGTAGGGATTTTTTTGATTTCCTTGTCTGCACAACACAAAACGCCATCGCTACTCTGTTTTCGAATTCGATACGATAAAATCGCAACCATTTTCAGTCGACAACAAACAACAAATGTCAAAAATGCTTTCGTTACACTGTAACAAAATCGTAGGCAAAATTGGTTATTTCGTGACAAGATTTGTCAAGCTTTTTATTACAGGGCAACACACTGGTAACATTTGCAATGCCGTTATTTCAATGAAACTAATTAGACATTCAACAAGTGACAAATAAACCTGCCGAAGTTGAATAGTAGTTACGATACATATTTTGTTACTCAGTTGTGATTTCGAAATAAAATATGAAATTTATTCTACTGTCGACTTAAGGTTTTTGTACACCTTATTCTGAAATAACTTGTTTGTTCTCAAATCGAAAGGCGATTGTAAATATATGGTAGAATATTAAGCATAATGGAGCAATGGAGGATAGTTATAAAAAGTAATATGAATATTTAGACGTAGACTTATTTTTCTGAAACAGGTGTAAAACGAAAATCGGAAATCGAAGATGGAGGCAATCAATTTCAAATGCTTAAAGCTAAGTTTTCAACGTCTTTCTTTAGTTTTCGTTGCATTTGCTTGAAAAATTAGTTACGCGTCCACCAAAATACGAAAAATTGTTACTGTATGACGTTAACTATTGTACTACTGAAAAATATTAAGTCACGTTTGAACAATGATTTCGACAATCAGAGTTGAAAATACCTTATTTTCAACTCTGATCGCTGAAATACCAAACTGACTATTTACGGAACAGGGATGATATCTATATGCCGAAATCGACTTCCGGTTAAAGTAAACACCAATTCCATATTAATTTTAATTGTCATTACTTTTTTTTTGAATCACGCTTAATTGTCGAGAAGGACTTATGTACAAACGGTATTGATGATTACCAATATTTTCAAAGCCAGAATGAATTGTTTGATCGGTGTGACGTCTTGGCTAAATAGTAATTTTATTTCGCGAAAAAATTAAACATCCAAATAAATTTGTTTCTTAGGAAAATAATTTGACAATATAATATAAAATGAATTAGGGGCCATCCACATACCACGTGGTCAGCTTTGTGCGGAGGGGGGGGGGGGTATGAGTAATGGGCGGCAAAAAATGTTTGTATGATACTGAAAATTTTTTTTTGGATTGATTTAAAGTTGTTTCGTCGTTCTAAAAGAATTTCTCGTAAAAAGGTAAAGAATAACTATAAGTTTAATTGAATATCTCAGAAAACATATTAGCTAAACAATTATGCTTATTCGAACTTGGAGGAATGACTATTTTTAAGTTGAAAATTTCTAAAATAAACAAACATGGTCCATTGAACTAGTAGTATGATAACCTACATTATATTTCAAATTCATCTAACTAGTTGCAGTTCAATGGAAATCTCCAATGAACTAGCAGTCTGACAACCTTCACCAAAAGTCAAATCCACATGTTATTACCGCTCGTGGAGACAACCCAATATGCCAGTCCGTAATATCTTGGCCCAGCAGCGGAACATATTCAATATGCTGCTTACCTATGGCGATGGAAAACCATTAAACAACAAATCAGTGCTTTTAATGCAAAACATTCTAGCTTTAAGTTAGATTTAGTTACAGCTCGTAGTCGGCAGCGAGGATAAAAAATTTGCTTTTAGTTATTAGGATACTTTAGAAAGTAAGCTACCAAATATAATTGGCACCGTTAAACATTAAATTGTATTTGTGCCGTGTCAAATAAATTATAGATGAAGAAAAAAAAATAGTTATCTCAGAGAAAGTTGTTTGGTTATCTGTAAAACAGACGTTTACAAGCACCGTTTTACCTAATAACAAAAAAAAAGTCTTCGTTTCGCTATTAAATTGTGAATAATGGTTTAATACACATGAAAATCGTGATTTTTCCCTCCCAACTTCTCCGTGTGTTTTAGACTGTTTGATTTTTTGTTCGTAATAATATTTCCGTAACGAGCATTCGTTAAAGAGATACTGTTTTTGTTCGTCTGTGTTTTTTTTTTCTTCAAACCATAATGAAACGTAGACACATCAAATGTAGGCGAACCGTGACAATGGTAATGATGACGAGAAACTTTAGCTTAATTAGCCGCACGCGTCATGCGCGTGTTCCTTCGCGACTGCTGGTGATCAACCGTCTAGACATACCGGTGCAAATCGATTCGAAATGTCAAATTTAATTAGTTAAACGTATCAGAGAATCTAGCAGACGCAGACGCATTAGTGGAACCAGAGATCAATATTGTTTAGCTAAGTTTTAGTAATTATAGAAAAATTTTAAACCTACTTGTCAAGCAAGAAAGTAATTTGTATCACATAAATAAAATTTTAACTCCAACATAAAAATATCTTACTGACTTACTGAGCTCAACGTTGTGATTGAAAATTGCAACGATTTTTGATTATTGTCGGTTGGTAAACGGCTGCGTAGAGCGAACCAGCAGTGTGACACGTACTAGTTGCCATAAATAAACCCCAGTTTGGTCCAGAGTTTAATGCCCTAGAACTCTATCCCGTGGTACCGACTGGGATACGAGCAACCAAGATAAGATATTTAAACCCGTGAGGACTTGGTCGTATGTTGACAGGAAAGGGAAATCTGTTCTATTTCAAGTACAGTTTGTTCGAGCGTCTGCCAGCGAGGAAGAACAAGACCAATTACAAACGGACAGTTGCTCGCCTCGTTTTCTGTAATAGGTTTCAATGTGTCGCAAGGCTGCCATGTGCATCGACGCAGATGGGAACCTTCTAACGGAAGCCAGTGAGATGGACACTTGAAAGGCGATACATACGGAACAGGAATTGACCTAGGAGCACCAGCAGCAGATGACCAAGAAGAGTTAAGGGGTTCTGATTAGCGCGCTGTGCTGGATCATTTCCAGTATTTGGGAAGAGAAAAAACTGTTGTTTGTACCATCTACAAAACTGGCGACAAGCTGGAGTACCGCAACTACCGCGATATATCACTCATTAACACCGCCTACAAAATACTCTCACAGATCCTGTTCTGTCGTCTATCACTTTTAACCAGGAGGTTCGTAGGCCAGTGCCAAGCGGGTTTTATGAGAGCCCGCGTCACGTCACGTCACGATCTCTTCAACCTGACAGATCTTTCAAAAGTGTCGCGAATACAACACATCACACCTTTATTGTCTTCACGATACCCTATAATATGGTCGATCGAGAACAGCTATGGCAGATCATGCATGACAATATAATCCCGGATAAACTGACGTGTTTGATCAAGATCACCATGGCGCAAATGATATGCTATCTACGTGTTTCAGGGATACTCTCAAGTCTCTGTTTGTTGCTCAACATCACCCTTGAGGGTGTGATCTGGAGGGTGGACATCAACATGAGGGACACGATTTTCGGTTCAGCTTCTGGGCTTCGTGGATGATTTTGATATCAAAACACGCAACTTTTTTAAGGCGGAGGAAACCTTCACCCAACTGAGTCGAACTGCTAATAAATGCGTTGAAAACGGAATACATGCGAGCGAGAGGCTCCAAGGAGAACAACATCAGTCACTGTAGACGGCGATGAGCTTAAAGTGGCTCGTGTATTTGGAGTGCCTGGTGACCAGGCATGTCGTTTTTCTTCAGAGAACCGCAAGCGTGCATGAGAATATCCTTCACTGTGGAAAGCACTGCTCTCACACTGGTGAGCAAATCAACGCACGTGCTTGAGGTGGATTTTTTTCACACGAAAGGACTTAACGCACAATAATTACACAACATAGCTCACTGTAGTGCTTTTACAGTAAGTCTTTTAAGCATATATCAAATAAGGGGAGCATCTGGGTAGGAAAGAAGCGTGCGTTTGCTTTGCATCTCGAAACTGAAAAACCTAAATTAATCCACCTAGCGGTCAGACCCAGCCTTTCTCAAAAACATAATTATTTATAAAAATAGATTTACTTGAACGCTTCAATCCAATAAATGTATATTCACTCTTCAAAATTAAAGTTGTAATCTACACATATAAAAATGCAGTCCGGTCTGTCTGTCTGTCTGTCTGATCCATATAGGCCCGAAAACTACCGAACCGATCGACGTGAAAATTTGTATGTAGGAGTTTTTGGTGCCGATAAAGGTTCTTATGATAGTTTGAGACCCCTCCCTCTTCTGGAAGGGAGGGGTCCCATACAAATGAAATATGAATTTCTGCACAAGTCAAGAACAAACCAAGCAAATGAAATCGAATTTGGCATGTGGATGTTATAAGGGGTAACAAATATGTCCATAATCCCCTAAAAGCCAGAAAACACATTTCTTCTAAAAAAAAATATATAGGGGGATTAGGGGCATAATGAGCACACGGGGCGAAATGAGCACCCCTCTTTTATGCGAAACTAAGCATTTTTAATACAATATAGTATGTGGAACTCTTCCGTAGTTACTACAGTATATCTTTACGTAGAATAAAAGTGGTTTGTCTGTTTAAAATATGGAAATATATTGAAAAAATCAACTTGGTTCCCGGATGTTGGAAAAATTATTATTATTGCGCACTGCAAAATAAGCTTAAACTGCAAAATAACTTAAACGGTCGTTTAAATGGCTCAATTAAATATGTAGACACATCCATATGACGTATGGGTCGTACCCCAAATTTCACCATCATTGAAGTTTCGATTTTAAGCTATAATTAGTGTAAAAATCTCATGTTCATGTTCACTTCAACTAATTCGATAGGGGCGAAATGGTCACCTTTAGGTGGGGTGAAATGAGCACACTTTGTCACATAAACTTACGTGAAATTCATCTCAGTAGACTTGTGAGCTTGTCTATTTCCATAGTCAGTGTTTTGTTTACAGTGGTGGTGCGAACATATTTTACAAAATCTTTGAGACCGAATCAGTCAGAAAAAGGGACTGCAGGCAGAATTGGCCACTATAAGGCACGACGGGACATTCACGAAACAAGCCGCCAAATATCACGGCATCCCGCGACAAAAGTTGGCCAATTAGTTGTACTTTTACACAGTTTCAAGATATATTCTATAAGAGTGCTCAGCTCACTGTACCCCGTGGGTGCTCATTATGCCCCAGTGGGGTGCTCATTGTGCCCTACACATCGACTGATTGCTGGTTTTTGATGCATGAATCTAATTTGTGTTTTTCACCATTATACGATAGACTTTTCAATTTGTGAATAGTGTACCTTTAATTATAGATAGTTAATTCAAGTTTTGCACTGAAGACAGCTTAAATTTTTTATCGTTTTCCATGCTTAAATCAGCAACCAAGTTAGGGTGCTCATTATGCCCCTATTACCCCTATCTTGTAGTTATTCCTGATGTAATTGCAGTCAAATGTAAAGAAAAATTTTGATCAGTGTATGTTGATTTGTCAACTTGATGTATTTAATTTCTCAAACTTTTTAAATTTGTTTTGAAATAATTTTTTATTTATTTTTAAATTTATTTTTATTTTTAAAAATAGTAGTATTTTTTTTATTTTTGAATCTTTGAAAAAGTTTCAAAAAAAATTTTTTTTTATTTTTCCCCTCCTATCAAGCGTTACGTATTATATGGATGGTCGTGAAAGAACATCCATAAATGTATTAGGCTCTAGACAAGCCAAATTGGAATTTAAAAATAACTTTTTTGCTACTATATGAGCCGTTGCGGAACAGAGTGATCTATGTGCCATAGAGCAAATTTGTCAGGAGAAGCAATTTTCGAAAAGTCTGTGAATAAAATTCTGTTCAACGGATTCTTTCAAACAAAATGTTCTAATATAAGGGTTATGAAGTGGTTTAACAGGTGAATACATAAAATTACCATTTTTTTTTGGCGAAATAAGTGAATTTACCATAACAATGTACATAGACCACTCTGACTTCATGTATATTTTACTGGAATCCTCGTATCGTTTCGGAACAAAGTGGTCTATGTACATAAACATAAATAAAAATGACGTTAACTCGTACAAAATGGCTAGTGTCACATGTTATATGATGTACATGGCATGACATGTGACGTGTAACATCACATGTAACACAAAATGTTACATATTACATGATATTTGACATGTTACATTTTTCGTGTTACATTACGTGTAACATGTTACAAACCACGAGTAACATGTTACAGGACAAGTGACAAGTTACATATCACATGTAATATGTTACATGTCACATGTTACATGATGGTGTTACCTCGATTTATGTACAAAGACCACTCTGTTCCGAAACAGAATGGCCATTCAGTTTCGGACGAAATTTCAACATGGTATAAATCAGCTTTAAAGTTTGATTTTTCGGAATTTTTCAAGTCTCCTAACTTCAGCTTCTTGAGTAGATGCGGTTTATGTAAAAAACTCATTATTGAAAAAAATGGTCTTTAGGGCTCATATATAATCGAGTCTAAAATTATATATAATCGAATCATATATAATGTGTAAAGGGTGATTTTCTAAGAATTTGGTTTTTCTTTAAAAAAAAAACGCATAAAAGTTACAAAACTGTATGAAATCTTTATTTGAGCCGATAAATTGGTTTATGTCATTTACTTTTTGTAGATAATTTCATTCAAATGTTGGCCACGGCTACGTTTTATGCGGTCCATACGAAAAGTCCAATTTTGGGTCACTTGTTCGAGCATTTCGGCTGGTATCTCGCGAATAACGCGTGTAATGTCGTCTTCCAAGGCTGGAATTGTTGCTGGCTTATGCGCATAGACGAGAGACTTAACGTAGCCCCACAAAAAATAATCTAGTGGCGTTAAATCGCATGATCTAGGCGGCCAATTCACCGGTTTATTTCGTGAGATGAATTGCTCACCGAACTCATTCCGCATTATGTCTATTGATTCGCGCGATGCGTGGCACGTTGCTCCGTCTTGCTGAAACCACATGTCAACAAGACCAAGCTCTTCCATTTCCGGCAAAAAAAAATCAGAAACCATCGCGCGATAACGAGCGCCATTGACCGTAACGTTGCGATTTTGATCATCTTTAAAGAAGTACGGACCAATGATGCCTCCAGCGTGTAAATCGCACCAAACCGTGCATTTTTCTGGGTGCATTTGAATTAAAAAAATGTTAACTTCCGGTTTCAAGGTATTAACCAAAAATGACCAAATACCACCCAAAACGGGTATTTCCGGAATCGGGATGATGCCCATAGACCGGAAATCAACTGTAGACGCCATTTTGAACTTCAATATGGTGACTTCCGGTTTCTGGAAAACAGCCAAAGTTTACCAAATACCACCATATATGCGTGTTTTCGAAAACGGGATGATGTCCAGTGACCTGAGAACGACCCTAGCGGCCATGTTGAATATTAAAATGGTGACTTCCGGTTTCTAGGAAAATATAAAAAATGGCCGACCACCACCAAAAATGGGTATTTCCAGAATCGAAATAATTCCTAGAAACCGGAAATCAATTTCAAATGCCATTTTAAAATTCAAGGTGGAGTCTTCCGGTTCGTCTGGTGTCGTTTGGAGGTGGTTTTTGGCCATTTTTTAATCTCTTCATGATATCTCCAGACATCATTTCGATTCCGAAAGTACTCATATAAGGTGGTATTTGGTGAATTTTGGCTGTTTTCCAAAAACCGGAAGTCACCATCTTAAATTTCCAAATGGAGTCTGGAGTTGATTACCGGTCTCTGGGCATCATCCCGATTCCGGAAATACCCATGTTCGATAATATTCGGCCAATTTTGGTTTTCTTCCAGAAACCAGAAGTCGCCATTTCGGAATTGAAAATTGCCTCTTCGGTCGTTCTCAAGTATCCGGATATCGTCCCGATTCTGAAACTACTCATATGAGATGGTTTTGGTCAGTTTCAGCTATTTTCCGGAAACCGGAAACTGCCATCTCAAATTTCAAAATGGCGTCTGGAGTTGATTTCCGGTTTTTAGATATCATCCCGATTCTGGAAATATCCATGTTCCATGGTATTCGGTCAATTTTGGTTCTTTTTCAGATACCGGAAGTCGCCATTTTGGAATCCAAAATGGCGTCAGGGGTCGTTTTACGGTCTCTAGATATTATTCCGGTTCTGGAAATACCCATATTGGATGGTATGTGACGTTGTATTTATTATTCAATTGTTTTTATAGCCACTAGAAACCCCGGTGGAATCTGTTCTGGAAGAACCATATTGAGGGAATATCACTATAACACCCAAAACCATAAATATGGCTGACTCTCATTTCAAAGTAAAGAAGTTACCGAATCTGTTGGTGCTAAAAGTATCGAAATCGGATGAAAATTGTCGAAGTTACAGGAATTACAATTTGTGGGTACCCGAGTACACCGTCGGGCATTTGAGGGGTAAAAAAAATCTAACTCTCCCACATTGACCTCCCACCCTTGTTACTTGATTTAAACTAATATTATCAAAAGTTGCCTTCTGATGAGCTTTGAGATGTTTCTGTGTTTTATCAATTTTCATTGCAGTGAACTGTGAAGTATCGTCTTTTAAAACCTAAAAAGGTACCCGGGTATCCCGTCGAGCACATAACGGTTAATAATGTTAGCCATCGGTTTAGGTCAACAGTATAGACAGGGTTTTTTTTTTTTTCAAGGTGGCGGGGAAATCTGCGAACAGACACCTGAGAAGAGAAATCAGGGTGTGGGAAGGAAACCAGGGAAGAGATGCTGGAGTAGTTACACTCCCCCAAACACCTACTGGTCCCTGTCCCGACCCACTAAAACCCTTCCAGTCTCCAGCCCTGGTCTTCCCGGAACGACGGTTAGGTATTACGTCGGAGAGTAGCTTTTGTGCGTGATGCACCCTCTTTACTCTTATGACCTCCTAGCTAACTACCTGGAGACTGGTAGTTAGCTACCACTGGCGTGTTGGTGGTCGACCCGCCACACACGTTGCAGCTCCAGGACGATCTAGGAGGCGACCGCACAGGCTGCGCTTTAGATGTCCCGGTCGTCGCACATCCTCCGACGGACTACATTGTACGGAGTAGTGCCAGGCCCGCTCATAGCTATCTTGTCGCTCCTCGCTCTTACGAAACGGAGGCATAAGAAGACATAAGGCTCAGCAGTCTCCTCCGCCTCCACGCACTCGGGACACATGGGGGACCCGGCGTGTCCGAACCTGTGCAGATATTGCCTTAAGCAACCATGGCCTGACAGGATCTGAACCGAATATCCCCGGGAGAAGTCGGTGCGTCCATCTGCCCTTTGGGGAGTTAGACCATTCCCGCTGCCAGCGGAGCATCGAGAATGACCTTCTGGTACTCCGTATGCCCTTTGTCACACTGGTCAAAACATTATCTGTCCTCCTTGATGGCGATGCTGATAGGCATCATGCTGGACAAGACACAGATTGCATCATATGACACCGTACGGTACGCACTCGCAACTCTCAGGCACATGTGGCTGTAGGTACTTTCCATTTTACCACGGTAACTGTTAGTACCTAGCACTCTGAACCACACTGGCCCACCATACCTAAGTATGGACGAAACCACGCTGGCAATGCTGCCATAAACCGCTGAGTTATTGGACATCATACGAGATAGTGCTGCAATAGCCGATAGGGCCTTTTTATAGGCATAGTCGATGTGACTTCCGAACGTGAGCTTATCATCAACCATAACCTCCAAAAGCTTCAGAGATCGCTTTGAGGTGATGGTGCAGTCTCCGACTCTGACCATCGCCTGTTGTTCACAACCGTGACCTTCGTCTTATAATGCGCTAGCTCCAGTTTCCTGGAGCGTATTTAGTCCTCGACCTTGCGTATACAGTGCGCGGCCGTCAACTTGACCTCTTCGATCGACTTACCGTTAACCTCTAGCGACATGTCGTCTGCAAATCCGATTATCACAACCCCTACAGGGAACTTGAGTTTCAACACCGCGTCATATATGACATTCCACAATACCGGACCCAGGATAGAACCTTGCGGAACTCCTACAGCCATTGGGACGCACTTGTGACCCTCCTCCGTATATATGTGATTGATAGACAGTATGTGATTGATTTCAAAAGAGCACACAACAGTTTAACTTCCTTAGTTGAGACCGATTTAAACCAACAGTCCTTACAAATTGTTAATATATTTTTAAATATTTTTTTCCTGCCTTACACGCCTTTGAAAGTACCACAAATCACAAGTAAAAGTTTCTATAATACATCCAGTCATTAATGGATACGTAGCGAAATAATTGAAATTGCTTTTTTATAGTCATACGAAAGACGATTGCACAATAAATCATTCAAAATAGAGTGAGCAATTTGAGGACTCAAAAAAGTTTCAGCTCTGGAAGCCCCCTTCGTGTGAGAATATATCTCTTTGTTCTCACATAGTAATCCTGAAGGATATAACTGAAAATTATTTATTTTCACAAGCCCTAAAATTCGTTAATTATCACGTTGTCAATCTACGCTCTATATGTAGAGAATAGCGAGATTAAACTCTTCGCTTAATCTTTTAGCTCGAAACTATTCAGCGCAATTCGTGCAGGAAGTCTGCACTGAACTGCCCCAGCTATTAGCATAAAATTCTCACATTCATTCACAACTTCGTGGCACACTTAGTTGAATTTCTGGGGCAGCTGCTGCAGCCGCTGCGACTGCAACAAACTCATTTTAGTCAGTCATTCAATTCGAGGTGTAAATTGCTTCTAGATTAATCAACCCACGGTCTGTCCAGGCTAGATTGCCACTCTGGATTTGGCTGCAGGCGAAGCAGAATATTTTGAATGAAACAATAATCACTACGAATACTGATTCACGTGATAAATGTGGCTAGTTTGCATCGCCCCCAAGCTACAGACCGGGCAAGCGTTTACGTACTTTTCACAGTTAGCCGCTAATGAGTCACGGAGTTGCTAGTCACACTAAAGTGTGAACTGGCCGTGGCCTTAGCGCCGGTTGAGATTCGAAAAATATGTAAATGCAGCTCTGCAGCTATCATATGTTCTTTATGGGGTCCAATTTTAATTGATGACTATACCACAATCAGCAACTGTCGGCACTGTTTCTAACATTTTTATATATTCTTTCACTCAACTACGGGAAGTGCCGCGTTCCGTATCGCACCCGCACTGATCGCAATCAAGCGACGCGACCGCGAGCTGATCTCGGCGCAGCGGAATTGACTGCTTCGCACCAATTGGTTTTAGTGCTGGCTGCAACGGTGTTAGCGGCGACGGCAACGTGGCCTTAATTTGGTGCCCAAGATCGCCGTTGCCCCAGCGAAATTCAAGTTCAAAAGCGTGAGAAAATTCGACACGGCATCCCAATGTGGGGATAGTGCGCGAAATTGATACCTGCCTTGATTGATCTATTCGAACGCGGGCTCACACACTACGAAGGCTCAATGTTCAGATTGTGGGGAATATGACCAACTTCGACGATTGACACAAACTACGGTACGGCGATCCGATCGTTATGATCGCTGACTATCTGTGGTTGCTGTGGTTATCATTTCCCATACAGTTTAATTCGAATAGTAACCTGTTTCCTCGTCGTTCGTCGTCGCAGTGCACGAAGGGTGCGAGCGAGCAGGTTTGGGCAAGGTACTGGCGGAATCGAACATGAGCTTTATGGTAATTTAATTGCACATTCAACGGGAACCTATACAACGGAATCGTGAGCGAATCGCTAGAGCCGCCGGCGGGCGTCTCCGGTAACTAAGCAGAGCTTCGGTATCGAACGAAGCTAGCGAAGAATAAAAAAAAAACGGATTGAAACGGGTCACTTCCTAGACGGAGTAACATTTGGCACCACGAGCCATACGAGAGCAAGCAGCAAAGCACACGCGGAAGGTAGTTCCGTGGTGTGGAAATAAACGTCCGAATAATTGATGCAATAAGTGGGCATAAAAACAAGCCATTGAATGTCGCTTTTTACTGTCTTTATTTCTGGTTGGATGTCTATTTCTATTTTCTCAAAGCGTTAGTCTTTCAGACTCGCTATGTATTCTGTTTAATTTATGTGGTAGCCTTCTCCACTAAAAACAAGATGTTTCCATTTTTACTTTTTTCACAGATTATATGATTAGTCTGATATTTTTGAATCTCATTTCTTTCTTTAGATTTGGGTTTGTGTTATATACCTTCCCTTTTTGACTCATGTCCCGACATATTCTTTATCATGTTAGCTATTTATTTATTCAATTTTCATCATTCAAATTGTATTTCAGTTCAGTAATAAAAAGAAAACGTCCTTCCCATATTTTCATCCACAGAAAAAAAAGTTGTTTTATTTGCCAACAATTACTTTCACTTCACTGGACTGGACTGGACTGGACTGGACTGGACTGGACTGGCCTGGACTGGACTGGACTGGACTGGACTGGACTGGACTGGACTGGACTGGACTGGACTGGACTGGACTGGACTGGACTGGACTGGACTGGACTGGACTGGCCTGGACTGGACTGGACTGGACTGGACTGGACTGGACTGGACTGGACTGGACTGGACTGGACTGGACTGGACTGGACTGGACTGGACTGGACTGGACTGGACTGGACTGGACTGGACTGGACTTTTTTTTTAATTTCTCAGTACATAAAGTCAAATAGGCCTTTCAAATGGAGATCAAGAAATATTTTTTCTGTTTGTTCTAAATAAAACGGCACAAAAAGGCATATTTATTCATGAGAAACATCCATAAAGTTTGTTGTGAAAAAATTGTCCAAGATTTGCCGATTTTCCATGAGTTTACCTTCACACGCACTAACGAAGCTACCCATGCAGCATCAATCATAGTAACTCATGAGTCAGCAGAAAAAAATTGACAGCTCTATCAGTCGAAGTCTAACCGTGATGGCGAAAACAGTGAAGCTACTCCGTTCAGAAGTGTACGCGTTCAAGGAACGGAACCCAGTCGCGTCAAAAACATCGTGCGGCAGTTCGTGGACACCGGATACGTCCGTTCAGGTAGCTACAACATCTTGGCACAATTGGACAACAATCAGAGCATCGATAGAGTGAAAAGAAGCTCCAAAGGATACTGTAGTGGAAGATCGAGAGAAAAGTGGCAGCATGTGCTTAGCCGGGAGGACGGTGCAACCGGCCAAACAAACAGTGAAAAAGTACCTGGCGAACATAGACATACATGTCAGGAAGCGGCAGTCCCGTCCACTGGTCTCGGAGTTGCAGGCAATGACGCAGCGGCAGCGCATGAATAAGTCGATTTTCCTGGCGAATCACGATGGGACCTGCATCACTCTGGACGATGAGACCTGCATCACTCTGGATGGCAACGACTAGCAGGGCACTTCGGATTTTACTTCCCCCATGAAAGAAGTGAGCACCGAGGTGAAGTTCATGTCACGCACCAAGTTCCCCAAGAAGGTGATGTGGCTTGTTTCGCTCCGGACTGGCCGTGAACGGGAAATTTTCAGTACCGGAACTTGTGTCATTCATCAAGAAATATCATAAGGCCAAAGACGCGGTGTTATAGCCGGATCTGGCGTCGGCCCATTACTCAAAGCGATCGCTGAAGGATATGTAGTGGCTGAATATCGATGTGGTACCCAAGTTGGCGAACCCGTCCAACGTCCTCAAGTTGCGTTCCATCGAGGATTTCTAGGCGAACCTGTAGCGTGAGTTATATTCCTACATTTTTGTCGCGATATCTGAGCAGGAATTGATAAATAAAACGAAGAAAGAGCTCAAAAACATACCTACAGGCGAATATTCCAGTTGATTGCCGGAAGGCCGCTCGCTAGGGAGTAGAATTTTTTTTTTGTAAGTAAGCTAACATAATTACAGAAATTATTGCTAAATTTGTTAGGTGTGAACCTTTTCCCTGCAGAACTCTGCACATATTTTTTGATTTACGATTTTGATGTCAAAAGTAAACAAGTGGACAAGTGAGAGAGGAAAAAAGTAGGTATTGTTAGATTATACTGGTCAACAAGAATGCTGCTCTTAAGAAATAGCTGCCCTAGAAAGATTATAGCTTTTTAAGCATTCCTTGAATTTTGATGCACCTAGCCATTATTGACACGCGTCAACTCCGACCACCAACCCACCATCGAAAGCGACGGCCTCTTGCAAGCAAATAACTAAAATAGTGGTTTCCTAGGCTAGCTCGCCTCTCGTTTAGGAAAGCTCACCCTTTAAGTAGTGAATCGGTTTGAAGGCAGGGAATGTGATTGCGAAATAATGAAACCGGAACGAAGAAATTGGTTTCAGAGAAATAGTTTTCGGAAAATTAGTCTGCATTCCTGTCATTTTATACGCCTTATAATTGAATTGGTAAAACTATTGTTCATCCACTTAATCATTCTGTAATAATGCTCTGATTACAATGCTCTCTTCCGTTTAGTTTCAAAGTTTATGTTTTATCTATTAGCCTTCATCAATTATTACCTATTGTTGGCTAACTACCGAGCAAATTTTCAAGTATTTTGTAATGATTCAATTACATTACCGGAAAATGTGGGCAGAAAAGCAGTCAATTGCCAATAAAGACGATGCACTCAATAAAACCAACGATTAGTTTCCTGTATTACGTAAAGTGAACGCTCCTAGTCCGAGAGTTTACGATTGCAGCAATAAAATTCTCATGTACACTGATTGACAGCATAGGAAACCAGATTTCTGTGATTAACCTATTCAAGATTTTCAAGTCTTTGATGAGCTCAGCTGCCCTCACCAACTCACAGGATTGCTATTTTCATTGCGATCTTTATAACAAGTCAAACAAACAAGTTTTCTCCAGTCCGCGACCACAATACACTAAGTCAATTAACTCGCCAGTACCGTAAATCCTGAATTCTTGCCTTTTTATCGCTCCCACCCTCCGAAATATCGATTCAATTAATTTTAATTAAATTAAAAGAAACAATTAAAATCCCAGAACCTGTTACTGCCGCGGGGCAGTGAAATCAAGTGCCAAGTCAGCTGAACTGCTACCTGATAAATAAAACTAAATGGCCATTATTGGGGCTTCCGCCGTTGGATCCAGGATCGAAGCTTCGCCACCCGAAACGCTAAAATTCACGATAATTGTTAACGAGAGGTGATTTATCAATCGACCGCAAGGGCAGACTCACGATTTCCACGCGCTAATTGTGAACAAACAAAACAAAAAAAAAGAATCACCAACACTGCAATGCGCTACCGAATTCGTGCCATTCCGGCCAGGAGACAGAAGGATCTCGGATGCGGTCGCAATTAATTAGCTACGATCGATAATTAATGCGCAGCTTACAGACCTTCGAGTGACAGTTTCTTCCAGGCAGTCGGTCGCCCGTTCGTTGTCGTTAGCGGTGACATTAATGTACCGCCAATAAATCACCGCTACGCAGGTAGGAGGTTTCAGTGAAGAAGTTCATTCATTCATTCATTCATTCGACGGGCGGTAGTAGCAAGTAACGGACCGATTGACGATGCACCACCGTGGCAACAACGCTGATATGATGCGAGAGGACATACCTATATGCGTTGCGTTCTTCCGCATCGGTCGCATTCGCCGATGCCAAGATGAACCAGAGATGGGTAGACAGAGACGATGGCTAATTTACGAGTTGCAGCCGCAGTATAACTGCAACTAGGCTTAACAAGATGACGACCTCACGAAGCTGTCCCGCGATGGGAGCGCGTGTGAATCGGTGGGAATCTGGCTATCAGGTGTTTACGGGAGAGTGCCTGCGTACATGCCTGGCCTCAACTCGACATAATGGCATTTATAGCATGGGGAAGATCCATGAATTATGAGCCATTAGGATGACTCTGAGCGTTCCACCTGTGATTGGCCTACGAGGAGGAGCTACTGCTGGAGTCTAAACTGGCTGCTAATGGGTGCGTGGGGCTGTCATGGTATTGCCGGGCGCACTGCCGCGAGGCAAAACCATTAGACTAAAATCAACCCTGGAATTAGTGAAAATAAATCTTTCGCACTGAAACTCCCGCCCGGCGGGGTATTTGCGACGCCAGAGGTCATTTCGTGAACTTTTTTTCCCCTACAATATAGTGCCAATAAACAAGTTGAAATTAGCCGTGATTGAATGGTTAGTGCTGGAGTTTCATGGATTTGCAGAATTTATGAAGGTTTAGGAAAACGGAGCTTTTTATTGCTGGATTGTTACCAAACTATATAGAAAACGTGCCGCACGAGCCACAATACAACGCTCAGGGGTTGATTGAAACAGACTTCAATTAACCCCTTTGGCAACAAACAGCACCCACTTGTATTTTCACGAATTGCTAGTAGATAATGCGTGAAACATAGATGTATCAATTTGCAATTAATTTGATCATGAAAACGTAATTCAAACCAAAACGATAAAAAATGATAAAGATGATAAAAATATGAGAATGACAGGAATAATGGCACACTAAAACGCTAAAATGTTTTCCAACTTCAATGTCGAAAGTATCAAAAACGTCAATGATGTCAGAAGGGCCAAAATGTCTTTTTCCACAACTGATTTATCTCTCTCCCCGCTGCTCTCTTCTAAGGTCTGCATAATTTATTTGACTTGAGTCCTGATTGATCTTTACTAATCTAGCCGCTAATGTATCCACATAATACTAGTGACTTAGCTAATGGCGGCTGAGTAAAATATTATTCAATAACCACAAATGATAGCAACCATATTTGAATTCCTTATAAGCAATCGGCTGTCAGCAAAATTATTTGAATGAAAAATAACACGTTACAACAACAAGTGTTACCGACTTGGTCGGTTTTGGGCATTCAATTAGCGAGATATGAGTTTTGCCAGGGCGGGTGTCATTGCATAAAGTTTCGGCCGATTGAGTGCTTTTAATTGGCAAACTCCGAGAGGCGGATCCATATCAAGCCACGATCCTTGGTTCCGTGAATGCCAAGAGGGTAAGTATGTTGAATGCGAGCGCAAAGTCAAATTTCAATGGCTGAAATCAAACCCACAAGTGGAGCACTTTTGGAGCAGAGCCTATAATCGAAACGACAGCCAGTTAAACGTAGGTCTATCAAGCCGGTGTAAATTTGTGCTCGCAATTACCAACAAGAGTAAATATTAGTTTTGCTCTCGTTCGGCACACGTCTGGCGGGTGGATTTGTGTTTTCAAGTGTTTTCCAATATCAGATCCGTTTCGGTAAGCCTTTTTCAATTTTATTCGATCCCTTTATGGGACAAGCGCCTACAACCGCCAAGTCATATGGTCACAGAGAGTGAGTAAACCTGCGTACAGAACCGGCACGATTCTTTTGAAGTTCTTGGTACTAATATTCGGTACGCTCTAAATGGAGGCTGTGCTTTGCTCTGCGCGGCTGCTGGGGTGACGACGCTGATGATGATGCGTGACACGTGTTGATTTGACGATTTGACAGATTCGTTCCACCAGGCGGCGCTTGTCTCTAGTGTATAGTAGAGCAATTATACTAACAATAATAGCTGCAATAAATGGATCCCTCGGCTGTGCGTTGGTTCGATAGATCAATGATTAACGCGATTGATGATGCAATTTTAAAAAGCGCTTTAAATCATCCGGAGCGGTTTTCTTTTGATACGCACACAAATTAATGCAGTCGGAGATTTTCCTTTCGGAGGGATGACAGATTATAGCTTGTGAACCCACTTGAATTTTAGAATTTATTATTTTGTAGACAGTGTAGTCATACAACCGAAAGAACCAATTGTCAGAAACAGTTTGATGAACAAGTATTTCACAACATTCACTATTCATTACTGTTCAACACAAATCCGTGCGCAGAAGTTATTATTTTTTTTAAAGGGATGAAGAGCTCATCTTAATTATTTCGCTTTGCATATGTATTATGTGTACAACTGTTTTCTCCACGAAACTGTATCAATTATTTTACAAAAATATTGCTGAAAAGAACGCAATCAATTCGATAACTAAAATTTGAAGAATATCATTTTCAAATGTTTTTATTCAGTTGGGTTTCTGATTGTTGAGGTTTTGCTTTTTTATTTCTTATTTTATATAGATTTAGACTTTTTGATTTAGAATTATCTCTTATTTTAGTTTTTTTCTTATCTAGAAAGCATATAAATAATGTTTTCCCGTTATATTATCATGTATACTTTAAAAAAATTTAAATTTTTGAATATGCTGATTTAAAGCTAAATGAAATCACGGGTAACGGAAAACGAGCAGTTTTTTACTCCATGGAAACCCCTTACATCGATCTAACAAATATTTTGTTTTATCTTCATTCTTTTATATATGTACCTCCGAATTGACGCTAAAAGATCTTAGCTTGGTTAAATACAACTCGAATTGCAACTAGGTCAAGTTGCAAAAGACTTTGTCTACGTTTGATAGCATATTTGAGGCGTCTTACTCAGTTTACTTTACACCCATAAACATGCTTGTCGTTTCTCCTCAGAAAAACACTAGGGTGTAAAAGATCATCTTTCACTGCGAAAACAGCTGATCTCATACTGGAGGGCAAAGCGACGCACTTGTTTGAAGAGAAAAGCGAATCGCGTATCCGGGGACCTTCCAAAAAACACCGCGGTGGAATCTGAAACACATATCCACAGAGATAATAAACTAGTGTTAGCATTCTCACACGGAAGGACATTACGCTTAATAATTACACAACAAAGTTCATTGCAGTGCTTTGCCTGTGTATCTCTCAAGCATATATCAAACAATCACAGCATCCAGGTAGAAAAGTAAATTTGCATCTCGAAACTAAAAAAAAACAAATTCAGCCGCCCGTCATGCATGTTTTCCCTTTTATATGCCACCGAATATATCTACCACCGCGGCGTTCTCTCTGTGTATTAGAATGATTTGCTCAGCTGTGGTGTAATCATTTCCATCTCTGCGCTAACACTTGTTCACTCTCTCTCTCTCTATCTCTCTCTCTCTCTCTCTCTATCTCTCTATCCCTCTCTATCTATCTATCTCTATGTCTATCTCTATCTCTATCTCTATCTCTATCTCTATCTCTATCTCTATCTCTATCTCTATCTCTATCTCTATCTCTATCTCTATCTCTATCTCTATCTCTATCTCTATCTCTATCTCTATCTCTATCTCTATCTCTATCTCTATCTCTATATCTATCTCTATCTCTATCTCTATCTCTATCTCTATCTCTATCTCTATCTCTATCTCTATCTCTATCTCTATCTCTATCTCTATCTCTATCTCTATCTCTATCTCTATCTCTATCTCTATCTCTATCTCTATCTCTATCTCTATCTCTATCTCTATCTCTATCTCTATCTCTATCTCTATCTCTATCTCTATCTCTATCTCTATCTCTATCTCTATCTCTATCTCTATCTCTATCTCTATCTCTATCTCTATCTCTATCTCTATCTCTATCTCTATCTCTATCTCTATCTCTATCTCTATCTCTATCTCTATCTCTATCTCTATCTCTATCTCTATCTCTATCTCTATCTCTATCTCTATCTCTATCTCTATCTCTATCTCTATCTCTATCTCTATCTCTATCTCTATCTCTATCTCTATCTCTATCTCTATCTCTATCTCTATCTCTATCTCTATCTCTATCTCTATCTCTATCTCTATCTCTATCTCTCTCCCTCCCTCTCTCTTTCTATCTTTCTTTCTCTATCTTTCTCTTTCTATCTTTCTCTTTCTCTCTCTTTATCTCTCTCTCTCTCTCTATTTATCTCTCTCTATCATTTTCTCTCTCGTTCTATTTTTCTCTAGTTGTCTCTCTCTCTATCTCTCTTTATATCTCACTATCTCTTTTTGTCTTACTCTCTATCTCTCTCTATCTCTATCTCTCTCTCTATCTCTTTATCTCTCTCTATCTCTCTCTCTTTATCTCTCTCTATCTCTCTATACCTCTCTCTATCTATCTATCTCTCTCACTCTTTTCACTCGCTCCCTCTCTATCTATCTCTTTTTCTCGCTTTTCTCTCTTGCTTTCTCTCTCGCTCTTTTCGCTCGCTTTCTCTCTCGCTCTTTTCGCTCGCTCTCTCTCTCTCGCTCTCTCTTTCTCGTACTCTCTCTCCCTCCCTCTCTCTTTGTCTCTCTTCCACTGTCTCTTTCTCTCTCTTCCCCTGTCTCTTTCTCTCTCTCTTTCTTTCTACCTTTCTCTCTCTTATTCTCTCTCTTATTCTTTCTCCCTTTCTATCTCTCTTTATCCTTATTTATCTGTCTCTTCCAGTGATGGAAACGAAACGAATATGATGCAATCGTCGTTTATTCATCACTTGTGCACTTCATGAAGTGTACAGGCCGCGACTAAACTTGAATCCTCTCAACACATAATGAAATGATGATATGGTGCATAGGTTTCTGGAAGAAAACAAACACATGACTAGACTACATCAGCTCTGAGAAGCGATTCGTTCGTTGCGTTTTTTCTCTCCATAGGCCGGTAGTTAGGGGAAGAAAGGATAGCAACAGGAGAATATCATGTCGCCTGAACAGCAGCAGAGGTTGGGTGCGGTGAGAGGGTATGTGTGGAGGAAGGGACTACTTCGGTAGCGGTTGAGTTTAAACGAGAGTAGGAGGGCATACACTGTCATTTTCTTTCTTTTTCTGACAAAAAATCATATTCATGAGTCAAATGAATAAAGATATAACAAGTTCTGATCCCTTTGTGTAACAGAGACGAATAACTTCATATACCGAGTTGTGCCTTGAGAACCACGTTTTGTGGTGTACACTAATGAATAGAAATATATCGTAAAGAGGAAAGCAAAGAGAGTGCACCAGCACCGATACTTTGAGATAGGGGGGGAATGTTCGTAATGATTTATTTATGTACTAATATCTATTCAGAATTAATATTGTGTGTTCTGCCACACATTTCAACACTACATGGTGACATTTCAACACTATTATATATATATATATATATATATATATATATATATATATATATATATATATATATATATATATATATATATATATATAATTGTAGGAAAATTATTAAACCTACTTGTCAAGGAAAAAATAAAGGAATAAAACAAAACTTAAAATAAACTTAAAACTATCTTACTGACTATAAAGTGAGCTAATCGTTGCAATTGAGGATTGCAACGATTTTTGACGTAATTTGTTGATAATTTGGCTTGACATATTTTCTAATGTTTCTACATTAGTGAGCCTATGTAGCTCGTTCGTGCTAAACCAGGGAGGACGCTTCAAAATCATTTTCAAAAGTTTATTCTGAATCCTTTGAAGTGTCTTCTGGTCCTGGTTGCACAACAACTTGTCCAGATGGGAACTGCATATAACATTGCTGGCCTAAAAATTTGTTTGTAAATTAACAGTTTATTCTTGAGACAAAGTCTAGAATTCCTGTTGATAAGAGAATATAAACATTTGATATACTTATTGCACTTTGACTGGATATTTTCAATGTGCTCATTGAAAGTAAGATTTTTATCATAAATTAGCCCTAAGTATTTAACTTGATCAGACCAATTTAAGACCACCTCGTTCATTTTAATAACGTGGTTATGGGTGGGTTTGAGAAATGAAACTCTTGGATTATGAGGAAAAATAATTGACTGTGTTTTAGAAGCATTAGGGTAAATCTTCCATTTCTGCAGGTATGAAGAAAATATATCTAAACTTTTTTGTAGCTGACTGCATATAACACATAGGCTTTTTCCTTTTGCGGAAATGCTTGTATCGTCACAAAACAGAGATTTCTCACAACCTGGTGGTAAATTAGGAAGATCAGAAGTAAAAATGTTATATAAGATTGGGCTCTAACAGGCAATCTATTAGATTTACCATTTAGATAGTTAACCTGAAGAGTGCGGTCAGTTAAATAACTTTGTATCAATTTTGTGAGGTAAAGCGGAAAACTGAAATTCGACATTTTAGCTATTAAATCCTTATGCCAAACACTGTTGAATGCCTTTTCTATATCTAGTAGAGCTGCTCCAGTCGAATAGCCTTCAGATTTATTAGTTCGAATCATATTTGTTACTCTAAGTAACTGATGAGTAGTGGCGAAAGCCAAACTGCTCATTTGCAAAAATTGAGTTCTCATTAATATGTGTTATCATTCTGTTAAGAATTATTCTTTCAATTAGTTTGCTAATAGAGGAAAGTAAACTAATTGGACGATAACTTGATGCCTCAGCTGGATTCTTTTCGGGTTTTAAAATTGGAGTGACTTTGGCATTTTTTCATTTCGTAGGAATATGTGCTAGTGCAAAGCATCTGTTAAAAAGTTTTACCAAGAAATTTAAAGAGCTTTCGGGAAGTCTTTTCATGAGGATATAGAAAATTCCATCATCTCCTGGTGCTTTCATGTTTTTGAATGTTTTAAGAATAGTTCGCACCTCATTCAAGTTTGTTTCCAATACCTCTTCAAAAAGAAACTCTTGGGTGGTGATCTGATCATACTTTTGGTTTACTTCATTTTTAATAGGACTTACTACGTTCAAATTAGAGTTATGAACACTCTCAAACTGCTGAGCAAGTTTTTGAGATTTTTGTTCATTCGTTAGAAAAATGCAATCACCATCTTTAAGGACTGGAATGGGCTTCGAAGGTTTCTTAAGAACCTTCGAAAGCTTCCAGAAAGGTTTTAAATAAGGTTTTTGTTGTTCAACTTCTCTCATGAAATTCTCATTTCGCAAGAGAGTGAATCTGTGTTTAATTTCCTTTTGTAATTCTTGAAAAATAATTTTCAAAGCAGGATCACGAGATCTTTGGTATTGACGACTCCGTATGTTTTTCAAGCGTATAAGAAGTTGAAGTTCACTGTCAATAATTGGTGCATTAAATTTCACTCGAGCCCTAGGAACTGATAAATTCCGGGCATTGAGTATTAGGCTGCTAAAATTATCTAATTCTCTGTCAATGTCCCAATCCCAATCCCAATTAGTCTTGTGATAATTTAACACAGATCTATCGGAATTTAAAATAGTTTCATGGGAAATAGAAAATGTTATGGGAAGATGATCAGAATCAAAGTCAGCATGATTTAATAAACCACTGCATGAATGACTTTGATTTGTTAGTACCAAATCAATTGTAGATGGATTCCTAATAGAAGAATAACATGTAGGACCATTTGGAAATAGAACTGAATAAAATCCAGCCGTGCAATCATTAAACAATATTTTTCCATTGGAATTGCTTTGAGTATTATTCCAAAATCGATGTTCCGCATTAAAATCACCGATGATTAAAAATTTAGATTTATTTCTTGTAAGTTTTTGCAAATCTCCCTTGAAATAATTTTTTTGCTTACCAGTGCATTGAAAAGGCAAATACACTGCGGCTATAAATAAAATGCCAACACTTGTTTCAATTTCAATTTCCAAACTCTCGATAACTTTGCTTTCAAGATGGGGTAAAACACGATGTTTTATTCGACGGTGGATAACTATCACAACTCCACCACCGGCAACATCAATTCTATCAATTCTATTAACTATATAATTTGGGTTCGTTTCTAGTTTAATATTTGGCTTTGAAAGCGTTTCAGTCACAACTGCAATATGCACATCGTGGACTGTTAAAAATTGAAAAATTCATCCTCTTTCGCTTTTAAAGAGCAAGCATTCCAATTTAGAAAATTTACAGCATTATTTAAAATCATTGCTGAACTTCAATTTCATAACAATATTAGTTGTAAATTTCATACCTACTTGAACAGCCTCATACATCGAGTTACAGTTCAACAAAGCGGACATTAACTGCAGCATGGATTGTTGTAAATAATCAATCTTTTCGGGTGTTGGAATACCTTAATCAATACTGGCTGACTTTTCAGCACCAAACACGAATGGTTTGTTACTGTTTGAATTTGAAATATAACCTGAAAGGACACTGGCATATAAACAGCCTGGTGTTGCTTGTTTAGAATTCCTACGTTGTCTGGAAGCAATAATTTTTGACCTTACAGGACGATTAAAGAAATTAGATTTGTGATTTTCCCCACAATTTACACATTTGAAACTATTAGTGGTCTCTTTCACGGGGCAGATATCTTTCGTGTGACTAGTGTCACCACAAATCATACATTTTGCTGCCATATGGCAGTTTCGAGTTCCATGACCATAGGCTTGACAATTCCGACATTGCGTAAAGCAGGTATTAGACGACGCAAATATTTGCTATTTTTGGTACGATTTTTATTTGCACAAAATAAAATCTGTATTGAAAAATAGCAAATATTTGCTTCGTCTAATACCTGCTTAAGATTATGGATTCCTCCATGGCTCTTGAAATTTTCCCACTTTATTCGCACGTTAAATAAAACACGTGCTTTTTCCAAACATTCCAAATTAAGTACTTTGGTACGATCAAAATGTACTAAGTAATTTTCCTGGTGTATTCCAGTTTGATTAATTTTGGCATTTGCCTTTCGTTTCATCAAAATACTTGGTTGGGGGCAAAACCAAGTGATTCTGACGAACAATCTTTAATTTCCTAAATAGGTTGGTCATTTAAAAGACCTATCAAAACAGCCGTAAACGGTCTCTCGTTTTTGGCATCAAAAGAATAAAATTTATACATCTTTTCAGTCAAATACTGTAAAAGATGTTTATGGCCATCAAAATATTCGGCCAAAATACGAATTTCGCCTTGGCGGCCAATTTGAAAATTAACTTTCACATCCGACAGAAATGATGAAAGTTCTGATCGAAATGCTTTTAAATTTGCCACAAACACCACAATAGGTGAAACTTTAACCTTCGTCATAACGGCTTTATGCTCAGTATGAGAAGTTTGAAATTCTTGATCCCCAACGGAAGAAAGAATATTATACCTGTTTGTCGAAATTTCAGTGTCACTTGGAGGAGATGCCTCACGTTTCCTTGAAGCCGCATCAAAGCGAGCTTTTTTATTTCTTCCAGGCATAACTTCACTTCATTTTCACTTCACTATAGAATTTAAATAGAAATATCTCAAACCAAGTTCACTCACTAAACACTCGTTAACGTTAAAAACAAATTTATTACTTTGCGTTTCAACAGGTAGTCTTTTAAAAAGAATGCTTGTTAAAAGCGAAAAACAAAATTTCAATATCTCTCGGTAGTCTAAGACTTAGCCTCGAGCTGTTGGTAAAATGCGACCGTACTGTAGAACAGTTCAAGTCGATCTGATATTACCGACAGTAATATTCTTCTGAACAAAATAATCCAACTTTTCCAATAGAGGAAGTGCCGGCTGATGTACGGCAAAAATCTCGCCCGATCGCTCGCGTTGGCGTTCGTTTTCAGACAGAGACCTGAGACGTGGTGACCAACCACAGGGCAAGTGATTTGTTTAATTTGAAGGCAGCCACAGGCGCAACCCGGACGGTCTATCCAGCTCACCTTCCGACTAATGAATGTACTTTTCCCAGAAACACTCTTTTATAATCGAAGGGTGCTACGTAATAGGCCACGCCTTTCAGTTCAGTTGTTCCATTCCCTAATATTATTCCACAATTCGCATATGATTTTTGTATCCAGCGAATAAACACCGATGGTGCTCTCACACACGCAACGGTTTTAACCCGTATCTTATTGCAGTTTGTAACATCAAGCGATTTCGTTTGCTCGCTGTTGCGTGTTACATCATGTTGCAACTTGGCAGCTGGGAGACGACGAAATTTTGTTAATGCTGATTGATTGAATCGACTTCATATTAGCTCTGCATAGTCGAACTAACTGCTTTTGTGAATGCGTTCTAAAAGGGCAGTTTATTATTCAAAGTCGGTTATGCTGATCGCTACCTTTGCGCTGCCCCTGCCGTGGGGGGTTTACTAAATAAAGTAAAAATTAGACAACTACAACAGAATTTGATTGCATCCCGCACAGGATGCCCGCTTGTGTTGATGCCAGAAAATTACACAGTGCTACAATTTTTTTTGCCTTGGCTTCTATGTATGATTTTTTGATGAATTTTGATGCGGAAATAAATTTCCCGGATTTTGAACATATTCCAACTTAAGGGGCAACAATGGTGCCATTTTGAATTTTTGAGAAACTGGAAATTTTTTATGTTTTTTCGACGCCATTTTGTTTTAAAACCAAATATCAAAATTATAAGAGTTTTTCCACATATTAGCATCTTTTTACCCATCTTTTGAAAAAAACGAAAAAACATTAAAAATTACCAGTTTCTCAAAAATTCAAAATGGCGCCATTGTTGCCCTTTAAGTTGATGTATGTTCAAATTCGGGGAAATTCAGTTTTGCATAAAAATACACAAAAAAAAATTATATATAGAAGCCAAGACAGAAAAAAAAGTCAATTTTTGTTGCACTGTGTTATTAACCTTCAATTCTTCATTTATTTGCATTGAAAAAGGCATTTTGCGGATCAAAATCGGTTGCTGATCGCAACCGTTGAGCTGCCTCAACAGTGAAGAAATTAGATATACGGACAACATGCACTGTGGAAGCTATTTCACATTCAGTAAATTAGACGGGTGCGACAGATTTAAATTGCTAGGATCCAACACAGAATGCTTGCTTGCTTGCTTGCTGTTTGTTTGCCTTGAAAAAGGCATTTTGATTTTCAAAATTGGATTCCCTGATGGCAATCTTCATGCTGCTCCAACACGGGGGGGGAAATAATGGCAGTCTGGCGACACACGCTGAGAAGAACCGCGCTGCTCCTGAGACGTGGTGACCAATCACAGGGCTAGTGCTGCTGCTAAGGAAGAACGACTGCTGCTGTCGCTGTCTAGAACTATTATGAGCGGTTTCGGCTGAAACAGGCTCGTATATAGGCCAAATAGCATGTTTTCAATTGCAAGGTATGTTTCGTTGAGATCATCACCGCTTGATTTTATATATGTTAAATCATCAACATTTTTCGGTGAAAAGTAGACTCAAAAAAGAATTATTTCCGAACGTTTCGACCTACTTTTTACGGTTCGGTCATCCTCAGCGGATTCTAAAATACATTTAAATACAATTATCGGTTTAAATTTAACAAAAAACACTTATTTGCTACACAATCTAGGTTATACCGGCGTTTCAACTTCTATCTATCTGTTTTTTTCTCCTCTCTCTTACTTTCGATTGCTGTCAGATCTTATTGTTTTTAGTATTTCGAATAACCCTTTGTAAGCAGATCGGAATTTTATCGAGTCACGTTGCAGGTTGAAGGTATTTTCTTCACCTTTAATTTTTATATGAAATGTTTCCGAAATGAGCCTCGTGTCAGTTTTGGTTATTTCGTCTAAGATTCTTGTACTCTCAAAATCGAAAATATGTCCCTCATTTATTGTATGTTGTACTAGTCATGTGTTCCCTACACTTTTGGATTTAATGTCATTTTTGTGTTGGTCTAATCTTTTTTTTTTTTAAATTGACTGGTCTGTCCAATATACGATTTACCAGTACATACGCCGCATGGTATTTCATAAACCACATTAGTTTTCCGTTGTTTTTCAATTTTGTCTTTTTATTTTGTAAAAATAATGTCTTTAATTTTTTCAGTTGGTTTAAAAGTTAAAACAATATTGTACTGTCTTAAATATTTATTTAATTTCTCTCCTAAGCCTGGTATATATGGAGTTGAGATAAACTTGGGGCACAGTGTTGTCGTGTCGTGGTTGTTATCGTAATATAAAGTTTTGTTGTTCGATCTTGTATCAACGTATTGATTAAAAACTTCGGGAACTTTTTTTTTACTTGGAATATATTTAACTTTTTCTAAGCTCTGTGGTCTATACTGTGGCTGACTTAGTTTCAAAGCTCTATCAGAGGTCGAATTTTTCGTTTTGACAAAGCTTGACTATTTGCAATAGTACAATAGTGTGAATAAAATAACTACAATTATCTTCTTTTGGGAAGAATCTTAGAAGATTTTCCAATCTATTGCTGCAAGAACGAAGGAAATCCATCGAATACTAACCGATTTATTAGCATTTGAAATTGGACATATTTTTCACTTTTTTCGGTTTTAGATTTTCATTTCACATCCCTATGTAGCCGAACTTCCTGAGAGAAGTATTCTACTTCAAAAAAAATACTTCTCTTTTCAGTGTGCTGCAGTGGTTGTTGATGCTAATCATAATTTTACATATCAGTTGAGCCTATAGCTCTACATCTTGCGATTTTTTAGTTACTTACAAGTTGAATAAAATAAACGATCGTATGCAAATTATTAAAGTATCTGAATACTGCATATAAGTTGCCTTTGTTTTTTGTGTTGCTTGGGACGTCACATTTAACATCTTCGTTTAACACATTTAACATGTTCGTTTCATATTTCAGTAGTTTCAGGACGATTGCGCTTCGAATTGTTGGTAGACACATCCGACAGAACCAATCACACACATCCGAGATCCCAGCTTGCCGGCCAGTGTCATTATTGCGGTAATGAACCCCAAAAGTCAAACAGGATAGCTTTGCTTTTAGTTTGGGTTTTATGTGTGTTCAACGCCAAGCCCACAAATCCCTCGGATAAAAAATTGATGAGAACTCAATTGGCGAATGAAGTTGTTTGAGCTGCAATTGTCAAAATACGACTGCGGTTCTTTTGAGCTCCGTGAAATCAAAAGTTAATTCAAAAGCATTTTCCTTGTGCATCACCGACGACGACGGATGGACGAATGGCGGCGGGTTTCTTTCAAGTGTAACCCTCCTTGTTTCGAAATGATTACGGATTTTTTTTTATTGCGGTGTAGTTGATTGCCGAATGGTCGAACTTGTTTTATTTTCGGTTTTCTTTGGCTGATTGACAACATTTCCCATAACCGTTCATCAAGTCACGATCAGTGTCCGCGTTATCTCCGAAGGAGTGAGTGCACTAATCTGCGCGACCATTTCAGGTGTGTCCAAGGTTAGCAATTTCCCACAGCCTAAAAGTTGCCCGGTTGACACCGCCCGCCCGCACGAAACGGAAACATTTACAAGCAAGCCGTACTTTGAACTGCTTCGTCCAGTAAGGGAGTTTTTAAGCCGGGTCCAACGAACCAACGCAACGGTAGCAACAGGGACCCAACAAACGGTGTTTTACCCACACCTACGACGGCGGGCTCTGATTCAGCAGCACCACGAAACAATATATTTGAACTACGAGACTAATCCGATTATGTATTGCTGGCACGTGTTTAGCATTAATAATTTTTCCGGATCGCTGAAACGACACCAAGCTAATTATACAAATAAGATTAATCATTTTTCTTCCCGATGTGGCGCGCAGCCGGAGCTGGGATTAGATTTTATCGCTTGAATCATCAACCGGCACCGAGAATTTGCTCTATTTTAAGGTACCGCTCTCGACAGGCCGACCAAGACCGAGGCGGGTTTTCCTTTCACTTCAGATTTAATGTTGCGCTATTTGCACTATTAGTGCTGACTGTTTGGCTAATTATTTTCGAACTTGACATTTAAAAGAACGTCGATTAAAATTTCATTATCACAGCAGGGTAATAAGTTGACTTTCATTGGGTGCAGATTATAGTGACGTAATCGATGATTCAAAAATCTGGATCTGGATATCCAAAAAAAACAAGTAACTTGCAGTTAAGTCAAGCATCACCAATAACTAAAAATGATGAGAAAATTAACATAATAAATTTGCATGAATCTGACGAAAGGAAGATTATCGAAACGCCATCGAACTTCTGGGCCAACTGTGAAACTCCAACTGCGAGGGTTTTCATTGTGTATTCCTCCGGAGGGCACTTTCCCAAGAGGCAAGACGCGACGCGGTCGGGTGCTGATTTGACGTTCACATTTGATCCCTAGCACCGAGCTGATGATAGGCAAGACCGCATTAATCCAGGCGCCATAAATATTATCCACCTGACAGTCGATAGTTCTCTGCGGAGCGCGCGCGACGAACGACAGGTGAAACACAATAAACCTATCAGCGGAATGCGATTTTAAACAAGTGTAACCATCGTATCGGGTTACCGTTTATGGTAGTGATCGGCAAGCAGACAAAAAGTGCCTTAAAACTATCTAGTCAGCAGCAAGATCAATAAATAGTTGAATGGATCATGTCATGCTGGTTGATTCTAGCAGCGAAGCGAACAGCCGAGGGATGCGTTTCTTTCGTTGCAGACTCGCACAAAAAAAATATACCTATAGGTGCTTGCAATCAGTTCCACTCGATAGGATGCATTTCTCGGTCGACTAAGGATTAACATGAGCCTACCAGGTGATCGTTAATCTAATTAGTTTAATAGTGGGTTTCTGCTTTGCCTATTACCACAGTCCACAGTTTTTGTTCCGCGTTCCATTTTCCATTAAATAGTCGTTGGTGCTCTAACTCGCTTACGGCTTCGGCCATCGCGTTGGTTACTCAGCTGGTCAATTATAATTACCAACAAAAGAACAGGACCGCGGTGTTATCCATGAAATTTGCTGTACAACGATGCCTTCACACAGGATGAACGCCCAGCGATAACGGAGTGCAAAATTACGACCTGCGAAACGTTATCACGGTCAGTTCTCACAGGTAATTCATCGGCACTGATGTCTTCTTCAATCCTATCCGGGGGCACCTTACCGGGCGGTGGTGACCCATCGTGAAAAGTGCCGGCGCAGAGCGGTTCGCTTTGATTGTCCCGGTGGAGGACAAGAACAAGGATTCGGCATCGACGCCGCCGCCGCTGCCACCACGACGAAAATGATTGACGATCGCATCGCTGCCGCTTTTGGGGGATAATTTTTGAGCCAATTTCCACCGGCGGTAGAGTCCCGACCGAATCTTCACACCGTTCGAAGCACCTGAATCGGACAAGATTTTCGCTACGGACTAAGAAAAGATTGATTACATTGCGGTGTTTTGTGAAGTTCGCTACGGCAGCGGGATGAAGTTGTTACCGACCGAGGCGAGGCGCTGGCTGTCCTGTCAAAAAAAAACAAGCTTCATAAGGTGCCTTTTTCGCAGCGGGTCTTTACGCGAATCCGAAGACGGAGTCGAAACACAAGGACTCAATTTGTATCTTTTCATGCGCGGGTATTTTATCGATGTGATTAATGCTCCTCGGTCAGGGTTTAGTGCAACATTATGCAATGGAACCATAAATCAGGCAATTATTCAATTAATCAAACCAATCTCCGATGTGATTGAAATTACAGCTCATTTATGTCCCGAAGAGATCAAGAAATTATCTATCGCAAGATCGGATTTGCAGTCAAACGCAAAGATTGACCGTACATCTTGCACGGTTTGAAGTGTTTTTTGGAAAACTCCTCTATCTACAAGGCTGACTTGTGAGGTCAATGAACAGTAGTTGGACACGAGCTAATCCTTTTATTTTGCATGGAGTCGAATATTTTAATTTTTTCATCCAAACTATTAATGAAGTAGAAAATATGTTTTATAGGTTTGTTTGTAAATTCAAGTACCGTTTTGACTCAAACTTCGAACACTTCACAATAAAAGTCGAATTATTATAACTAGTGTGATCAAAAGTATGATAATTATATTCCATTTTGTTCCTTGGATTGTCCTTTACCCTTTCATGTATACCTCTTTTCTGTAGGACCACTCCCCTCCCAGGGAACCAGCAGGGGTTGACAAAAGTGACAGTCAGTGTTGAGACGGTTTGCCTATCTATCTCTTAGTGATTACATTTAGGTGTTTGGAATTTGAATCAAAGCCGAGTTTTAAATTATTGTTAATTTCATAAACAAAACATGTTTGAATCTATATAAATAGCAATAAATTGCAACAAAACAAAATAACCAACATATTAAACCTTTAAGATCGACGAGAAAATTCATTTTTCGTTGATTTTTTAGTGCAAGAAGTTACTTCATTGCTTAAGTGTTCGAAATTTTATGTAGTACCGTATCTCATATAGTAAATCTGCTAATAAATGGTGGCTTTTCAACACTATTGAAAATTTGTAATTTTAAGTGTTTGTTCTTTCTTTCTTGTTGAATAACAACTTGACATCTTGACAGATCACTGCAGTATTGCTGGTCTGAAAATTTGTTCGTAAATCAAAAGTTTTTTCTTGCAAAGTTTATAATTTCTGTTAATGAGTGGATTTTTTTACCAAGTGCGAACTGGTGTGAACTGCTATAATAATAAGAGGATATGAACATCTCATATATTTGATCCACTTTGGTTATATACTTTAAACGCGCTCTTCAAGAATAAGTTTATCGTTAGTTATCGAGTACTAAACCCTTTTAGACCAACTTGGGGTTACCCATTCATGTTGATAACGCAATCATTGTTCAGCTTGAGAAAAGAAGCTCCAGGCTTATAAGAAAAAAATATCAATGAGTTCTAGAAGTATTTGAGGGAAATTTTCTATCTTTGCAAACAGGAAGAGTAACTATCTAAACTTTTCTGCAACTGACTGCAAATGCCACGAAGACTGTTACCTTTTACGGAAATGAACAATGACTCTGTGCATCCCGGAGAAAAATCTGAAGTAAATATGTTGTATAGGACTGAACCCAAGACTTAACCTTGAGGCACATCTGCTCTGACAGGAAATCTAACAAACTTTCATTCTGGTAGACAACCTGCAAAAGTTAGCAACTCGCAGTCAATCGTTCATGCCGAACACTGTCGAATGCTTTTTCTATGTCTAGAAGGGCAGTTCCAGTGGAATAACCTTCAAATTTATTAGCTCTTATCATGTTAGGAACTCTGAGCAATTGATGAGTAGTGAAATGCCCATAGCTATATCCAAATTATTCATCTGCAAAAAGTGAGGTTTTATTGATGTGTGACATCATTCTGTTAAGAATAATTCTCTCAAACAGTTTACTTATTGAAGAAAGCAAACTGATTGGTCGATAACTTGAAACTTCAGCTGGGTTCTTATGCGGCATCAGAATTAGAACATTTGTTGCATTTTTGCAAAATTTGGGAAAACATGCCATTTAAAACAGCTAAAAAACTTAACCATCAATTCCATTGTGAGACGTTTGATTATATATTTGAAATCCTTTCGTCACCAGGTACTTTCATGTTTTTGAAGTATTCAATAATTGATTTAATCTCATTCAAGTTAGTTTCAATTGTTTCTGTAGGCAAAAATCCTGAAAAGAAATTAAATTATCTTGACATGTGATTTCCTCTTCAATTGGACTTACAAAATTCAAATTTACCTATTTATGAATACTCGGAACTGCTGAGCAAGTCATTGAGCGTTTTGTTCATTGGATTCAAGCAAACGTTCACCATCTTTTATACCTGGAATAAACTTTGAAGGTGTCTTATAAATCTTTGACGGCTTCCAAAAAAATTTGAATGAGATTTCAATTTTCAAGCCTAAGTCTCATATCTATGTTCAATCTGTTTCTGTAATTCTTCATAAATAGATTTAATAAAAGGGTCACGAGAACGTTGATATTGACGTCTGCGAACATTATTCAAACGAATTAAAAGCTGAAGGTTTTCGTCAATTGCTGGTGAATAAAATTTCTAGAAGGTGCATTACGAGGGACGGGTATCGACACTAGTGGCTCGATATTCAGGAGGAGCGCTCAGCCAGGGCTGAAAAGTTCCAGCGCTCTTGCATGAAAGTGTAAAACAGCCAACATAAACGTCAACGCTTTTTTCTACCATTTCACTTTCACACAATGTTCATTCTCTCCATTCTCTTCCTCCATTTTTTTCAGAATTCGTAAAAAAATGGAAGCCAAGTCATCCGTCAGGCGCAGTGAAAGCGTGTTCGTTTGATACTCACTGTTTCAAATTTTCTGAAAATTTATTATTCTGAGTTTCATTTGTGAACTGTAGTGTTGTAAACTCGGATTGTGCACAATGAATTCTGTTTCTACGCGGCTTTCTTACACGATTTTATTTTACACGATTCTTTCACGCGATTTCCTCGAAATTACGTGATCTTTTTCACGCGATTTTCTTGAAACTACGTGATTTGTGACGTGAGAAACATATGTATATGAAACAAGATATAACACACACACATACACATACATACACATACATACACACATACATACACATACATACACACATACACACATACATACACACATACATACACACATACATACACACACACGCATATACACATACATGCACAAATACACACCTACCACGTAGCAATTTGGTAATTTGTTCAAAATTACGGGATTGTTTTTATTACGCGATTCTGTTTTTGCGCGGACGCATCAATCGCGTAAAAAAGAATCCATTGTACAGTACAGTAGCATTTCTTGACTAGTGTGGAGTTGCGAAATTTCGAAACTACAAAACAAAAAAATCAAACAACAGCAATTTCATTCACTCAAGCTGAAACTGATATTGAGTGTCACCCGTGTCAATTCTCAATGAAAATCATGTCAGTGAATAAAATGATATTGTCCACACCCAGCACAAACAAGAAACAACTTTTTATTACTTATTGTGTATTAGACCGCGCATTATACACAAAGAGTAATAACGAAAAAGTAACAAAAATTATGACGGCCGCACACTTATATGTGTTTTTGCAGGAGAACATACAGCCAAGAACCGCAATGCATATGTTAGCAAAACTTCACTCGTTGCATTTGTATTGATGCAACGATCAGGTTCATTTCCGTCCCCTTATTTACACATAATAAGAATCTTACCCGTCAACCTCAAATGTCTAATTAGAAACACCACTGTTCCGTTCCCCAGTGTTTACTTGAAATGAAAATATGTAATACCGTGGGCCCAGAGTTGCGAATTTTGTTCGGGATGGGCACGAGTTTTGTATCTTCAAACAGGTCCAAATGAGTTTCTATGAAGCACACTCATTGCGTGTTTTAGATAGCTTGCATAAAGGCAAATGTTTGTGTTTTCTCTAAAGCAGTTTACAAATCGTGATATGATTCCAAGACGCATATGAAGTCTTTGAAATCATCAACGTTTGCATACTGTATGACGGGAAAAAAATGCTGCTTGTCATATTATTTCTTTATTCCGAATGCGTACAACAAACTAATACACGCACACCGGATGAATTGGAGATGAAAGAAACGGTTTGAGTTGCGATGACGGTTTGGCTTCCCGTGAGTTGATGTGCAGCCTTAAGTAATGCTGTACATTAACCTGCGGCAGGGGGAATCGCCCTCGCAGCGCATGTACAACATATGCGACGGTGTTGTTTATTGACTGGAGATGGAAAGGGAGCATTTTTCGACAGAGAAAATTTTGCATGTGGTTGAAACGTCCATTATTAGATAATCGTACTCCCATAACACGTGCTAAAAATGTAACAGTATGTGTTGTTACTTGACTGGAAATGAACTTTATTGCTTTTTAAGTAACAGATTTGTTACCTAAAGAGTCATTTCACGTTATTGCTAATTAAGTAATACGGGGAAACTTTGCGTGTAGAAATATGTTAAATATAAAAGATCTGATCTAATCCAATGCATAAAGTCGATGAAGTAAATAAGCATCTACACGGTGCTCCCACAGGCCGTTAGTATAAAAAAGGAACCACAGAATCTAAGTACAGAATCAGATATTCATTATAACGTCCAGAATCTCTGGTAAAAATTTCAAAATCATCGTACGGTACATTTTTGAGTAATGCCCTTTCGAAGGTCGTAAAGTACAAAAAAGTGATATAAAAGCGACGAAAGTATTGTAAAAGTATTGTAAAGCACCTTTTTCAACCACCATTTTATGAAATAACTTCCAAAAAAGTTTCTACACATTCGAGGTATTATATTTCAAGACATCAGAAATTGGAAAAAGATTTATTTGAAAATCCCACACTGCACAGTGGTCTAAATTCGAAAAATCGTGATTACTTTAGATTAGACTGTGAAAAATTGATTTTATGCATTCAATGACAACACAACATTTACAAGTTTAACTCCGCAAAATTATTTCATAGAACAAGGCCTTACTTTTAACCTTTTCAGTTTTTCGATCAATCCACCCAACAGTCAGATAAAAAAAATATTTTTTCTTATTTTCAATTTACCAGATCGCTTCCTTCAGCAAAGTTGTGGAAAAATTTAAAAAGAAACAAATTGCTAAATATTGGACAAGACAAAATAGAGTTTTTTGCAGAACACTCCTCCTTCATCTAAGTTTTTTGTCTATAACTTTTTCTGTGATTGTCAAAACATTAAATTTCACAAAATCTTGAGGGAAGTTTAGTTAAATGAATAAAATCTTAGAATATTTCGCATTCTTTTGACCATTACAGACAAAATTCTAGACAAAAACTGATTCTAAGGAGGGGTGTTTCACAAAAAACTCTATTTTGTCGTGTCCAACGCACATATAGGGTATTCAGCAATTGTTTTTCTTTTAAAGTTTTCCACAACATTGCTGAAGAAGCGTACTGGTATATGGAAAATTGGGAAAAATATTTTTTTACTTAACTGTAAAGTGGTTTGATCGAAAAACCGAAACGAAAATAAGGCCTTGTTCTATGAAACAATTTTGCTGACGACATTGAGTACATAAAATCAATTTTTCACAATCAAATCTAAATCAATACGATTCTTCGAATTTAGACCAGTGTGCACTGTGGGATTTTCAAATAAATTTTTTCACCAATTGTTCATGTCTTGAAATAAAAAATATAATAAAAAATAAATATTTTTTTTATAAGTTATTTGATGAAATGATGGTTGAGAAACGGGCTTCACAATAAGTATTTCGTCGTTTTTATATCACTTGTTTGTACTTTACGACCTTCGAAAGGGTATTACTCAATAAAGTACCGTACGATGATTTTGAAATTTTGACCAGAGATCCTAGACGTCATAACGAATCGCATGGTGTACTCGAATTCTTTGCAATTTTTTTATAAAAACTGTCGGTGGGAGCACCGTGATCTATGCATTCTCAAACACATAAACATCGCTAAAACAACACAGCGAGTGCGAGTTCGTAGTAGTCAGTATTACCACTATCAACTGATTGAAGCTGGAAGTAATTTCATTTTCACCTCATTCACAGCTTTCATTTTCGACTGCAATTCTGTTGCTGACAGGAAAAATTCGCAGTTCTGCTAGTGATGAATAAGAATAATGCTACCACGAAAAAATTTTTAGCGTTTCATTATGACAGCAAGCGTCATGTTGATAAAGTCATTTTCGTTTTACCGAAGAAACGGAATTCCGGTAGTGAAGATGATTTTAATCAGCCCTGCGCACATTGGAGTATTTGAGCCAAAGAGCTGGCCAAAAGTCCATTTCGGTCTATTCTGGTAGTAATTGGATTCATTTACATAAAAAACTTGTTATTCTCGTATAATCAACCAATAAAACTAGAGCAAGTACAAAATAAGGTGACATCCATTAAGTACGTCACGCAAATTTTGAAAAAAATCATTTTCACGTTTTGTCACACATTAATGACCCCTACCAGGAGAAGTACATCACGTCATGACACACCTCCAATAAAAAATCCTATGATATGACAATTACTTTAAATTCGCTCACTGCATTTTTAGTGTCTTTTTACACATGATCTATGACAAAGTTTCAACAATTTTCATATAAATCTTCATTTATCAAAATGTCAATAAAATAAAAAAGAGGAACCAGCAGGAAGATTTTGCTTTTCGTATATATTAAGTAGGCTTTGACCTTTCTGTTAATAAATAAATTTTTGACGGGACTTGCCCGGAAGGTTACTAAATCATAAAAATAATTTTACAATGTTATGGATTTTTCGCGGTCGGCTTTCACTATCACTTTTTTCGTTAACAATGTGGGATTATTTTATGCATTTAACGTTTTAAATATTGTAAAACATTCTTCTTATGTTGTATATTATGTCCCGTGAGATAAAAAAAACTATTTGATAAAATTTTTCAATTTTACATGCCACCCGAACAATAGCACGTATTTTTCAGACTGATCAATTACCTGTGGAATAACTCTGGAGTATAACCGTCTGTTGTATGTGATTAGGCACCGATGGGTTCTGGGATAGCATGAGGGTATGTTTCAACTGAAATCAATACAAAATAATGGAAATCATGTATTTTGTGTGTCGGACTTTTGGTCAGCTTTTTGAGTCAAATACTCCTATGTGCTGCGTTCAGCTCTTTGGCTTCGCCGATGACATCGACATCGTAGCACGAACCCTTGAGAAGATGACGGAGACGTGCCGTGTCAACGGTACGAACTCGGAACTCTCAGGCACATGAGCCTGCAGGTACTTTCCAGTTTACCACGGTAGCTGTTAGTACCTAGCGCTCTAGACCACACTGGCCCACCATACCTAAAAATGGACGACACCACGCTAGCAAGAAGTCTTCGCTTACTGCCATAAGCCGCTGAGCTATTGGACATCATATGATCTTGTGCTGCAATATCTGAGGAGACCCTCTTACAGGCATAGTCGACGTGGCTTTCAAACGTGAGCTTGTCGTCTACCACAACACCATAAGAGCTTCAGAGCTTTAGGGTAATGGTACAGTCTCTGTCTCTGACCATCGCCTGTTGCCCCGAATCACAATTATTCACAAGCGTGACATCCTTCTTATGATGCGCTAGCTCTAGTTCCCTGGAGCGCATCCAGTCTTCGACCTTGTGTATACAGTTATGTCGTCTGCAAAGCCGACGATCACAACCTGTACAGAGAATTCGAGTTTCAACTGACAATGACTTACCACAACACCGAACCCAGGATAGAACCTTGCGGAATTACTGCGGTGATTGGGACGCCCTTCTGACCCTCCTCCGTGCTGTAAACTTATACTCGATTCTGGAAGTAGTTTTCCAAAATCTTGTGCAGTGGCACCGGTATAAGGATGTTCCTGAGCGCAAGCGCTATGGAGTTCCAGCTGGCGCTATTGAACGCATTCTTCATGTCAAACGTGATGCCTCTTCTCTTTCGCCGGAGTGCTACCTCCGCCCTCTTGGTGCTGGCGGTTTCCCAGCCTTAGGCAGCAAGACAAATTTCTGTCGCTTCCATCAATCCGGGAAGAGGTAGTCATCCACGCACCTCTGCATGACTGCCCGGTACAGCCCAAAAGTCGCTGTTATCGCCATCCCGATTACCAGGTTAAGGATTCCATCCGTTTTGTTCAACTTTAAAGAGTTGGCGACACGATGAGTTCCTCATTTGTATCACTTACTTTCTCCTCAACCTCGACACGCCTGTCGTCGCTCACGGATTGGATATTCGGCAGATTGGCCGACCATCCTAGGTCTATGTCTGTGATACTGAAATGTTGGACGTGAGACACGCCCGCTTAAGGCCATAGACTTGGCTCGTGGCGTTGAAAGAGACCCTCGATGATACGCTCCAGCATCGCACGCTTTATCGCCGATTTTGCCGATTAAAATGCTGCGCAGCGCTCTGCCTTTGTTCGTCTGGTCGCGCACGCTGCATTTTTATTCTAACACGGAGGCACGCACTGCGAAGGTCCGCTATCGCGTCATTCCACCAGTAAACTGGTGACTTCGCATTCCTAAGCTAGGAGTCCTAGAAATGGTGGCGTCACACGCCCACGATAATATGGCAACTACCCAAGTAACATACTCAATGCCTCACAGCTTTATTTGTGTTTTATTATTGTCTTAGGAAAGCTGCAAATATTCATTTCAGTTTTATAGTGTATTAGTGTATAGTGTATTATAATCATGTTGGTTTTATGTCACCACCATATTCATAAAAACTTTCACATCGTGTTCAAAGCAATAAAAAAACTTCATTTTTGCTCAATTCCCTTTGCTCTGAACATATGTTTTATTATGACTATGTAACTATTGATACGGCTACGAGATAAAGCTTTGATAAAGCCATTAAAATGGTTTTAGTTTGGTTTTAATAAAGAGCTTGATATAGCTACTTCACCTAACATATTGTTGATTTATTAATATAAGATTTGGGATAAAACTGAATCGGTATTTGTATCTGTTTTTATATAATTGGAAGTAAACTCATATTTAGTTTCAAATAAATAACAATCAGTGGGAGAAAATTAAAAACAGTGGTTATCTCGAGCGGAAAGAGAAGCCTTAACAAATTCATTAGGAAATTCTAACTCCTCTAAGTCTTAACTCTCTGCGGACGGTTTGTTATGCAAAACAACTTGTGTTAGGTACTTCATACTAGTTTGCTGTGTTGAAACGCACTACTTTAGTATTATTTGGTCATTACGATTGCTAGTGAGACTCACTATGATTGTATCTTAAACATTATTGGCGCGATCATGATTTCCTGCATCGGGTTTCTTTGAGTCTCAATTGTTCACATCTGCTTTCCCAGCCAGCAACAGCACGGTATCTGGCTCAGATTCAAATGATGGGCTCTAAAAATGATATGATTAGCTAAACATATATTGCATAGGAAATTGAGAAGTTTCTTACCAGAGCTCTGTCATTGTAGATGGCCTGCTTCTGCTTGTTATCCAGACGATCACTTGAGCAATTAAAATCCTTTAGCATGCTAACATCTCTTAAGCTAAATGTTTGCTGAAGTCGCGGTTTTTTTCTCGAGTACGAATGGAAACCAAATTTTCGTCTACTTCTGTGTCCGATGCAGATTTCATTCTCCGTAGTTTTTCTTCCGCTGCTTCATGATCATTAAAGACATTCTGTGCCGAACACGCATCAGTATAGAACGTGTTTGGTGATCGCTCCGATAGAATATAAAACAAAAGACGCGCGAGCAAGTGTAGGCATTGTTTGCCTGGTCGAGTGAAGGTTCAAGGTCGCCCGCCTTTGTGCAACTGTTTCGCATCGTGGCTGTTTGCTGGTGCGTAAGCCGATTTGGCTGCTAAGTGATTTGTGCTACAGCAGTGGACGAGAATCTCAACACAAAGGAGGAAAAAGAAGAAGCCAACAGTTGACAGCGAGTTGTGTCGCTGTGCTGAGTGATCACACACCCGGCTCGCTGCTGGCGGCTGTTTGGAGCTGCTGTATTGGTGCTGCTGGCTGTAACGGCTGCAGCTTCGACCGTTCGGACAACCAACCCTGCTGAAAGGAGAAGTAAAGAGGTACGTGTTCTGTTTCCCGTGCCACCATCCCCGAACCCCTCCGACCCTGTCCCTCCTGCCAACCCTTCCTCTGTTAATTCTCCAGTCCCCCCTCGCCCCAGGCTTTACCCTGACGGATCTCAGGGCAGCTTTACTGTTTTCTTTCGGCCAAAAGCAGGACCGAAATCGAAACCGTTAAACATCCTGCAGATTTCGAAAGACCTGACGGAGGGGTACAAGGCCGTGACCGAAATCTCCAAGGTCAGACCCAACAAGCTCCGTGTCGTGGTCAGCGACCTGGAACAGGCCAATGCTATTGCTCGCTCCGAGCTTTTCACACGCGAGTATCGCGTTTATATACCCGCACGAGACGTGGAGATTGACGGTGTCATAACCGATTCGAGTCTGTCGGTCGAGTGTATCTTGGCAAGCGGTTTTGGCTGCTTCAAAAATGCTTTGTGTCACGACGTAAAAGTAAAGATCATAGATTGCAAGCAATTGCGGTCTGTGTCTCTTGTCAACGGCACAAAAGTGTACACTCCGTCAGACTCGTTTCGTGTTACGTTTGCCGGATCTGCTCTCCCTAGCCACGTCTCGATCGATCGGGTTCGTCTGCCTGTGCGATTGTATGTACCCCGTGTTATGAATTGCACCAATTGCAAACAGCTAGGCCACACAGCCGCCTACTGCAGCAATAAGGCACGATGTAGCAAGTGTGGAGAAACTCATGCGGACGATTCTTGCAGTGTAAATGCTGCAAAATGTATTCACTGCGGGGAAAATCAGCATGAGCTCTCCACATGCCCGGTGTACATGCAGCGCAGAGATAAAATCAAGCGGTCACTTAAGGAGCGTTCAAAGCGATCTTACGCTGAGATGCTGAAGAAGACCGTGACCACTTCTACCATAACATCGAACCCCTTTGATCTGTTGTCCTCCGATGAAACCGATTCTGACGATTCACCAGCGGGAACATCTTATGCCAATCCTGGGGCGTCTAGAAAGAGGAAAAATATTTCCTCTCCTAAACTTCCCCGAAAAGGTCCTAAGATTTCCCAAAGTGAAATGAAAGTTACAAACAAACCAAACAGTGCTGCGGAAAAACCGAAGCAAACTCTTCCTGGGCTTGCAAATTTAAAGTCCCAGAAGGAGTTCCCAGCACTGCCAGGAACATCTAAAACCCCAGTTGTTCCTTTTGCACTCCCAGTTGATGAAACAAACTCTGGATTAGTGAAATTTTCTGACATTGTGGACTGGATTTTTGAAACTTTCAATGTACCCGATCCAATTAAAATTTTTCTTACAGCATTCCTCCCAACAGTTAGATCATTTTTGAAGCAGTTGACTGCCCAATGGCCCCTCCTTGCAGCGATTGTATCCTTCGATGCCTAATTCATCTGCGTATACGAAGGATTCTATCTCTGTCTTACAGTGGAATTGTAGAAGTATTTTACCAAAAATTGATTCATTTAAAGTTTTAATAAATAGAAACAAATGCAATGCATTTTCCCTTTGTGAAACTTGGCTTACTTCAAATATTGATCTCAACTTCCATGATTTTAATATTATTCGCCTTGATCGAGACACCCCATATGGAGGAGTACTTTTAGGGATTAAAAAGTGCTATTCTTTCTATCATATTAACCTCCCCTCGATTCCAGGCATCGAAGTTGTCGCATGTCAAATGACAATACAAGGTAAAGAGCTTTGTATTGCTTCAATATATATTCCTCCCAGAGCACAGGTTGGGCAACGGTTGCTCTTTGATTTAATACAACTTCTTCCCTCGCCACGTTTGATTTTGGGAGACTTCAACTCTCATGGTGTGGCTTGGGGCTCCCCCTACAATGATAACCGCTCCTCTTTAATCTATAACCTTTGCGATGACTTCGACATGACTATTTTAAACAACGGTGAAATGACACGTATCCCGAAACCTCCAGCGCGTCCAAGCGCTTTGGATCTATCCTTATGTTCGACGTCGCTACGGTTGGATTGCACATGGAAGGTAATCCTTGATCCTCACGGTAGCGACCATCTGCCTATTCTTATTTCAATTACTAACGGTTCAACTCGCATGCGACCAATTGACATTCCGTATGACCTCACACGGAATGTCGATTGGAAGTTATACGAGGAAATGATTTCAAAAGCGGTCGAGTCGATTCAACATCACCCACCACTTGAAGAATACAACCTCCTCGTGGGCTTAATCCTCGATGCCGCTTCGCAAGCCCAAACGAAGAAATATCCCGGCGTAACGATCAAAGAGCGGCCTCCAACTCCGTGGTGGGACAAAGAGAGCTCCGATGTCTACACGCAAAGATCCGACGCGTTTTTGGCCTTCCAGAAGGGAGGTATACCCGACGACTATATACGGTATTCGGAGCTTAATACCAAGCTTAAAAGCCTGGCTAAAGCAAAGAAACGCGGATATTGGCGTCGGTTCGTGAACGAGACGTCGAGGGAGACATCGATGAGCACTCTTTGGAACACAGCCCGAAGAATGCGGAATCGCGTAACGGTCAACGAAAGCGAGGAGTCTTGAAGTCGGTGGATATTTGATTTTGCCAGGAGAGTATGTCCGGACTCTGTTCCCGAGCAAAACATTGTCTGCGATGCGTCTCCGGGCCACGACGCGATAGAATCACCTTTTACGATGGCAGAATTTTCAGTTGCCCTCCTGTCCTGTAACAATAACGCGCCTGGGTTAGATAGAATCAAATTCAACTTGTTGAAGAATCTACCCGGCAATGCCAAAAGACGCTTGTTGAACTTGTTCAATAAGTTCCTGGAGCAAAACATTGTACCGCAGGATTGGAGGCAAGTGAAGGTGATCGCCATTCAAAAACCAGGAAAACCAGCTTCTGATCACAACTCTTATATGCCAATTGCAATGCTATCCTGTATCCGGAAATTGATGGAAAAAATGATACTCCGTCGTTTAGACCATTGGGTCGAATCAAATGGTCTACTATCAGATACTCAATTTGGCTTCCGCCGTGCCAAATGGACGAATGATTGTCTTGCGTTGCTTTCAACAGATATTCAGCTGGCGTATGCTCGCAAAAAACAAATGGCGTCTGCGTTCTTGGACATAAAGGGGCTTTTGATTCCGTTTCTATTGACATTCTTTCGGGTAAACTTCACCGACAAGGATTTTCTCCAATTTTGAACAATTTTTTGCACAATTTGCTGTCCGAAAAGCACATGCATTTTACGCACGGCGATTTGGCAACATTTCGCATTAGCTACATGGGTCTTCCCCAGGGCTCATGTTTAAGCCCCCTTCTTTACATCTTTTATGTAAATGACATCGACGAATGTCTGGCAAATTCATGCACGATAAGACAACTTGCAGACGACAGTGTAATCTCTGTTACAGGAGCCAAAGCTGCCGATTTGCAAGGACCATTGCAAGATACCTTGGACAATTTGTCTGCTTGGGCTTTACAGCTAGGTATCGAATTCTCTCCGGAGAAGACTGAGATAGTAGTTTTTTCTAGGAAGCATGAACCTGCTCAGCTTCAAACACAATTAATGGGTAAAACGATTTCTCAGGTTTTGGTACACAAATATCTTGGTGTCTGGTTCGACTCTAAAGGCACCTGGGGTTGTCACGTTAGGTATCTGATGAAAAAATGTCAACAAAGAGTGAATTTTCTTCGTACAATAACCGGACAATGGTGGGGAGCCCATCCAGGGGACCTTATAAGGCTTTACCAAACAACGATATTGTCTGTTATTGAATACGGGTGTTTCTGCTTCCGCTCCGCAGCAAACACACATTTGATCAAACTGGAGCGAATACAATATCGTTGTTTGCGTATCGCCTTGGGTTGCATGCAATCGACCCATACGATGAGTTTGGAGATCTTAGCTGGAGTACTACCATTGAAAAACCGCTTCTGGAGCCTGTCTTCTCGCATTCTTATCAAATGTGAGGTCTTGAACCGTCCTGTGATTGAACATTTTAAAAGGTTAATCGAACTTAATTCTCAAACCCGTTTTATGAAATTGTATTTCAATCACATGTCCCATAATATTAACCCTTCTTCGAATATTCCAAATCGTGTCGACTTATCAAATACGTCTGATTCTACTGTGTTTTCCGATACATCCATGATAGAAGAAACTCGTGGAATACCGGATCATTTACGCGTGCAGCAGATCCCCAAAATTTTTTCCAATAAATATCGAAACATCAACTGCGACAATATGTTCGACACTGACGGATCACTTCTTGATGGGTCCACTGGCTTCGGTATTTTCAATAACAATTTAACCGTCTCCCATAACCTCGATAATCCTGCTTCTGTTTACGTCGCAGAATCAGTAGCAATTCAGTACACTCTAGGGATCATCGAAAAAATGTCCACGGACCAATATTTCATCTTTACGGATAGTCTCAGTTCCATTGAGGCTCTCCGATCGATGAAAGATGTTAAGCACTCTCCGTATTTCCTGGGGAAAATACGGGAACATCTGAGTGCTTTATCCGAAAAATCTTTTCAGATTACCTTAGTGTGGGTCCCTTCTCACTGCTCGATACCGGGTAATGAGAAAGCGGACTCTTTGGCTAAGGTGGGCGCAACAAACGGTGGAATTTATGAAAGACCAATTGCCTTTAATGAATTTTTCTCATTTGTACGTCAGAATACGATCATCAGTTGGCAAAATGCTTGGTCCAGAGGGGAACTGGGAAGGTGGTTACATTCCATAATCCCCAAGGTGTCGACGAACCCGTGGTTCAAGGGGTTGGATGTAGGTCGGGATTTCATTTGCGTGATGTCCCGGCTTATGTCCAATCACTATAGATTTGACGCGCATCTCCGTCGTGTTGGGCTCGGGGAAAGTGGTATCTGTGCCTGTGGTGAAGGTTATCACGACATAGAGCACGTTGTTTGGTCATGCCCTGTACACCGTGACGCCAGGTCTAGATTAATAGCTTCCCTGCAGGCCGAAGGTAGGCAGCCGGCTGTTCCTGTTCGTGATGTCTTGGCGAGCCGTGACCTATCCTACATGTCCCTTATATACGTTTTCCTGAAATCCATCCACGCCCCAGTTTAATCCTGTTCCCTTCCGCCTACATCCAACCAAACGACAAGAACACGTTAAGACCCCGGATCCGGAAACAGCAACTAGACCCGCACGATACTCTCAGGTCCCGAGGGAGACAACCCAATATGCCAGTCCGTAATATCTTGGCCCAGCAGCGGAACATATTCAATATGCTGCTTACCTATGACGATGGAAAACCATTAAACAACAAATCAGTGCTTTTAATGCAAAACATTCTAGCTTTAAGTTAGATTTGGCTTCAGCTCGTAGTCGGCAGCGAGGATAAAAAATTTGCTTTTAGTTATAAAGATACTTTAGAAAGTAAGCTACCAGATATAATTGGCGCCGTTAAGCATTAAATTGTATTTGTGCCGTGTCAAATGAATAATAGATGAACAAAAAAAATTATCATTGAAGACGTTGACACGATCAATCCGCTCCCAGTTTGCAGTACGAACGGAGTTCTCGTCGTGCGATAGTACTGCCACGATACCAATTTTAGACCACAACAAAATACCATTCTGTTCCCATTGCACAGGCACAACGGTTAAGCAGGTTTCATCTTTTTGCCTTTCTCCTAGAAAGGTATAGCAATCACTTGCAAAACCGAAAGTATAAAAGTGCTCCAAAGGGCCGAATGGCATATATCACTCGACTCAGCTCGACGAGCTGAGCATTTTCTGTATGTATGTGTGTGTGTATGTGTGTGTGTATGTGTGTGTATGTGTGTGTGTATGTGTGTGTGTATGTGTGTGTGTATGTGCAGATTTTTATTCTCACTCACTTTTCTCAGAGATGGCTGGAACGATTTTCATGAAATTAATTGCAAATGAAAGGTCTCGTTGTCCCATAAGACCCTATTAAATTTCATTATAATCGGATTTTTAGTTTAGAGGTTATGGTTCAAAATGTAAAAATCATGAAACATCTTTATCTCAAAAACTACACAACCGATTTGAACAAAATTAATTTCAAATGAACGGGCTACCTTAAATACTTTCAACTTTTGAATTTCATAAAAATTGAACTTGTGGTTTAAAAGTTATAATACGAAACGTGTTTTGAGGACTACTTAATCTCACTCATGTTTCTCAGAGATGGCTGAACCGATTTTCATGAAATTAGTGTCAAATGGAAGGTCTAGTTGCCCCATAAGAACCTATTTATTTGTTGTGCAATTAGACTATTACTTTTCCTGTTATGTTTAAAAATGTGAAATCCAGCTATGAAAAGGAACATATTCCGGAGACTACTTGAACTCACTCACTTTTCTCAGTGATGGCTGACCCGATTTCTACAAAATTAGTGTCAACTAATAAGTCTAGCTGCCTCGTAACACCCTATTGAATTTTACTGTAATCGGACTGTAACTTCGTCTGTAAAGTACCGAAATGTGAAAATCACGTAACATCATTATCTCAGAAACTACACAACCGATTTGATCAATATTATTATCAGATGAGCGAGCTAGTTAAGGGTTAACTGATGAATTATGATTGAACACGTGGTTTCAAAGTTTGGCTGCCCTATTCGTTCTCATTTCATTCGATTATAATTGAACTTAAGCAACCGTTATGTATTAAATTGTTAATAGAACAACGAAAGTCTATCATTTCAAAGATTACATGACTTATTTGAACATAACTAGTGTCATACGAACAAGTCATCTCTCAAACTTACAAATAACAAACTTCATAACAATTTGATATGTGGCTCAAAAGTTATGGAAAGAAAAAAAATTCAAAGGCTATTTAAAACTATACCTGCTTTGATTGATATATGTGGTCTCAACATAATTTAAATGTGGTTTTGTGCTATTTGATCAATCTGACACCGGAAATACTCATATTGGGAGGTATTTAGTAATTTTGGTTGTTTTCCAGAAACTAACAGTGGTCGTCTTTAAATTCAAAATGGTGTCCAGGGTCAATGTTTGGTTTCTATGCATCATCTCGATTACGGAAATATCCATGTTGAGTATTATTTGGTCATTTTCGACTGTTTCCAATAAGTTGCCATTTAGCGATTAAAAATGGTGCCTGAGGTCAATTGTTAGCTCATTGCAACATTCTGGTTCCAGAGATACTCATATTGGATGGTATTTGGTTATTTTAGGCTGTTTTTCACAAACCGGAAGTCGCCATCTTGGATTTCAAAAGGGTATTTAAAATTATTTCTGGCCTCTGAGCGTCATTCTGGTTGAAGAAACACCCATATTGGGTGTAATTCGATCATTTTCCGCTGTTTCCCAGGAACCGGAAGTCGCCAACCTAGAATCCAAAATGGGGTCTGTGGTCGATTTCAGCTGCTGTGTATCATTATAGATCCGGAGATACTCATGTTAGACGGAAATCGGCCATTTTTGGCTGTTTTCCAGAAACCACAAGTTGCCATCCTACAATTCATAATGGTGTCTGAAGTCGATTTGTGGTTCCAGTGCATCAGTACGATTCCGAAAAAACCCACATTGGGTGGTATTTGGTCGTTTGCCGCTGTTTTTCCGAAACCGGAAGTCACCATCTTAGAATACAAAATTGTATCTGTGGTCGAATTTAGCTCCTGTGTATCTTTTTTATCCGGATATTATTATATTGGGTGGGAATAGTCCATTTTTGGCTGTTTTCCAGAAACCGGAAGTTGCCATCTTACAATCCAAAATGTTGCCTGAGGTCGATTATGGAACATATTTGTTACCACTAAAAACATTCACCTGCCAAACATGGTTCCATCTAGTTGATTAGTTCGCGAGATGTGCAGAAATTTGTGCAGAAACATGTGCTTCCATAAGAGGGAGGGGCGTCGAACCATTATGGACATATTTATTACCCTTTAAAACATCCACATGCCAAATTCGGTTTCATTTGATTGAATTGATGGTGTTGTGAAGTGGTTGTGCCTCTACCGTGTCATTCAAGTTAAAACCGACTTATCAACAGAAAAAAGGTCTTAAACCAGGAGTAGAAGCCGTTGTCCTGTCTTAGGTGATATTATCCTAGCAAAAAAGGCTACGAACTGGGTACAAATTGTACATCTGAAAGATACTTTGGCAACAAGCGCTAATAAATGAAAGTCTTCCATATTGATATAGTGATCTATACAAAGGACTGCTTCGAATCGAAATATTTCTTTTCATCGCCTGTCTAAACTCACGCCGTGCTCTCTTGTGGTAGTACGTACATAATTTTGCTAACGATGTCTGTATCGGAGGAAGCAGCCGTCTGTGTAATGTGTGACAAAGAAGAGACAGATGTAAACAAGGTGTTGGAGTGTCTTTACTGTCATAAGTGTTACCATTACAAATGCAAAAAGATTATCGGCAATGCCATACGAAAGATGCGAAATCAAAATTTTTTCTGCTCCATAGAATGCAACGAAATTGGAATGAGAACTCAACAAGTTATTGCGTCGGAAATTGTAGTGATTGAAGAGCTTCGGAAGGTCATCAATGAAGTCCATGCACTACGTGAGGAAACTGCTCAATCCCGACACTCTCTAGAGCATGCTATCAAGGAGGTTGAACGTAGCCAAGAGTTTCTAAACAGCAAATTCGATGATGCTGTTGCTGAAATGAAACAACTGAAGGTTAGCCACAATACATTGAAAAAGGATATCAATGAAATTGTTAAATATTCTGAGCTGAATGAAGTTGTTGCTAGCCTGGAATCTGAAGTCGATCGCTTCAAACGTACTGAACTATCCAGAAATGCCATACTGTTAGGAGTTCCTGCAAGTAAGAATGAAAATGTTCCAGCAGTCGTCACTCGTATAGCAGAGATACTGGGATTGTCGTTGGTCGGTAAAATAGTTTAAGATCGGAGACTTGGCGATTCCAAAAACGAAGGGAAGTCACCACCCGTCAGAGTGGTATTCGACAACGAAGACGTAAAAGAAGAGTTGTTTGCGAAAAAAAAAACCACGGTCAACTGAAAGTATCATCTCTCGGTAACACCTATGCTACTAGGGCAGAAAAGATCACTATACGGGATGAAATGACACCTTTTGGATTGGAATTGCTACGGGATGTTCGTGAGATGCAAGAACGATTGAAGGCTAAGTTCGTGTGGCCAGGGAGAGATGGAGTCATTCTAGTCAAACGAACAGAGACGTCAAAGGTTGAATACGTACGTAATCGTCAAGATGTGAAAAATCTGGAACGTACTTCAAAACGGGATCGGAACTCGTCATCGTCGCCTGAAGGACCACCGTCGAAGCGCTAAGTGGTCAATCGCTCAACGACAGCTAGATTTATTTAAATAAAAATGACCTCGTTAAATTGTAATTATGAAACTGTTGAAGATTGTATTTTAAACAAAACACACTTGAATATAAACGCTAGTTCTTTCAAAATCTTTCAATGGAATATAAGGGGCATGAATTCATCTACAAAATTCGATGCTATCAAGGAATTTTTGGATAGATATGCAAGTAGGATAGATGTCATAGTAATAGGTGAAACGTGGGTGAGGAAAGGTTGTACTGATTTTTTCCATTTAATTGGATTTAAAAGCCTATTTTCGTGCCGAGATGAATCGAATGGAGGATTGGCCATGTATGCCCGAGAAGACCTGGATATGAATGTAATTTCGAATGAAGAAAATGAAGGATTCCATTGTATACATGTTGAATTTACCGTCAGTAGTAAACGCATTAATGTAATAGCAGTGTATCGTCCGCCTAGTTATTCCTATTACGAGTTTCAAAATAGGATGTAGCAAAAAATTACAAGTATTGTGACCAGCAAGAATACAGTTTTGGTTGGCGATATGAACGTCCCGATAAACCTGACAACAAATAACGTTGTCAACGAGTATCAAAGACTTTTGGAATCCCTTAATTTGCGCGTCACTAATACTATAGTTACACGAGCTGCGAGCTGTAACATACTCGATCACGTAATTTGTAATTCGGAAATGGTCGACCTGATAGTCAATGAAACCATTCATACAGATGTTAGCGACCATTCTATGATATTAACATCTTTGAAACTTACTTCAGAAAACGAAATGCAACTGTTGACGAAGCGAATAACGAATCATAATCAACTGAACGAGCAATTAGCCATTGCTCTTAACACAATACCGGTAGCAATCAATGCTAACGACAAGCTAAGCCTGGTTATAAGCAGATACAACGAAATCTACAATGCGTCGACTAAAGTTGTGGTTGTACAGGTAAAGGTTAAAAGAAACTGCCCATGGATGACTTTGGAAGTCTGGAAAATGATGAAGATCAAGGAAAACCTTCTCAAGGCTAGTCGGAGACATCCAGATAACGATCGCACTAAAGAGCTTCTTAAGCATGCGTCAAAAAAGCTGCAACAAATGAAGGACCGAAGTAAAAGCGACTACTACCGGCGCGTGCTGTCAAACTCATCAAATCAGAAATCTTGGCGAATGATAAATGAGCTTTTGGGACGTAAAGTTAAACAGCAACGTGCGATTCCATTGCGGATCGGAGATGAGGAGATATCAGACGGAAATCGAGTCAGTAATGCATTTAACGACTTCTTTTGCCGAATGGGTGCTAATTTGGCTAAATCTATTGATAGCGACAAAAATGTATGGAAATTCAATACCATGCCCAGCCAATTGTCCTCTATATTTTTATGACCGGCTTCTGCAGATGAAGTAATTCTATTGATTAATAGTCTAGAAACAAACAAGTCTTCTGGACCAGACAATATATCGGCGACTATCATGAAAAACCATCATACAGCATTTGCAAGCATACTTATGAGTGTCTTCAACGAGATCATCGAGACTGGAGATTTTCCGGCGTGCTTGAAAATTGCTCGTGTTGTGCCAATTTTTAAATCAGGTGATCCGAAATGCACAAATAATTATCGACCTATTTCGGTGTTGCCAGTGATGAGTAAAATTTTAGAACAAATGATTGCTTCAAGAATGTCAAGGTTCTTGTTCTCCAATAACCTTATTTATGAACGACAATACGGATTTAGGGTTGGATGCAGCACTCTCACGGCCACATGTGAACTAGTGGGTAAAATAGCTGAAACGATTGATAATCGAAAATATGCGGGAGCTTTATTTCTCGACCTTAAGAAGGCTTTCGATACCATAAGTCATGGGCTCCTACTCCTCAAACTCGAAAGCTATGGCATAAAAGGGGGCCGCATGGTTAATCTTGAAAAACTACATGACTAATCGACAACAATTTGTAACTATCAATGACCGGAAAAGTAATCTCAAAAATATACCGTATGGCGTTCCACAAGGAAGCAATCTAAGACCACTGTTGTTCCTAGTGTTCATTAACGATTTATCGCACTTGAAACTACACGGACGGATCCAGTTCTTTGCGGATGATACAGTAGTTTTATACAACTCTTCTGATGCTCATCTGGTCGCCCAATACGTTCAGCAAGACCTTCAACTTCTGCATGAATTCTTTCGATCAAACCTCCTATCACTGAATTTACAAAAAACTACGTACATTATATTTCACTCGTTAAAACGACCTGTTCCCGAGCTTCCAGTCATTCAAACTGATACAGTTGAAATTCGTAGAGTAGACAACTTTAAATATCTAGGTCTAAAGGTATTGAACTGGGAGCATCACATCCTGCACCTCAAAGCCAAACTTGCAGTCCTGTGCGGAGTATTCCGAAAAATATTACCGTTTGTATCGATGAAATGGATGACAAATCTGTACTACTCTATGGTTCAGTCGAGGCTACAGTATCTAGTCTGTGTTTGGGGTAGCGCTTGCATGTCTAGACTACGGGAGCTACAGGTTCTACAAAATCGCTGCTTGAAAACCATCCTAAAAAAACCGCATCTTTATCCAACGGAACAACTGTACAACAACTTACAGGACTCGTTTCTACCTATTCGGGGATTACATTTGTTGCAGACATTAACACACATGCACAATATCGTAACAAATCCAGCCAGCCATCATAACATGAGAATTATAAGGAATTTCTCCGGAAGAACAACAAGAACTTTCGAAACAATTCGTTTGTCCAGACCGAATACGGAGCTAGGGAAAAAGCGCTTTGGCTATAAAGGCTCTAAACTGTACAATGAACTACCAACAGCAATCAAACAACAGCAAACGGCCATTCTGTTCAAGAGGGACTTGAAGCGACAACTCAAACTCAATATCTTGCAGTATCTACGCTGACAGCTCCAGCTCTTCCAGCCACAACCACTTCCTCACGAAAACTCCGTAGTTTCAATTTTAAACAGAGCACGTCCTTTGTTGATGATGACCAGCTGCTCTACACGTCTGTACGGTTCCAAAGTTCGACGACGAAGTTTGAGACGAATCAACGCAACGCTACTAAACGGACAATCGTCAAGTCATCTGCACCCCACTGCTTCGTTGCCATCAATGGTCAAATGGACAGCTAGATAGATTACTGCCTTTCGTACACCGTGGTTAACCATTTGGAAGTGGAACATTAGGCTTCATAGTCAAGCGAAACATCAGTTTGTGTGTTTGTATATTATTATAAGTAAGTAAGTACGCTTTCTTCAAAGAGATCCCCTTCTCACTGGAAGCGTACAGCTCGTTGTGAAAATTTTGTGAAAAGAAGGGTAGGTTTTGTGCCTTTGGAAGCAGAGATTTAGCATTTCACTTCCATAGGCTTTTCCCTACTCCAAATAAATAAATTAATAAATTTGCTTGGTTTGTTCTTGAGTTGTGCAGAAATGTATGTTTCATTTGTATTGGACCCCTCCTTTCCAGAAGAGTGAGAGGTCTCAAACTATCATGGGAATCTTTATCGGGACCAAAAACCCCTACATACAAATTTTCACGTCGATCGGTTCGGTAGTTTTCGAGCCTATATGTCCGGACTGACAGACCGGACAACATTTTTGCCTTTCTCCTAGAAAGGTATAGCAATCACTTGCAAAACCGAAAGTATAAAAGTACTCCAAAGGGCCGAATGGCATATATCACTCGACTCAGCTCGACGAGCTGAGCATTTTCTGTATGTATGTGTGTGTGTATGTTATTCTCACTCACTTTTCTCAGAGATGGCTGGACCGATTTTCATGAAATTAATTGCAAATGAAAGGTCTTGTTGTCACATAAGACCCTATTAAATTTTATTGTAATCGGATTTTTAGTTTAGTGGTTATATATCAAAATGTAAAAATAACGAAACATCATTATCTCAAAAACTACACAACCGATTTGAACAAAATTGATTTCAAATGAACGGACTACCTAAAAAACCCTTAACTTTTGAATTTTATGAAGATTGAACTTGTGGTTCAAAAGTTATGAAAAGAAACGTGTTCTGAAGAATGTTTAATCTCACTCATGTTTCTCAGAGATGGCTGGACCGATTTTCAAAAAATCAGTGTCAAATGGAAGGTCTAGTTGCCCCATAAGACCCTATTGATTTTTTTTGCAATCGGATTTTTACTTTGCCTGTTTTGTTTAAAAATGTGAAATCCAGCTATGAAAAGGAACATATTCCGAAGACTACTTGGACTCACTCACTTTTCTCAGAGATGGCTGAACCGATTTTCACTAAATTAAAGTCTAACGAGAGGTCTAGCTGCCTCATAAAACTCTATTGAATTTAACTAAAATCGGACTGTAACTTTGTCTGTAATGTGTCAAAATGTAAAAATCACGAGACTTCATTATCTCAGAAACTACACAACCGATTTGATCAATATTATCGGTATTATTATCAGATGAGCAGGCTAAGGGTTAACTGATGAACTATGATTGAACACGTGGTTTCAAAGTTTGGCTGCCCTATACGTTCCCATTTCATTTGATTATAATCAAACTTAAGCAACCGTTATGTATTAAATTGTTAATAAAACAACGGAAGTCTATTATCTCAAAGATTACATGACTTATTTGAACATAACTAGTGTCATACGAACGAATCATCTCTCGAACTTACAAATAACAAACTTCAAAACAATTTGATATGTGGCTCAAAAGTTATGGAAAGAGAAGAAATTCAAAGACTATTTAAAACTATACCTGCTTTGATCGATATATGTGGCCTCAACATAATTTAAATGTGGTATCGTACTATTTGAACGTTCCAAATTTATTGATTCCTTGCGATGTGTTAAAAGTCTGCAAATGCACGACGAATCGGCCGTAGGATAAGATCAAAATCAAATAACAATTCGTTTGAAATGATTGGGTTTATCGAAATGACAACATCCTCGACTTTTGACTTCTGTACATCGCCTTAAAACATCTACATGCAAAATTCGGTGTCATTTGCTTGGTTTGTTCTTGAGTTGTGCAGAAATTTATGTTTCATTTGTTTGGGACCCCTCCCTTCCAGTAAAGGGAGGGGTCTCAAACTATCATGGGACCTTTTAATGGCACCAAAAACCCCTACATACAAATTTTCACGCCGATCGGTTCGGTAATTTTCGAGCCTATATGGATCAGACAGACAGACAGACCGGATCGCATGTTTATATGTATATATTACAACATCACTATTTTTTAAGAGTGAATATACATTCATTGGATTGAAGCGTTCATGTAAATCTAGTTTTACAAATAAAAGTTTGAATGAGAAAGGCTGGGTCTGACCGCAAGATGGATTAATTTAGGTTTTTGCCTTTCTCCTAAAAAGGTATAGCAATCACTTGCAAAACCGAAAGTATAAAAGTGCTCCAAAGGGCCGAATGGCATATATCACTCGACTCAGCTCGAGGAGCTGAGCATTTTCTGTATGTGTGTGTGTATGTGTGTATGTGTGTGTGCTGTGTGTGTGTGTGTGTGTGTGTGTGTGTGTGTGTATGTGCAGATTTTTATTCTCACTCACTTTTCTCAAAGATTGCTGGACCAACTTTCATGAAATAAGACCCTGTTAAATTTTATTGTAATCGGATTTTTAGTTTAGAGGTTATGTATCAAAATGTAAAAATCACGGCACATCATTATCTCGAAAATTACACAACCGATTTGAACAAAATTGATTTCAAATGAACGGGCTACCTTAAAAACCCTTAACTTTTGAATTTTATGAAGATTGAACTTGTGGTTTAAAAGCTATGAAAAGAAACGTGTTCTGAAGACTGTTTAATCTCACTCATGTTTCTCAGAGATGGCTGGACCGATTTTCATAAAATCAGTGGAAGGTCTAGTTGCCTCATAAGACCCTATTGATTTGTTTTGCAATCGGACTATTACTTTGCCTGTTATGTTTAAAAATGTGAAATCCAGCTAAGAAAAGGAACATATTCCGAAGACTACTTGGACTCACTCACTTTTCTCAAAGCCGATTTCCACAAAACTAGTGTCAAATGAAATGTATAGCTGCCTCATAACACCCTATTGAATTTTACTGTAAGCGGACTGTAACTTCGTCTGTAATGTATCGAAATGTGAAAATCACGAAACTTCATTATCTCAGAAACTACACAACCGATTTTAACAATATTGATATAAAATTACGAGCTAGTTAAGGGTTAACTGATGAATTATGATTGAACACGTGGTTTCAAAGTTTGGCTGCCCTATACGTTCCCATTTCATTTGATTATAATCGAACTTAAGCAACCGTTATGTATTAAATTGTTAATAAAACAACTAAAGTCTATTATCTCAAAGATAACATGACTTATTTGAACATAACTAGTGTCATACGAACGAGTCATCTCTCGAACTTACAAATAACAAACTTCATAACAATTTTATATGTGGCTCAAAAGTTATGGAAATTGTAGAAGAAATACAAAGACTATTTAAAACTATACCTGCTTTTATCGATATATATGTGGCCTCAACAAAATTTAAATGTGGTATCGAACTATTTGAACGTTCCAAATTTATTGATTCCTTGCGATGTGTTAAAAGTCTGCAAATGCACGACAAATCGGTCATAGGATAAGATCAAAGTTAAAAAACAAATCGTTTGAAATGATTGGGTTTATCGAAATGACGATATCTTCGACTTTCACAATATTCTCGACATCGCCTTAATTCTGAATATATTCATATTGGGTGGTATTCTGTCATTATCAGCAGACTTTCTGGCATCAATCTGACACCGGAAATACCCATATTGGGAGGTATTTAGTTATTTTGGTTGTTTTCCATAAACTAAAAGTGGTCGTCTCTAAATTCAAAAGGGTGTCCAGGGTCAATGTTTGGTTTCTATGCACCATTTCGACTACAGAAATATTCATATTGAGTATTATTCGGTCATTTTCGACTGATTCCTAAAAGTTGCCATTTAGCAATTCAAAATGGTGCCTGAGGTCAATTGTTAGCTCCTTGCATCATTCTGGTTCCAGAGATACTCATATTGGATAGTATTTGTTTATTTTAGGCTGTTTTTCACGAACCGGTAGTCGCCATCTTGGATTTCAAAATGGTATTTAGGATACTGGTTAAAGGAAAACTCATATTGGGTGATATTTGGTTACTTTGGACTGTTTTTCAGAAGCCAAAAGTCGTCATTTCGGACTTTAAAATTGCCTGTGAAATCAATTTCTGTCATCTGGGCGTAATTCTGGTTCCGAAAACATTCATATTGAATGATGTTTGGTCATTTCCGGCTGTTTGCCAGACACCGGAAGTCACCATCATAAAATTCAAGATTGTGTCTGTGATCAATTTTTAGCTTTTGTGCATCTTTCTGGTTCCAGAAATACTAATATTCAATGGGAATCGTCCATTGCAGGCTATTTTCCAGAGACCGGAAGTTGCTATCTTACAATTCAAAATGTTGTCTGAAGTCGATTTGTGGCTCCAGTGCATAATTTAGGTTCCGGAAATACCCATATTGGGTGGTATTTAGTCATTTGCCGCTGTTTTTCCGACACCGGAAGTCGTTATTTTGGATTTCATAATGGCATTTGGAAACAATTTCTGGATTTTGAACGGCATACTGGTTAAAGAAAAACTCATATTGGGTGGTATTTGGTAATTTTCTGCTGTTTTCAGAAACCGGAAGTCGCCATCTTAGAATTTAAAATGCTATCTGTGGTCGATTTTAGCTCCTGTGTATTATTATTATTATTAGATCCGGATATTATTATATTGGGTGGAAATCGGCCATTTTCGGCTGTTTTCCAGAAACCGGAAGTTGCCATCTTACAATCCAAAATGTTGTCTGGGGTCGATTATGGAACATATTTGTTACCACTAAAAACATTCACCTGCCAATATGGTTCCATTCAGTTGATTAGTTCGCGAGATGTGCAAAAATTTGTGAAGAAACATGTACTTCCAGAAGAGGGAGGGGCGTCAAACCATTATGGACATATTGGTTACCTCTAAAAACATTCACATACCAAATTTGGTTGTATTTTCTTGATTGGTTCTTGAGCTGTGCGAAATTTGTGTTTCATTTTCATGGGATCCCTCCCTTATAGAAGAGGGAGTAGGGTTTCAAACCTTTATGTACATATTTGTTACCACTAAAAACATTTACCTGCCAAATTTTGTTCCATTTGGTTGATTAGTTCTCGAGATGTGCACACATTTGTGTTTCATCCAACTATTATGGACATATTAGTTACCCCTTAAAACATCCACATGCCAAATTCGGTTTCATTTGCTTGGTTTATTCTTGAGCTGTGCAGAAATTTATGTTTCATTTGTATGGGACCCCTCCCTTCCAGAAGAGGGAGGGGTCTCAAACTATCATAGGAACCTTTATCGGCACCAAAATCCCCTACATACAAATTTTCACGTCGATCGGTTCGGTAGTTTTCGGGCCTACATGGATCAGACAGACAGACTTGACAGCATTTTTATATGTAAAGATTACAACATCAATATTTTAGAACCTAAAGAGTGAATATACATTCATGTAAATCTATTTTTACAAATAAACGTCTACGTTGAGCTTGTCCAAAGCTTCCAACAAGATCTAACTTTTCTGGTTCAAATAACGGCTTCCACACTCAACAGCCCAAGCGTTGAAGTCGCCCGCCACCACCAACGGCATTAGGCTCGTCAGTTTTATAGATAACAGGTCGACCATCTGGGTGAACCTTTCGGCGGACCAAAGTGGCATAACAACTGCAGTGAAACACTCCGGTCACCTTGGCAATCACGTACTCTTCTCTTGAGTTTGACACAACCTCCTGCTCCGGGAACCTGCTAAACTTATCCGCAACCCAGTTGGCGTTTCCGAAAGGGATACGGCAGGGCAACGATACGATATCGACGTCCGACAACGACTCAGAAGCTGCTTGGTATAGCAGCTACTGAGCCGAATAGCAGTGGTTCAGGTTCAGTTGCGTCATCCTCACGCCCGTAGTTTTGCAGCCAGCTTGCCAGCTGGGCACCTGGGGCTTCCCATAAAGAAATTAGCGTTACCTTGGCTGCACCTACACGCCTGCATAACTGGTCCCCCTTGCAGGTTCAGGACTTGTGTCTTCCCTCATAGCAATTGAAGCAACGAACGTCCGGTTGCTGTAGTATGTCCATGAAGCATACCGAGCAGCCGATCTTCATGTTTTTTCCTCCAGGTCTGCGTCGGCCGACGGTAGTCGGAAAGTGGCTGAACCCTTTCGAAGCCGAATTGACCACTTGGCCACTTTCTCCCAGCATTTCTCCACACAGCCATCAATGTGCAACCCCTCAGTGATTTCGTCCAGAGTTTTAAGCTGGAGAGTCACCTCTGAGTGAGTGTCCACACTCTGACCGAGAGCTTCGGAAGGACGCCAAGAACAAGGGATTACAAGACGGCCCGCGAAAAGGTCCTAGGGATAGATGTACATATCTTCCTGTAGAACCTTTTCGCCTCTTATTCTCATCGGTGGTATTCCGAAGCAGGAGGAGGCTCTGCACAGCCAGTCTCGGCCGCGTGGTCATGCACTTTTCGATGGCCTTGACTAGTAAGGGATCGTCTACCGATATGTTCGGTGTGGAGACAGACGTAATCGCCGTTCTTCCACCCTCGGATTTCGATCTGTCTCCGCTTTTTTCTGCAGAGACCGCTGGACGCAGAGACCCATACGCGAAGGGATTCGGTAGTCCCTCTACACTCGTCGTCGGTTTCTTATTCAAACTCATTAATTTTGTTTAATGGGTCCTCCCTTCAGCCGCTATCCTTGTCCATGATGAGGTAGTCGGCTATGTGGTTCCGTGGTGGTGTATGCCGAAGCATTGATGTCATGGCTAGGGTAGGTCGCCAGAGCCTCTTATCAGTAACTATGGCGCCCCCGACCGGCGTAAATCAGTAACAACCATCCGATCCTACGCCTGCCTAATTCCCTACTTTTAATAAAAAAATACTCAAAAAATAAATGTGTGATTTACACATTATGAAATTTTGAAATTGTATTCCAATTCGTTGAAAATAGTGAGTTTTTTTTGTTTTCATTTGCGTAAAACTTTATTTCGTAGTAAAAACTAGAGAGAGGTATCTCTGAATAGGAGTTGGATCTAATTCTTAGCAAATTTTTAATTTTTAAATTAATAAACTTTTAAAAATTGAGACAAAAATCATTACAACATCAACAGCATGCTTGGCTTTCTCTGAAGGTGTCCGAAAAAGTGAATATGATTATGCATATGTTTCTGAGCTCATGTGCTTTTTTATTCCATTATTATGCAAAACATGAAAGAGAGAAGCTCCATTCTAATTATAAATGCTAAGTAATACATTAAACCATTATAAGCAACTAAATGATTGCTTCCCGTCCTAACAACAAGAAATAAAACTGGAAATAATTCTGCCTCACAGTGCCTGGACACGCAACATTTCCTTTCACCCAAGAATATCAATCATTCTTAATGGATAGAACTCATGTTTCCGTAAAAACCTCTTTTTGCAACAATAACCTTGCATTCGGCACTGTAGCATACAAGTTCTATAACCATAAATGATTCATCTATCGCGTGATTATCGAACCAAATTCTGCTTAGCAACATTTCTGCTGCACATAACCGTTGGAACCTTCGTCCAGCTCGCAGAAATAGTAGTAATTAGTTACGATATATAGCGAAATCTAAAACAGACAGCTCTGGGCAAGGTCAACTGGGGCGGTACGCTAAAACATATCTTTAATTGCCCAGGTAATCGCGTTGCTACTGTTGCGCACCACTTCCTCCTTAAAGCTTCAAGAATTCTCGAAAGTGACACCTTTACACGCCCCACCCCAAAAATGGTCGCCCTTGGACGACATTGGATGTCAGCCGGCTTGGCAACCTGATTCGACACCCGAAGAACAGGTAATAAAATCGTACTCTATAATCAGTTGGCAATGAACGTGAAATGACCTACCACTCGGCGCAGCGGCCGGCGGTGGCCGATAGCAACAACGCCAAACCATGTCGCGCGGATACAGTTTCGGTTCTGGTCGACAGGAAATCAGTTACCGTGATGAATTTACTGCTTCATCTGCAGGACGCATGACGGACTGACTATATTATAGCCCGTCTGCTGAAGGTGACTCCCAGCGCAGTCACAGCCGATAAAGTTTTATGTAGATGACAGCTGGCTGACCGGGGCAGAGATAATTGATACGTTTATCTGAACTGCTCGCTAGCTAAACTCTGACGGTTTTGCTTAGTTTAACACTGACGTTTTTGGGACTTCAAACGCAGAGGGAAGGTATCCCCAGCTGGTATGTCTTTTGGTTGCTTTCTTTATAAATTCAGTTATGTTATTTCACCGCATATTTTTCTCTTATGAATGTCAGCTTCGATTATGATAATATCTCTGTAAAGTTTGGGCACCGCCATAAATTCACAGAGCTTATTAGTAATCTCAACTTTGTACCAAAATTTTGTCAATAAATTTAAAGTTTCGCAACATTAACTTTTCACTAGTAATTTTAATTTGAGGCCACCACAGTAATAACTATTTCGGAATCTTGTGCCATTGGAAATTCGATGTCGACTATTGTGACTCCTACACAGTGACACCTTAAATGAGTTGCGTTGTTAAAAAGCAAACAGCGAAACAAAAATGTTTAAAAATCGCCCCAGTGTTATCCACCCTAGAAACACGCCAGTCCGTTTTTATTGTCCGATGGGCGTGCCCCAAAGTGCATGTGTGCACCATAAACAGCACCATAAAATGACAATCCTGTCCGATTATGTCATCACTCACCGGTCTCGGTTTCAGCACATGTTGAGGGTGGGAAATTACTCCGAATGTAAGTCATCTCTGCGTAGTGTGTGTGTGTGTGTGTGTATTTGTGCATCATTATTGCAAGTAGCAATTTCGCTCCATCCATCAAAGCATGCGTGTTTACACACGATCGCGGCTGCCCAAACGTCACGCGTTTTCACTTCATTACAACCGCAAAACCACGACCGTCCGGATTTTCATCGTTAGTTCCACATTTGTGTACGTTTTGTAACGGTTAGCTTCGCTTCGGCCAGCACTCGAGGGTACAGGTAATCCATGCACGAAATGAGAAATGATCGCATAATTAGAATCAATATCCACTAATATTTCGCTTAGGCTTAGTAATTTATCCCTTCGGCGGTGGCTGGCGATGGCGGTCCCAAGATGAGCCAAAGCTCACAGTCACGAGAGTTGAAACACGCTGCAGCAGCTGCTGCTGCTGCCCTTCGAAATGGGTGATTTACCGGGGCACGAACTCGCCTCATCCTGCCACGGATTTGTCGGTGGCCCATCTTGGACAGGTTAGTGATTTTATTTTTCTTCTTTACGAGTTGCTTACAATTTGATGCGTTCCATGCGAATTCGAATCACTGCGCGCCGCACGCGGGATCGAAATTAATTTTTAATGACTGTTTGCGTAAAACGTTACTCATGTTTGGAGCATACTATTAGGAATGGTTGTATCTTTCCTTCATTTCACCTAGCGCACTAATACGGCAGCTGGGTTACCTTAGAGGATAGGTTTTTCGTTGTGAAAAATGAGCCCCGTGACCAGACGCTAATAAATTCATCATCCGTATATTAGTTGCGGTTGCCAAACCGATACATGAGAACAGTTAGTGATGGCGAGTTCCTTAGACTGTTTTCTCCGTTGAATTGAGTGTAGTGTATTCTGTGAAAAAGGAAAATTTATGAATGGGGATTCAAATTTGAGTTGAAATTTGATAATTATAAAACGAACATGTAGAAAACAAATAAAAAATAGCAAAATTACAATCGGATAACATGACAAACTGAATGGTAGCATAAACGAAGGGGAATAAAAGCATAAGTAATACTAATTAGTTGTGAATAATTAGTTTGGGTACGAGATTGAGCTTGACGACCGCAAATTTCATAGTTGCCCCTTCGTGATTGACCTGAGCTAGGGAAGTGGTACAAAACCACCGTAAGATGCGTAATTTCAAATTATTCACAATCTTCAATGTACAACAATTCAGTAGTTTCCGCTTTGTGTAGATCGATAACGACGCAGACTAAGTCCTTACAGTCGGTCAGCAGGGAAAGGCTGCCGGAGACCGAGTTGACCTCTGCATCTCTAACAACCGTTACGGAAAGAAAGGTACTTTTGTCACCATGGCAAGTGACAGATATTGTTATACTATATCTGTACTTGTTGGTTATTCTTGCCAAGTATCGATAATTATAATACTCAATGTTATGTATCTCATGTGTGTCGGGTCTGATTTTTTTTAAGGGAGGGATCAAAATGAGGAATGAGAGGGAGCCTGAAAAAAAACCCATACGTAAAGCCTCTCTGACACCGAACGGTCTGATTCGAACTCATGGCCATTTGTTTGTCAAAGCGGACTCTGTAACTTTAGAGTGAAATGGTGTTGAAGCCGCAAATGGCTGGGTTCGAGCCACCACTTCGAATTTTCAAAATCACAAGACTCGGAAATAGTGGATGCGTTCCATGTGAAAAGGCAATTTTATGTTTTCTTCACCACAGCAATCAAAAAATAGCGATTTCACTGGTAACACACTAACTATTACCGAATCTTGTGCCTTTGACAACACTTCGAGTGTTGGCTCGAAGTCGGCCATTAGGGGCTTCAACGCCATTTCGTCTCAAGGTTATGAGCTTCCCATAGAATAAATAGTTTGGACATGAAGCGAGAAGACAAAAACCAATACTCGCCATTCATTATGTATTTGTTTACTAGCTTATTCTAAGGAATGCCTTCAAACGCATGGGAATCCTTAATTAATTCCACAAACTTTCAAATACTGACCTTGAGTTTTGTTTAAAGTCTGCAAATTCATGACGTATCGTATATGGGATACATTCTATACGTTGTTTTTTTTTTCTTCACATAACATTTATTTGACACGGCACAAATACAATTTAATGTTTAACGGCGCCAATTATATCTGATGACTTAAAAACTAAAGCAAATTTTTTATCCTCGCTGCCGACTACGAGCTGAAATTAAGTCTAACTTAAAACTAGCATGGGATTTCCAATCAGTGTTTTGTTGTTCAATGGTCGTCTGATAATCGTCGAATGGCATGTATGGATTCGTTCTGCTGAGCCACGATGTCGTGAGTTGGGACAGAGGCTCGTAGTCCTTGGGTCCTGGTTCTGTTGTGCGGGGTCTGGTTGCTGGTTTTGTGCTTAAGGTTCAAACGTGTTCTTGTCGTTTTGTTGGGTGTAGACGGAGGGGAACGGGACTAGACTGGGGCGTGGATGGATTTCAGGAAAACGTATATAAGGGACATGTAGGATAGGTCACGGCTCGCCAAGACATCACGAACAGGAACAGCCGGCTGTCTACCCTCGGCCTGCAGGGAAGCTATTAATTTAGACCTGGCGTCACGGTGTACAGGGCATGACCAAACCACATGCTCTATGTCGTGATAACCTTCACCACAGGCACAGATACCACTTTCCCCGAGCCCAACACGACGGAGGAGCGCGTCAAATCTATAGTGATTGGACATAAGCCGGGACATCACGCAAATGAAATCCCGACCTACATCCAACCCCTTGAACCACGGGTTCGTCGATACTTTGGGGATTATGGAATGTAACCACCTTCCCAATTCCCCTCTGGTCCAAGCATTTTGCCAACTGATGATCGTATTCTGACGTACAAGTGCGAAAAATTCATTAAAGGCAATTGGTCTTTCATAAATATCACCGTTTGTTGCGCCCACCTTAGCCAAAGAGTCCGCTTTCTCATTACCCGGTATCGAGCAGTGAGAAGGGACCCACGCTAAGGTAATCTGAGTAGATTTTTCGGATAAAGCACTCAGATGTTCCCGTATTTTCCCCAGGAAATACGGAGAGTGCTTAACATCTTTCATCGATCGGAGAGCCTCAATGGAACTGAGACTGTCCGTAAAGATGAAATAATGGTCCGTGGGCATTTTTTCGATAATCCCTAGGGTGTACTGAATTGCAGCTAATTCTGCGACGTAAACAGAAGCAGGATTATCGAGCTTATGGGAGACGGTTAAATTGTTATTGAAGATACCGAAGCCAGTGGACCCATCAAGAAGTGATCCGTCAGTGTAGTACATATTGTCGCAGTTGATGTTTCGATATTTATTGGAAAAAATTTTAGGGATCTGCTGCACGCGTAAATGATCCGGGATTCCACGAGTTTCTTCTATCATGGATGTATCGAAAAACACAGTAGAATCAGAAGTATTTGATAAGTCGACACGATTTGGAATATTCGAAGAAGGGTTAATATTTTGGGACATGTGATTGAAATACAATGTCATAAAACGGGTTTGAGAATTAAGTTCGATTAACCTTTCAAAATTTTCAATCACGGGACGGTTCAAGACCTCACATTTGATTAGAATACGAGAAGACAGGCTCCAGAAGCGGTTTTTCAATGGTAGTACTCCAGCTAAAACCTCCAAACTCATCGTATGGGTCGATTGCATGCAACCTAAGGCGATACGCAAACAACGATATTGTATTCGCTCCAGTTTGATCAAATGTGTGTTTGCTGCGGAGCGGAAGCAGAAACACCCGTATTCAATAACAGACAATATCGTTGTTTGGTAAAGCCTTATAAGGTCTCCTGGATGGGCTCCCCACCATTGTCCGGTTATTGTACGAAGAAAATTCACTCTTTGTTGACATTTTTTCATCAGATACCTCACGTGACAACCCCAGGTGCCTTTAGAGTCGAACCAGACACCAAGATATTTGTGTACCAAAACCTGAGAAATCGTTTTACCCATTAATTGTGTTTGAAGCTGAGCAGGTTCATGCTTCCTAGAAAAAACTACTATCTCAGTCTTCTCCGGAGAGAATTCGATACCTAGCTGTAAAGCCCAAGCAGACAAATTGTCCAAGGTATCTTGCAATGGTCCTTGCAAATCGGCAGCTTTGGCTCCTGTAACAGAGATTACACTGTCGTCTGCAAGTTGTCTTATCGTGCATGAATTTGCCAGACATTCGTCGATGTCATTTACATAAAAGTTGTAAAGAAGGGGGCTTAAACATGAGCCCTGGGGAAGACCCATGTAGCTAATGCGAAAAGTTGCCAAATCGCCATGCGTAAAATGCATGTGCTTTTCGGACAACAAATTGTGCAAAAAATTGTTCAAAATTGGAGAAAATCCTTGTCGGTGAAGTTTACCCGAAAGAATGTCAATAGAAACGGAATCAAAAGCCCCCTTAATGTCCAAGAACGCAGACGCCATTTGTTCTTTACGAGCATACGCCAGCTGAATATCTGTTGAAAGCAACGCAAGACAATCATTCGTCCCTTTGGCACGGCGGAAGCCAAATTGAGTTTCTGATAGTAGACCATTTGATTCGACCCAGTGGTCTAAACGACGGAGTATCATTTTTTCCATCAATTTCCGGATACAGGATAGCATTGCAATCGGCCTATAAGAGTTGTGATTAGAAGCTGGTTTCCCTGGTTTTTGGATGGCGATCACCTTCACTTGCCTCCAATCCTGCGGTACAATGTTTTGCTCCAGGAACTTATTGAACAAGTTCAACAAGCGCCTCTTGGCGTTGCCGGGTAGATTCTTCAACAAGTTGAATTTGATTCTATCTAATCCAGGCGCGTTATTGTTACAGGACAGGAGGGCAACTGAAAGTTCTGCCATCGTAAAAGGTGATTCTATCGCGTCGTGGCCCGGAGACGCATCGCGAACAATATTTTGCTCAGGAACAGAGTCCGGACATACTTTCCTGGCAAAATCAAATATCCACCTACTTGAAGACTCCTCGCTTTCGTTGACCGTTACGCGATTCCGCATTCTTCGGGCTGTGTTCCAAAGAGTGCTCATCGATGTCTCCCTCGACGTCTCGTTCACGAACCGACGCCAATATCCACGTTTCTTTGCTTTAGCCAAGCTTTTAAGCTTGGTATCAAGCTCCGAATACCGTAAATAGTCGCCAGGTATACCTCCCGTCTGGTAGGCCTTAAACGCGTCGGATCTTTGCGTGTAGACATCGGAGCACTCTTGGTCCCACCACGGAGTGGGAGGCCGTTCTTTGATCGTTACGCCGGGATATTTCTTCGTTTGGGCTTGCAACGCGGCGTCGAGAATCAAGCCCGCGAGGAGGTTGTATTCTTCAAGTGGTGAATGATGTTGAATCGACTCGACCGCTTTTGAAATCATTTCCTCGTATAACTTCCAATCGACATTTCGTGTGAGGTCATACGGAATGTCAATTGATCGCATGCGAGTTGACCCGTTAGTAATTGAAATAAGAATAGGCAGATGGTCGCTACCGTGAGGATCGAGGATTACCTTCCATGTGCAATCCAACCGTAGCGACGTCGAACATAAGGATAGATCCAAAGCGCTTGGGCGCGCTGGAGGTTCCGGGATACGTGTCATTTCACCGTTGTTTAAAATAGTCATGTCGAAGTCATCGCAAAGGTTATAGATTAAAGAGGAGCGGTTATCATTGTATGGGGAACCCCAAGCCACGCCATGAGAGTTGAAGTCTCCCAAAATCAAACGTGGCGAGGGAAGAAGTTCTATTAAATCAAAGAGCAGCCGTTGCCCAACCTGTGCTCTGGGGGGAATATATATTGAGGCAATACAAAGCTCTTTACCTTGTATTGTCATTTGACATGCGACAACTTCGATGCCTGGAATCGAGGGGAGGTTAATACGATAGAAAGAATAGCACTTTTTAATCCCTAAAAGTACTCCTCCATATGGGGTGTCTCGATCAAGGCGAATAATATTAAAATCATGGAAGTTGAGATCAATATTTGAAGTAAGCCAAGTTTCACAAAGGGAAAATGCATCGCATTTGTTTTTATTTATCAAAACTTTAAACGAATCAATTTTTGGTAAAATACTTCTACAATTCCACTGTAAGACAGAGATAGAATCCTTCATATACGCAGTTGAATTAGGCATCGAAGGATACAATCGCTGCAAGGAGAGGCCATTGGGCAGTCAACTGCTTCAAAAATGATCTAACTGTTGGGAGGAATGCTGTAAGAAAAATTTTAATTGGATCGGGTACATTGAAAGTTTCAAAAATCCAGTCCACAATGTCAGAAAATTTCACTAATCCAGAGTTTGTTTCATCAACTGGGAGTGTAAAAGGAGCAACTGGGGTTTTAGATGTTCCTGGCAGTGCTGGGAACTCCTTCTGGGACTTTAAATTTGCCAGCCCAGGAGGAGTTTGCTTCGGTTTTTCCGCAGCACTGTTTGGTTTGTTTGTAACTTTCATTTCACTTTGAGAAATCTTAGGACCTTTTCTGGGAAGTTTAGGAGAGGAAATATTTTTCCTCTTTCTAGACTCCCCAGGATTGGCGTAAGATGCTCCCGCTGGTGAATCGTCAGAATCGGTTTCCTCAGAGGGCAACAGATCGAAGGGGTTCGAAGTAACGGGAGAAGTGGTAACGGTCTTCTTCAGCATGTCAGCGTAGGAACGCTTTGAACGCTCTTTGAGAGACCGTTTTATTTTATCCCTGCGCTGCATGTACACCGCACATGTCGAGAGCTCATGCAGATTTTCTCCGCAGTGAATACACTTTTCAGCGTTAACACTGCAAGAATCTTCCGCATGAGACTCCCCACACTTGCCACAACGTGCCTTATTGCAGCAGTAGGCGGCTGTATGGCCTAACTGCTTGCAATTCAGGCAGTTCATGACGCGGGGCACGTAGAGCCTCACAGGGAGACGAACCCGGTGGATCGAGACGTGGCTTGGTAGTGCAGACCCGGCGAACGTAACTCGAAACGAGTCTGACGGAGTGTATACTGTTTTGCCACCGATGATCGATGCTGACCGCAATTGCTTGCAGTCGAGCACCTTTACTTCGGGACACGTTTTGTTCTTAAAGCACCCTTTGGCACTTTGCAGTATACACTCGACGGACAGACTCGAATCGGTTATGACACCGTCGATCTCCACGTCTCGTGCGGGTATGTAAACGCGATACTCGCGTGTGAAGAGCTCAGAGCAAGCTATATCGTTGGCCTCTTTCAGGTTACCGACCACGACACGGAGCTTGTTAGGCCGGACCTTGGAAATTTCGGTCACGCCCTTGTACTCCTTCGTCAGGTCTTTAGAAATCTGCAAGAGGTTCAACTGTTTCGATTTCGGTCCCGCCTTTGGCCGAAAATAGACAGTATAGCTGCCCTGGGCTCCGTCTGGGTAAAGCCTGGGGCGAGGGGGGACTGAAGAATGAACAGGGGAGGGGGTAACAGAAGGGTCAGGGTCAGAGGGGTTCGGGGATGGTGGCGCGGGAGGCGAGGGATCTACATCCATCGCGCTATGTTTAGCGCACTAGCGCTGACAAGAACACGTACCTTTTTATTTCTCCCTTCCAGTAAGGTTGGTTGTCCGATCGTTCGAAGTAGCAGCCGTTACAGCCAGCAGCACCAATACAGCAGCACCAAACAGCCACCAGCAGCGAGCCAGGTGTGAGATCACTCCACACAGCGATACGACTCGCTGACACTGATGGCTTCTTCTTTTTCCTCGTTTGTGTCTCGTCCACTGCTGTAGCACAATCCAGCCAGCAGCCAAATCGGCTTACGCACCAGCTGGCAGTCACGATGCGAAACAGTTGCACAAAGGAACGACCTTGAACCCGGATTTATTTCACTCGACCAGGCAAACAATGCCAACACTTGTTCACACGTCTTTTGTTTTATACTCTATCGGACCGATCACCAAACACGTCCAGTACTGATGCGTGTTCGGCACAGAATGGCTTCTATACGTTGTTGAAGTTATCGAAAAAATATGCTAAAATGTGCTTTAACTTCGTCAGGAAAAGTCCTGGATGTGTGTGGCCTTCAACAAAAACGTGTATTTTGTATGCACAAATGCTTCTTTAGAACAACGTTTTCTTGTAAAATGTAACCAACAAAAGTTAAGTACAAAAAAAAACAACACTTAAGTAGCTTTTATAGAAAATACTCTGTAACTCTGTACCCAATAAAGATAGGAATTTTGTTTGTTCAGCAAAGTTTCATATTTTTGCACTTTCTAAAACTTTGCCGAATAAACTATTTCTCTATCTCTTAACACAAAAAAGTCAGTATTTTTGATAAATGAAAACCTACTGTAAAATATTATCGCCGTACTCTAATATGGGTGGATTGGGACAAATGGAACCTAAAGGAGTTTATAGTACTTCAACTTAACTTCAAGGAAAAGTATTGACATCATGAATCCACTTGCCCCTTTTTAACCTATACGTTCTTGAAGTTATCGAAAATATAAGCTAAAATACGATATAACTTTGTAAGGAAAAGTCTTGGAGATATATGGTCTTTGGCAAAAATGTGTGTTTTGTGTGTCCTAACAATTCCTCCCAACAACGCTCTCGTGAAAAAGGCAACTAATAAAAGTTGAGTACAAAAAACTAGCTTTTAAGTAAGTTCCAAGTAATATACTTAATAATTTGTATCGAAAAAAGATAGGACATTCATTTGTTCAACAAAGTTTCATGTGTTTACATCTTCTACAACTTTTCTGAATTAAATATTCTTTTATCTGTCAACGCAAAAAAAGTTATATTTTTATCTTAAGTATAGTAATTTTTGCATATATTTGGACAATTTGCGATTATGCGAGTCATTCCGACAAACAATTGTTCCGAAAACACTATTAAGCTAGGATGAAGGTGAAAGGCGCAAATGAATTAAATTTTACTTTTTGCCCTATTGGACCACTGTGCACCGGTCAAAGCGGACCCAACGATGGCTGACGAAAAAAAAAGTTTTAGCCAAAAGATTTGTGGCGGACCGTACCTCGTTGGATTATTCGATTTGGGCGTATGTTGTAGCTCAAACTTACATCCCAGATTGAAGACATTGAAGTCTGTGATAACTCCCACATAGTTGTCGATACCACAGAACTGCGTTCGAAAAGCATGCTCGGCTTCCGCCGTCGTCTTGCAGAGGGTTCGCCACAGAAGGCAGAATCATAAATGGCAGAAGCACGAAAGGCAGAATCATGAAAGGCAGAATTCTATGACCGTACACACAAGGCAGAATATTTCAAAAGGCGGAAATATGAACGGCAGAATTTCGAAGAGCACAAAGCTGCTACTCTACAATTATTGTTTATTATTATTTGGTAACCAGACTTAATAACTGATCGCAAGCAATGACCAGTTTTGACGGGAGGTGCAAATCAGGCCTAATTATTAGATCCGAAACGCACAAAGTGGTTTGGCTCAGGTCCTCAAGACTTTCCCAGTGTCGCGGAGAGTATTTTTTCGATGTCAAGAATAACTTATACTAGTCTCAAAGGCTTGTTGGGTGTAATTAACACAAAACAATTCATGCGGCGAAGACACATAATCGAGGGCAAGCAACCGGGGCGGCACAAAGCTGCTGTGGTTTCCGCAGTCTGAGCCAACCGCCGACCCGCCGTCGAAAGCGGTGGCCTCTCGCATACAAACTACTGATCTACTGGATTTCTAGGATTATTCAAACAGGTTCTCCTTCCCTTAGTAAACTCCGAACGAGCGGTAGCGAGTAAGGACAACATACACTTGGAAAATAGAGTCAGCCAAAAGCCGCGAGTGTGTGTTATTAAAGAAAAATTGTTGACACAATGTTAGTAAAGTACATAACCAGAATCGAATCTGCCATTTTGTGATTCTGCCATTCGTGCTCTTTGTGATTCTGCCTTATGAAATATTCTGCCTTTCGTAATTCTGCTTTTCGTGATTCTGCTATTCGTGATTCCGCCTTTCGTAGGAGCCCCCTTGCGGATGTCATTGATAAACATGAAGGACTCAATGTACATTTGGTAAACCTAGCAGAGGGCTCACTGAACTCGAAAATGTTGATACTATTGCTTAAAGAAGTTAAAAATGAGATTGCGGCATTCTGTATTCAGCAAATGTAACGAGTTAACTACCTAATAATAGCTGGTACAACCACATGCAAAATTTTCACTCGAAAAACATCAACGAAAAATTCTTCCTTTTGTAACAAATTTGTTACTTAAAAAGTAACAATCCATCTCCAGTCAAACAATAATGCTGTCGCATATTTTGCACATGTTACGAGTTTCTTTATTGAATTATTAGCTTGTTTGTGTAGTACGCATACGGAGTAGAGTAGAAATATGACAAGAGTTGTCAGATTTTTTTACCGTCATACAGTATACCGATGTTGATTGTTTCTTGCAAGCGGATGCAAGCCATGTTAAAAACCCACACTCAACGCTGTAAGAAAATGCTGCTCAAAACTAACAAAATCTTTTCCGTTTGTTTTGGTGAGGGAAAATATGGGTTTATCAAATACATAGGAGTGTTCTATACTTTATACACTCAGTGTTGTCAGTAAGACCTTTTTGGAACCAACTGGTCTGCCTTTTGATAGAAGCGTATCTGAATGCATTGAATAACTACCGGTTCGCAAGCCGTTCGTTTTTTGGTTGATGGGCCGAGACTCCTCATATTTGTATGTATGATGATTTCTTTAGCATTTGGAAAATACGATTGCTCATAGACAAGATTTGAGTATTGACCAAAAAATTGTAAATAATTGTTTAGATATTTTGTCCATTGGTTTAAAATATTATGTTGTCACCCGTGCTAATATGCATAGTTGCAAGTTTAAAATTCATGTATACTTCCCAGCGTTTATTGACTAAGACCAGCCATTTCCTTTACCACTCTGTAACTTTTTTCATCTACAACTTTTTAAGATTCATTTTTATCTTTTTTATTTTTTACCTATCTAGATAATAATTTCACGTATATTTTACGTTTATATATCATCACATCACAATACTGTGTGATTTTTCTCTTATTTGCGATTCAAATATAGTTTTTTGTCTATATTTACAATATAGAATGCTATTGATATCAACTAGATAAACCACACATACTTGTGCGTAACTTTTGTATTTTTTTTTTCAAGTAAATCACACATACAGTCCCCCCACGATTATGGATCACTTAAGAAGATGTATGAATTCAAAATATCATTTCTGACCAATTTTATTGTTTATAAGTAATCTATAAACGTTTTCAGTCACAAAAATATGTAATCCTTCACTTCATTGAGTATTTTTTTGAATGTTTTGTGAATATTTCTCAGAAAATACATTTATTTCATAACTCACCAAATACACAATTATGGATCACTTTTGAGAGCGGTTTTAATTATGAGACAATTTGCATCATATTATGGATCAGCATATTAAAAACAGCTTTTGGCAACAAATTCATTCAATAAACCTTATTCAAATTATGTAATTTGAAGAAATAACATACTTCAAATCATATTACAGATCCCGCATGGCCTGGCTACATTTTATGTGGCTTTTGAGGTTGCAGTTCAGGTCTGTCGCTCCCGAAGGTAGAAATGAACTATTGTATACGGTACATCATAACAGTTTCGCGCTTCACGTAGCTTTCCTGTCCCTCGTGCTTTGGGAAAAATATTTTTCAAGGGCTGATCACTGTTTAGCCTCCGTTTGGAGCTCAAAAGAAGTTGAGAGGGTGTTTTAAGTGGTGAAAATCACATTTGAATCGGAGTGTTCCATATTTATAGAGAACTATCTTGTCTCGGTCCCTATTATGGAATAATTAGAAAATAGCTAGTTTTTACAGAAAAATCGTTATCAACCTTCATCATTTTGATGAATCGTGAAGAACTTACCTTGATCTTTGTGTATGAGTTATTTTTTGCACGAGAATTAGCGATTATATCACATATGAACCTTATGAATAATGAGCGTGCTTCTTACGCTGATTGAGAAAAACGACAAACATTTGATAGATTCTGGAAGACAATATTTTAAACGTATAAAAAACACATCAATCTAGGAGTAAGAAGGATGTTTTCCGTGTTCAAAGCTAGCAAATATGGCATATTTTACTGCAAAAATGTTACATGCCTTTGAACCGTTAGTTTAACTGAGTTAAATAACTTCAAACACAAAAGTGATCCGTAATTGTGGGAGTTCCATAATTGTGGGGGGAGTGTATTTGTGTGTTGCCCCAACAGCATTTCTATGGTATGCTGGTTTTCACCATAATTATGGGCGCAGTGGTTCAATCTTCTAGAAAGGAAAAAATGATATGCTGGTCAAAATCGTGCGTGGCCACAATAGCATTCTATTGTTTTTTTGGTTTCAACCGGTATCATCAACAATTTCAAGTCTCTGTTTAAATAAACTAGGGCAACACGGAAAGGGCGGGCATGATGAACCGTTACTCATTTCTTTATATAACCCTTGAAATTAACAAAAATCATTTATGCCAGTTACATACCAACAGGATTCTGGGAGTTTCGAGATAATATGTGGATTGAAACAATAGTTTGATATTTGAGAAATAATCAAAACAAGCTCAGCCTCAACAGCAAAGCAATGCACAATGGTCCAGAAACCGAATTAAGGGGGAAATTTGGGTCTAGAGCTCTATAGCAACATTTTAGAGAAAAACTTTCTTCTACAAAGTTGTTACATATGATAAAGCGCTCATTGAAAAATTATCAAAAATTAGGGTGACCAACATTTTCGATGCAATCAAGTATCTAACTTTGTATAGATGAAGAAAAAAAAAGTATCTAACTTTTTTATCTTTGTAGATAGAAGAAAAATTTGTTCTACAATGTTATAGCTACATTAATTTTAAGTAACTTTGTTACAAAAAGTTTTTCTCTATCTTTGAAAACAACCGATTTAGATTGAAAAAACATATTTTACGTTCTAATTTTTTTATTTCCAGTTTCATCTCAAAACTGTCTTTGAACGACTTTTAGAGCTTTTTAAGAGAAACAATTTGCAATGCTGACATCGTAAATATCTCAATTTTACTCAAAGTTATTGATATTTTTCATCAAAAAATATGCGTTTTTCATTTGTATGTCATTCTTTTTGGGGCAAACATAAAAAATATCTCTTGGTCTCATTTTGATGGGCATACTTGATTCTATAAATGGAGGAACTTTTAGAGGTATGTTATTTTTTAAATTTGAGTAAATTCAATTTAAAAACAAGACGTAAATTTCAATAATTTTAAACATTATGCATATAAAAGCACCCAGATTTATTTTTTGGTATTTTTCCTTATAACTAGACGTAATTACCTTTAATTTGACCCAAAAAGATCGAAAATCGATCAACTGGTTCAAATGTTATGAATTTTTTTAAATAAAATACATCGAATATAGCCGTTTTTTATGGTCACCCTATTTCGGAGCTGGTCCCCTTAACAACCCAACGAAACAATACGGGTTTGGATATTTGCAACATAGATGCATCCCTGCGATTTTGAGCACAATGGAAGCACTTTGCGTGACTAACTTCGAAATAGGGTGGCCATAAAAAACGGCTATATTCGATGTATTTTATTTAAAAAAAATCATAACTTTTGAACCAGTTGATCGATTTTCGATCTTTTTGGGTCAACTTAAAGGTAATTACGTCTAGTTATAAGAAAAAATACCAAAAAATTAATCTGGGTGCTTTTATATGCATAATGTATAAAATTATTGAAATTTACGTCTTGTTTTAAAATTGTATTTACTCAAATTTAAAAAATAAAATATTTCTAAAAATTCCTCCATTTATAGAGTCAAGTATGCCCTTCAAAGTGAGACTAAGAGATATTTTTTATGTTTGCCCCAAAATGAATGACATACAAATAAAAAACGCATATTTTTTGGTGAAAAATATTAATAACTTTGAGTTGAATTGAGATATTTACGATGTTAGCATTGCAAATTGTTTCTCTTAAAAAGCTCTAAAAGTCGTTCAAAGACAGCTTTGAGATGAAACTTGAAATAAAAAAGTTAAAGCGTAAAATATGTTCTTTCAATCTAAATCGGTTGTTTTCAAAGATAGAGAAAAACTTTATTTTACAAAGTTACTTAAAATTAATGGAGCTATAACATTGTAGACCAAATTTTTCTTCTATCTACAAAGATAAAAAAGTTAGATACTTGATTGCATCGAAAATGTTGGTCACCCTAATTTTTGATAATTTTTCAATGAGCGCTTTATTATATGTAACAACTTTGTAGAAGAAAGTTTTTCTCTAATATGTTGCTATAGAGCTCTAGACCCAAATTTCCCCCTAAATTCGGTTTCTGGACCATTGTGCAATGTGATGTAGTTTTCGCCGTGTCAAATTCAAGCTTCTGCTGCGGTAAAACATCAGAAAAATATAGTTTTCAATAACATTGGTCTAATTAAGAATGATTAATTAAGTAAAGATAGTTTTTGAAAATATTATTTTTTTGGAAATCACATCGACCCAAAAAATTGTTTGCCTCTTGGGCAAGACGGTCAGTTAGGGGAGCTCTGTAGTCGCAAGGTTACGGAGTCCGCTTTGGTAAGCGGGTAGTCGTGGGTTCAAATCTTAGTAGAATCAGGCCATTTGGTTGCCAAAAGACTTCAGCATAGGTTTATTCTCAGGCTTCCCACCAAGTACCCTTCCTTCAATCTGATTTCTACAGTACCTGACTCTTCTTCTAACAAAAATAAGTCCCTATTATAATAAAACTGGTGTGAGTAACGTATGAAAGTTCTCCCCAGGAAATTGCAATTAGACGATATTGCTAGGATGGACAGAGACTCGGTTTAGTAGAGTAATTTGCTTGAAACGGAAAGGTAAAACTTACACACAAGCACGGATATGAATGATAAGCGTATCACTTACTTCAATAGTGATACTGCCAATAATATGAAGCGCGGAGTACAAAAAACACCTGGGCAATATCACAATAGATCTAATCTCTGGTCGCAGTGATGAGTCCACACAGGAAAAAAAAAGACGGTCAGTTGTTGTGTGGGCAAAATAAACAGTCTGAGAAAACGACGATTGCACCATTTATTATTCTTTTTTTCAGCATTCTTAGCATGCGAGATAAGACCCAAAGTCATTAACTCTCATTTGAAATAAAAATCATCATTAGAAACGTTGTTAAAATCTGTAAATATACAACATGTAAATGATGTGAATGATTCCATCTGCGCAGCGGACGGTAAGCTTTAAACACGTGCTTTTTTGCACAGCGCATCGTCCCGTATATAATAATTGCTATAGTCTTTCATAGGTCCGTCTTACCAGCACAGCCGGTCCGTTTCATATGCACGTTGTGAAATAGTGGTTTTTCGAGACTGTTTTCATTTTAGTGTAAACTAATACAAAATCACTCTTAAAAGGAAAGGTTTGTATTATTTTATTAAAAGCACTAGTCAATGTCGAATATTATGAATTCTGTTGGTTGACATGTTGTGTTCTAAAAGAATAATGAATAATTTCCTTAGGGTGGCCGTCTTGCCCGTTGTTCCCCTATACATAATTTTGCACGGCCCCAACAGCATTTTTACTGTCTGTTAGTTTGAACCGGCACCGAATATTTAAAAGCTAATTTTGCTTCTCTAAGCCGCCGGCTGAACAGAGAATAAACCAAATAGAGAGAATAGCTGAATAAAGACAGGCATGAATTATATCATTTATCAAGGTGAATCCAAATCCAACTTACCTACTAACAAAAAAACTTCTTCTTGTGACCTTTGTGAAGATGCAGAGGATAACACGGTCTCCAAAGAGAAAAGAACCCGCTAACAATCCTTTCCACTTCCCAAGTAGTTGCAAGGACGTGGTCGCCCCGTCATCGATCCCTCAGAATGTATTGGATCACTAAAACTTGTACAATGAACCCCATTCAATTGATTCATTGTGCAATTCACCTGATTTCGATCAACCACAAAGTAGCAACCATTGATTATGTAGAATCAGTCCAAATTAAGCTAAGATTTACTTTTTCCATACCCACTTCTGGCCTTGACGAAACAAAAAATTACTTAGTCACCAGCTAATATTTCTATTTGTTTTATCATGTACTAGTTGACTTGGTAATCTTCGTCCCACCCGTGTTTTCTTTATTTAAATAATTTTAAACTTTCCAAATTGATTTCACATACTTCCAAAGATTGACTTTGACATTTTTTGATTGTCTGCAAATGCATGACGAATCGGGTATTGGATACGTTAAAATTCAAAAGCCAAATCGTTTGAAATTTAACCTAGAATTTTCCATAGAGATTCGTTGCTTGTAATACATAGGTTTCAAGATGCTTTACGTCAAATCTTGTCCCATTACATAATTTTGGTTGGATCAAGTTTCGAAAGATGATCCGTTGGATAGTTCGTTACTTCTTCGTGATTATTTTTACAATCTACTGATCTATACAACACGATGTGTTGATTTCGAGTATTCAAATCGACGTTCTTTTTCGCCACCAGGATTGTAAGTGTACTCACTTGATACTGAACGGAATTCGGAAACACATCCGCAATGAGTTTCTTTTTCGTCGACATCTATCAGCAGCAATATTGCGAAAATGAAGCCAATCAAACGAAAATTTTATGTTACTTTTTCATTACCAATCGCTAACAATTGTTTTGAGAAAATTTCTGTAGTCGGACAAAGAGCAAAATCAAATATGGTCATATTCTTGACAATTAAGCTTAAGGGGGAAATTATTCTGGTTGTTTCTCTATATCAAAAACAAACTATACCTGAAGGTGTGTTACGTAACACGGAATTTGGCGGTTTTTCAATTGTTTCTAGAAACCGTACGTCGGCATCTTAGATTTTTGCTTCTGTATAGAGTAAATTTCTGACATTTGGGCATAACTCTGGTTCCGAAAACACGGATATTGGGTTATGTTCGGCCATTTTTGAAGGTTTTCCAGGAAACCGCTTAAAAAAGGTGTCTAGAGTCATTTTAAACCTTTGTGTATCACCCCGATTACGATATTTGCTTTTGCAAAAACCGGAAGTCGCCATATTGGACTTCAAAATAGCACTTGAAGTCAATCTCCGACCTCTTCGCATCGTTCTGATTCTGGTTCATATTTGACTATTTTCCCGTATTCAGAAACTTCCATCTTTGATTTAAAAATGGCATCTTAAGTCGAGTTTTGGCTTCTGTGAATAATCGCATCCATTTTAAGCTGTTTGCTGGAAAAAATACTTAAAATACCTATTTCATTTGTATGGAACCCTCTCTCCTTTCGAAACAGGGAGGGGATTCAATCCATCTAAAAAATATTTTTTGATCTCAAAAACCTCCAAGCCAAATTTGGTTCCATTTGCTTGATTTTTTTTTCGTTAGATATGGAACGCTGCGACCATTGTTTTGATCTTTTGTGGTTGAATTCTCGAAAGAAAAACGATCAAGTTTTTGAAACACGCTTATCAACAGCATGAATCGGTGAACTAGCATACTGTCTAAATCATCAAAGTAACCAATCACAGTCTTTCTTCGCCAACACAGTCGACACATTTTTATGGATGGATTGATTTGTAAGGCAAAACTCATTTGCATTTGTCCATGAAGTCATCAAGATAAGAAGTGTTTGACAGTAAAATACAAACGGTTCTTCTCAGCGCCATTGAGAAAAATTGAAGTAGTTATAGGTAGTTAAACGTTTTCTTTGTCACTCTACGATTAGGGACTCGTAGTAACAATATTAATAGCTGAAACGATGTTTCTCAGCGCCACAAGGAAACAGTTCCAGTTTCTGAAAACAGGTTCTTCAAAAAAGTATAAATTATTGAAAGAAAGTTTCAAATTCCCGCAATGCGTATTTTCTCTGTTCAACTATTCGACGAATTTTACCTCAATTTTTTTATACACATGCTATACAGATAAATCCATCCGGGAAAAGTTAAAGAAACGTATAAGGCGTCGTACACAAATTACTTAACGCATTAAAGGGGGAAGGGGGTTGAGTCTGCGTTACTTATCGTTACGTAGCGGGGAGGGGGGTTATAGAGACAGTTACATAACTGTGATGTTTGCTCAAAGTTGAAAATTTCGAAGGGGGGTCAGGCTGTTCAGCGTTACGTTATTTCAGGGGGGGGGGGTCATATCGAATCGGTCATATACCAATCGTTACATAGGGGGGAAGGGGGTATGAAATCTAGATTTTTAGCGTAACGTAATTTGTGTACGACGCCTAAGGTAATGGAAAAAATAAATGTAGGAACGTATTTTATGAATACAATTGAATTCGATGTGTTTTTCTTCTTAAATATTTTTGAAGAAAAAAAACGAAATACTGTTTATTAAAATTGAGAAAAGTTTTGCTGACATACGAGAATGTATTGGCAATTCAAAATACTAGTTTGCGCGAAAGCTTGCTACTAAACGTGTTTGTTTTTCGAACTTGAAATAACGCTGTCCACAAGGTAACACATAAAATAAATCTACATAAAATAAATCTCATATTCAACTGCTCATGCGCATCTCTGATAGGAGGTTCGGAGGTCAAATATAAATTTTCATACCCATCGAACGCATCTGGCTGCCATCGGCAGTTAGTCAGTCATTCGCAACAAAAAAAATTGCGGAAACGCGCGGCTAAGAAATCGCGTCGTCGTGAATTATGTTTCCCTGTCCTGTTTTTACCATTTCAGGCAGCAGCCGTCGTGCAGAACACCGATTACATCCCAAGACTTCATCAAGTTTGCATGCGAATTCGCACCGGTAATTTAAAACTCAATTCGTATGTAGATATCACTTAGGGCTCACTGATTTTGTGTAACGAAACGAAAATCTAGACGTGACATTCTTGCTGAATTTGCTTTTAAAAACTTGTAGAAAATAAATTCTCCTATCAGTGCCATAAATAATACTTCACCAACTACCCGTTCAATCTCCGCAAGGGCCCATAAATCTGAGTACATGAATAAAATTTACGACTATACCAACGATCTTGTTCTCCGGACGGTTGCAAACTTTTTTCCCTCAGCCAGCTTGGTTAAAGTCTCGAAATTGGCCAGAGAGAAAAAACTACCTCTATCTTCTCCCTACCACATGGTTGCCACAATTTCCCCCAAAAAAACAAAAACTTTCTGCGACTTTTTTCGAGTCGTAAATAAAAACTGGCTCAATTTGTTGCCAAAATTGCAGCAGCACACATGTTTGTCCTCTCCGCGTTGTGTCGTCGCCGTCATCGTCGACGAAAAAGAGCATCAACCGATAGCAATAAAAAAAAGCCAAAACCAGATGAAGTAGGATTTGGCCTCCCCTTATCCCCTACCTTCTTCTTCGCGCGGGGAGGACTGTGCAAATTTCATTGCACGGCTGCCGCTCTGTAGGTCACCACCTCCCAAGCCGTAGCGCCGAAAACAAGCCAAATTCTCCGGCGGCGGGAGCAATAAAAGCCATTTTATTGGTCAGGGCGGGCAGCAGCTTGGACTGGGAGCGAGTTTTGTGCAACGGAGAGAGAGACCAGGGCGTAAAACTGCATCGCACAGCACAAAAGGTACCTAGCTTGCCGGTTCGGTTGGATTTTTGGGGCTGGTCCAGGATGCGAAGGCTGGTCCGCACCCGACAAGCTGCGAGCGATGCAGACCTGTTGTAGATTTACGGGCGAGATGTGGTCAGGTGTGCATTCGCTTACGTGAGGGTCCTGCAGAAAAGTGAACAAAGATATATTTTTATATACAACTATACTTCGCGTGATATGGTATGCTTGCAAGGCTATCAAAGGGTACTATTAATGAAATTTTTTTATTACTACTTAGGACTACGTTTGTGAGTAGTTCCACAAAAAATGTCCCAGTTTTAAGATTTTCTTTGAATGGTCATAGACGTTTCTATAGGCAAGAAATGCCATTTTGTGCTATTGGTTTAATTTTTTAGAACACGACTCATTTTTGAGAAGCTTTTGAAAAATGCTATTTTGGGAAGGTATTGATGATTACAAATATATTTAGGGCCAACACGGTTCGTTTGATCGGTGTGACGTCTTCGGCAAAGTTGTAGATAATGATTTTGTACTTCGGACCAGTTGCATTGTTTAGGTAATTTTTTGTAGGTTTTATAAAAAAATTAGAGATTTAAAAAATGTGCCTTTTTAAATAATTAATTTTTAGTTTTTTTTAACACTTTTCAAAAAAAAAATTTTTTTAGAGTGTTAATTTTTTCGGAAAGACAAAACTGTCATCTACAACTTTACCGAAGACCGTTTAGGCCCTGAAAATATTTATAATAATCAATACCTTCCCAAAATAGCATTTTTCAATAGCTTCTCAAAAATGAGTGGTGTTCTAAAAAATTAAACCAAAAGCACAAAATGACATATTTTGCCTTTAGTAATGTCTATGTAATGTTGCAGCCAAATACAAAATGGTCGATTAAGTTGGTTGCCCGGTTCTGTGGGGAATTGCTCTTGTTCGGAAACATTTTAATATTTCGTAACGAACTTTGTATGTTCCACAATTTCTCAAAAACAAACACAGTTTATACTGATAAAATTTATTTCTTACAAGGAGAGGCTTCTCATTTTTTTTTTTTTTTGAGATCATTTGTCTCGAAATAATAAACCAAACTATAAATGAAGAGTTGATAGACAGCTCAACTCTAAAAAATGGAAACACGGTTTGATTTGATTGAACATTTCATTGACTGGTAATTTTCGTAATCATCAGTGCTGAAAATAATAAGTATGAGTATCAGAGCGACAAAATTGTCATGCTTATACATAATATTAATTACCTTACCAAACAGTCCCAAGCCGTGGTGTGGCCTTTACTGTACGTAAGGTTAGTCTCAATTCCACTCGGTCAAGGCTGCAGTTCGCCAGATTTGCAGTCTGCGTAGGCTCTGTAGGTCGTCTTCCACCTGGTTGATCCATCTTGCCCACTGTACACCTCTCCGTCTCGTCCCTGACGGATTGGTTTCAAGAACCATCTTTACCGGGTTGTCGTCCGACATCTTTACGACAAACCCAGCCCACCGCAACCTGGCAATCTTAGCGGTGTGGACTTCCCAAGCAACTCCTGCAGTTCGTGGTTCATTCGCCTTCTCCACACTCCGTTTTCCATCCACCGGAGATGGTACGCAACACCTTCCGCTCGAAGACCGCAAGAGCGCGTTGGTCGTTCACAAGCATAGTCCATGTCTCATGCCCGCAGAGGACTACCGGTCTGATCAGCGTCTTGTAGATGGTTAACTTGGTGCGGCGACGAATTCTACTCGATCGGAGCGTCCTCCGGAGACCAAAGTATGCAGTGAGCCCAGGTACACAAACTAAATCGACCACCTCCGAACTCGAGGTGGGCGGTTAGCACTGTCTTCTCGTGAACCCCTGCCTTTCATCTACTTCGTCTTCGATGCATTGATGACCAGGCCAATCTGTTGGCCTTCGGTCTTCAGTCTGACGCACGTATCTTCCCAAAGGTCCGAGCCACAATGTCGATATCGTCGGCGAGTCATGTTAATCCCCGCTCTTCTAATGACACCCTCCAGAGCAATGTTAAAAAATAGGCACGAGAATGCCTTAAACCTATTGAGGTTTCGAAGGGCCTCGATAGTGCCCACGATACTCGAACTACACACATCAATCGATCCATGATCGCTTTGACCAACCGCGTTGGTTTGTCCGGAAATCCGGATTCGTGCATAATTTACCATTGCCGGTCTTAATCGATTGCGTCTTTTACCGATTTGAAATCGATGAATAATTGGTGTGTGGGAACATTGTATTCGCGGCATTTCTGCATAACCTGCAGAACCGCGAATATCTCATCCGTCCCGCCTAATAGTGCCCCACGCACGTAATAGTCGACGACAGAGTACAGGTCGGACTCGATTATCCGGAGACTCGATTATCCGGGGGCTCGATTATCCGGGGCTCGGTTATCCGGAGTATTTTTTTCTTCTGTATTTCTATAACGTACTTTTGCCTGCCGGGTTATTTGGAGGTTTGGGGTTGTTCAAAATTGTAATGATGCAAACCCTGTTTTGCTTAGGCAATTTGTTTTTGGTAGTTTTCTCGTCGTTCCTTCAACAAATTCTTATTTACCAACCTCCAAAAGCAAGGTATTAAGGTTTTTTGTTGCCGATGAGGATAAGCGCTTTTGGTTAACCGGTTTCGGATTTATGGTCGGAACATATTCCTGTAACATAATGGCCATGATCAAGGCAGTACTTAGAATCACAAGCAGGTCTGTCTTGGTTGTGTTCCGGATAGTCCCGGATTATTGAACCAACACTCTTCAAGCGAAATGCAATGCTCTATATACCAATTACGTAGTTGACCGAATAATGCATAAAAAGAGGTAGCACGATCCATTCATCTCATTATGCTTGACTTTGTTTATTGAATTTGTGGGTTTTATTTCATTTTTACATTTTCGGGATAATAAATATAGCATAATTTATTATTACTTATAAATGTATAACAAAGGCCGACAAACAGTCTAAAGACAATTTTCAATTTTGTTCGTTCAACATATATAAATAGAAATCTCACTGTTCTAGATGAGAAATATTAAAAAAATAGCAAAAAAAATGGCTCGACTATCCGGAGGATTCGATTATCAAGAGCGAAAAGTTTTTCAAAACAACGGATAATCGAGTCCGACCTGTATTCGGAAGAGTAGCTTGTAGGAAGCGTACAGCAGAGTGATTGCCCGGTAATTGCAGCACTCCAGCTTGTCGCCCTTTTTGTTGATGGAACACACAATACCTTCCATCTCCTCCGGTACACGTTCTTTTTTCCAAATCTTGACAAAGACCCAGTGCATGGCTGCCAGTGTTTCTCCACCGTATTTCAACAGCTCGCTATGTATCACTTTCACGGTGACACTCTGTAGTACTGCGTGAACGCATACTCTTTTTCTAAACATTTTTTTCTACCCTTTGACGAATTGTTTTATGCTGCTGCTGAAATCTAAATAGCCGGTAATGCCTTGTCAAGCACATTCCGTGTGTTTGCGGGAACGAATTATCTTAACAACATCGGTGTTCATAAATATGCATGATTCCACCGTTTTGATGGCTTCTAGAAAGTTTCATACTTTTTTTTATTTTCTTTGGATGTTAAAATGGTTGGTAATTGGCTTAATGAGGGGGTTACACTGAAATAGTTAATTAATTTTTTTTTATTCCTTGTAAATTGTAGAGGGTGTCACACATCGAATTGTATCACGTAAAGGCTTTTGAGCTCAGTTTTTGTCCGATTTAAGATCTGTTATTTTTAAACCTACCAGCTAATCTCGAGGTACGATGCTGGCCTAACAAGCCAGTCGTCGTAGGTTCGAGTCTCGGGTTGGGAGAGACTGTTAGTGTCAGTAGGATCGTAGCGCTAGCCCCGCAATTGTCCTGTACATTTAACAGTTGGCTGCGAAGTCTGTGTATAAATAAACAGAAGGTCGAATTCCGAATCGGAATGTAGCACCAAGGCTTTGCTTTGCTTATTTTTAAAAGATGGTCAATAAAATATTCTTGAAAGATATGAAATAAAAATATGTTAAAACAAAACGGTTTCGAAAGAACGTTGGATTTTTTTTTATTTCTCGAAAATTCAAAATGGCGCCATTACCTCTTATATTGAAATAAGTCCAAACTCGAGAAAATTTGTTTTTGCAACAAAATACATCAAAAATTTATATATATAGAAGCTAAGGCGAAAATATTGTTGCACAGTGTAGTCCATCATATCACGAAACAACAACACAAACCTTGGTTACCGTCATAACAGTGGAGATGCAGAAGTAAACTTGGTTCCCTACAACAACGACTGTCAAACCAACCGTAGCGACGTAAAGACGGAGGTAAAGACGGATTTAAGGACCGTTGGAAGGTAGCTGGCGCCATTGTCGATCTATACAAAGCGGAAGCTACTAGATTGTTGTACATTGAACATGGAAAAATTATCCTGAATAGCCATCTACGTCCCCAGATGGTCTCGAGGTACGATGCTGGCCTAACAAGCCAGTCGTCGTAGGTTCGAGTCTCGGCTTGGGAGAGACTGTTAGTGTCAATAGGATCGTAACGCTAGCCCCGCGACGGTCCTGTACACTAAACAGTCGGCTGCGAAGTCTGTGTATAAATATAAACAGAAGGTCGAGTTCCGAATCGGTATGTAGCACCAAGGTTTTGCTTTGCTCAGCCATCTACGTGGTTCTATGTGCAACTTCATTAGCTCAGATTGATCACAGAGAAGCATCATCAAAATCTGCGGAGAAGATAGACTTACAAAAAAAATAATTTCAATTTTTACAAATCTTTCGATAAAAATGCCTGGACGGAAAATTTGAGACTTACACTAAGCAGAACATATTTCCAAATTTTGGTTTTAAAAATGGTCATATTCCAATGATGGAATAGGATTACAAAGGAAATTTAAAATCGAAAAGCTCGATAGTGACCGACTTTATACATTCATCCGATTTTGAAACATTCCATAATTATTATTTTATACTATAATTCATTTTATTTACTATAATTCCGTGTAAATCTGAAGGAAAACAAATCTACAACGACCAGAGGTGTATACTGCCTATAATCGCATATCAGTCCCATCTGGAAAATCATCGAGTTGAGAAAACAGCGCTAGAAGATATTTTTCTTGTTTTGGGTATTTCACCTGTTTAGGATGGGTAATTCTCATTTTTTTCGACATAATGTAATGAAATAGACCTTAATCATAACTTTTTCAATAATTGATTTGCCTTTTTCGTGAAAATACAATGAAAGTAAGGAAGAGACTGATATGCGGTTGTTTAGGCCATCAAGTAGCAAAATAATCGCATACCAGTCTCACTTTCAACCGCTCGGTGTAGGAGTAGTCATATTTTTCTCAAGTATTTTGAATATGAGCAGACGTTTATGGCCGCAGACAGCTTCCAAATATGCTGCATGGAGAATGGCGGTGACGTACATCCATTACTTACCCCAACTTTAAGGTCGTCGTTGAAAAAAGCAAAATATAAGGTTGAACTGAAAAATTTCATTGCTTACGTCTTCAGTGTTTCGCAATACGTGTTTAATAAAATTATTCCGGATTAGACCGTGCATTTAGCATAGTGGAAAAGTGGTATTGAGAAAGGGAAATTTCTAATTTCATTACAACAGTGACTTGACGGAAGACGACGGCGATGAAAAGAGGTACAAGCTGTTTTTTGCTAAGCATCTAAAAACGATATTTTCTGAGTTTTGATAATTTCAACCAGGGGCTGATTAACGCGTAGGTGAAGCAGGCGGTCGCCTGCTCGTCAATCATCGAGGGGCGGCAAACAGACGGCTAATGCGTGTGCTTATTTTTTAAGCGACGAGGAAATTTTTTCTCTCTCTAGCAGGATTTCTATTCACGTGCGACGCGACCATCCACATTTTCATGTACTAACACTCCACATGCCACAGTCTTCTTGCAAAATTTCAGCTCAGTCGGACTTCGAAAAGTGGTGCCTCGAAGCGGTCAAAATTTCACTTTTTCGGCCGATAAAAAAAGCACAGGTAGTTCGTAAAATGTTCGATATTGAAAAAAATGGTCTTATAAATGCATGAAACGTCGAGATCTGTCATAATATCTTAAACTAATTATCTTAAACTTTTTTTGTAAAAAATCAATTTTTGTAAAAATCAATCCGTTCCATGCAGCAACCATTTCCTCAGTCTTGTTGTTAGCGATGGTGCCAAGTCATGTTTTGATGCAGTAGACTTTTTCAGTGTCGTGCAAAATATTTTCAACTTCTTTTCTGCTTCAACTCATCGTTCAAAAAACACATTACTTCTCTTACGGTAAAGCCTCTGAGTGGAACGCGTTGGGAAAGTCGAATTGATGCTGTCACTCCCTTGAGGTTTAATATAAGAGAAATTTATTATGCCCTATATGAAGCAAGATGCGTTTGCAAGAAATACTGCAAAAAGCCTAGCAAAAAAAATTAAAAAAATCAAATTCTTATGCAGTTTAGTAGCTTGGCATTCAATTTTGTTCAAAATCAATTTAGTGAGTAAGTACCTTCAAAAAATAAATAGCAGTCTCGAAAACACTATAGACTTGATAGGCAGCGTTTAAAACTTTTTGAAAAATATGAGAAATGAAGGTTTGAATAGCGTCATTACTGATGCTTTAGAAGTAAATCCGGAGTTTCAAACAGAAACACGAATTCGGCCGAGAATGATAAAGAAACAGTTTGCATGCGAACAGTCATATGAACCAATTACATCGAAAATCTCTCTTTCAAAGTGAATTTCTTCTATTCTGTATTGGATGTAGCTATTGCATCGTTCGATGATCGATTCCAGTTAATGAAAAATCACAGTGACAATTCCAGCTTCTTGTATGATATTCACAGTTTAATGGGTTGTAGTACAGATCAGTTAGAGAAAAGTTGTCTACATTTACAGAAAATCCTCACACACAAGAAAGAGTGTGACATCGATGGACATGAAATGCACCAAGAACTTGTTAGTTTATCACCTTATTGCCAGCTGAGACGACTCCAATGAATGCGTTGAACTACATCACAAAAAATCAACTGATTGATTATTTTTCAAATGTTTTTGTATCTTTGAGAATTTTACTCACTTTACCCATTAGTGTAACAAGTGGTGTTCTTTGAGCTCCTGGAAAAGACATACAATGAAAGCGCAGGAGACACATCCACAGTTCGATCAGCACTACAGCGCGAGAAGTGTTGGGTACAACTGCGGCAGCTACGTCCAATGAGTGGTTTGACGCTGAGTGCCAGCGAGTGACGGAGGAGAAGAACCGCGCCAGGGGTCACATGTTGGCCACGGCTGTGACTCGTCAGAGCGTGGGTAGATATCGAGATGCTAGAGCTGCTGAAAAGAGACTCCATCGCCGGAAGAAACGACAGCATTGGGAGCGTCTTCTTGGGGAGGCGGAAGGTTGCTTCTCCAGGCACAATGCGAGGAGCTTCTACAAGAAGGTCAACGGAATTAGGTATCGAAACGTGTCAGCTCCTGTCATGTACAACGATAGGGAGGGGAACCTGATAACCGATAAAACAGAAGTGGCCAGGCGTTGGAAGGAACACTTCAGTGTGCTGTTGTACGGTGAGGGAAACAGTGGAGTCGAAAGGAGCAGGATGACTATTGAGGATGATGGTCAAGCTGTGGATTCACAATCCATGGACGAGGTGAAGAAAGCAGTGGAAGAGCTGAGAAACTGCAAGGCAGCTGGGAAGGACGGCATTCCCGCCGAACTCTTCAAAGTCGAGAGCGAACAGCTGTATCGTGCCATCCATCGGATCATACTGAGAGTGTGGTCTGATGAAGAATTGCCCTCGGACTGGTTGAAGGGTCTCATATGCCCGATCTACAAAAAAAGGTCATCGCCTGGACTGTAGCAATTATCGGGGCATAACTCTTCTCAATACCGTGTACAAAATTCTCTCCCGCATCCTATTCCACAGACTGAGGCCGTTGCAGAAGACCTTTGTTGGCGAGTACCAATGCGGTTTTCGAGGGGGACGCTCCACGACGGACCAAATGTTTACCTTGCGACAAATCCTCGATAAAATTTCGAGAATTCAACTTGCAGACGCACCATCTGTTCATAGACTTCAGGGCAGCGTACGATTCAGTTAAGAGAAATGAGTTATGGCGGATCATGCTCGAACATGGCTTCCCAACAAAGCTGATTAGGCTGATACGTGCCACCGTTGAAGGTTTTACATCAAGCGTCAGGATAACCGGTGAGATATCGGACCCTTTCGTGACGTTAGATGGTTTGAAGCAGGGTGATGGGCTGTCGAACTTATTGTTCAACATCGCATTGGAAAGTGCTATACGGAGGGCTGGTGTGCAGAGAAGCGGCACCATCATTACGAAATCGCACATGCTTCTAGGTTTTGCGGATGATATCGACATTATTGGTATTAATCGTAGAGCAGTGGAAGAGGCTTTCGGACCTCTCAGGCAAGAAGCTGCGAGATTGAGGCTTTTCATAAACTCTGCCTAAACGAAATACATGGTGACTGGCAGAGTGCGTGGTAGTCCGTTGGAGGTTGGTGCTGCGTTGGTGCTAGATGGGGAAACATTTGAAGTAGTCGACGAATTTATTTGCCTGGGAACATTAGTGACATGTGACAACGAGGTTAGCCGTGAGATAAAGAGGCGGATAGCAGCCGCAAACAGGGCTTTTTACGGACTACGTAACCAGCTAAGGTCCCGCAGTCTGCAAATCCGTACTAAGCTTGCACTCTATAAAACACTGATTCTTCCGATGGCTCTCTACGGCCATGAATCATGGACGCTGAAAGAGGCCGGTCGGTGAGCTCTTGGTGTTTTTGAGCGTAGGATTTTGCGTTCAATCCTTGGCGGCAAACTAGAAAATGGTGTTTGGCGCAGACGCATGAACCATGAAGTGTACCAGGCATACAAGACGGCGGATATAGTCAAGCGATAAACACGGCAGACTTCAGTGGGCTGGGCATGTAGCGAGAATGCCGGATGAGCGTCAAGCGAAGGCTATATTTAGCAGGAATCCCGATAGAGGTCGTCGACTTCGGGGTAGACCCCGCACTCGTTGGATGTGTGCTGTCGACGAGAATGCACGCGAAATAGGTGTTAGGGGCGATTGGAGTATAGCAGCCCAAGACCGAGTGACATGGCGACGTATTCTGGATTCGGCACTGGATTGATAATCGGTCTGTCGCCTTAAAAGTAAATTAAGTAAGTAACAAGTGGCGAGAGAAGTTTCTCAAAATTAGAACTTATAAAGACGTAACTACGATCGACCGACCGGTTTCAGTCTCTATTTAAAATTTACTTTTGTGTGGAATTTATTTAAAACAACCTTGCATTTAGAAGTTATTTGATGGTTTTTTTAACAGCAAAAAGCTTGAAAAATAGCACCAAATATTTGTTACATGGATTAGAGAGAAAAACATGGCCATACTCAGAAAAAAACACTTGGTGGGACTGATATGCGATTATTTTCAAGATGGGACAATTTGGCCTCACATTATTTCTGATTTTTTCCAAATAAAACATACTTTTTTGTTTCCTTAATCGATAGTAAAGCAAGTAATAGATGGATTCTGATATTTAACTCAAAAACGATGAAAATCCATATGGGACTGGTATGCGATTATAGGCAGTATAGGGCTTTTGAAATTTCACTTTTTTCTTCAAAATACAATATTTTACAGCAATTTTATATACCGTAAGTCGAGGTGAGATTGTGCCATCCGACCCTTGATTTGTCAATATACGAGTAAAATTATTCAAGAAAATTGGTCTTATGATCGTCATAAAATGACTGATAAAAATGGGTTTGTATGACACAATGTCACCCGGGCTTACGGTACTCTACGAAGTATTATGCTGCCGTTCTACGCATAGTTTTCCCAAGTTACTTTTGGTCGATTTTCGGTTTTTATCACCAATTACTCTATTTTCATGTTAATTTTTTAAAAATTTTCAAAAATAACATTGTTTGTTCCGAAACTCTTGAAAAACCATACCAAATATGTTTGTCCCATCGATGATTTTCTACACATATTTGTCCCACTACATTTTTTTCTATTCTAATCGATCCCACTAATCACTAATTCCCATATTTACAACTTGGGAAGTGGTACAGAGCAATAAAAACTTCTCCTTATAACGTTCGGCTACATTACGGGTGTCAGAAATTCGGTACCGAGAATCACTTTGCTTGATTATTTAAATGCGGTACGTTCATATCTTTGTTCGGAATACTTAAACCTTGTGTGCTGGTTTGTAATCAAAATGCTTTTCCTTTTCGAGCATAATAAGATAAACGCATGAGATTCATACTAATTAAAAGTTATTAGAACTGTCTTATGCATGTAGCCAAAATGATGAAAGCCTTACAACGTTCAAATATGGGCAATCTGAAAAAACAATTCCCCTTTGTAATTGCAAGTCATCTGATACATATTCAATTAACTAAACTTTCATCTCGACTATCATCATCTGCTTATAAAGACAACACGATTAGCGTGATCATTTTCGTGAAAGATTAAACAGCCTTGTATCCCCAAAACGAATTTTGTATTGGGAAACATCGAATGCGCGTAGTGGGACTGATATGCGTAGAAATTACCTATTGGAAGACAAATTTCTCGGCATTATTGTCCCAGTGGGTATTTTTATGGAAAAGAGTGTTAAACCGCAAACAATTCAACTAGATTTATTGAAAAAAGTCTATAGCAAGATAAAACTGCTTAAAAACCCATGACTGCATTTGTCACATTGGCGCAATGCGTAAAAGCATTGTAAAACTTTAACATCGTCTTTCTCGTTTGCATGATTTGAAACATGGGACAAATTGCGTAGAACGGCGTATGGGTCTTCAAAGAACGGCAAAATTAGCTCCGGTCGTCGCAAGTTCTTATCTCACGCCTCCATAAGTCATATGATTACATCATCATCAGTACATGAAGCAAACAATGAAAATACGAGCTGGAACAAGCGACATAGACCCAGGTAACGAAAACGGATTAATGATTGGAAATTTGGATCATATACAACAGAATACGCAGGTTGAAGATTGGAGGCCGTTTCTTAAACGCTAGCAACATTAACGTGCATGTCTTCTACGCGCAGCTGGAGTGCGCAAATGGTCATTGGAAATCTCAACGTTTGGGTCGGCCAGAAGGAGGAATTTGGAGCGGCTATTAGAAAGTTAGCGCACACCGGTTCACAAACGAAAACGATCTCCGACTCATTGACTTCACCGCCTCTAAAAACATGGTCAACGCAGTACCAACATTCAGCATACCCTCCCATATCAGTACACGTGGAGATCGCCTCAACAGACGGAATCGCAAATTGATCTCGTTTTGATTGATGGCCCTTCTAGGATATTATCGACGTTCGAACCTATCGTGGCGTCGGTTCTGACCACTATCTCCTGATGGTCAAAATGTATGTGTATTGTAGAGAGAGAGAGCCGTTACGAGCTAGCTCGAGTCGCTAAGGCGTTCAACGAAGAGTATCAGGCAATTCTAGACGAGAAGAATGCAGCGCTGGCATTGATGCTGCAGCAACCCGACCCGTCAAAACGTGATACGATATAAGCAGTAACGAAGACAGCAGACCCATCTTTTCCGTGGCAAAAAGCGCCGCCTGTTGAAAACTGGAGTGTGAAGAAATGGAGCAGCTGTATCGTACTCAGGAAGCACGTAAATTCTATAAGAAGCTGTACGCGTCCCGCACAGGTTTTGTGCCGCGAACCAAAATGTGTCGGGATAAGGATGGAAGGATCTTAACGGATAAATGTGAGGTGATTGACAGATGGAAGCTGCACTAAAATGAACGCATGAATGGCACAGAGGTAGTGAACCAAAACGGTAGGAAGAACGATTTCGTCGGCACAGCGGATAAGGGAGACACATCACCCCTCACGATAAATGAAGGTAAGGATGCTTGCAAGCAGCTCTAAAACAATAAATCAGTTGGAAAAATCACAGGAGGGTTGTGTGCAAAGCCACGACCGCGAGGTTGAAGTAGAATACTTTTACACAGCTCTACTTACGGCTGCACATTAACCTACGGCCGGGCGTAACGGTTCACGCCGCTTTTCGCGTTTAGCCTGGCAGAGGCCTAATGTGCACGGCCAACACAATAGAAAGGTGTTTTCACATTGAAAATTAGACATGGCTTTACTGGAGTAAGTGTTGGCAAATGCATCTACCGCTAATACCGCCGCTATCGTGCGAAAGCGCTTCGTTTCATGTGGGGAATAATATCAACAACGAAAAATGACGCGCGTCTAAGCACACCCGAACTGTTTCGCCATGCCGCTTCCATTTACTTCCTTATAACATCCGCCTCATGGAAGTACCGGCTGCACCTACCGCTGAGGCTGTTACCATACTGCTACTGGTACCCAAAACTATTAACTCTTCAAATTAAGTGTTTTATTTGTCCTCAAAAGAACAATTGTTCAATTCCATATCGGATATAATGCAATCGCAGCTCTGTAATATTACCGACAGTAATATTCTTCTGAACAAAATGATCCAACTTTTCCATTAGAGGAAGTGCCGGCTGATGTACGGCAAAAATCTCGCCCGATCGCTCGCGTTGGCGTTCGTTCTCAGGCAGAGGCTTGAGACGTGGTGACCAACCACAGGGCAAGTGATTTGTTTGATTTGAAGGCAGCCACAGGCGCAACCCGCTGATATATTCTGTTACCGCTGAGTGCTGATATCTGCTGCTGCTGCTGTCAACGTTGTGGACGGTCCATGCAGTTCACCTTCCGACTAATGAATGTAGCTAGTTTTCCCAGAAACACTCTTTTATAGCCGAAGGGTACTACGAAATAGGCCACGCCCTATCAGTTCAGTTGTTCCATTCCCTAATGGTCTTCAGACAAATTATTCCACAATTCGCATTTGATTTTTGTTTCCAGCGAATAAACACCGATGGTGCTCTCACACACGCAACGGTTTTAACCCGTATCTTATTGCGGTTTGTAACATCAAGCGATTTCGTTTGCTCGCTGTTGCGTCTTGCATCATGTTGCAACTTGGCAGCTGGGAGACGACGAAATTCTGTTTATGCTGATTGATTGAATTGACTTCATATAAGCTCTGCATAGTCGAACTAACTGCTTTTGTGAATGCGTTCTAACAGGGCAGTTTATTATTCAATGTCGGTTATGCAGATCTCAGCCTTTGCCCCTACTTTATAATAAAGTGAAAATTAGACAACTACAACAGAATTTGATTGCATCCCGCACAGAATGTCTGCTTGTGTTGATACCAGAAAATTATTAACCTTCAATTATTTTTTTATTTGCCTTGAAAAAAGGCATTTTGCGGTTCAAAATCGGTTGCTAATTACAACCTTTGAGCTGCCCTAACATTGGGGGAATTAAGATACACGGACAACATGCACTGCGGAAGCTATTTCACATTCAGTAAATTAGACGGGTGCGACAGATTTAAATTGTTAGGATGCAACACAGAATGCTTGCTTGCGTTGACAAAAATTATTAACTTTCAATGACTTGTTAATTTACCTTGAAAAAGGCATTTTGATTTCCCAACACGGGGGGAATAATGGCTGTCTGGCGACACACGCTGAGAAAAACCGCGCTGCTCCTGAGACGTGGTGACCAACCACAGGGCTAGTGCTGCTGCTAAGGAAGTACGACTGCTGTTGTCGCTGTCTAGAACTATTATGAGCGGCTCCGGCTGAAACAGGCTCTTATATAGGCCAAATAGCATGTTTTCAATTGCAAGGTATATGATCCTGTCGACCGTGCTTGGGAAGCAAGCATATAACGACCAATCAGAGGTCGAATTTTTCGTTTTGACAAGGCTTGACTATTTTCAATAGTACAATAGTGTGAATAATAAAATTACAATTATCTTATTTTGGGAAGAATCTTAGAAGATTTTCCAATCTATTGCTGCAAGAACGAAGGAAATCCATCGAATACTAACCGATTTATTAGCATTTGAAATTGGACATATTTTTCACTTTTTTCGGTTTTAGATTTTCATTTCACATCCCTATGTAGCCGAACTTCTTGAGAGAAGTATTCTACTTCAAAAATGGCATCGCAGCGGAGCTGGGCCAAAAACAGTTGGCTTCCTGTCTGCACCAGCTAAAAGTCAGAATCTGGTATACAGAACGGCAACCAAGAGAGTGAAAGGAGCGAGTACTAAGCCCAATATACAATGGAATGCGAAATCTACCGAGCGATCACGTTTCTCAACGCAACCTACAAAGTTCTCTACCAGATTATCTTTCGCCGTGTCTCGCCGCTAGCACGAAGGTTTGTGGTAAGCCGGTTTTGTGGATGGGTGATCGACAAACAACCAAAACTTCAAGGTGCGGCAGATCCTCCAAAAGCTCGTGAACTTTACCCCGTACCAAGTGTATTATGTACAAGACGTTTGTAAGACCGATAGTCTGCCGTTCCAATCATAGTAGTAGTATGTTCTACACCAGAGCTGTCCAACGTTCGGCCCGCGGGCCACATCCGGCGCTCGGCTTCTTTTCTCGCGGTCCGCGTTGAGTTTTGGAACACGTTTCTCATTTGGCCCACCTGTTGATGTATTTGGATTGGAATTTGTTATGATACAAAACATCTTTGTATAATTTAAACTTATTCAACGAGTAAACGTCCTGTTTTTAGTTTGTTGAAACTTTCAATCCGTATCGATATTTCAGAAATGAAGAACGAGTTCAAAAGAATAGAGGCAGTAAAAATAGTTGTCGTTCATCTTTATCAGACGAGAATTTTTTTTTTGTTCACATAACATTTATTTGACACGGACAAGAATTTAGTACCTTGTTTGCGGATTTCGGTATCAGATTTTGATATAAATGTGCCATATTGATTCTAAAAAAAAGCCAATAATTTTAAATTTCTCATTGATTCTCCAAGCTCATTTAATTTAAAATCTTACAATAAATTATATAAATCCTGTTTTACCATGAGAAAAATTTCAAAAAGTCATTGTGTGTTTTCCATATTTGTGGCTTGGCTTGTAAGTTTACTTTTATCATGGTACGTTTCAACTGATATCACCTTTGGCTTTTCAATCTAAAACGGACTGCTTTTGAATCAAAATTAAAGTTACCTGTATGATATTTTAACACATATTTGTACAAAATCTAAAAATTAGCTGATGTTTGAAAGTTTTCAAAATTTTGACCCGACAGCTGTTGTGGATTGTGAAATTTGGCCCGCGTATCAAAAAAGTTGGACAGGCCTGTTCTACACGAATCTTATGTACGCTGGGACAACTATGCTTGGAAGGGCAGTAGTCCTCCACAAACACGAAACAAGGACAATGCTCTTGCAGAACTGGCAAGCGCTGTCTGTTTTCGAACGACATGTGCTTAGGACCATCTTCGGTGGAGTTTGTGAGGATGGCTTATGGAGTCGAAGAATAAACCACGAGTTAGCACATCCCTACGGCGTACCTAGAGAGTCGATAAAGCTAGAAGGGTACAATGGGCGGGACATGTTGTGAGAATGTCGGACAACAAAACCGCAAAAATGATGTTCATATCCGGCTGGAACAAGACATGGTTAGACCATGTGGAGTAACATCTTGGAAGTATGGAGAACTCATGAAACCGGAGACAAGCTGCCACGGACCGAGTTCTTTGGCGTAACATTGTAACGCAGGTGAAATCCTGAGGTTTGACTCACCAGGAAAAACTGCCTCAAATACCCGTAAACTTTATTTAAATCATGAAAAACGTCGTGAGCAAGGGATAATTTGATCCAGTTCAATTACTTTACAACTCTTTTATCAAAAGCTTTTTCCCCTTTTCGCCTCTGGAAAAGGAAAAGGAAGGGGGGAATCTATAAATGCCACCACATAAAAAGCCGACCTCGCCAGTAGTTGTCCTACTTCTGGCTTTCCTAAGCGTACGACCCGTTTCAGAATAAAGACGATTAACAATAATTCAACAGTTAGCTCGGCTTGATACGGACCGGCAGTTTCATGTCGCAACACACTGCAGAATTATCGGTCCTGATTAAAGTACCCGTGTGCATGATATCCGCCAAGCGGACAGCCAAAGCACAGTGGAGGCAAATTAAGACGTTTACTAAATTAAAACACGACGAATCCTCGGCATGTGGGCTGCTAAAAAATGGCCTAATGAGCGGTCGGCCACCGCAAGCATGCTTGCATGTTTGCAGAGCATTAAACGCTGCACTGTGCAATGCTTCGCGCCTTATTTTAATACCAAATTATGATACTGTTAATATAACATGGTGCAGTGTTTGGCGAATGAATTAGAAATCAAAAAAAAAATAGTAATACAGTTAACTTGTTGAAACACTACATAAAGCATTCACGTGTCCCGCTTGTTTACATGTTTCAACCATAGCAAGCCGAAAGTAAGACAAAAACCAGCCTGACAGATTTGACATTTTCCTCCCGCAGCATTCAGGTCAAAAATACGTGCTAAAATTGTAGCTAATTGTGTAGTGTTCGGCCGGAGAAGTGTCGGGAAAATTATTTACGCTGGCAGTTCGTGTCGGACTTGATTGCTCCGATGATGATGGTCAGCCGCTCACGAAGGTCGTGTGCATTTTTCGGACTTCGATAACGGTGCCGCCAGGAGACTCCGGAATTACGCCTGCCGGCCGTCTTTAATCGCACTTTGCACATACTCTGACTTTACCGCCTCGTGAGTTCGGAAACCGACCCGGTAATAACAGTTTACCTTAATCACAGTAGGCAGCCAGTCAGTCAGTCAGTCGGTCTGCCGGTCGGTCGGTCGGTCGGTCTACGATTTTTCGCGTACACATGCAAATTTGATGGTTCTCAAGCAAAGAAACAATGTAAAATATCGCTTGGTGCTTCGGCACGGACCACCCAGGCTGCGTTCCGCATCTCGCAAAAATCATAAGAGTACTGATGTCAAGGACCAACACTTGACAGACCTGGTGGTGTGGTCTGTACTGAGATCGGGTGAGGCCAGGTTAAGTCCAAGTGTCACAAATTGTGTGAGAAAACCGACAGCAGAGCATCAGGTGGGGCCCTGTGTTTTTTTATTGAATTGAATCATTTAAAGGTGGTCTATTTTGCACAATAAGTAAGCAATCCTGATGGAATTTCTAATTTTGGATTTTTTTACAAAAATAATTTAATAACTACTATTATTGCATCTACTCCTAACTTCATATATGGTTTAAAGCAGGCCCCTGTATAGTAAAAACCAAAAGCTGTTTCTCGAACACGCTCACCGCGCTAAAATCTCCTTTACAAGTGAAACTAGTTATTTCTCCGAATAATTTTCGCCTCATGATGGTATCCGGACCGACTAACTCATACCCATAGAAATGCCTTTCTCCCGGAATCTTATCAATGAAATTAAACTACTATCCGCTGCCTATCGGCTTCCACTCTTTCTTGCGATCACAATTGTTTTTTTTTTTTTGCCCTCTTTAAATGTGTTTCACCTAAAAGCGATAATCCGCCCCCAATTTTCAACTTGCCAAGACTTGCCGGGCAAGTGCCCCACCGGCCAGTTTCTGCAATCTATTCCGGGCCACAGCCGCTATGATAAATGATGGCCCGCAACATTAGTTCCCACAACGTGTAGCGAGCAATCCAACATCACACGGTCGGCAATCGTTACCGTTGCCACTGCCACTGCCGTATCGAATCGATCTAATCTTTATGCGACTTTCTCGGGGTAACACCATTTCCAGAGCACCGGAGAAGTCCTGCCGCGAATTCCATACGTTTGCGAGTCGGATGCCGGGGGGCTTCTGATACACAATTACCGAGCGGGGGCGGATTCCGATAAAAACAATCACCGTGTTAAATAGACTCGTGTATAAATTGTGGCCCCAACTGCAGCAGGAATGGGTAAGCAAAAAAAAACAGAGAGTATGTTTTGATCGTGGCTTTCGGTTATCAAAGGTTGAATCTTTTCGCTAACAAAACCTAAGTAAGGTCAAATCGATGATGGGTCATTACATTCTCTAGGACTGTTATGGCTAGCACTTTCTGAAAAGTGAACTATTGATCATAACATAAATCGAAACGGTGCACATAGGAGTACGTAGAACAAAAACCTGGCCAAAATTATTCTAATGATTATCTCTATTGAGCTATATATTTAGACATAAAAACTTATTATTAACCAAATTTCATCAAGTTAGATCACCTAGCAGTGATATAAGAACTTTCCTCTGCTATTACTATGGAATTAAAAAAATAAAGCTTCAACAAATATATTAAGAGCATGTCCTGGTGTATACTTTTTTGCCACTAATAGATTATGCTGCTCTTAAAGCTTCCTATGAATGATTCGCTTTGGAAGGATCGTCTGATATGTTCATGATAATGTTGGAAATCGTAGTACTCCCAGCAGATCTTTGAGTCTTGAAAAATTCCCATTGGGAACTGCGTAACACAATTCATACCTTTTCTCTTAGCATTTGCGTTCTGCTCAAGAGACGCAATCGATCACTGCAATCAATGCTTTTCTTGGACGACATGTATGCGAAGCTTCTGACCAACTTTACAATTTTATGGTTGGGCTCAACAATTTTTCTCGTTTTGCGAAGCTGTCAATTTTGGTTTAAACTAACTTTTGAAGCGATTCAGTTGACATCCTAAAGATCGAGTGTTTTTTCGAGGACATTTGAGGATTTTTTTTTGTAAGATTTAGACAACTGCAATCATTGTTTTTATATCTTGTGGTAATATTTAAGAGTTTCTTCAAGTTTTTACTCCAGAAACAAAAACCTTTTATCAATCGAATGTTAGAGTGCTTAATCAACCCGAATAGGGTATTTCTGAAGAAAGCTCGGCAAGTTATCACACAATATAAAAAAAAAAAAAAACAATATATTTTTTACAATCGATGTATGACAAAGGCATGATAAATAGAAAAAAAATCAGCAAATCTGAACGTTCCAACTTCACATTGATCGCAATGATGAATGGGTAAGGATAGGGCAGATTTTCTTCCTGGTACTTATTCAGTAACACATAACCTTTCCAATGGTGACTGAATTTCTGCTGGGACTTGCTGGGAACCCAAACAAAAATCCCTTTTTGTGAAAATTTTGTTAAACAACAGAGACTTAAAAACTCGTGTATGGAAGGCCTTGTTTTGATGCAATTTTTTCAACCTATACAACAAATTACCAGTATAAATTTACTCAACATACCTTTATTGTCACCGCCCATATCAAATTTGCATACAAGAACCACTTTAAAGTTATAATAACATCAGTGGAAGTTTTCATTTTTCGCAGAACAATTTGTGACTTATTCATGTGCTCTTAGTAACACCAAGGTTATTATAGCTACAGTCGTTTGTAAACAATTCAGATAAATTCAAGATGGCCTGCATAGAACGTAGTAAGTATCAGAGAATGCAAAAAGGATCAATAGCACGAGGTACACTGATATTTTTGTTTTCGTATTTTGGTCAGGTTTTTGACTGAAATACTCCCATGTGCGGTGGTAAATATTATATTAGATACAATATGTACAATATGCTGATCGGCAAGCTGTGTAATTTTTGTAAGTTTTTGCGAAATTTTCCTGACTTCACCAAAAAGGTGTCTTGATGATTGTTAATTAAAGAATTTAACAACAAAAGAATTTATGTTCTCTTCTTTTCTTTTATTCGCGCTTTGCTATAATAAATGTTAATTTATTTATTTTATTCACAGTTGGTCAGCCAGCAGAGCAAGAGGGAAATAAATGTTAATAATATGAAATGCTGCTAAGAGTGAAAGTAATTACAGTGTTATAAGCTTAATACACTAAGTATTCGAAGAGCCAAAATTGCCATCCGTTCATTGTAATCTGACACTAATCGTGCACATTTTTGGATAGGTGTTAACTACAAGATGTTGGCAGCATGTACTTATTTTAAATAGCATCCCTTGTAAACGCTCCGTTTATCTCAAATTCTTTTCAATAGATTTTTTAATTTTTTGGATTGATATAGGCTTGTTTAAAATATTTTCTATTGACATAGAGCTGCTTCCGGGGACGAAGTGAAGTCCAATTTAAAATGTTTACAATGCTTGTCACATGGTTAGTTTTCATCGGCTTTCCTTCGTTCTTGCTGTAATCGATTAAAAAATTAAATGGGCATCCACCCAAATGCGGAAAATTGGAGTTTGAATATGCGAACTATTGTAGTACTAAAAATTGTAAAGCCCTGTTGAAACGCATATTTCGACCAATCAGAGCTAAGCTGCTTAATGCTACCCTAGGCTCAAACAAATTGTTTTACTAGTGTACGGTCATAATATTGCAGCAACAGCACACTTCCCGTTCTTGTCAGTGCTTCCTAAGAAGTTGTACCTAGAGTAAGCAAGAGCTCCGCAAGAGCAAAGCAAATGCTCTGAACTCTGAAGTTCAGATTTGCAGAATCGGCAGGTGTCGTTCAAAACTCCACCGATTTTCTTTAAATGACAAAAAGTTGGACAGTGTCCGGTAAGGAGTCCCGTGATTATCCTTAGTTCACTACGATTTAGACTAAGTACCTTTCTGGCGGTTCCAGGGTTCGGATAGATAAACTGTTTAGCTTGTCTACAACCTTGTACATGTTGCCATCAGGATACTATTTATAGCCTTTCCTAAGTTAGTAATTCGCTTTTGATAGCGGAATTGGACGTACCCAAAAACGGCTCGGGGCCAATAAACCGCTGAACTGATCCCTGTCTTGCTAGGTAGTCAGCGTGTTCATTACCCTCGACTCCGCAATGTCCGGGCACCCGAAACAGAAAAACTGAGTTCTGTCGGGAAAGTTCCCGTAGAGTTTCAATGCATTCCCAAACAAGTATGGAAGCGCATTTGACGAACTTGAGTACTAGTAGTGCTGCTTGACTGTCCGAGAATATACCGATTTTCGCATGTCTGTAGTTGCGTTTCAGACATATTTTTGCGCAGATATATATGGCATATACTTCTGCTTGAAAAACGGTGGGCCATTTGCCCAGGGAAAACGTTTCCTGATACCGGGTCCACATATACCAGATCCCGTTAGGGATCCCATTTTCGAGCCATCCGTATAAAAACTGACGATTCCAGGTGGAAGATTAGGCCCTCCGTTGTTCCACAAAGAGCGCACTATGGTCGGAATCGTGAAATTTCACGACAAAAATCTGCAAGTCGGAAACCATAGATGCTAGAGATTTCTTGTCTCCTAGAAAGTTACTCTACTAGGAGGAATCTATCTTTGGGTATGATTGGTTACTAGGGTGGTCCTATTGTACTCAACATAAAAATTGTAACTTTTTTATCTTATGACATAGAGCAATATTGTCTTCCACAAAATTGTAGCTAATTTAATTTCATGAAACTTTGTTAGAAAAATTATTGCTCTATCTCGTTTTTTCACTGTTCTAGGGCAGTTTTTACAAATTGATTCAGGGTGGGTATAAGAAAAAACACTATTATTGCTCTAGTTTTTTCAGCTTTATTCGGATTTGAAAGCGGTGTTCGTGTGACTTTTAGGGCGTAAAAAACTGCATATTTTGACACTAATAGATAATTGCTAACTTTTCAGAGAAAAAAGTTACAGATATTTTTTCGTTCTGAAATGACACTTTTTGGAGGCACCCTACTCCCTTGTTTGCACATATATGCAACAACAACACGTTTAGGATGAAAGTACATAGTTTCACCTTCAAAATCCATTTTGTAGAATTAGTCTACTTTTGTCCCCTTGAGGGTTAAAATGCATTTAAAAACTTGGAGTTTTCACAAAAAAATTTGCTAATCTACCATTCAAAACTATCTAGTTATTTCAGCTCGATTTTTATTTGGAAAATTCGTTCGAATGACTTTTGGGGCATGAAAAAGCGCTTATTTTGATGTCAATTAATATTTTCCAATGTTCGTTGAAAATAAATTATCGTTGTTTTAAAATTGAAAAATGGCATTTTTATAGGGTTCACTACATATTCAAATATTGGCGAACCTAAATTGTTTGCATATTATTCCAAGTACTCTTTCCACTCAATCGTAGACCTTTGAATATCTGTTTTTTTCTGGCAAATCTAGTTGCAAGAAAGGGATCTGAAGAATCCATAGTACGATAAAAAACATCCGTAAAATTCGCAGCTCTAGAATTTTTTTTGGGCGTGAATTTGTCGATCGTTCCGATAATGTTTGTTTCTAACTTCAGAGCCTTATTCACCCATAAATCCCGTTGAAAGAAGTAGACTTGCCATGATCCTGGTAGAATGTGCTAAAATTTTATGAAGTGTCGCAGGCATGGGATACCACCCGTATACCTGTATACATATTGAATGTCACGTCAAAAAGCTTATCGAAGTCCGCTATTTGTGTAATTCCACAAAAAAAATGGGCAACCATTTCAATCGATTATTATTTAACTGGCTGAAACTTTGCACGGGTTTTCCTATAGACTAAAAGTACCATTTCTTGCTATAAGATTTTGTTTGAGTCATCAAAAAGAAATACAAAAAATTTATAAATTGAATAGGGTAGAGCGGGGCTAGTTGGTTACGGGGTAAGTTGGTCAATGAGAATATCTTCGAATCTACGTTTCTAAAAAATCGTGTGATATGGGTGATTCGTAGTAGATAACCAGAGAAACTAAATGACAAAATAAAGTACAGTTTTGATTGGGACGTATAATAAATACAGGTTGGTGCCAAATTGGTCATCAATTCTACTCGGTTTTCAAGTTGAAATTTTTTGTCTAAACAAAGCTAGCCAAATTGAAATGAATATGGCTCAACGTATTATGAAAGTCATTTTCGTTAATTTTAAGTTGTGCACAGCAAACAATCGCCAAAATTTTATTTTCATATATTTCAAGTAATTTTCATATTTAATACATGAGGGGCTAGTTGGTCATATGTACATCATAAATGAATTCAAGTAACCAAGTAAATGCAATTTCAGGAACAGTGCGTTTCGTGATGCAAACTTAATACAAGCGAAAACAGCATGTGCTTCGTTTAGCAAAACCATTTATTTGAAGCGATAAACTATTTGGTAAAAGTTATCTCCATTTTATCGTCCTTTTGATGAATATTTAATTGCACACTATAAATGCTGAGTCATTGATCTAAAATAACTATAACGTACACTAATGCATCGACAAATGCCATCTACCTGATGAAAATGTCGGCGAAAGCAAGCTTTCAACAACAAAAAAACTAATGTAGCTATAGTGTAGTGCTTGTGATTGCAGATGCGAATCTAGAATTTGGCTCCGGTTCTCAATTTAATCCTTATTGTCTTTGATTTAGTTCCCAACCAAACTATTAGAGATTTCAACATATACTTCTCGTCAGGTATGAAAGAGTAACACGATTTTTTTCATGCAATTATGAGTTACTTTTCTCATGGTTTGGGATTTCGGAAAGCAAACGTATAAACAAAAACCGGATGCGGTTTGACCTCCACTGAGACACTACAGGCTGCCGCAAATGCAGTGAGGAAGGAAAACTGACTTTTCCTTCCGCAATATAAACGGTCAATTTGCCCCACACCCTGACCAACTTACCCCAGCTGAGGGGCTAGTTGGCCGATTTGACATCCACTCAAAAAACATAGAATATCCGCAAAATAATAAACTATTCTGAACAGTTTATATTTTTTCTAGATGCTATAGACTTAACACAACATTTCCATGTAATGAGTTTTTGCCATAATATTTCCTACAAAAAGTTACAGAACATTTTGACCAAAAATGACCAACTAGCCCCGCTCTACCGTATCTAAAAAAAATACTTTATTTTTGAAGGACAAAATTATTATCTACAATAGGGTGGGTCGATTTAAAAATTGCTTAGGCACATATGATTTTCGGATTTTAGGGATCAAAATAAGATACTTTTCTCAAGAAACCATACCTCTAAAATGAATTCTGATGTCCCTTGTACTAACGTGTAGATACCCAAAAGGTCAAATCTCAAAAAATCCTGTTTTGACCCATTTAGAGTGACCCAATCGAGTCCAAATGTATGACCGACCCCCACTAACTTTGGAGGGTTGACCCACCCATGCTAGTGTTACCCCCCTGGGACCCCCCTAGGGGGTCTCCCATACAAAAATATAAAAAAATATCAAAAAAACACCATTTTTGGCACTTTATATGACAAAAATCAGTGAAATGGCTATTATTTTTCCGCACAAATGAAGTTTCTAGGAAAAAAATGTTTATTTTTGTTTTTGGATTTTTGTTTTCTCTTTAAAAATTTATTCGATCAGAACATAGGAAAGAAACTAAAAAATTATTGTTTGAAGTCTTTTCTGGGCAATTTCGCACGGCTCTCTAATGTCGCCTCCATAACAGCCTCTACATTTTCCGATATTACTCGTTTGGAAACGCTAGCTAGCAGTTGAATGTGTTGTTCCGTTCCTTGTATATGTAATAGAATATGCGGATCAGTAAATGGTGAATCATCTTCATTTAAATATGCTATCAATGTTTCATACGGAATGATTCGCGTGAATGGTGGTTCAAATACGTTATTTTTATCAGTCAAATCGATCATTTTCGTGTAATCGAAGCAATGGAAGTTTATATCTGGTTTTTTATATTCTCTAAGTTCCGATGGGTCTTCAACATTGTCTCGATATCGTAAAATTTTCTTGATAGCAGAGTCGCGCACCTCTTTCCTATCATCAAACAACATTGATAGCAAGATATTTTCCGAATGTGCAAAATATGGATAATTTTTAATTACATGATTGACAACAGTGCGTAAATTTGGCTCCAGAAATTGTGCCCAAGTAATGTACTTGAAAAATAATACACTACCGTACACGACAGAGCTGTAATACTTGATATTAAAATACATTGGCACATAACCCTTAATTATAAATTCAACCAGAATTCTTAAATTTTTAGGTGGTTTTTTCATTGTCACATATAATCGTAATAATCTAGCGGCCTTGGTGAGCCAGCGAGAATGTACAATTTTCCCTGGTTTTATGTTAGCCAGATCCACAGAAACCACGCCATTAGAAATTGCATGTGCCATGTCGTATAAGTACTGCGAATCCGTGGGATATTCGTGCTGTTCTGCAACAGGAGGCATATTTTCCAACGCAATTCTCTGAAAGTCGCTCACCACCTAAAAATATATAATAATTAAATAAATTTATTATGATTTCACCATTCAAAATGTTAGAAAATTATAATAAATGAGTGATAGCAATGACTTACCGGAAGAGCTTCAGAATTTTCAATTTGCTTGCTTAGTTTCCCGGTTGTTGATGTTGGTCCAGTGGTGGATGATTTATCCAAAACCCCAAACAAATGTCGAAACGGAAGTTCGTTGAAGTGTAGAAGGCAAACGAACCAATGCAATGGTCTTTTTAGCAGCAATTCGAATCTTCGTATAATTCCACCGAGTGTGCCAGTGTTTGTTGGCTCACCGTCAGTGCATATGCCAATCAATGCATCCAGAGAAATGTTTTTATCGTTGAAAAATTCATTCAATTTTGTTGTTTTGTATTCAGCACTTTCCTCTACCAGTCTTGCGTAACCAATCAATCGAGAATTCGGTTCTCTCAAAATAACAAGGTAAGGTTCTTTTACCATCCTACTATGGTACTTACCATCAATTTTTTCTCTCGTATAAGTATCATCTTTTCTGCCGTCGAATGAAAACGCTATTAAACTGGAATCATCAAACCTTTTGCGGAGCACTATTCGTCTGCATTTCCCTCTTTCTCTACGAACTTTCGATTTATCCATGATGAGAGGTTCGCCATGCTGATCTTTCATTTCAAAATCTTTGAAAAGACTGGTTGCCAATGCTGACGCTACTCTATCAGACACACCAAATCTGTCACACATCAAGGCAAAGTTAAAACAATCGTATCTTTCTGTGTATTGTGAACTTGTGCTTCTATTCATAACATCTTCATCAACCGTCATCGGTACGTCTACGTATGTTGTATCATCGGGATCTTCGTATGTTGACATTGTTGGCATTGATGACGATGTCCCTTGCTCTTCAATTTCCATCAGAAATGCATCAATTGTTAGTCTTCTCTGTTTATGTTGATCGTGCATAAACTCTTTGAGGCGTTCTGGAACCAAACCGCAGTTACATTGAGCTGCCGTCAAATCGCATTTACATGCTCCAATATAAAAAATTTCGTTCAGAGTACCGGTAAACACTAAAAGGTCTCTATTCGTCTTCCTAATTTCGGCTTGGTATTTGTCAACCAATCTATTCAATTTAACAGCAACATATTTTTTTGAATTATTTCCATACCCAGTTTTTCCCAAATTCCAACCAACCTATCTGTTACGTGATTAGAGAATTGTTTATAAGAAAACTTTTTTTGTTCTGTTTTTGCACGTTCGCTTAAGTAAAAATAATATCTCAAGATATCCAGATCGGTTGGTAAACTAATATCATTCAAATCAGAAGACACACCAAAAACAGCAACATCATGCTTGGGTATATGACTCATTGGGTTTTCGATAGCTGATGATGTTATTGCTATTTCGTCTTGCGGGTTCATTGTAACCTAAAAAAAAAAATATATATTTTGACTTTAACAATTTTCACTTTCACTTTCAGGTTTTTATTTTAGGTGTTGACTCTTTGGCGGACGATGTAGAATGATTGATGTTGACGTTTCTATCCTAAACGAAACCTACACTAGTTCTACACAGAGTGAATAGATAGAGTGACGCAGAGAGAAATTCAGTCAAAACAGTAACACGATTTAAGGGACCGAATCCCATGCGAAGCAGGAGAAAACAAAAATCCAAAAACAAAAAAAAAACATTTTTTTCCTAGAAACTTCATTTGTGCGGAAAAATAATAGCCATTTCACTGATTTTTGTCATATAAAGTGCCAAAAATGGTGATTTTTTGATATTTTCTGATATTTTTCCAAAGTTAGTGGGGGTCGGTCATACATTTGGACTCGATTGGGGCACTCTAAATGGGTTAAAACAGGATATTTTGAAATTTGACCTTTTGGGTACCTACACGTTAGTACAAGGGACATCAGAATTCATTTTAGAGGTATGGTTTTTTGAGCAAAGTATCTTATTTTGATCCCTAGAATCCGAAAATCATATGTGCCTAAGCGATTTTTTGATCCCCTACAAATCGAACCGCCCTAATCTACAACTTTGCTGGAGATACTATACCGATCAATCAAACCGTTTGAATGCTAGAAACATTTTTGATCATTTATAGACACTCGAATGCACAAATTGTTATCTTTAGCTTACAGGGACACCAGTGAAATGTCTCAAAAATAATAATTAAAAAAATAATAAAGCTGAAAATTTTTCTGTGGAATTGCTCACCTGATCTAGGCTGTTTATTATTACTAATACAGCAGCTAGGTTTTTTACCAATTTTTCATTTAGACCGAGTGCCAATGCAAACTTCTCTGGCTCCGATAGAAGTTTATGGCACATCGACCCAGTGGTTGATGATCCACCTCCTCCCTGTTTAGGTACATCGACGTTGAACTTTTCCAATAAAATACCTTGCAATTCTATTGCTATCAACATGAAAAACATGAATTTTACACGTTTTTACAAAATAACGCCATATTTGAGTATATTTTACGCATTTATTTTGTTTTTGCAACAATGTGATACATAAACAACATTTCAAAACAGCTATATTTTTTAACAAGCGTTAGAACCTATTTATTGACATCAAAATAAGCGCTTTTTCATGCCTCAGAAGTCACTCGAAGGGATTTTCCAGATAAAAATCAAATTGGAATTACTTGATAGTTTTGAATGGTAGATTAGCAAATTTTTTTGTGAAAACTCCAAGTTTTTAAATGCATTTTAACCCTCAAGGGGGCAAAAGTAGACTAATTCTACAAAATGGATTTTGAAGGTGAAACTATGTACTTTCATCCTAAACGTGTTGTTGTTGCATATATGTGCAAACAAGGGAGTAGGGTGCCTCCAAAAAGTGTCATTTTAGAACGAAAAAATACCTGTAACTTTTTTCTCTGAAAAGTTGGCAATTATCTTTTAGTGTCAAAATATGCAGTTTTTCACGCCCTAAAAGTCACTCGAACACCGCTTTCAAATCCGAATGAAGCTGAAAAAACTAGAGCAATAATAGTATTTTTTTAGACCCACCCCGAATGGATTTGTAAAAACTGCCCTAGAACAGTGAAAAAACGAGATAGAGCAATAATTTTTTTAACAAAGTTTCATGAAATTAAATTAGCTACAATTTTTTGGAAGACAATATTGCTCTATGTCATAACATAAAAAAGATACAATTTTCATTTTGAGTACAATAGGACCACCCTAGTAACCAGTCATACCAAAAGATAGATTCCTCCTAGTAGAGTAACTTTTTAGAAGACAAGAAATCTCTAGCATCTATGGTTTCCGACTTACAGATTTTTGTCGTGAAATTTCACGATTCCGACCATAGTGGAGCGGTTTGTTTCCATCACTCCATACGAAATAACCATGTTGGTCCTAACGTCCATCCAGTCGGAGACTGTAGTTATTAGTGGAGTTAGTTTGAACTCCATTAATATGCGAAGGTGACCGATTTGGTCCCCTTCGAGTATAGTTTTCCTCCTTTGCAACCTTAGAGCGCCAAGCTCTGCTTCCTTTCTCATATGAAGATGTAGAAGCAGTAAACAGAGCATAGCTTCCATGGCTGCAGTTGCTTACAAGTCTTTGAACTTTTTTGCGTTTGGCTTGCGCAGTCATTTCGTTCACCTTAGGCCACCACACAAGGGCAGCATAAGTGATTCTTGGTCGGGCAATGGTCTTGCAAGACCGGAGTGCCAAGTCTGGTTTCAGTCTCCAGGTCTTACCGAACAGAGTCCTGCAAGCCCAGATCGCCGAGGTCGCTTTCTTAGCGGCATGATCCAGTTGTGCACACCAGTTTAGTTTCTTGTCCAGAATAATTTCGAGGTATTTGACTTCATTGCTGGAGCCCAGTCTAACTCCATTTAGTGTTAGAGGAGTGATGGAGATCTTCCTTCGTGTACTGAATGGAATTAGGACCGTATTTAGGGGCTCATGTTTAGCCCCTCCTGTAGACACCATAACATGGTGTCATTCAGAGCCGCTTGCATTCGGCTCGACAGAGTTGCGTCATCTTTACCTCTGACGATGAGGACGATGTCATCAGCGTATCCAATGACCTCGTATCCAAGCTGTGGAAGCTATTGAGAAGTGCGTCGACAACTAGTGACCATAACAAGGGCGAGAGGACTCCTCCTTGCGGGCATCCCTTGATCACTGATATTGTAACATACGAATCTCCCAAGGTTGCTGTGATCACTCTGCTAGAGAGCATTGCGTGTATCCAGCTCCTTGTAGTGTGGTCGATTCCCTTATTGAAGACAGCCGTATTATTTGATGCAAAGGACACGTTATCGAAGGCCCCTTCAATATCAAGAAAGGCACATAGCGCCGTCTCCTAATATTCCAGGGACTTTTCAGTCAACGTCACTAAGCTGTGAAGAGCTGTTTTTGTTGACTTGCCGCTTTGATAGACATTTTGGGTCTTATGCAGCGGGGAGTCTTCACGGATATATTTATCCATTATAATGGATGGATAATTATTTTCTCCATCAACTTGAGAAGTGATGAAGTCAGACTTATGGGTCTGAAAGTTTTAGGTAGGGTTTTGTCCTTTCTTCCAACTTTGGGGATAAACACTACCTTCACCTTCAGCTAGTTATCTGGAATATGCCCCAGTTTAAAGCTGGCTCTGAAGAGGTTGATGAGTTCGGACATGATAACTGCGGCCGATTTTTGTAGAAAGATGGGTTGTATGCCGTCTGGACCTGGAGACTTTATAAGGTCGAATGAGCTTAGAGCCCAACCTATTGAAGCTTCCGTGAGCAGTCGACGGGCTAGCAGGAAAGACTCCCGAGACGCCATATGTCTCGAATTGAATTGTGTTGCTGTAACTGAAAGTTCGTGGTTCGATCAGGTGTTCCTCAAAGGATTCCCAATCTGTATTCTTAGGATTTCTGAACAGCTCTCTTTTCAGAGGGTTAGCCTCTATATTAAAAACAATGTGTCTGTGATCCGACAAACTAGGTTCATCGGAGGCATGCCAATTTTAAATCCTTTCAGGAATAAAGGCGCTTCTCAGAGTGAGATCAAGGACTGTCTGATAGCGTTGTTAAAACTGGGGTTATTCCCTACATTGCATTGACATCGTTAGAAATAAGGTATTCAAGTAGGTACTCACCCCTATTGTTGGTATCCGAGCTGCCCCAGATCGTGTGTTGGGCGTTGGCATCGCAGCTGATCAGAAACGGCTTGTTGTTGGCCTTGCAGTACCGCACGAGCGCAGCAATTTTGGGTAGCTGTATATCACCTTGGTCGCCCGGGAAGTAGGCCGACGCGACAACCATCTCCTGCTTTCCTTTGGTTGTCGGTACTTCAACCGTGACGGCAACGACATCACGTTGAATAAATTCTGTAATAGATAAAAATTTTAGTTCTCTATTGAGCAGAATTGCAGTCCTTGGTTTGGACTGCGTGTCGCAGTAGATTAACCTACCGCTAGGAGCGTTAAGTCCGAGGACTTTGGATTCGTTGATCCAAGGCTCCTGGATGAGTGCAGCTGCTCTTTAGCGAATCTCCTGCAAAGAACACCCGAGGCGCCTTTTGCGTGATGGAGATTCGCTTGCACGCAGCGAAGGCTGCTCAATTTATAACGAAGTTGCCGTCTTCGTCCGGATCGGAAGATGTTCCGGGTATTGGCTGACGGCTGCCAACAGCCGTTTGGCTGCTTGAAGGAAGTTGTTCTTCCTACCTGTTTGGCTTCGGTTGCAGCAGTCGATTGGCAACAGAAGGCTTCACACTCTTGCGAGTCTTCAGCGGAACCGTCCGAGCAGCCGCGGGGTTGCGTTGTTTGGATGGTGGCAGGGCACTACCGGGGGAGCATCCTGCGCGTACCTTCCCATCCGCAGGGTTGCGTTTGGGTGGTTGTGGGGCACTCCCGGAGGAGTGTCCCACACTACCTTTAGCCCATTCGCAGGATCGCTTTGCCTGGGTGGTGGCAGGGTACTCCCGGAGGAGTTACCTGCACGTACCTTTCCTGACATTGCGACGGAGTCTTTCCTGCCTGTGACGTTCGGCCTTCCGCTTACCTTTCGGGTGCGTGCTTTGCCGAAACCGTAGTGCAGTTAATGGTTTCCACTCTCAATAAGTTTGGCCGATTCTTCGTCAATATCCAGAACCAGCTCGACCAAGGTGTTTACCAATTTGCGGTTACAGACTCCCTACATTTTGGTAGAGAGATGGTCGTTTTGATTCTGGAGTGAACGAATGATCATCTCGTCCGGAGAGTTCGCACTGTCCGCGAAATAACCGACATAGCGTCTGGCTTTCGGCAGATCCTTCATGTACACGAAGCTCACGGTACGAGAGAAGGTACCTTCCTTTCCAACCACTGCAGTGTGTCGGTGCCGGAAAATGGCAGGAAGCCATTTTTTAGATGGCAACCGTTAAACTTGGGCTTGGTGGTTGGATTTTCCTGGTCAGCAATGTGATCGAGAATGGAGGTCCGGACAGTCTGAAGCTGGTCCGTTGTGAGTAGGGAGCTGGAGTGGGTAGCAGAAGTAACCGCAAGGCTTATAGCTCCCACCATGTCCCTATATGTGGCCGTTGGGAGCGGCTTCGGGCCCGATGACCCCAAACCAGTGCCGTTCCGCATTTTTTTAGGCTATGGACACTTGGTACTGGTGTTTGGGGACACCAAGTCGTCCGACCGCTGTCGCTTGACAGCGACTTGATTAGTTTGAGCAAGCTGCTCTGTCCGAAGAAAGACCAGCTTCCTGGTATCTTCGTACGAGACACCGAAGCGCTCAGATTTTTGCTCAGTTGCCGCCTTTGTGCGTTTGAAAGCCGCTTGGCACGAGGTGCCGATGATTCGGGTTTTCCTTCGTCTCCGGGCCTTGTCGACCGGGAAGTAAGTCCATTTGACTTTCGTCATTCCCTTGTGGAGAACGCAGGATTAAGGATGAAGCAGAGGGTCCTCCGTCCAGCGATTCGCTGTCAAGGTTGAAATCGTCCTCATGCTCCATCTCCTCCGTTCTGTGCTTTTGTTCCGTTCGGTGCTTTTGTTTTTAAGGGACTGCGCTCCGATAAGTCCACGGGTGCCGGCAAAGAAAGGCTGCCGGTTGCCGAATTTTGTGAATTTATATCGTCCATAAAATTCCCACGAGTCGCTGGGTAGTCCGCTCCATCAGTGATCCGCGTGATGCAGTAAGGGCCAATTAGTGTGATGGTGCCCTGGTACTCCACAGGCTCCGTTGGTGGCTGGGTATTTGTTAAGTATTTGTTAAGTTAAGTTTGTTAAGTGTTACGTTTCGTATGACAATGTCCGTAATTTTAGTTGTTTGCTGCTAACTTTCTCACATCGACTGGTGTTAATAACTCTATGTAAAAAAATGGTGCTTGGTTCGTTCTGGTCGCACGCCGACCAGAATTGTCATAGGTAGAAGTTGTTATAAAGCTACGTAATTATCTAGAAGGGAGAACTGACTCGATAACGAAATGCTACGATGTGGGAGGGGAAGTCTCAAGAAGCTCTAAAGAAGCTACGTCATTTATGGATGTTCTCTTTCTATTCATCATGTTTTTTTCTCTATTTTAAGCTGAAATACAATAATCCTCTCGTTTCGTGTTTTCTGTTATCTCAGTAATTTAATAATATATTTTCGACTTATGAATTGACCAGAATTCTATCAAGTTCTTCTTTGAATGTTATTTATCGTTCCTCTATGCCATAACCCTTCCTTGTTAGAGTGAAATCAGTTTTTACCAACAAAAATACCTTTGAAATGCTTACTTTCCTTACAAACATTGCTGATACCTACAATTTGGAAAATGAAGCCTGATTCAAATTATTTTTATAATACTAATTTTTGTACTTGATGAAAATATCTTTCCTCTGCTATTAGTTTATTTAGCTGAGCTGAGTATGTTTCTCAAATGTCTTACTTTAATAAAAAATCCTATTTCAACAAAATTTTTAGTTTTTCTTAATAATCCCAAAAACAGAATAGAGCACAATTGCAATCTAAAATAAATTCACTGGTATGGAAAAGTATACTCGTAGAACAATTAGAACGCCAAGAAGTCAACCAGTGTCGAAAGTTTAGGTTTTACAGTCACGAATTGTGCTCGTCCCTAGTTTAACTCTGTCAAATAACAAAAAAAAATACAATAACCTTTTACGCTTCAAGCATCGATTTGTGATAAACTTTCTTACTGAATGCTATCGGTCGGTTCTGATCAACCGTGTTTCAATTCTTTCTAGCAAATCCATCACGAAGGCGCAACAGATCAATCATTGTTTCCGCTTTTATTGTCATCTGGCTTTCCCCCATCAGATTTATGAAGCAAACCCGGGATCGTCGTTCCGTGGGAATATCCATAACTGTCACGATTTAGGGGACCCTCTTCGAACGTGAACAATTGAATTTAAAACCTCATGAAGTAATCGTCCGTGTTCTCAATTGCCATTTGAGGCACACCTCTTTCGCCGGAGCTAATCAACTAATAACATGCTATTTGTGCGGAAAAGTGTTTAAATAATTGGCCTCATCAAGAATCCCAGGACCACCGCCGAAACGAACGATCCAGCCGAAATCGCACCTCACCGGGAAGTCCGGGTTGATGACGAATGATGACAGCCAGAGTCACTGCTGCTACAAGTAAATAAGAATACGGGCCACATTTCAACAATGTTTGCCATTCTGGGTACTCGTCGCAATGCGAACAGAGCCGGTTCCCCACCCGAAGTCGGCACAATTGCGAAACCTTGCCTCAAACCGCCTCTGTCGGGAGCTCTTTGATTGCAATGGGCCTGATAACAAAAAGCAAAACCCCTCGTGAAAAACATCAACTGAAATTACACACTTTCTGAAGCTAGCCCGAAGGAGCCGCGCGTTGCATGCAGCATAACAAATTTCGCGCAAATCAGAAAAATGCTGATCCAGAAACGGAGCAAAAAAAAACTTTTCTTCGATGGCGAGGTGAAAATAATTTAACAAATTACAATTTTTTAAGTATTTAGGGACGGGCGGCACTGTCAGTCACGCTGTCGGAGCCGGAAAACAGAAACACCGACCGACGCAGTTTAGCCGCCTTCGGTTGCCGACTTCGGGCGGCTACAAATTATCCTATTTTGCGAACCACGGCTGCCACAAACGGAAATTTCAAAAATAACATCAGCAGCACGCTATCCTTCAGATATAAAAAGGCCTATATGTAAATCCTCCCGAGCGGCAATAATTGCAAACAATTACCGAGCTGTGAGGAAAAAAGTTATTTTTCGCAAAACTGTCCAGTTTGCGATGGCCCTCGAAATAAAGTTTGCGTGAATCCGTTTTTCGGCTCTCGCAAACGAAAAAAAAACTGGAGCTTGTCCATAATAAGATACTTAATTTGAGCGCAGTGGGCATGCAAATCCCTGCCGATTTACCCACCACGTCGAGGTGAGAAGCGATCGACTGGTGGACCATGCGACAGAAGCGACGGCGGTGGTGGCGGTGCAGCAAACTTTGAGTGGCATGCTGTCGAAAAAATTGCCTGACCGATTGGAGTTCACGTACAGACCGTTGAAAAGGATGAGGTTATTGACACTTTGAACCGATCGCAGACTGCAGACAATGTCTGGAAAAATTTCAGTTCTAAATCTCCGACAGCCAAACAAACGGAAACACATCACTAGTCTATTGTCCGGATGTCCAATGGATTGAAAAGAATGTTGACAATGTCGGAGTAGGGCCAGTATTTTGTGTTCGGCCGCGAATTTTAACAACGTAGTTAACCGGAGTGCAGAAAATGTGGACACAGCGATAAACAGCGTCAATTAAAAGTAAATAAAGCACTTTTAGCTCGTTGTCAAATTTGGACCTTATTTCATACCGGGCTTGTTCTCGTTGTTGTTGTTGTTGTCTTCGACAAGTTGGATATCGGTTTGCCTGTGAGTAAATCATTGTTCGCTCGTACTTGTAATTTTGCTTCAGGCGAGGTGAACCTTTTTTTATTTATTCATTCAAGCTTTTTGTGGATTTTCAGTATGCGACACAATTTAAAACAAAGTGTTAAATAGGAAGCCTATAAATTTCCCAAGGCTTGCCAACTAATCTGAATATTATAGAAAGTCCAAGTTATTGTAATTCGATCCAATTTATGGCAAGGCAGTTTATTTTTAGGTAGACTACATCAACAGTAAAAATTTCGCGATGCAGAGATAAATGAACAAACATAAATAACCAACCATGCATTCCGGAACGATGGTCAAACTAGAAAAGACATCTCCGAATCCTCACTTACAGGATGGTAACAAAGCCATTTGAAACTTTTGAAGACGGTACACCGGTCAGCGTTGGGTCATCCATCATCCGAATGGACCTCACACTGAACAAAAAGCAGAGCGAAAATAGTTTATTTATACTAGAGATGGCTAAACTTAAGATATTAATAACATTTGCCTTCATAGTCATAAGCCTGAAGACGGAGAAAGCGTATCGCGTAGCGAAAGTGATGTTTCTTATTAAAATCAAAAATGCTGGAGACTGCGCGGTTATTTTGAGTAATTTGGCGCGGGTTTATTTGAAATGGGAAATGAAAATAGAAAAAAAAGGAAATGGAACAGAAAAACTTTTTTTCATCAAGTATTTTTATTCTCCATCGTGCTACGTTTCTGCTGTTAGCAGAAAAATTAATACACTTGCTGCTTACACCACAGCTGAGCAAAACAAGACTCGTGAATCACTCTAGTGAGAATACACAGAACTAAGCACAGCTGAGATAAATTCGATAGCATTCGAAGAGCAAACACGTGTCGTCGCGTGACGGGATTTATTTTTTCCCAGTTTCGAGATGTAAAGCGAACAACGCAATCTACTTCCCTACCCAGATGCTTCCCTCATTTGATATATGCTAAAGAGACACACTATAGAAGCAGTGCAGTGAACTCAGTTGTACGTATTATTCTTTCGTGTGAAAACGCTCACACCAGTTTATTAGACAATTCTGAACAGATAAACAGACGAACAGATAAACAGATAAGCAGGTAAATATATGAACAGATTTACATAAAAAAATACGAATACATAAAAGAAAAATGTATGGCACAACAGAAATTCAGATAAATATAACAACTAATCAGCAAAAATAGAAAGGCAAAAAAAGAAAACCCAGAAAAAATACAGTAAAATTAAAAGAAAAAGAAAACGAAAGATATCAGAAATACAGCAAACAGAAGAATGAGAAACAAAAAAACAAAACCCTACAGCCCAAAGGAAAATAGCCATTATAACAGAATAGTTTTTAACTAAGCAGGGAAAAGAAAATAGTGAAAAGTCAAAATACTAAGAAAACTAAGTTTCGCTACTTAGTTTAAAGAAACTTAGTAAAAAAAGAATAAATAAAGAGAAAATAGTGAGAAAATTAGGAAATTTAAATTGAAAAAAAAACAGGAATATGTATTCGATAAAATAAAGAAAATAAAATTTAGACCATAGAAATGAAAATTTTAGAAAATACTGGGAACATTAAAATTGAGTGAATATGAGACATAAAAAAACATAAACTGACAAAAAGTAGTGAAAATCAAGCAAGAGATGAAAAGTTGAAAAAATAAATAGGTAAAAACGATTATATTGAAAAAACTGCTGGAAATACAGTGAACACAGAACAGAATAAAACAATAAAAATGGAAAACAGAACGGAAAAACAAAGAATAATCGAAATTCAGAGAAAGAGAAGCATTAAAAAATAGAAAAATAAAATAAAACAGAGGAGAAGACAAAAATGATAGCACTGCAATAAAGAGAAAAATATAACAGAGAAAACTAAAAAACCCTTCATCACAAAAATGACAGAATAAAGCAAACTACAGAGAAATGACTTCGTAAACAAAATGACAAAAAGTTTACTACATGCTGAAAAAGAAAATGGAGAACAGAATTAAGAATACAGGGATTTTAAAATAACGAATGTGAAGAATGAAGAATTTAAGAGAACATAACAAAAACACAGGATGGTTCGATGAAATAGAGAAAATATTGTAAATGAAAAAAAAAATCAAATACGGACAATGGAAATGAAAAGCAAACACGAAGAGCATATCAATAGAGCAAAAAGGTAAAATAAAAAATAAAAGGTGAACGTGAACTCACGAAATAATAAAATAGAAGAATAGAAAAGCAAATCCAATGCAGAATCAAATAATGAGAATATGGATGGATTGAAAAAAAAGACATTAAAAGAAGAAAAAAATCAGAAGTAAAAATAGTTAAATTATCAAAGTTTCTAAAGTAAATCGAAAATACTTTTAATGACTTATTTGCTGTATTTTTGTAGTCAATACAAAAAAAAGGAAACCCGAGACAAAATATATAAATAGAACGAAGAATAACAGAATAATCAAAATTCAGAGCAAATTAAGCATTAAAAAAGCAAAAATCCAGGAAACAACAGATCACCAGAATAAAAATACAAATACAAAAAAAAACAAAAATTCAAATGAATATAACAACAAATTTGCAAAAAAATTTAACATAGGCATATAAAAACAAGAAAAATGCTGGAAAATGCAAAAAAAAAAAAACAAAGTAGAAGGAAAAAAGCCCAACATTAAACAGAGAAATAGCAAAGAGAGAGGTTGCATATTCAATTTTGAAGTCTCAATTCTATTCAATTGGCCGCGTTCCGATAAACCGGTTCACATGTACAGTTTTGAAACATGATATACGACAAACTTGCAGTCCTTAAGTAATGCTACCAGTTTGTCGAAGAAAGCAATGCTTTAACTCTTATGCCCATAGGCGTAGCCAGAGGGGGCAGGGGGGGCCGTTACCCAACCCCCCCCCTCCCCCTAAATGTTGACATTGGTGCAGAATTTTGTTTTCAATAATTCTAATAGCACAAAACGGCATCTTTAGCCCATAGAAACATCTGTGTAAAGTAACAGCCAGATAAAAAATAATTGAAATGCTTGCGCTTTGTTGCGTGGAATTGCACAGGTTTTTCAGTTGATCCACCAAGGATATTGCAGCGGCAAAAGTTCCAGGCAAATCCGCCTGCATCAACTAGCTTGGAGGATTGGAACCGAGCTGTGACAATTCCTTACCTTGATTCTCTTGTAACCTCACTGGAAACACGGTTCGATGATGTTAGTGCACCTGCCTACGCGTTGTCCTTGCTGCATACCGCTAACATAATATGCATGTCGTTCGAAGAGTTCAAGCGCAAAACCGAAAATTTCGTAATTTTTTATGAAGTTGACCATTTTGTTGGAGAGGTGAAAGTTTTGTATTACCATTGCAGCAGTATGAGAGCAGATCTTAAGAACTTGGAAGAGTTGGATCTAATAGACCTGCTAGCTAAAGCCCGTTCTTTCTTCCCTGCGACTGAGAAGGCAGTTAAAATTGAACTTGCTCTACCATGGAAACATGCACGATTGAACGCTCGTTCAGCACATTACGTCGGGTGAAAACCTGGCTGAGGTCAACAATATTTGAATAGCGGTTGAGTGCTCTCTGCTTGCTGCGTGTTCTTCGGCAGATGGTCAACAACAATCGTGAAAAGACACATGAACCGCTTCCGGAACGTTTGATGTTTGATGCCCGAAAATTTTATTGAGAATCTTGACTGTGTCTTCAATCTTCACGTCCTTGAGAAGCTTTGACAGGATGTAGTTGAGATAGCGGCTGTGCGAATGGGTGTCCAGCTTTCGGAGAAGTAAACGTACCTTCGTCGTATCATTCAGCTGGCCTCGAAGCTTCTCGAAGAGGTCCTGGTAGCGGTTAAACAACAACGTCCGAACGTAACTCCGTTTTCTTCGTCGAAGACAAACTCGATGATGTTCGAAGAGAGGGACTCCAAAATCTGCTCCGGGGTTTGATACTGACGCTGCTGCTGCTGGACCGCTATCCGCTGTAAAATTTGGGCCATCTTGTGAATCATATCTTGAATTCCCGGTTGCGGCTTGGACAAAGAATAATCAAATTTTCCACTCTGGTGTCAAGGACAACGTCTGTCTGTCTGTCTGTCTGTCTGTCTGTCTGTCTGTCTGTCTGTCTGTCTGTCTGTCTGTCTGTCTGTCTGTCTGTCTGTCTGTCTGTCTGTCTGTCTGTCTGTCTGTCTGTCTGTCTGTCTGTCTGTCTGTCTGTCTGTCTGTCTGTCTGTCTGTCTGTCTGTCTGTCTGTCTGTCTGTCTGTCTGTCTGTCTGTCTGTCTGTCTGTCTGTCTGTCTGTCTGTCTGTCTGTCTGTCTGTCTGTCTGTCTGTCTGTCTGTCTGTCTGTCTGTCTGTCTGTCTGTCTGTCTGTCTGTCTGTCTGTCTGTCTGTCTGTCTGTCTGTCTGTCTGTCTGTCTGTCTGTCTGTCTGTCTGTCTGTCTGTCTGTCTGTCTGTCTGTCTGTCTGTCTGTCTGTCTGTCTGTCTGTCTGTCTGTCTGTCTGTCTGTCTGTCTGTCTGTCTGTCTGTCTGTCTGTCTGTCTGTCTGTCTGTCTGTCTGTCTGTCTGTCTGTCTGTCTGTCTGTCTGTCTGTCTGTCTGTCTGTCTGTCTGTCTGTCTGTCTGTCTGTCTGTCTGTCTGTCTGTCTGTCTGTCTGTCTGTCTGTCTGTCTGTCTGTCTGTCTGTCTGTCTGTCTGTCTGTCTGTCTGTCTGTCTGTCTGTCTGTCTGTCTGTCTGTCTGTCTGTCTGTCTGTCTGTCTGTCTGTCTGTCTGTCTGTCTGTCTGTCTGTCTGTCTGTCTGTCTGTCTGTCTGTCTGTCTGTCTGTCTGTCTGTCTGTCTGTCTGTCTGTCTGTCTGTCTGTCTGTCTGTCTGTCTGTCTGTCTGTCTGTCTGTCTGTCTGTCTGTCTGTCTGTCTGTCTGTCTGTCTGTCTGTCTGTCTGTCTGTCTGTCTGTCTGTCTGTCTGTCTGTCTGTCTGTCTGTCTGTCTGTCTGTCTGTCTGTCTGTCTGTCTGTCTGTCTGTCTGTCTGTCTGTCTGTCTGTCTGTCTGTCTGTCTGTCTGTCTGTCTGTCTGTCTGTCTGTCTGTCTGTCTGTCTGTCTGTCTGTCTGTCTGTCTGTCTGTCTGTCTGTCTGTCTGTCTGTCTGTCTGTCTGTCTGTCTGTCTGTCTGTCTGTCTGTCTGTCTGTCTGTCTGTCTGTCTGTCTGTCTGTCTGTCTGTCTGTCTGTCTGTCTGTCTGTCTGTCTGTCTGTCTGTCTGTCTGTCTGTCTGTCTGTCTGTCTGTCTGTCTGTCTGTCTGTCTGTCTGTCTGTCTGCCTGTCTGTCTGTCTGTCTGTCTGTCTGTCTGTCTGTCTGTCTGTCTGTCTGGTGATAAAAAAGGCCACCAAAAACGGCCGAAACGTCGGGCTATTTAAACAGATTGTCGTATAATATTGTCGTAATATAAAAAGACTGAAAAACACATGAAATAATCATATAGAGAAAATAGATCATAAAGAGAGTGGAATAAAGAATATGAAACTGAAGAAAACAAATTAACTGATGAAGTTAAGCAAATTAAAAAAAAGTGGTTAAAAATACAAAAAGCAATGAAAAAAAGAGTTTCAAAAAAAGAAAAAAATATGCTTGGTTATGCATGTTGCATGAATAATAATATGCAGAAAATGAGAAAAATAATTGAAGATGTAAAATTTGAAAATTTCAAATATAGAAGTCAACTCAAGCAAAAATTTAAAATAATAATTGAACAAGAAAACAAATAAATAAATAAATGATACATCGAAACAAATAGGGCGTATGGTATATTTGATTTTGGATTGCGATTTACTGATGACACGGGATAATTATTGTTCTCTTGTTATTCCCCGCTCCGCGCACACTGCAAGCAAGCTAGCAAGACATAACGATCATAACACACGCTACCAGCACACTTACAGCTGACCAAATAGCACAAAACGCAACGCAACAAATCCGGAGAAAGTTACTAACATGTCTGGACATGTTCAGCAATGCTCTACAGTGCCAAGTTCCGCCGGTTGGTCCGTCTGCTGTGAAACGGTGCGATGAAGTGAGTCGCCCGCTCAACCTTGCTGCGTTAAAATAGCTGACTGCTCTACCGCTTGCTGCATGTTTTTATACATGACTACTGAGTCCCGGTAAACGTGTCTATGTGGACTAGAGCAAGTGAAATAACAAGAACAATAAATCGGTTTCAATGTCAAATCGTTTGTATACCTGAGCGTCGGCTTTGCTAGGGAAGAAGGCCTTATTCCAGCTTTGGTTGGTCAAAATATGCGTTAAGGCTCTAGTTTTTTCAATAGTACAATAGTAAGCATCACAAATTCTCGTAGCGGGTCTCGAGGTACTGTGCTGGTGTAACAAGCCAGTCGTCGTATGTTCGAGTCCCGGCCCGGGATAGACTGTTGGTGTCAGTAGGATCTTAGCGCTAGACCAGCAATTGTCCTGTACACTAACAGTTGGCTGCGAATAATAATGACGGCTTTGCTTTGCCATTTAAGCATTACAAGTTCATGATTTCCCGCTTTTGGTGGACACATAGCTAATTTTTCCATCGACTACTATAGGAACTAAAAAATCCGCGAAACTGTTTGAGTTTCAAGCAAAATGGACAATTTAAATTTTTTTTATTCGTAAAAAAAAGAAAAGAGAGATTGATCTGAAACAAAAATTATTGAAATTATTACCTCAGCATTCTGTCTGCGAATAATATATACTAGAACCAAAAATCCAGGAATTTGAAGTATAAAAGCGAGTTTGAAACAATATAGTGAAAAATAATAAATTCCAGTTTGTGTTCAGTTGGAAATATTTGATTCACAATTTTAACTCCACATTTCGAAGAACCAATCCAAAAATCGAAATATTCTATTCGATTTCCCATTTCAATTTTTTGCAAAAAAAAAATGTGATTCAGCGACTTAAAATAATTTAAAAGTTTAAATCTCCGCTTAATGAAATAACGGTCTTCGAACGTCAACGTATATTCCTCGACAGCCACAATGCCCCAAAAGATGGGAACAAAACACAACCTTCTCGATCAATCAGGACGCACCCTTTAATGGTCATCATTAAAGTGTTTCGTTTTACTCTCAATTAAAAATTAAAAAAAAAAACAAAGACTGTGAATCCTCAAAACATGTCTGCTGGCTACCGGTTCTCACCACGCTGCGCCGGAAGCCGGGAATATATTTCGACTTTAGCAAGCTGCCACGCAATTAAATCGAATTAATTAGCGTCATGCCGCAGACTGCCGCCAGAATTGCAGTAATGAGACAGTTTATCATCCTCATCAGGGGCCAGCAAAGCTCGCACGCCTGGTACCGACATCTCATTAGTCCGGGAGAATGTTCACCTGATACAAGGGATCCTTTAATTTTTCCCTTCGCAATGTCGCTCATCAAACTCTAAACACGGGCTGACTGGGAAAGATTCGAACGCACTATGAAGCGATGAACCCGTCGAGCGTGAACCGGAGACTTAATCTCCGACGCCTCGATATAAACCTCACCATTTAACGATGGCACGTCTTTTACGACCGGCTCGGAGAGGGATAATTCGCCCCCAAAAATTCAACCAAAATAACCAACTGTCATTCAACGATGGGGATACCAGGAGAAAGTGGGAGGTTCACAGCGATGTTAATTCAATTACTGTTTTTTTTGCCGGGTTATTTTTGTTTCGTTACCGCTTTGCGTTGTTGTTTAATGGGTAACCTGTGGGCAAACATCAAACCGGTGAGTTTATTGACTCACAATTCGATGACAATTTTATAAAGCGAAGAGTTTAATTTCTTTTGCTCGCGACTTGTCGTTTGCTGCACGGAACTTGGTCGCAAAACATTGCGCTTTTTCGTCACTCTCTGGGACGAAATTTTGACTTACAAATAAATAGTCAACTTTACGACAATTTTTTGGGCGTTTGACTGGCACGAACACTTGCAGCACCGTCGGCATCGGCCGTCGTCAGCCGCGATGATGTCGCGTTGATAACTTACTCTCCTTCTTTTGCATTGCGGGTCCAAAATGTCAAACGGTCAACACTACAAACGGTACACACACAGGGTCGGGGCAATGAACCTGTTCCAGATGATTGAAGGAATTCGAGGCTGTATTTATAAATTAATTTCGAAATTTTATTAGTATCTTTCAAATAAATAAGAAAGAGTCTTACATATCCGACTATAGAGTCATATCTGTTGGAGTGGTTGTTAACAAAAATGACCAAACGTGATCACACGTGTCTAAGGAACGAGCTCTCTTCGTTGTTCATGATATAGGAACGGCTGTTGCTGATCCAGCCTCATCTCCATCCATACTCGTCGTAACAGCAACGAGTGATCAATCGACGTACTAATTCACTCATCGGTTCGCTCGTGTGTCGTCCAATCCCTCCCGAGGACCACCAGATTTGCTTATCGGACCGGGTACGCACCTGCTAAGAGACCAAAGTTGCTGTCTCACTTTGTTAAAATGGAAAAACAAACAGCTTAAAGTCTTGTAGATCAATTCAAGATACGATCCCGTCGATGGCCATCATTGCGGTGGCACTGACAGGGTGAAAAGAGGAATGACGTTACTGTGCCCTGTGCCACAGGGGCCAAACAAACAAGCAAACGTTGTCAAAACTTTTGCCAAATTAGTCTAGGAACAACAAGCTGCTTTTGCACCTTACAATTAGGCAGCGCAGAGATGGTAACCTTTCTCTGATTTGGTCAGCGTTGATGTGGGCTCGTGGCGATGCTCAGCAACGATCGATTGAATAGTCGTTTCACACCCCATCGATTTGTTGTGCAATGGAATGATTAATGATCACAAAATGAAGAACGATAAGCATAAAACATTAGCGCTTCGAACTCTGGTAAACTCATCAATTAGAAATCAAAATTCGCCAGCTTAGTTTAATCATTCCGTGCAAAGCCGTACATCAGAATTTACAAACAGCCTCCTCATTAACTTTTCTTCGTCGTAGAAATAAACAAAAACTTGAGAAATGCAAATGTTTAGCGACTATCCAACCTTCTTCTCGCATGTGGCTGTCAGGTGAGTGTCTGACGACAAAAATTTATGGCATTAAACGTCCTCGTCAGCACATCCGTAACGAATTGCGTTGACTGCTGCAAACGCTTCTAGGCCTGTTAACCTACAGGAAAAACAAGAGCTGTTTGCTACTTGCTGCCCGCTAGCGATGATGGAGATTCACCGAACGCATCCTCAGTGGGATTTTATGCGCGAGTATTAATTGCTATGCAAATAACTTACCGGTGTCACTTTGCAACTTACACAAGTTGGGCTGATGGGAACGAAATTACGCTGCCACGCTGCACCCGGAATTACGGGAGTGTCTATGGAGATTGATGGACTCTCATCTGCATATCGTGATGAGTGGGTGGCGGCTCAACCACGGTCAAGGTAGGAAATTTATGCTGTGGGAACAGTTCCACTGCAGAGTTGTAAGTTTATGGCACTTCGACAGCGAAAAAACGGCAGCAGAAGCAACCAAGCGAGGATGTCGCGTTCATTTGTGAACAACCATAAAAAGGTACTTCTTACGAGTTGCGCGATGAAGTTTTACGCGTAAAAAAACGATATGTAACAGCAGCCAATTAAAATTTTCATTTCGTTTGTTGACAGGTTTCAAAGATGTTAATAATAAAAATCGTCCGCTTGGCGAGTATCCAATTTAAGATACATCTTCCAAATGTTGAAAATTTAAACTCGAAGTTTGGTTTGAACAAAAAGTGAAATAGAAACGATCGAGAACTGTTTTATCTCTTCCAAGATTATTCCTTACATTGTATGCTGCCGGCTGACATAATCACCATACAATGTCTTATGATCCTGTCCGGAACAGCGAGTTTTGTTGTGAAGCATCACGTGTGGATATCGGCTGCACGCAAGCCAGTTCAACCGTTCCATTACGGAGTAACACACGTGGGGGAAGGCTAAAATCGATTCATGTTACTTGTAAGCATCAACATGGTTATGCGACGAATTTGCATTACATTGTTGCATCGGCTGGCCGCAGTTCACACTGTCGTACGGAATATTCATGCCACACGGAATGCCTAAGCAACTTTGAACAATTTGACCAAACTCTGAATAATTTTAACAATTCATATCAATTACAGTTTCAATTATTATTTATTTTGTGTTTTCTTTGTTTACTTTTGTGAATCTATTACTGTTACTCATTACACAATTGTAATTTTTTTTACTACTCGGCCTAAATAATGTAATTTAGCACCCTTATGAATGTTACACGTGAAAATTTGAAATAAGAGCGGGGGCCTAGCGTGGTTGGTAACGTCTCCGCCAACCACGCTCGACGCCTGGGTTCGAATCCCACCGCCGACATAGGTGTCGATGGTTGTGGGGTGGCGTGATCCACTCACAACCAACCCAACTGGTCTAGATTCAATCCTAGCCGACACCGGGAGATTTTCTGAGGCGAAAAATCTCTGGGATCACGCCTTCCATCGCATGAGGAAGTAAAGCCGTTGGCGCCGGCCCGTCACCAACGGGTCGTGAGTTAGGGTCCTGGGTGGAGTCGCCTTCCCGGGCGTCGGTGATTGGCACAACAACAGTGGCGGAACTGGACCGACGGTAAATAAGCGAGAACAAAAAAAAAATTGAAATAATTCTTTTCATGATACATGGACAGCTTTTCTTTTACATTGCTTTGATTATTTCAACAATATTTTAACACTAACTTTCTATCTGTAATCACGAAATTCTCTTCAACATTATGACTTTGAAAAGCTTGTGTTTTTAGCATTAAATTTATTACTTACAAACAAAGCAACTCCACGAAAAACGGGCAGCCAATTTTTCCGACCATTTTTGATTGACTTTCTATAGGCAAAAGGTGTCATTTTGTGCTATTGGTTTTATTTTTTGACGACTCATTTTAGAAAAGCTACTGAAAAATGCTATTTGGAAAGGTATTGATGATTACAAGCATTTTCAGGGCCAAAAATATTTGTGCAGTCGGTGTGACGTCTCCGACAAAGTTGTAGATAATAATTTTGTTTTTTCGAAAAAATAATTATAATTATTTAAATTAAATTACTTACCTCAAAAAGCTAATTTTCAAAAACTCTATTTTTTTTTATAAAAATTACTGAAATTGGGAAAAAAAACTGCTAGAATGAGAAAAACATGTTACCAAGGGAACGACCGTGAAATTGCGCCGACAAACTTAAAAGAACAACAAACGTGAACAGGAGTTTTTGAATTTTGAAAACCAAGAGGCATTTTGGACTCATAAAGACTCCGATACAAACTATCTAGGAAACAAGGGATGAACAACTTGTTTTCAATTATCATAATTTGCGAACATATGGAGCCAGTATTTCATAATTCGTATAGTTTCATGTTTTTATGAACTTATTTTGCTTTGAACAAAGTGAATAACTTTGTAGTAAAAAAAATAACTAAATAACAGAAATTACATAGCAACTGAAATTTCAACGAGGGCGTTAGTTCTTCCAGAGACTGTAATGTAATTAAAATGGGTGCGGAGGAAGGGTCAAAATATTGGGTTTTGGCGTTACGTAATTTATAAATGTCACCTTACTAGGTATTGCAAACTAATGGTACTCTACCAAACCACGCTATCAGTTTAACAAGCAGCAAGGAAAGTATCGCCCTTCTAATGACAATTCTTTCAATGTTCAGTAACAATCATAATTTCACTTTTTGTGCGAATTCCAAATATTTGTAAAATGGTTCGAAAATAAATGAGTACAAGTATAAGTTCAGGTCAAAATAAACCAATGTGTCTCCTCATTTCCCATAACTTTCGCAAAAAGAATGTGTGAAATGTATAACGCATTTGTACAATGAATATATCGACAAAGTTCTTTTTTTTAAGACTTGGACCACTGTGACCATTATTCCGATCTTTTGTGTTAACCGACAAAGGTTGAAATTTGAATATATATCATATACAGAAAAATCGCAACGGCTCGGTTAGCTTCGGCTTCGGAAGAACAATCAGTTTTGGGGTTGTTTTTGGAGTTGATTTTGTGCTGTGACTGAATTGCAAGTTTACAAGTTGAAACAGTTACGTAACTCTGAATTTCCTTCAAAACCGGAAATTTTTGGGGGTTTAGCGTTACGTAATTTTAGGGGGGAGTCATATTGAACGTTACTTATCGTTACATAGGGGGGAGAGGGGGTCTAAAATCTGGATTTTTAGCGTTGCGTAATTTGTGTACAACGCCTAAGTTGAATAGTTCTCTGATACACCGGAACAGAATATATATTTTTATATATTGCGACTTTCGAAATGTGTTCTCAAAACTCTTTCAAGTCACTGACATCTTGGTGGTTGAAAATATCAACTGCAAACTTTGCTGGATCATTCTGACTCAACCGTTATTTGTTCAAAAATGCATATCAGTTTTGATAAACGGTGTCCCACATCAAATTGCATTTCGGAAATAACCTTATAGAAAATTATCTAGTTGATCGATCTTGTTCAAAATTTCAGACAATAAAGTTCATTTAATTAGTAAACTTTTGGCATATTTATTTATTTCAACTTCATTACCATAACCGTACGCTCAACATTCGACCTCCTCGGGATACTTTTGTAGTGCCGGCTTCATAAAAGCCCAGTATTTTTCGATGGGTATTAGTTTCAGCGCGAAGGAAAAGTCCTTGGGTACAATTATGACCTCGTTGGCTTCATACTACTCCAGGACAGTCTTCAAAAAAGTACAGCCTTTTCTCTACTGTCATTTTAAAGAAGAATTTGCTGCTTGACCATACTCCACATCCATACAAGTTAGATGTTACAAAGCTGTGCACTAAAGCTAACACTGAGCAACGCTTGCTTTTTCGATAATAACCGAGAGCGTTTCCGTACACCGATCGTTGTAAACCATTTGCTACGGTTCCGTTCTAAATTCTGCATGTCTTCTTTCGTAGTCAGTGTGTAGCGGTAACAGCCGTTTTACGATGATAACATCCTTGTTCTGACCTAGTGAAGTTGCACAGAGAACGGTATTTATGGCAACTTGGGAATAGTTTACCATTTTCAGTGTACAACAATTCAGTAACTTCCACCTCGTATAAATCGATAACGGCGCCGGCCACGTATTTATGCGTTGTTAGGTCGAAGAAGGAGATTGTAAAGAAGCAGGTGTAAAAGTCGTTGTTGCCGGAGACCGAGTTTACCTATGCATCTCCACGACTGTGACGGATTGGACGAATTGAACGATGTTGCGCGCGACAGTAACTCACTACTATCTTTCTTTTTAAATACCGCGAATCGATGGGAGCGACGCGCACGTAAGCCATCCATAACTCTAAGATTCCAGGTGTTCAAATGTATGTCTATTATCAATCCCGAGTACCCTTGAGGAACCAAACGCACTTCGATGAACGTAGTCTCCGGCTAAACGGTCAAACCGATACCAGGTTTATTGCTAAATTTTTACGACTGCGGCGAAAAAGAAGGTTTGTGTGGTCATGTCTCCATGGTAATTGATGGAATCGAACGATGTTGCGATCGAAGCTCGCTCACTACAAACGATAAGTATCTTTCTTATCTCCAATCCCGAATACTAGCAAACGCACTACGATAAACACGATTTTTTCAAAGATGTACATGAGGGTGGGACAAAAAAATAAATATTAGCTCCCATGCACTTTTCGTGTTCCATATGGGTCCTGTAATAACTGTGTAACTTTTCAGATCGATCGGTGGAACGCCTGATTTGCGCCCGATTTTTAAAGTTTCCATACCATTTTATATGGGAAAATCCACTTTTTCAAAACTTATCCTCTAGAAATTTCCAGTCGGCTCCTAAAAATATACCAATACATGATATTTGTAGGAAATTTTCCTGGGGATCATTCTTTTGAAGACTGTAAGGCGCTACAAAATTTGTAGAAAAAGTTATTCATCTTAAACTGATCGAATGTCTGACGAACGGCTCAACATTGATTTTTTCCAGCAACACTGCTGCAGCATGCTGCTGTTGCAAACTCAACAACGTGATGAGAAACAGTTTCGCGTAGAACTAAGTTCGAAAGCGTGATTTTTTGCTCATGGTATCTTCGGAGAAAATGCTTAGAATATCAATCCCTAAATATATATATATATATATATATATATATATATATATATATATATATATATATATATATATATATATATATATATATATATATATATATATATATATATATATATATATATATATATATATATATATATATATATATATATATATATATATATATATATATACAGGTCGGACTCAATTATATACAGTCTCCGAAAAATTTCCACTGTATATAATCGAATCCTGTATATAATCGAATCAGAAACAAAAAATTTATTTTGTTTATTTTGCATAAACATTTTGTTGTTTTTGAATAAATAAGTAGGATTTTTGTGACTAACCCCCTTAAAGTCGCAAAAAACCTTTCTTACAAAAATATATGTATATATATTCGAATCAGAAAATTTTTTTTGTTTATTTTGCATACATCTTTTGTTGTTTTTAAATAAATAAGTAGAATTTTTTTGACTAACCCCCTTAAAGTCGCAAAAAACCTTTCTTACAAAAATATATGTATATATAATCGAATCAGAAAAAATTTTTTTTTGTTTATATTGCATACATCTTTTGTTGTTTTTAAATAAATAAGTAGAATTTTTTGACTTACCCCCTTAAAGTCGCAAAAAACCTTTCTCACAAAAATTGATGTATGTATAGATTTCGTAGTTACTCTTTATGTTATTGCAGTCAGCCATGGCAAGAACACTACACCGTGCTGCACGGGTGCCACTTTTGCATAGAAACACTACACGGCGTGTACGGTCGTTCTTACACATCACGCAGTGCAAGTTGCAATACACGCCGTGTAATGTTTTAAATATTTTCTCCGTAGCAGTGCGTGTTTTAAACATGGCTGATTGCAGTCAAACCTTAAGAAAATTTTTGATCAGTGTGTATTGTGTTTGTTTACTCTTTTAGCTTTGATATTGTTGTGCTGCGTTATCAAGCAATTCAGAAGTAGATTAGCTAAAAAAAACATTGCCTTTAATTTATTCAAATTTTTGCTCACCAGTATTGATTTCAACTTCATAAAAATAAGTATTTGAAAAGAGTCAATCTCTATCACCTTAACCTTAACATTGAAATAATAATATTAGGGTCCATTCAAATTTAACGTGACATAAATATTGGACTTCCGGAAAACCCTCACCACTTTGTCTAGCATGTTTCCAATACTCAGCACACCAGGCATAAAAAATTTCCTCAGCCCTGCTTGCGTTATGTAACATTTGAACGGACTTTTATGAATCAATAAGGAAGCGCTTATTTATAACGTAACGCAAGAATAATTATTGTTGATCTCCTTTCCCCCTTTGCCGTGCTTTTTGTTTAAATTTTCCGTATGGGTTGCAACACTCTTTCCCGTTTCCTGAGCGTTACATAATTTGTGAACGTTCCCTCGCGATATTTCTGTTTTAGATCAGCTTTACTTTACTTGAAACATTATGGCTCAAAAACAAACGTTTTGGGTCATAAAATGTTGCGTTACGTCATATTGGGCTGAAGGGAACGTCCATTAATTACGTACCGTAAATAAAAACTATTTTCGACCCCCTCTTTCCTCAGGTAACGCTCTTTGTATAGATCTTCAAAATTTTTAGTATTGATTGCGACGTTTTGTCAGATCTCTACCTCCCCCAAGCGTTACGTATTTTTGGACGATCCCTATACGACATTGCTGCTTTAGTTAAGTTATATTTAAAATTGAAAAAAAAAAATTATGATTCGATTATATACAATTTTGTATATAATCGAATCAATATATAATCGAGTCCGATCAATATATATATATATATATATATATATATATATATATATATATATATATATATATATATATATATATATATATATATATATATATATATATATGTATATATATATATATATATATATATATATATATATATATATCTTTATATATATATATATATATATATATATATATATATATATATATATATATATATATATATATATATATATATATATAAAGTGAGAAATCAGCTTTCTAAACACCCCTACGCAGTGAAAAACATTTTCGTGTAGAATTATACTTGAAGGTATGATATTTTGCTCACGTTATCTTCATTATCAGAGAGCTTGCTTAAATTATTAATTATCAAGTTTTAATGTAGATTGATTACTCCCCTTAAAAGAGGGAAATAAGCTTTCTAAACACCCACGTCGTGTGACAACTTGGGTTCTGGTGCCAATTTAATAGATCATACTCAGGCGTCTTTCAGAAAGGAGTTTGGTAGATACATAGCTACAATTTTCGCAGATACTCTACTTTCTCACTTTTAGGGGTATAAATCACACAACGAATACTATCAAAATATAGGGATTGATATTCTAAGCATTTTCTCCGAAGATACCATGAGCAAAAAATCACGCTTTCGAACTTAATTCTACGCGAAACTGTTTCTCATCACGTTGTTGAGTTTGCAACAGCAGCATGCTGCAGCAGTGTTGCTGGAAAAAATCAATGTTGAGCCGTTCGTCAGACATTCGATCAGTTTAAGATAAATAACTTTTTCTACAAATTTTGTAGCGCCTTACAGTCTTCAGAAGAATGATCCCCAGGAAAATTTCCTACAAATATCATGTATTGGTATATTTTTAGGAGCCGACTGGAAATTTCTAGAGGATAAGTTTTGAAAAAGTGGATTTTCCCATATAAAATGGTATGGAAACATTAAAAATCGGGCGCAAATCGGGCGTTTCACCGATCGATCTGAAAAGTTACTCAGTTGTTATGGGACCCATATGGAACACGAAAAGTGCATGGGTGCGAAAAAGTAACACCAACGCTTTTTTCCCATACAACTGTGTCCCAGTCTAATGTACATAGCGAAACGAAATCTATTCCGGTATTGCAACATTCTTTAATGAAATCAACGAGCGAATAATCTCCGGCTAAAGTCTCGGGAGACATAAATAAATAAATTGGTACACTTAGCATAGTCATTTCACTTCAAAAACCCCCATATATCTAGATAAACATTTCAAAAGGTCCTATCTGCTTTCATCGTTTTTTCGGAGCGTCTTTTCATTTTGGTGATGGTTCAGCTTTAATAACTCTTCCAAGCGTGGCTTTCGTTCAGAAGGCCGAAGTGATCCCTCCGCTATCAATTTGTGCAAATAACGTGTCATAAAAGGTGTTTAATAAGTTGTGGTGATTGAATGAAAGTGATCGATCAGAAAATCGATCAAAGCAGATAGGACCTTTTGAAATGTTCCTCTAGATATGAGTAACACTATTCGACACCAACAACAGGGGTGAGTACCTACTTGAATACCTTACTTCGAACGATGTCAATGTATGTAATGTAGGGACTAACCCCACTTTTATCAACGCTATCAGACAGGAGGTCCTTGATCTCACTCTGTGTAGTGTCTCTATTTCCGAATGGATTAAAAGTTGGCATGTCTCCGATGAACCTAGTTTATCGGATCACAGACACATTGTTTTTAACATAGAGACTAACCCTCTGGAAAGAAAGCTGTTCGGGAATCCTAGGATTAAAGATTGGGAATCCTTCAAGAAACACCTGATCGATTCACGAACTTTCAGTTACAGCAACATTCGAAATTCAGTTGACCTGAACTCGGCAGCAAATGATCTACAAAACAGAATCTTGGATGCTTTTAAGGCAAACTGTCCACTAGCACAGCGGTCAGTATGCCGTGACGTACCCTGGTGGAATGATCAATTCAGTGACCTTCGTCGGGAAACCAGGCGGTTGATCAACAGGGCAGAAGTCACGTATAACTGGGACGACTACAGAAAGTCCCTCACTAAGTACAACGCCGAGCTACGCAAGGCTAAACGGAAATCCAAACTCTGCCGGAAGCTACGCGGCTCCAAAAGGTCCAAAGACCATACTAACGGTTTAGGACAAATAAGGAGAGCGGATGAATGCCTCACTGTCACTACCAAGGAAACGTTGAAAGTTCCGTCGAACACCCACTTTCCTGGATCGACAGAGACCGAAGAACTGAATAGTGAAGGGTCGCGGCGGGACAATTCGAGACATATGGCGTCTCGAGAGCCCATCCTGCTGGCCCGTGGACTGTTCACGAAAGCTTCAATAGGTTGGGCTCTAAGCTCATTCGACCCTATGAAGTCTCCAGGTCCAGACGGCATCTTTCTACAAAAATCGGCCGCAGCTAACATGTCCGAACTCATCAACCTCTTCAGAGCCAGCTTTATCCTGGGCCATATTTCGGATAACTGGCTGAAGGTTAAGGTAGTGTTTATCCCCAAAGTTGGAAGAAAGAACAAACCCTAAGTCTTTCAGACCCATAAGTCAGACTTCATCACTTCTCAAGTAGATGGAGAAAATATTGGATAAATATATCCGTGATGAATTTCTTAAAGACTTCCCGCTGCAAAGGAACCAACATGCCTATCAAAGCGGCAAGTCAACAGAAACTGCTCTTCACAGCTTAGTGACGTTGATTGAAAAGTCCCTGAATTATCAGGAGACGGCGCTATGTGCCTTTCTTGACATTGAAGGGGGCTTCGTTAACACGTCCTTGGCATCAATTAATACGGCCCTCTTCAATAAGGGAATCGACCACATTTCAAGGAGCTGGATACACGCAATGCTCTCTAGCAGAGTGATCACAGCAACCTTGGGAGATTCGTCTGTTACAATGTCGGTGATAAAGGGATGCCCGCAAGGAGGAGTGTCGACGCACTTCTCAACAAGCTTTCACAGCTTGGTTACGAGGTCATTGGATACGCTGATAACATCGTCCTCATCGTCAGAGGTAAACACGACGCAACTCTGTCGAGCCGAATGCAAGCGGCTCTGAATGCCACCATGTCATGGTGTCTACAGGAGGGTCTAAACATAAATCCCTCAAAAAAGATCCTAATTCCATTCAGTAGACGAAGGAAGATCTCCATCACTCCTCCAACACTAAATGGAGTTAGATTGGGCTTCAGCAATGAAGTCAAATACCTCGGAATTATGCTGGACAAGAAACTGAACTGGTGTGCACAACTGGATCATGCCGCTAAGAAAGCGACCTCGGCGATCTGGGCCTGCAGAACTCTGTTCGGTAAGACCTGGAGACTGAAACCAGACTTGGCACTCTGGTCTTGGACCATTGTCCGATCAAAAATCACCTATGCTGCCCTTGTGTGGTGGCCTAAGGTGAACGAAGTGACTACCCAAACCAAACTCAAAAAAGTTCAACGACTTGCATGTCTTTCGGTTACCAGCGCTATGCGAACAACTCCACTGCAGCCATGGAAGCTATTCTCTGCCTACTGCCTCTACATCTTCATGTGAAAAAGGAAGCAGAGCTTGGCGCTCTAAGGTTGGAAAGGACGAAAACAATACTCGAAGGGGGCCAAATCGGTCACCTTCGCATACTTAGGAAGTTTAAACTAACTCCGCTATTAACTACAGTCTTCGACTGGATGGACGTTAGGACGTTAGGGGGTTGTTGCCGGTGACCGAGTTTACCTATGCAAAAACAATAAAGGGTTTTTGGCCTCACGGACTCAAAAGGTAGATTAGTCTACTTGAGCACTCAGCCTAAACCTAGAACTGCAATTCTGTTGATCATAGTAATCAAATACACTCCAATTACAGAATTTATCCAAGGCCATAATAATATTCATAATAGCGGAAGTACCGCCATCCAACGGAAAACAAGGAATGTTCGACGCACCCGCTTACTTCCCCGGTAACCTAAACGATATTTTGCCGGTACTGCAAACCAACCAATAAGCCGTTCTTTATCGGTTGCGATGCGAACGCTCAACACACGAATTGAGGCAGCTCGGATACCAACAACAAGGATGAGAATCTTCTTGAATAACTTGTAAGGTAACTTACTTCCAACGAGGTCAATAGATGCAATGTAGCGAACAGCCCCACTTGTACAAACGCCATAATAGGCGAGGTCCTAGACCTCACCCTCTAAAACGCAAACATTGTCGAGAAAATTAAAAATGATATGTCTCTGACAAACTAAGCTTGTCCGATCACCGACAAAAAAATTTTGACATGCTTTGAAAAGCGACAAATTCAGAAACTTGAACAAGACTAGCTGGTCCTCGTTTGAGGGACACTTAGTCAACTCCCGGTCACCCTGTTCAATCGATATACGCACTCCCGTTCGCGTGATCTTAAATGTAGAACCACTGAAGCCAACTCGGCCAGCTGTCCTCTAGGGGAGAGATTCATATGTCGCCACGTGCCCTGAAAGAACGAAAGGCCACGCGCTTGTTCAACAGGGCAAAAAGCACATCCAACTGGGATGAAAAAAGAGCCGTCAGTCACTAATTACAACACTGAGCTACGCAAGGCTAAAAGAATCCGTAGGATCAAGTTCTGCGAGGACATTCAGGCGACGCCCGAAGCTGCACGACTCCAGAAAGCAATGTCCATAGACCACACTCGCTGCAGGTTCTTATGAACTGACGTCGGAGCACTAGTGTCCGAGGACTCGATTCTGCTTTCCCGAAAGTTGTTCACGGAAGCTTCATCCAATTAGGCATTAAGCTTCTTAGAACCTATGATAGGTACCTACCTTACCCAGGACCAGATGGCATTCTTCCCATTTATTTACAAAAATCGAAAGAGGTCATAACGCCTGAATACTTCCCTAGATCGAAGGAAACTGCTCTTCGTGGTGAAGTGGCTCTTTTTGAAAAGTCGCTAAAATATCAAGAGACGGCGTTACGCGTATTTCCTGCGCTTTCGACAATACATCTTAACGATAAATACAGCTACTCTGTTAAAAAGAGCTGATTACACTGCAATGAGCTGGATTTAGAATATGTTCTCGAGCAGAGAAATCACAGTTACAATAAGAGATGCTTCGATCACGGTCTCAGTGACAAAAGTCTGTCCACAAGAGGGAGTCCTCCCTCCTTGGTTTGGTGGCTGGCGGTCTATGCACTAAACTCACACCCTTAGTCACCACAGTAAAAGACTGCATGGCTGTTCAAAACAATCGCAACGTTCCATATAAGATAATTGAAACCAATTGCCATATGTGAAGCAGGGGTGGCCCTTCATTTCCATCAGGCATCATTTCCTTTTACAGATACGGCTCAGAAATAGATTCCAACACATTTGCTTCGAAGTTTACGGGTGCGGTATTCATTGGACATGAGCCATGATTGGCTACCTCTAAATCCGCCCGTATGAGCGAAATTAAAACATGGGGAAAGCTACAAACAAATGGTACATTTTTTGTTGAAACTTGTCATTATTCCAGGAGTTTTGATAAAAAGTGCTGGATGGAGAAAAGTAAAACAAATCATTACTTTAAAGTAAAGTTTCAAATAAATCGTTCGCCTTCACAATTTTCGAGAATAACCAAATTTCAATAGTAAAATATGATTTTAATAGTGTAATTGCAAATGATAAAACTCTTGGCAACTATCTTTCTACATGTATCTGTTTTTGAGATATTTCAATATTAAATTTGGAAAATTTCAATTATTGTATTTGTCGAATTATATAACACAATTCATTCTTTGGCATCAAAGAAATTTGATTAATTATATTTGAACACTACAGTATAAATACTAGAATGGAAAAGGTTTACTTAGACACAGCTTTTTGATGATGTTTTTGCTGTTGTAAAACGCGCCGCATCCCTTATTCATTGGAGTTCATGACATGTGAAGCCATTTTTGATGTTTATTGATATGCATATCAATAAATATATTCTTACACAAATAGGTATAGTAATCAGATTTAGAGTATACACATACTTTGCAGAAGACATGAGAACACTGTCCGCATCGCTCTAAGCAATACTTCGATCCCTTTTACTCTCACACAGCACAGTGTTTTATTTTGCTGATTTCGTGCTCAAAGTTAATAGCGTCCTTAAATTTGATTTTAGTGATATACTTTATTTGGAGAAGTTTCTTTGTATGTTATCGCGCTTCTTTCAGGTGACGTCATGTGTGAAACTGTGACTAAAAATTCATATTTTTCTTTATAACTATTTCCCATGATTTTCTATATTTCTATGACCTTCAACAAAATTGTGCGATTTTTATGAGTTTATATTCTTGCAGAAGATTGTAAAACGCTATATATAGTAATAACAAAGTTATTTGAAAAAGTACGAATTTTCCAAAGAATTTGTTCATTAAAACAATCGAAAAGACTCTATTAGATGAATGATTTTATATTTTTTTAGGAGTAGAATAAACGAATTTACAGAATATTGAATAGTTATCTGCGTATTTTTGCGTACGAATAAGTAAATTAATGTTGAACTAACACTTGAAAACCCGTTAATGGTCGAATAACTTTTTTATTTTTAACTATAGCTAGATCCAATGTTCAGCAAAAATATGTATTTCTGTTTGACTAATAATTTTGTAGAAGACATAAAATATGTAGAAATTTCAGGAAAAAAATTATGATTTGAGTTAACTTTTTATATATAAATTTTTTATATCTTTTTAACATAAGCGATAGAAATTCGACACCTTCGACAAAGTTGCTAGCAGAAATATTTTCCCCAATTTTCACGAAGACACTGGGTATCTATCTCATTATCCTGAAAAAAATAATTTTTTTTTATATCACTTCTAGGTGAATTAATCACTAAATTTTCACTGCTCATGAATCCCTAAATTTTGGCTGATAATCCCTCTTAATCTTTAACGTCTAATGCGATCCTGATAATCTAATAACTCTTTTTAATTTCTGTGCAGCTTGTTTTCATTTTTTTAATTAACAGAAGTTTTAGTCGCTTATTTAGAATTTCTGAATATGCTGAAGGTAATGATTTGTCAATACTGTAATAACTTCGTTCTAGCGGTAGTTTTTTTCATTCGTATTGCTATTTAAACAACACTAACAGCCTATTGCGTAGAAATTGGCTTGGTGGCCCGCTTACATTTCAAATGAGTAGAGGCGTTGGTTCGAAAGGATTTTTTTTTACGTAAATATCACATTAAAGACAAGTATTTTCAGCATGATATTATCTTATGAATGCATATGAATATAGAAAGCGCGTAAATTTTAAAGGTCACTTTCCCACCAACATAAATTTTATCGCTTGATGACAATTTAAGGGAAATTTTAAAACAATTATTTTTATAGCATCATAAATCATCCGAATGGTGCCTAGGGTCACTCAAACTTTGTACCTTCGGTGTTCCACCGAAAGTAATTAATTAGCCACAAAGCAGCCCACAGAGTGGTGGGAGTTGCGCTGACTAAGTACACTGCCCCCGAGGGCGGCTCAAGCGAAACCGAACAGGTGTTTTGCGTCTAATCTGCGCTCTAAGTTGCAGACCCATTGGAACCCGTCGTCGCCATTAGATTGCCAACGGGAGATAAGCCGAAAAAACTACCGGGCCGGCTCGTTTTGGCCTGGTTTGTACGCGAGGGAGGCTAATTTGTGATTCATGAAATGCGTAGGATTTGCCAACAGTTTAAATTTATCTCCGGTGGTAATTTTTCTACCAACGATTAGCGAGTCCCCAAACGGAGCGCTGCTTGGTGAGCCCTGCGGGGTCAACAATTTTAACGTCAGGTTTAATCTTAACCAACATAAATTGCAAAGTGATATACGTGGTATTGGCTCTGCACATTTTCCATATTTGATTGCTTGTAAACCGTATGCTGAACTTTAATTGAATGCAAACCATTTGCCGCGTGGACCGATTTGACCTGCAATCGGCCACGCGGTTATGCAACTATTTTTTTTCACCAACCCGTTCCACATATCTTAATCTGCTTGCGTGGCTCAGCGTGGAAAAAATGATACACGCTCCCAGCCGAAAAGCTTTCTGAATGACCAGCGACGACAAAATCTTTGAAAAATGGTACACCGAATGGAATGGCAAAAAATCACGCTTTTGCACTAAAGATAACGATCGAAAGCCTAGTCGGCTTCCAAGCACTGCCGTTGTTACTGCCGCAACGCTCACGGGAGGATCTCGTCACGTCGTCCTCGGGTCTAGTAGAGCAGTCCGTCTTCTTAGCTACGGGTAGCTTTCGTTTTCCATTAAATTTTTCCATATCACCGGGTGGTGTGATGACGATCTGCGGCGAATGGTCGCACGCGTGCGCTTCTCTTCATGAGCGCGGGTCCCACACATAACAAGCCCCGAGCCCGGGATCGATGCAGTCTAGGTCGCAGGGGATACGGCTGATGATTTATTGCGAACAATTGTATTTCAAAACGAAACAAGACTTGTACGCTAAGCCGCTTCTTTGTTTGCGGTGCGCAAGCAGAATGCTGTACCGACGAACGGGTCTCAAGCCAACATGTTCTGTTTTTTTTCTGTAAACTGGATCGGAATTGGTTCCGGTTTGGAATGGTGTTAACTTCATATATGAAAATTTATCTAAAGGAATTTACTCTAAAATTATACCTTATTTTGATTTTTACCCCATTGACAACACAGAATGACTGTGCTTCAACAGCCACTAGAAATTCCTTACCACTATCATTAATCGACCGTTGTAAAATGAAGCTAACACGCTGTCCTCGACCATCCGGAAACCACCATAAATCATGGTCCAGCACTGATGCGAGCCAGCGCTAACCACGGACCGTGCAGCAGTATGGCCGCGTACGTGTTTAATTAACTTTTGATTTCTTCGGGTCACCACCGGAGTGTAAACCACTGAATGAGGAAGAAATAATATCACCCGGCCGTGGTCGAGTTGGAACATTTCCTTCATCCTTCGCTATCGACAGCCAACCAACGCCGGGGCGGCAGTCGCGGCATCGATGCGGAACCAACTACCAGCTATCATCGTCATCCGATTCACGCGAGCAACCGCGATCGAGTTGAAAAATGACCTTCACGCCACACGTGTCTGCGAGATTGGTTAAGCCGGATGGCCTGCAATACAGGGAACGATAAGGGGACACCGAAGAAAGAAAAGATGACCGCGTATAAGCCGTTTAGCATGTTGTACCAATGTCCGCTAACAAAGTCTCGTGCTGAGCTAAGGACCCGATGTGGAACTCCGATTGCTGTCTTAGCGAGAGTCAGTGTGTTTTTTTTCTTTGTTAGAGATAATGTTATGCACTAATCTACGCTAGACTTTCAGGGTATTTGTTTTAAGCGGTACACAAATGTGAACATAAATAGGTTGTACATCATTAATTCATTATATAACAAGCTCCTTTTGCTGTACCAAAACTTCTAAAAAACATGTCAACGTTATGAATCAAGTTAAACACGTAGGTTTGATATTCAACATACATAAAATAAACATGAAAATTGCAACAGCCTAAAAACTATTTGAAAAACTGCATATCGATTTTTTCAAAAAATTTCGTCTCTCATGTCTTTTAAAAGATTTTTTAGTTTCGTTTCGCTTACGATTTTTGAACTTCGAAACCATTATATCTCATTTCTTCTGTTAATAAGCGTGTTTTTTTTACTTCTGTCATTTGTAGAGCTCAAAAATCTTTAACAATATAACTTCTTTTAATTCTGACTGACAATGACTGACTAAGAAAGCTTAGACAACTAAATTGTCTATCTGAAAAACTTATTCGAGAAGACCGATTTTTTCAAATCACTGTTTCTGAAATAACAGTTTCTGTAGTAGAACTACGTTTTTCTTCCCTATACTGGGATAGACCCTGCGAAAACTGGAATGAACATTAATCGTCGTTTACACTCTTTCATCAAACATGCGTCTCTAAAATCCGTATAGAGCAAAACAACCTAATCACCGGAAAATATTATGTAATAATCACAAAAAAAACGTTAAAATAAATTTCTCTACAATCTTTAGAATTTAAGGCGGTTATGTTGTAATACTGGTTAAATAAAAAACCACTGCAAAAATTTGTAACGATGTTCTACACTTAGCATCTAACAAAAAACTTCGTTGTAAGCATTACTTTCATGCTTGACCACAGACAAACGGACGTACAACCATTCAAAATCCTAAAAGAGTTGTGACTCCGATTAACTGGCGCGACACCTGCTGGACGTATTCCGCAAAAGGTAAACTTTCAGCATTTCTGGTAATTATATCTCTTATCTGCTATTTCTGGCATCACGGCACGCTACAACTGTCAACTGAATTCAAAGCACTCTTGAACCACTGTGGACGGCCATATTCTGCGTAACTTAAACTCATTTGAATTGACCATTGTTTTGATTCACGAAAGCAGAATTCTTAGTACCTACGTCTGTGCTTTTAGCTTAAGCATTCTTGGCTTGACAATGTTTCTCGTTTACGGTGTTGCCTTTGTTTGATGATTTGGGTTTACAGTAGACAAACTGAGAATTTAAAATGATTCTTAAGCCCATTTCTGTATTATTCATTCTAATAAAATTAAATCAATCGCCAAAAACTGTTTTATCTCGCTTTCGGATACAAGAGCCTCCGAATGTCGTAGAAAGTGCTCCCACTCCCCACAAGAAATTTTCTAGTCAGCCAGAATTTCCCACAGTAATCTCTGATAACTTTTCTCATCCTGGTTTCAATACCATACGTCCATGAGACGAATGAACCTTTTTGACTTTGACAGCTTTTCTCCAACTCTTGTCATTATTCAGATACATCATTTTATGAATAAATTTTCAAAAAAGCAAAGTAAGCAAAGTTGCTTACTTAATAATAAGTAATAAGACCTACATATTCACAAAGTTTCATTGAATTTTGAAAGGGTGCTTCAGTCGGTGCGAAATTTATTTTACCAATACATTTCTTTTATTTCTTCAATCTTTTTATTGTTGTCTGTATTTTGTTTTTGTCATTTGGATTTTTCATCACTTTTTAGATTTCTGTAAAATTAACTACCATTTCGACATTTTAGAAGTTATTTATGTTTTTGTTTTGGCAACGTTCGATAACCCATAAATATAACCCAGGGCCGTTGTACGTTTTATCGAAATTTACTAACAAATTTTTACATATAATTGAGATGAAATACCCATATTCCGTTTTCTGTACATGATAGCTAGGAATGTTGGGTATAATGAAATCATGCTGAGCAAGCTTTTCTCTCGCATCCTATAGTGCAAAGGTTTTCGAAAACCTAATTTTTCAATAGTACTTCTAAGGCTGAAAAAGTTGTAGAAACTATTGATAATAATGAGTTCTAATAACATTGTTTATGTCATAATTATTACAACAACAAACAGAGGACCATTAACTAAGTTTTTGGCAAGTAAGTGAAAACTTTTGAAGTAAAAATAATTTATTGAGTAAAAACAATTGAAGAAACAACAACTCATTCAATGTGTCCTTCTTTAGCTCTGATGACAGCGCGGAGACGCTTAGGAAAGACTCGACGGAGGCCAAATATTATTTTGAGAAAATTGAGCAAATTGAGCAAAGACTTTTTCAACTCGTCCAAACTGTGTTTTCGTGAGTAGTCGTTTGCTTCTAGCATCCCCCAAATCGAGAAGTCCATCACGTTGAGATTTGGCGAGTTTGGAGGCCGCTCATCCTTGGTGATGACAGAAGGAAAGTTAGATTGGCACCAGTCTTGAATGTTTTTTTTTTTGTGTGAGCCAGAGCAACGTCTTGCATGAAGGCCCAGTTTTGATTGTTATTTGTTTTCTGGGCCCAAGAAACAACGACCCGCAAAGCGACTTTGCATTTTTGTTGCAATAATTATGGTGCACCCTGTGGGGTTGAACGAACAATGAAAAACTCGCATGTGAAAACCGAAAAACGGTGTCAATAGACTTTAATTCAGCGCTTTTCGACACCATTCAGTTTAAAGAGTTCGAACATGTTTGGATGAAAGCTGAACTAGCAGGAGAGACACACGTATTTGTCTCTGTCTATTTCCCTCCAAATAATGCGCGGAAAGAAATCTTTGAAAGCTTTTTTCATGTTGTTGAAAATATTGCATTTCAGCTGTTACCTGAAGTAAAACTCCACATATACGGTGATTTCAACCAACGCAACATTGATTTTATTCCGGACATCGATAACCATAGCATTTTAATTATTGGCGAAAATGAAACGCTGCAACTTCTTTTTGATAAAACCTCTAGTCTTGGCCTTAATCAAATAAATCATGCGAAAAATGGACAAAATTGTTATCTAGATCTATTAATGTCCAACATTAGTGAAGACTTTTGTGTGACGAATTCATTACAACCATTATGGAAAAACGAAGTTTATCATACAGCAATAGAGTTTTCTTTATTTGTGCATGTGAATAAAAGACCTGACGAATATGAATTCGAAGATGTTTTTGACTTTCAGTCAGCAAACTATGATGAATTAAAACATAAACTAAATAGTATCAACTGGCAAGATATATTGTTTGAAGACGGAAACGTCGATTCGGCTATAGAAAATTTTTATAAGATATTATCTGATTTATTTATTAGCGAAATACCATTGAAAAGAAGAAGACGTCATGGCAATTCCAAATACCCAATCTGGTACAATAGACAAATTAAAAACTTAAAAACAAAAAACAAAAAGCACATAAAAAATACAAAACTCATAAAAATCGTGATGCTTTAACAACTTATCTTAACATTTGCGGCGAATTAAACAATGCCATTAGTAACGCGTTTGAAGAGTTCACACTAAAGACTGAGCATGAAATCAAATCCTGTCCAAAAATTTTTTTCAAATATGTTAAATCAAAGTTAAAATCTGAAAATTTTCCTTCAAAAATGCAACTGCATGACAAAGTTGAAGAGAACCCGGCATACATCTCTGATCTGTTTGCTGATTTTTTTCAACAAAATTATACAACTTTCTAAGAATCTGATCGTAACTACACATTCTTCACCAACTTTCCTGAGTTTCCCAATTATTTCAATATTGAACATGTCAGCGCACGCGAAATTGAAGATACTTTAAAAGCTCTGGATGCGTTTAAATTCCGTGACCGGACGGAATTCCGCCAGCATTCATGAAACATTTAGCTAAAGCGCTAACCTCCCCACTGTTCTTGATTTTCATTATGTCGCTGGAATCCGGTTGCTTCCCGAAATTCTGGAAAAACTCATATCTAGTGCCTGTGTTCAAATCTGGTAAAAAATCCGGCATTAGTAACTATCGAGGCATAGCCATTCTTTCCTGTATACCTAAGCTTTTTGAGGCAATAATAAACAAAAAGTTATTCCACCAAATAAAAAATAGAATTACCCCAACGCAACACGGTTTTTTCAAAGGGCGCTCAACAACAACTTACTTACTCGAGTTTATTAACTTCTCTTTGAACGCAATGGATAAAGGTAATTATGTTGAAACCTTATATACTGACTTCAGTAAGGCTTTCGATCGCATTGATATAACCCTGCTTCACTTCAAGTTACGAAAAATTGGAATTCATCCACAATTACTCAAATGGATTGAATCGTATTTGACTGATCGTCAACAAACAGTCAAATTCAAAGGTAGACTATCGACTTATTGACATCCAATCATTAAAAGCCCGTCGTGAATTCGCAATGATGTCATTTGTTAACGATATCGTATCTCAAAGTGTCGATTCACCCGAAATATTATCAAAACTCAATTTTTATGTACCTTCTAGAAATTTACGAACTCGGACTTTGTTTTCTTTAAATCATCAACGAAACAATTATGCTAAATACGGGCCTATTAATCAAATGAAGTTAGTGTATAACCAACACTGTGAAGCAATTGACTTTTCTATGTCGAGAACTAAATTTAAACAATATTTCAATTCAACGCGCAATTTAAATCGATAGAAAACATTTATTGTATTAATCCGTCAAGTAGAGATATTATTATTCAATTATGTATAAACTTATAAACTATGTATTATGTGGTCGGCGTACGACCAGATCGAACCAAGCGCCACTTTTCCAAAAATCGAGTTTTTAACGCCAGTGTATGTCAAAATTGATAATCTATCCTTCATGAAAAAATGCAATCATTTGAACAGTTTATAATGGTATCATAACATAAACTCTCTGCAGCAGCTTGCAGGAAACATACGGGATGGTTATACTTTGATCGCCGATTACTCGAAACAATGTTTTGGCGCTTGGTTCGGACATGGTCGGCGTGCGACCAGACCTAAACTTTATAATTAGCATATAGCATGTAAGTTAGTTTCAAACATATGTAGTCTATTTTTGTTTGACGAAATAAATAAATAAATAAATAAATAAATAAATAAAATTCAGCTTCTTGTTTTTGGTTAGAACAATACAAGCTCGAGTCATGGAAACCTTGTTAAAGAAAAATGAGAATGAAGGTATGGTCCTTAATGGGTTGATGACACAAGATACACATTCATCTTTTTTATCTTATTAACTTCACTGATTGAAAAAATAAAAAAAAAATAAAAAAAATATTCTGACATTTGCTAACATGTTAATTTCTGTAGTTTTTTGCATTTTTTGAATGTTTGGACTTAATCCTCTTAATTATTTTCTATTTACTTCAAATTTTAGATTTCTACAATTTTTTATATATTTCCATTTTTATCTATTCGCTTAAATTGTTGCTATTTCAACTCATTAAACTTTTTTTTTTCTAATTTCGTTATTAGTTTCAAACTATTTTTTTTTTTGGTTTTAGTATTTTTGACCTTTATATTTGAACAATTTCCTGAAGTTCTTTAAATGTATTTGTTTTATACCTTCTCACGTTTTTTCAGTGTTAACGTTCTTGAGTATTTTTTTTTCTTTTCTGACTTAAATCACTCTTTAATCATTCTTGAATACTTTTTTTATTACTATTCAACGTTCAACTATCCAACTTTGGTCGTTTTAAAACCACTTTGGTAAGTCAATCTTTTCTGCCATTTTGCCTTTCTGCATTTTCTTTGACCAATTGTTTTGACTTCTCTATACTTTATTGTCTTTTGACTTTGACAAGTAACTGGTCTTCGCTTTTATTTTGGTTTTTTTTCTGACTTGCTTTGCTCTAATTGATTTTTTCTATTTTTTCGTCTTCTTAGACGTTGTTTTGAAATTATTGCGTTTACGAGTGTTTGTTTATTTTATTGATTGTTTTAATTTGGTATCAATTTACATTTTTATTACATGATATTGCTTCCTTTGATAAATTTATTAATTTTACTCAACTGCGAATTTATTTATTTATTAAATTATTTATTTATATCAATTTTAGTTTTAGGAGTAAATGTAGTAATGAAGATAGAAAATTAAACTAACTGAAAATATGATTGTAGAAACTACGAAAAATATAGTTCAGCAGGTGGGTTATTTATTTCGTGAATCAGGTGTAGAGAATATGCAAAATTCTAATACAAAGTTAATTTACAAATTATTTTTCATTATTAAGCGGTGCGATTGCGTAATGAGCTAAATAAGTATTCAAGTTCTTGCCGAGACATTGTATAGCCAATGGTTTTGCAATATTGATTGTAAGTGAACGTTATGCGATTCGAAGGTTCGAATTTTGCATAATTTATGCGGTAATGAAGTTCCGATTTCGAGGTTGTCGAATAGATTACGTAGAAATCTAGTTTAGAACATAGTGTATACTCATCCAAACGATACCGTTTACAAATTACAAAACTATTGCAAATTCACGACGCTCTTTAAATGATTAATGTACAAGCAACGTGCTTCATATTACAGAAGATCAAATGATATCCAGCCTAAATGACGAAGAGCATACAATAAAAATTGCTTTTGTACTGATTCTATTTTTTCTTCGGTTGCGATTGTAGAGAATGACCATAGTTTCCTTAAAATTGTAACAAAAGCGCGTTATAAAGCTTAGCATGTTATTAGCTTTGTGGATTATTGTGTTATGATGGTCAATGAAAGTAAGTTTGGAGTCTGAGACTATTCCTAAGTCTTTAACTCATTCACAATTTGCTACAGTTTGATTTCCATATGATATTGTAATGTTTGCTGTTGTTCTTTTTCGACAGAATGATATTAGGTTGCATTTTATTTTACATTTAGCTCTAGTAAGCTTTTTCTACACCATATGTAGAATATGTGTATTCCATTCTGGAATGCATTGATGTTTTCTTCATTTCTTATCTCCGAAAAGAGTATCGTCATATCGTCATATCGTCGGCATAAATTGACACTTCTAATTTTTTGAGGATAGAGGAAATATCGTTTACGTGCAAGATGAAAAGAAAAGGTCCTAAGTGAGAACCTTGGGGGACACCAGAAATAACAAGAATGTTCTTCACTTTTATTTCTATCATTGTTTCATCTGTTTTCAACTGTGTTGATTTCTTTACTATTCCGACTTTTTGAACGTGTTTTTAAAAGTTTTGATGTTTTAACTTATTTGTTTTTTTTTTTTTAACTTTTGATTTGTTGACATTTGTTTAGTTTATTTTCATCGTTTGGCCCTTATTTTCTTCGATGTTTTTGACTCGTTTATTGTTATTAACTTGTTGAATTTGAATTTGACATATTTTGATTTTTTTATGTTTAAGTTCTTTACAGCTCTCATTCTATTCTCTATTGACTCAACTGATTTTTTTTGTAAATGTGTTTATACATATATCACCTAATTGATTTTGCTTTAATTATTTTGATGAATTAGAAATTTTTGATTTCTCATTACTATTTTGCTACAGCTTTATAGTTTAGGTTTTGTTTTACTGTATTGACCTTATTCCTTGTTTTACCAATTCCAATTCCAGATTTTTGCTTTCTTTAGCGTTCTCTAATTTGCTTACGTGTTGGAAAATTTTTACACCATTTTTGAATGTAAACTAAACATTACTGGTTATTTGAGAAAGAAGAAAAATGAAACTAAAAAAGTTAAAATATCTTAAAAGTGTTTTTTTTGCCAACTTTTTCCACAGTGTGTATTTCACTTTGATTGAGAAGAAAAAAAAATTATCTACAACTTTGCCTAAGATACTATATAGATCAAGCAAACCATTTTTTTTCTAATTTTTTATTCTTGATGGTCACTCGACCCAGAAATTTTTATTTATATCAACACAAAGTTTTTTTTCTTATCTAAAAAAAAAATCAGGCTTTATCTTCTGAGCCGTAATTTTTCTTCTAATTTTGAAATATTTTTTATATCTTTAAAGGACCTACAACTTTGCCGAAGACATCATACCAATCCAACAAATCGTTTTGGTTTTCGTTTTTTTTTCTGAGAGTTCTAATTTTTAGTTCAATTTCGTGTTCGAACGTCCATCATTGCCTACACAGTACCAAAAAATGAAATTTCCATTTAATACAAATTAAAGCTCATAACAGTTTCTAGCACATAAAGTGAAAAACATATACAATTTCACACCGTTAATAACGCACAATACAGAATCGTTTTAAACCTTGTAAATTTGTACGTTAAGTGATATAAACTTGAAGCATTGAATATAATTATGCATGCAAATTAACAAGACATTTATTTACATTGCATGTGAATATAATGCCACACGGAAAATTACATGGTTTCCAATGCTCCATTTATTTTCGTTTAAACAAATGTAAATTTTTTACTGTGTAGCTTGCATATTGTAGTTTCCATCAAAACAAAGATTTCTGACAAAAATGCTTTTTGATATATTTGACTTGCAATTTTGTTTTTCTTCCAAAAAAAATCAATGGTGTATATTTTATTTGGAAGGACAAAACTATTATATGCAACTTTGCCGCCGATGTTACACTAATCGAACCGTTCTGATTCAAAAACATTGATAATCATCGACAGCATCTTCAAGCACGCTCTTTCAAAAAATTAGTCGTGAATAAAAAAATACTGACAGTGCGTCGTTAGTCTGTGCTAAGTTTCAGTCAAATAAAAAATGAGAGTTGGAAATCTTAAAACTGCTACATTTCGCTCGGAATTGTTTAATTACTAGTCACTGAAATCACTGATGTGCATGCTCGCATCCCGAAATTAGCAACAACAAAAACAATTTCGCCACAAACTCGTATCAAAATCCAGGGTAACAGATCTCTTTCGTTTGTTTTTTCCTAATGCACGCCACCAAACTAACAAGTAAATACATTAGTCGAAGCATTTGTGCTGAAGTGGGTCTTTTTTAAATCACAAAACAAAACCTTTACATTAGATACCGCAGCTGCAAGTTAGCCCTCCATTATAAACGAGCTTCGTACCACTTTAAGCAGCTAGCAGAAGTTAATCGGTAGCGCATTGCCATCGGGGCCATTGGAAAATTCCAAACGTAATGAGATCTCGCGAAACAGCAACAGCCCATTAGTGAAATTCATCAACATCCCAGCGACCATTTTGCATCCGAACCAGGAAGCACACACACGCATTCCACGGGGCATAGAATTACTATCTCCCAAATGAAACGACCGGGGCCAAGGATATGCGGCCAGCGCTGGATGGCCACCGTGGTGTGCAGTCCGTGGAACCCCCCATAAATGGCCCTCGGCAATCTCGTCTGTGCGTCTCAATCGCTATTCAAACGCATAGTCCCGCGAACTCGAAGAATCGAATGAGAGAAATCCCGGAAAGCTATGAAGCCCATTAATATTGTTTTCCGATTTCTCCCAGACCGAGATCACTGCCGATGCCGTTTTCAATAGCTGATAGCCCTCAAGGTCCCCGGTAATAAAATGGAACACGTTTTATTTTCGCTGCGTGCCTTTCGGCTTCGTGTAGGATCTAACCATTTACTATTCGAATGTGTTTGCCCCCTCCTAAACCAGATTGAAAAGTAGCTGATAACGGGCATCAACTGGGCTGTAAAAAAGTACAAAATAACGCCTGAAATATCACTGCTTCAAGATCTGTGAAGAAGAAAAAATCTGTACTTAGCATGTTTCTATTGGTTTTACAATTCAATTATAGCTTAATCTTGCGGCCTCACCTGAGACCTATACGCGTTGTGCTTTGCCAGGCGACTGAGATTTTCCACTGCTTGATTAGGTCAACTTGATCGGAACTCATGTGGTGGAAAAAGAAAGAGAACACAGAGCGAGAGAACCCCACTGAGCGGAGAGTGGAACATCGGTTGACCTAAACGGTGAGTTACTTGACGTTTGCTCAGCTAAGAGAATGAGAACCCGAACAGTTTTTACTTGGCGTCGCAAACCTATTAGAAAGATCAAATGCCAGACCGGATTAGACCGGCTTCAAAGTTACGTACGTTAACGGATGAAACAACACCACTAGCAGATCTGGCTCAAACGGCAACGGGCGGACACGGTTTGGAAAGACAACGGTTCTTGTTGTAAAAAGCACACACAACACAGATCGCATGACGGCCCGAAGGTCCACATGAGATTCATTGATCTTGGTTGTTGTTGCTGCTGCTGTCGTCGTCGTCGTCTTCGTTGCCGGGATTGTTCTGAGCGTGTTGTTGATGTTGATGTTGGTTTCTTCTTTTTTTCTCTTCATTTTCGTTCTTGTCCGGCCGTTTGATGATGATAGTGTTTTTGCGTAACCGGTCGTCATCGAGGACCGAGGAGAGGATTGGTAATTCATTTTGCTAGGCGATGCTAGATGCACTGAGACTGCAATTCGCTGCCGCAGACCCAGTGACACACAGAGGAAGAGAGAGAAAGAGAACGGAAAACTATTCCGCCGGTTGTTGGTATGAGTTCAGCATGAAAGGTGGATAATAGATCGGGAAGCTGTTTTATTACTTGCTTGGTGATCTACGATGATTTGAAATTAAACACAGAATTAAACGATTTTAGTAAGGTGTCAAAACTTATCCAAATAAGCTTACCCTAAATATTCCCAAAGTGTTAATTCCAAGATAAATCAAATGAACATTAGGACAAAAAAGCGTGCCTATGAAGTTGTCACTTACTCGCTGTTCGACAGTGGAACACAACAAACGATTTAATTACACGATCAGAACAAGACACGAACCCAATTTTGCATAAATTCGATTCGACGCAGTCAAGACAATAGCAACTCGAAATCACAGCTTAAAACACCAGGAACTTATTACAAATTGGATACCAATCCTCTCTCTCCCCTGATCTGCTCTATCTACCGCAAACCCTTCTGATCGCGATGGGAAATCGTTTATTCTTTCCCCATCAGAGTAGAGTGGTGAGGCAAGCCAAAAATAATGGCTGACGCCGTCAACGCCACCGTCGTCGCTCGGCTTCAGGACAATAACTGCTCCGGGTGTTCGTGTGTATATATGCAGACGCGCTGAGCTCGAAATTGCAAATATAAATCTACAACAATTGCCATTATTATCGATCTTCCCTGCCTCCACTACCGCCACCGCCACCACCACTTTTGTTTTGTAGGTTGGGCCAGAAGCTAGACCCAGCCTGCAGTGCAGTCGTCTCGGGGCGAATTTTATTATCTAACTCACACAATGCCGCAGCAGCATACTGAAGGGTGAAGGTCACCACAGCTCTAGCCTGCAGCCCGCAGATATGAATATGATCTCGGCATTGTCGAGCTATTTTGCGCTGTTTACTCTTGTGAGCATATATAAATATACCTACAAATTTGCCTCGTCGCCGGGTCTGGTCACGATCGATCGACTGTCGAACTCTCGATTAGGCTCACCTAGGCGTGTTCGGGTTTCCCACGTAGGTTCTATTGGAATAAAGGTAAGAATTTCGTCCAGGTGGGCATAATGAAGAAATCAAACAAATCGGCTGCCCGTGTGGGGAATGTTTCCGGAGGCTGAGGCCTCTCGAACGTACGGCCGAACAATCACCTAATCGCGTAAGTCGATCGAAGAGTTTTAGTTTGCTTAAATTTTGTTATTATGATGTTGCTTTTGTACTTCCGCTCTTTTACTTTTATTTTCCCGCTGTCAGTTGCATATACAAAATCAATTATATTTCCTGGTACTTAAAATTCATAAAAATTTTTAGCTCGGACTTCGTTTACTAGAATATGAAACGGAAGCTTAAATTCACAAACATTCGAAAATAATTGAACATCACCAAATTTGAACACTTCTACTAGCATTAGACCTAAATCTTTCAAAGAAATTTTCCACAGTAGACATCAACTATAAACTAGATTACAGGTATTTCCTTTTTTAACGTAACCTGCCTTACGAAGTAACCTCTTTATAACGTAAATCAAAATAACGTAATAATTTTTCATGTAACGTAATCTTTAAATTTTTATTCCACCCTCTAGTGCCCAGTGCCGCTTTAGACGGTCTTCAGTTAAACCTTAATATTACGAAATTTGACTTATTTTGAGCTCTTTCAATTCGCTTAATTTTCAACGGATTTCCTTCGGCTTGCAGCAATTGTGTGGAAAACCATCCACGCATCCACTCGAATGCAGAAAATTGTGCTTTGATTATTTATTTATAATAAATAAAATAAAAAGGGGAATATTTTATTTAACGGGGAGAAGTTAACAAAAAAAAGTCGTTTATAGAAATTTTATATTTTGATTATTTACTAGCTGACCTGGAAAACTTCGTACCGCCGCCTTGAGTTTTATTGACTGTTGTATTGCAAAAACTGAAATATCTAACTGCTGCTAAAAAACATACCTACGATATGTTTTGGTTCTGATTTGTTTTTATTTTTTTTTTTTTTTTCAATCCTACAATATCGCACGCTTAGCCTTGGGGCTAACATAATGCAAATATAGTAATACCCTTCTGCCTGGTCAATCTCACTGGAACAGATTTTATAAAAAAACTTCAGAATTCTAAATAATTCAAGCTTAAAATTCGGAATATACGAGCATGTGAAAGCCGATTAATCAAGCCGGTCCTAGCCACTAAATTCTATATATTCCACAATGTCGGGGTCAGGGTCACGTGAATATGCGACATAGAGCTGTCCATGTGAGAAGCATGAATACTCGGAGTTTATGCCACAAATTTTCAGTGACTGTCCTTGGGTTTTGTCAATAGTCATCGCGAATGCGCAACGCACGGGAAATTGCAGACGTTTAAAATTTAACGGCAAATCGGTAGGAGTAATCGAGATACGCGAGATTATTACGACTTCTCTTTTGTAGTTTCCTGTCAGAATTGTCGCTTCAAGGACATTTGCCACCGGGTAGTGGCAGCAATGCGTCTGTTCGGTGGTAAATTTGACCTTGAATCTATAAAGTAGTAGTATTTGGAAATATTTTATAAGTATTTTTCTCTCAATTGAGTATTTAAGTTATTATACTTTATTTTTCTTTTGTTCAAGACTCGTTTAAAGAAACTAAGTATGTAACTGACGATTTCGAGATATATGGGGTGTCGAACGTCGTGCATTTCGAGCTCGTCTTGTTCTTAACCGATCGACTCGTATATTTCCTGACTTTTTAATATTCTATCTTTAGTGTTGCGGAGCCTGACACTTTTATTGACCTGCTACTACTCGTGTCTTAACTCGCAAAACTGGAACAAAAACAACGAATTTAATTTCAATTCAACGGCATGTTAAGTATTTGAACATTCCACTTACAACAACTTCATCTGAACAAAAAACACTTCGACAACAGCAGAAATTTGTCAAAGTCAACTGGAAGATATGCAAGAATCAGTTTGATTATGTAGATTAGGGAACATTCCTTTTAGGAAGCATTCCCACTACATGTGGAAGAAAATTAATCGAAACCAACTGAAATCAGTATGAATACTCCTCAGAATTCTTGCAAAAACACATTATTATTTTCGATCTATTATGTTTATTACGTACCGACAGTGTCTTCTTCTTTCTTGAAAAACAGTCACAGCACAAATTAACAGAAAGCGACATTGAATTCAAGTAGCATCAACAGAAACCAATACGAAAATCGCATAGAACTATTCCTAGTTTAAGTACGCCCCGGTGATGAAAACTTGTTTTGAATTTTTCCGATCAAAGGCAACAAAAAATCGTTACTCATTAAAACTCACAGAAAACCTCTCAGAATCTCAGAAGTGCGGGAAATATCAAGGGTTGGTTTTTAACGTTTTATAACTTTTCCAGTTGATTTTCGTTATTGCCATGGCATAGTGACAATATGGTTTTGTCCTGAACAAAAATTCTCGCAAAACCTAATGGCCAACATACATGATACCAATTGTTTTTCTCGTGAACATGTGACATAAAGCTGTTTCTGCGAGAATATGCATGTTTTAGGTTTAATGCCACCAGTTATCAGGGCTTTGGGCATTATCGAATATCACGCAACTGCGGAGCGCGAAGATACATACAGACGTTTGAAATTAAATAGTAAATTGGTAGGTACACGGAGCTTCGAAAATTCCGCTTTAATGACATTAATATTTCATCTGTTTTTTGAGGCAGATCTGCTGCCTAAGCACAGTGCAATTGACACTTCGCAACATTATAGTTTTCAATTCAACATTCAACAATTAATTGTAAATCCAGAGATTTGTAGGAATGCAATAGTGCCTATTTAACGAAACATGAACAGAAATCAATGTTTCTTGAGGAGCGAAAAATACACGTTTCTTTTACCAGCTAACAGAATCATTGCAGCATAAGCAAATGTCAATGATCTAAGTCAGTGTGCATTTTAGAGAAAATTGAACAGATTGATTAGATCCGAGCAATGCTAAATTAAATCATCGCACATGTAGTGTTATTCTTGTTCTTTCTTTTCATTTATCAGATACATAAAACGATTACATGCAACTGTGCTCAAATAAGCCAGAGATTTAATTTACATTATCAAGTATATGCCCTTGAATAAAATCAAAGCCACGTTGAGAGTATTCACATGCATGTCGAGTTTGCTGCTACCACGCTATAGCGCTTTTGCATAGAAAAGGTGTAGTAGGCAGCGAAAACGAATATCACTTTATATGTGAATCATTAACAGGTGCTTGTTTACTCAACAACGACGCTACAACAGCTTATCTACCGCTCATAGCCTGCAATCATAGTAATCTAATGACGTTGTTTTTGGAGTAAAAGGCGGGAAAAGGCGAAAATGTATTTCAATTTTTTTTAAACTTTATCAGTTAATTATTGTTATTTTTATGGCTTATTAACTCGTCGGAGATCACGACAAAACAAACACAAAAAGAATCATTCAAATCCGTTGATTCTATTTGGAGTGAAACGCCGTTTTACAGACACCAACTTATTTTTATTTAATAGATTAGTTATTATTTAATATTTAATTATTTAATTAATAAATATTCATTTATTTTATTTTATTAATAAATATTTGTTAATTATGTAAATAAAAAATATTTTTATTTAAAAATATTTTATATTTATTATTTTATATTATTGAAAAAATAAATAAATTTATAATTTATAAATTAAAAATATTTGTTTATAATAAATAAAATAAAAAGGCAAATATTTTATTTAGTGGGGAGAAATGAACTAAAAAACCTAAATTAATCCACCTAGCGGTCAGACCCAGCCTTTCTCATTCAAACTTTTATTTGAAAAAATATATTTACACTAACGCTTCAATCCAATAAATGTATATTCATTCTTTAGGTTCTAAAATATTGATGTTGTTGTCTGTCTGTCTGTCTGATCCTTATAGGTTCGAAAACTACCGAACCGATCGACGTGAAAATTTGTATGAAGGTGTTTTTTGGTGCCGATAAAGGTTCCTATGATAGTTTGAGACCCCTTCCTCTTCTGGAAGAAAGGGGTCCCATACAAATGAAACATACATTTCTGCACAACTTAAGAACTAACCGAGTAATTGGAACAAAATTTAGCATGTAAATGTTTTAGAGGAAACATATATGTGCATAATGGTTTGACACTCCACCCTCTTCCATAAGGGAGGGGTGCCATACAAATCAAACACAGATTTCTGCACATCTCGAGAACTAACCGAGTAAAGGGACCTAAATTTAGCATGAGAATGTTTTTAGGGGTAACAAATCTTTCCATAATGGTTCGACACCCCTCCCTCTTCTGGAAGAAAAGGGTTCCATACAATGATACACAAATTTCTGCACATCTCGAGAGCTAACCAACTAAATGGAACCATATTTGGCAGGTGAATGTTTTTAGTGGTAACAAATTTGTTCCATAATCGACCTCAGGCAACATTTTGGATTGTAAGATGGCAACTTCCGGTTTCTGGAAAACAGCCAAAATGGCCGATTTCCACCCAATATAATAATATCCGGATCTAGAAAGATACACAGGAGCTAAAATCGATCGAAATTGTCTTCAAATGCCATGATGAAATCCAAAATAGCGACTTTCGGTTTAGGAAAAACAGCGACAAACGACCAAATACCACCCAATATGAGTATTTCTGGAACCGTAATGATGCACTGGAGCCACAAATCGACTTCAGACAACATTTTGAATTGTAAGATGGCAACTTCCGGTTTCTGGAAAACAGCCTGAAATGGACGATTCCCATTAAATATGAGTGAAATTTGAATTAAATATGAATGTGTTCGGAACCAGGATTACGCCCAGATGACAGAAATTGATATCACAGGCTATTTTAAAGTCCAAAATGACGACTTTCGGTTTCTGAAAAACAGCCCAAAGTGACCAAACACCACCCAATATGAGTATCTCTGGAGCCAGAATGTTGCAAGAAGCTAAAAATTTACCTCAGACACCATTATGAATTGTAGGATGGCAACTCCTTCTGGAAAACAGCCAAAAATGGCCGATTCCAGTCTAACATGAGTATCTCCGGATCTAGAATGATACACAGCAGCTGAAATCGACCATAGACTCCATTTTGGATTCTAGGTTGTTGACTCCCGGTTCCTGGGAAACAGCCGAAAATGATCGAATAACACCCAATATTGGTGTTTCTTCAACCAGAATGACGCATAGAGGCCAGAAATTATCTTAAATACCATTTTGAAATCCAAAATGGCGACTACCGGTTTGTGAAAAACAGCCTAAAATAAACAAATGCTATCCAATATGAGTATCTCCGGAACCAGAATGATACAAGGAGCTAACAATTGACCTCAGGCGCCATTTTGAATTGCTAAATGGCAACTTCTCGGAAACAGTCGAAAATGACCGAATAATACTCAATATGGATATTTCCGTAATCGAGATGATGCATAGAAACCAAACACTGACCCTGGACACCCTTTTGAATTTAAAGATAATCACTTTGAGTTCCTGGAAAACAATCAAAATAACTAAATACCTCCCAATATGGGTATTTCCGGTGTTAGATTGATGGCAGAAAATCTGCTGAAAATGACCGAATGCCACCCAATATGAATATATTCAGAATTAAGGCGTTGTACAGAAGCCAAAAGTCGGTGATGTTGTCATTTCGATAAAACCTATCATTTTTAACGATTTGTTATTTGACCTTGATCATATCCTATGACCGATTCGTCGTGCATTTGCAGATTTTGAACACATCGCAAGGAATCAATGAATTTGGAACGTTCAAATAGTACGATACCACATTTAAATTATGTTGAGGCCACATATATCGATCAAACCAGGTATAGCTTTCAATAGTCTTTGAATTTCTTTTCTTTCCATAACTTTTGAGCCACATATCAATTTGTTATGAAGTTTGTTATTTGTAAGTTTGAAAGATGACTCGTTCGTATGGCACTAGTTATGTTCAAATAAGTCATGTATTCTTCGAGATAATAGACTTTCATTGTTTTATAAACAATTTAATACATAACGGATGCTTAAGTTCGATTATAATCAAATGAAAAGGGAACGTATAGGGCAGCCAAAATTTGAAACCACGTGTTCAATCAGAATTCATCAGTTAACCCTTAACTAGCCCGCTCATCTTATAATAATATTAATCAAATTGGTTGTGTAGTTTCTGAGATAATGAAGTTTCGTGATTTTCACATTTCGGTACATTACAGACGAAGTTACAGTCCGATTACAGTAAAATTCAATAGAGTGTTATGAGGCAGCTAGTCTTTTAATTTTACACTAATTTTGTGGAAATCGGGTCAGCCATCTTTGAGAAAAGTGAGTGAGTTTAAGTAGTCTTGTGAATATTTTACTTTTCATAGCTGGATTTCACATTTTTAAACATAACAGGCAAAGTAATAGTCCGATTGCAGAACAAATCAATAGGGTCTTATGGGGCAACTAGACCTTCCATTTGACACTAATTTTATGAGAATCGGTCCAGCCATCTCTGAGAAACATGAGTGAGATTAAACTGTCTTCAAAACACGTTTCTTTTCATAACTTTTGAACCACATGTTCAATCTTCATAAAATTCAAAAATTAATGGTTTTTCAGGTAGCCCGTTCATTTAAAATCAATTTTGTTCAAATCGGTTGTGTAGTTTTTGAGATAATGATGTTTCATGATTTTTCATTTTGATACATAACCTCTAAACTAAAAATCCGACCACAATGAAATTTAATAGGGTCTTATGGGGCACCAAGACCTTTCATTTGCAATTAATTTCATGAAAATCGGTCCAGCCATCTCTGAGAAAAGTGAGTGAGAATAAAAATCTGCACATACACACACACACACACACACACACACACACACACACACACACACACACATACACACACACACATACACACACACACATACAGAAAATGCTCAGCTCGTCGAACTGAGTCGTGTGATATATGCCATTCGGCCCTTTGGAGCACTTTTATACTTTCGGTTTTGCAAGTGATTGCTATACCTTTCTAGGAGAAAGGCAAAAGTTGTTCATAGACATTTTTTGTTTTAATTATTTATTAATTATTATTTAATATGTATTAATTAATGAAATTTTTATTCAATTAATGAATATTTGTTAATTATGTTAATAAAAAATATTTTAATTTAAATTTTTTTATCTTTATAATTTTATAATAAGGCTGATACAAATTTCGAATTCTCTTTATGTCCAAGGTTATCAAAGTTAGCAAAGGGGGTGGCAAAAAATAAATAACACCAAGACAAAAAAAAGAAATATCTTTGATCAAAGTTTGTGTGCAAGTTATGATGTTTGTAACTTGCACTCAAATGAATGTTGAAAAATAACACTTTATTATTATTATTATTTATTTCGCTTGCCTATCGACGACATTCTTGCTGTCACTGGACTTGTTTGTTGCTAAATAAAGCATTTATGCTGTCGGAAAACCAAAAAAAATGAACAAAACGGTTTGAGCTTTTTTTTTTCTTCCCCTTCCAATATTCAAGATTTTTGAAAGCGGGGGGGGGAGGGGTGACATAAAATGAAAATAAAATTTGTAACGGCCTAATAAAAATAAGAAAATAAATTTATTTTAGTTAATATTTTTGTTAATATATTATTTTACATGTAAATTTTTGTATGAATATGAATTTATTTTTGAAAAATTTATTTATTTATTATTCGCAGTGATTAGTATTAGAAAAAAATTTGTTTTAGTAATTATATATTTGTATTGGTAAATTACGAATTTACTGAAAATTGTCAAGCCATATCGAAACGCAGATTTCGATCTCTGGTTGGTCGCCTAATGCTTGCTTTCCCCAGCACAGTTGACAGAATTATATACCTAGGAAACCGGGATTGCACTCCTTGGACTATATAAGAACCTCTCTCTGCTTAAACCAATCAGTTTACTGGTGGATGGCCACTCGGACGGTCCTAACTAAGTCTTCGGAGGTAGGTGCAGCGGCACAATTTCTTCCTCTAGTAGTAATGACAATCAAAATCCGTTGATCGAAGAAGAGCGCCTTACTTCCACTGTCGGGGATAGCACAGAGATACGATAATATCCGCTATACACTTCAAAATGTTGGATTGCCTTGACAAAGACACTTGTAATTTTGACACCATCTCAGCACGAACTGCATTTTTTTCTCCTTCAGCAATATGCAACACCCAACAGCAGCGTAATAAAATGTTGCGTATTTAACGTTACGGTCAATGGCGCTTGCTATCGCGCGATGATTTCTGATTTTTTTTTGTCGGAAATGGAAGATCTGGGTCTTTTTTTTTATTCTCGTTTATTTTCCGTCGGTCTAGTTCCGCCACTGTTGTGGCCAATCACCGACGCCCAGGGAGGCGACTCCACACCCAGGACCCTAACTCACGACCCGTTTATTAACGGACCGGCGCCAACGGCTTTACTTCCTCATGCGATGGAAGGCGTGATCCCAGAGATTTTTCGCCTCAGAAAATCTCCCGGTGTCGGCTAGGATTGAATCTAGACCAGTTGGGTTGGTTGTGAGTGGATCACGCCACCTCACAACCATCGACACCTATGTCGGCGGTGGGATTCGAACCCAGGCGTCGAGCGTGGTTGACGGAGACGTTACCAACCACACTAGGCCCCCGCTCAGGATCTGGGTCTTGTTGACATGTGGTTTCAGCAAGACAGAGCAACGTGCCACACATCGCGCGAATCAATGGACATATTGCGGAATGAGTTCGGTCAGCAATTCATCTCACGAAATGGACCGGTAAATTGGCCGCCTAGATCATGCGATTTAACACCGCTAGATTATTTTTTGTGGGGCTACGTTAAATCTCTCGTCTATGTGAATAAGCCAACAACAATTCCAGCCTTGGAAGACAACATCACACGCGTTATTCGCAAGATACCAGCTAAAATGCTCGAAAAAGTGACCAAAAATTGGACTTTTCGTATGGACCATTTAAAACGTAGCCGTGGCCAACATTTGAATGAAATTATTTTTAAAAAGTAAATGGCATAAACAAATTTATCGGCTTAAATAAAGATTTCATACAGTTTTGTAATTTTTATTCGTTTTTTTTTAAAGAAAAACCAAATTCTTAAAACATAACCCTTTACAAGAACTCTGTCGCCGAAGACTTGACCGACTTTCGAGGCGGCTAGGGGCACCAAAATTCACAAAAAAAGTCAAAACATTTTCATCATTCATTTTCGAAACTCTATGGTAACATTTTTTTTTGCTTTTGTCAATCAGTGGTTTTGCCCTAGAGTTCAAACTTGAAAAACCAGATTAAAGGTTAAAAAGTAACCATACCTGCGAATTTTGGTGCTCCAAACCAGCTCGGAAGTGTGTCAAGTCTCCAGCTACTCAAATGAAGTTTTCGTGTATGCAAAAAGAAAATCGACGAACCCGGCTAGTCATTACTTGACAGCCTTTTGCCGCACTTTCGAGACAAACAGGAGCACAAAAACTCACAGGAACGATTGAAAAGCTCGTATATTCATTTTTTCCAGTTTAAGTTCCAGAGTATTTTTTTTTTGTATTTTTGATATTTTGAAATAGTTTTTCTCTTTTTCTCCAAACAAATCTATCTCTCTTCGTATATTTTTTATATTTGAAAAAATCCTCTGTCTCCAAAAAAATAAATAGAAAACGCCGCACTTCTTCAAAAAACAAACTGTAAAGCAAAACCTTGGTACTACATTCCGATTCGGAACTCGACCTTCTATTCATTATACAAAGACTTCGCAGCCAACTGTTTAGTGTATATGACAATTGCGGGGCTAGCGCTACGATCCTACTGACACTAACAGTCACTCCCGAGCCGATACTCGAACCTACGACGACTGGCTTGTTAAGCCAGCATCGTACCTCTGAACCAGCTGAGAGCGGTTGTAACTTTAGTGAAAATCATTCCAAGAAATTTCCGTTCGTCCAAAGAAAATATATAATTCATCTTACACCATAAAAACTCTAAAAAGTTATGTTTCTAATATTTTAAAATAATAACTTTCGAAGTGCTTGACCAAGGTTTACAACGGCAAATGAAGATACTGGAAGCGACCTTGCAAGTAATTCACTATACTCTACCTTTAGTTTGTACAAGCTTTTGGGTGTGAGGTAAATGGAAATCGTATATAGATTTTGACATATCTAAAACATGATGAACCAAGCTGAGACCTATGCTATGCTGTAACACGTCAGTCATATACTTTTAACTGCGTAAAAAGGTCTGATTTTATGCCAAATAATCATCGTTTGCGGGAAGTGTTAATGTTCTTATTTCATCAAAAAAACGGCGACTGATGCGAATCGAGAGTTAAAATGAATTTACGGAAATGTTGCTCACTTGGCTTTCTTACGATCTGAAAGCAAGGAATGTTGAGCTTTGTTTTTTCACCTGTGAGCAACTATTCCAGCGGCAAAGGGAGGGGCTTTCTCCATTGCATCGCGACGGTTGATTAAAAATGTATTCAGTACAGCATTTTAAAGGGAAGAAAGTCATGAGACCTGCCCGAACTGCATCGCACTTCAAACTCATTTCTGTTTCCGGCTAACGTCAGCATAAATAGAATTTTCCCCCAGTCGCTCATCGGCGATATGCAACACGCAAAAGTTACATTCTTGGTATCTGCTTCCATCCGGTACAAGAATAATTTGATTGTCTTTCTTATAAGCCACACACGATACAACACGTATTATATTGTTGCGTTTACTCGAATGAGAACTTAGTGCTCAAAATTTGTTTAATAGAAGTAATATTGCATGCATTCAAAAACGCTTATGGCTAGCACAACTCTACGCTTTACCATCGTGTTTCTAAGCTTTAAAACTAACCAGAATTGATTTTCTACACAACTTCTGATCAATTTACTATTGTAATGATATATCAATTATTATACCATAAGTTAGTGTTTAAAATCCGTTCAGGAATAGTAACATTGTACACACTCAATTTATCTCGGTAAACTTTACAACAGCTGATCGAGCTCGGCGAAGTTTTTAACAAACGTCAGTTAAATATTACGTCGAACAATCAGCAAATACATCGATCTACCGTAAACCAGCATGAATTGACATTTTGTTTGCCGAAGTTCTTGAAAATTTTACCGAATACTTGTAGAACATTTTGCTGAATTTATCAACTGTTGAGTTCTCGGCAATAAAATATAAATGTGAATACTGAAAGGAAAACGTGCCCCACTGTCAACATGAATTTTTCTTAACTGAACAAATTTTGCGAAGCTGACCTTTCTCGTTATTTTTTTCTGGTACTCGTGTTTTGAAACATAGAAGATATTGGGATATTGATTACAATATAAACAATCTAAGCTAAGAAAAAGGTGCTGCTGGAAAAGAATTTTCATAAAATTCTTCTAACTATACACGTAAGTTTCCTTTTGAACTGTCTTACGAATATTCCATTTTCTTTATAACTGTCTTTGGAAATTATTCAACTGTATGGCATCAGATATTACATTTTTAAGATTACTAATTTCCATTATCTATAAAAAAGAGCACCTTACTTATCTTGATACATATGATATTCATTATATGCTATGTAAAAAATAACGCACTTATGATAATGTTTTTGTTCAACCATCGATGTATCTTAAATTACTCATGATACAAATTATACGATCAGATTGAACGGTATATGCAAATAAATTCTCATCGAATATGCCAACAATGTGAATTACTGTAAACTGGAAAAATAGGCTCTTTCGGTAGATTTCTCATGACTACATTTGACATTAATAGTGGAAATGCAACATGAAAACCGATACACCTTGAAAATAGTCCTAGTTTGTCTACTCATGATGCATCACCTTACCTAAATCGACTTCTAGTCGCTCATGCAAGCTGTTAATCTTTTTCTGTCATCTTCTGTCTGACACTGTCAGATGTCTCTTGGCTTTGCGGGGGGTAATCGACAGTGCACTAGTGCTCTAGCCCCGCGAGTACCGTTGCAAACCGACCGACCGGCCGACGGTGATCTCACCTTCAACTTCGGGGTGGCGAATTCGGCAGTGGCCTTCGCTCCGCGAGCAGAAACCACAAGTCAGCACGGTTCGAAGCTCATTTTGAAAATCAATTTAAAATTATCCCCCCAAAACAACAGCGGCAACGCAAATGATCGTACAGCGTATGATCATTCAATAAAAATGATTAATTTCCACCGAAATCTTAAGGACCGCACGGTCAGTCAGCATAGAATGGAGTGCAGTGTTTTTCAACTGCCTGAGCAGCGGCTCTTTCGTGGAATGAAATTATGATTAAGTAAATTCCGTACCCTTTCCACTGTTGGCCCGACTCCAGATGCAGCGTCCAAATCAGCGCAGCCCCGTCAAATTTCCTACCGAACGTTAATTAATCAGAGTCTGCGCTCAGAGAGCAACGCAATCCTGACCCGGTCACTCTCGGTTGGAAAACGCACGGGCATCGGAACAGCGATGACTTGATTAAAGTGGTCATCGTGGTCAACGGCGGGATTTTTCTCGAGGAAATATCACCAATCATCTTTGCTTGATCCATGATCAACTTGCTCGAGTCGAGTTCGTTCCGCCACGTGATCCATTGACGACGCATCGTCCGTGCCGCATCAACTAGTTTAATTTACATGGTGTAATTTACGATGTGCCATGAGTACACAGGCTAATCGATCCGCGGCTCCATAAAGATCATTTCACGGCAAAATATGACATTGTCCTGTCTGCCGCTCGTACCGTGCCGGCGAGCAGCCTCAGGGTTACAGCAGCGACTTGCTGGCCTTTTACCGAAAAAATAAAACAAGCCAACAAAAGAACGAAAATCGTTTTGAGCCGAGATATCTGCCATGCACCGTCAGTGTAATTAAAAGGGAGCAACCTTTTGTTGCTTCTGGATCTGCAAGATTTCTCGTGCGCAAGGTAGTCGAGCTAAAATATGCAAAAAAAAAACGAGATGATTGAATCATGTTTTTTGCTGCTTTCTGTGGCCACCAACTTTGGTGAAAATAGCACAAATAACTCCTTCTGACGTTTTAAATTCCGATGGATGAATATCTGTTGCCAAGTCAACTCTTTGGTTTTGAGAAAAAGATATTTTTCGCCTCATAAATCGCACGAAACGCACTGCTACCGGTTTTCTTATCGGGACCTGATTTATGCTTATTAAATTGCCTAAAATTGCCTGTTTACCGACCAGGGTACGGGAAAGCGGAACGAATGCTCATTAAACAAATTTAAGCTACAAGTTTGTGCCGAGGCATGGTGATCGATGACTTTATTAGTTTATATATTTTGCTTGGTTTGATGTAACGGGACTCAAAATAAGAAAAAAAATACTAAAAAGCGGAACCCACTCAATTGACAAAGATATCATGTTAGTAGTAAAAAAAAAAAAAAAAAATGTAGCTTGTTTGATAGTTCACAAAATGCGAAATAAATGCCATAGATAAACATGGTACCTTTGCACTGGTATGTGAGGTATAGAAGCTTACCGTCGCTTTAGAAACTAAATAATAAACTTCAACAATAATACACGCGAAACACGAGTTCCGCAAAGACTTCACCGATATGGAGCAAACGCACGTCCGTCATGCAATTCAACGCTTAATCAATCAAATTCACCCGACCTCCCGCGGAACCGATATTGCCATCAGGTTCTTATCTGCATCAGCAGATATATCCGCACCGCTCTCTTCGCCGTCATTTTTTCCGCAAAACCTTTTTGCCTGAGAACGTTTATGTTAATCCGCTAATGGTGATCATCGATCATACCGAACTCAACTGAACTGAACTGAACTGCGGTGGTGGACTGAATCATTCAGCAACGTTCAGCCGGTTGAATTTTCTGTGCGCTGAGCCAGAAAATCCCGAAGAGTGCAACGGCAACTCGCCCAACAAGCAACCAGCCGCCTGCAGACGATGACGTTTTAACAATGCATTTGACAAATATCCAATCGCGCATACTATAGTGCTGTGGTGGCGGTGGTGAAATCCAAAGGGGCGCCAAACGGTAGCCGTGCTGCAAATCGGCAAAATACGATTTGCAAGTGAAAGAAACAAAAGTACGAAAACGAGGCGATAAAATTATTGCTCGGACGATTTGTCAGGGTGACAGTTTCGTTAGCCTCGTGTCCGTGGCCCTTGGGGATACCGCGGCCGTGGGTCAACTCGCGCTCCGCACGGGCTTGACGTGGGAAGACCACCCAGAGAAAATTTATTGTTGCCGGTGCGGATTTCTGTCGCTTGTTATCCCTTGAAACGATGTGTGTTTATTACGTTTAAATGTATGTATGCTCAAGAATGATGAGTGTCACTCCTTGCGTTGGTTTTCAACTCCAAAAGATGATTAATTTAAAAAGAAGAACAAACCGGTTTTCTGCAGTAACATTTTACCTAATTCGTTACAACACGCGAAGTCTAGGAGACGAACAATTATAAATAATTTTCTTTCATGCATAGGGGTACTGCTCCATTATTCATCTCATTAAGCCGATATTAACGACGAATGCACGGATTAAACACCAAATTTTCACGTAATCATTGAACAAATAAGCTAACAAATAATTGAATATAATGCTTACATACTCTTATGGAATCGTTTAGCATTGTACATATATTTAGTAAAATTAGCTAGATTTATCCTGAATTTTGTAAAACAAACCATTTTTCACAACGCTTCCATATCCATCTCAAAACTTGAATCACTGCTCAATTATTCATCTCACGATGCCCCCATATTCATCACACTGTTAATCATGAATGAATCACATTATAATGAATGAACGTAGCCGCAGCCCGTCGTAGTAGTTACCTAGATACCCGCTACAGTTGTTTACGTGCAAAAAAGGTAACCTAGGCAACCACTAAAGTGCTGTATGTTTATGTCAATTATGTCGGAATAATTCAACATTTTCAGTATGATTTTATCGTATTAACAGAAACTGATTTGGCAACTCTTGATTTTCTTCAACGCAGTGAAAACAGTTGAGAATACAAACAGTTGAAATTTAGGAATTGTAGAAATTCATTTCATATATTTCTGCTAATTCAAGCTTGTTTTAGGAAATTTGAAGTAAACATTTCAAAGATTGAAGTATTCTTAGTGTAGTGAGTGTTTCTGTCCCGTTGTAGCCGTATAGAACGATGCGCGGATTTTGTTTTCTGAGGTAGGTGATTGAATTAAATGAGTTTTTGAGTGCAGAGGCCCGACTATAGTATCAAATTTAGTGCTTTTAAGTGAGTTTTTGAGGATTATACTTTATGAGAAATCTGAAGTGAAATAAGAAGAATCCATTCCATGGATTAGCAGATTGGTTTAAGAAGAAAATATGCGTTTTTTCCTGTTTTCAATTGTGTTTACATGTTGAATGAGATGAATACACGAGCTGAGATGAATAATGGAGCAGTTCCCCTATAACAAACATGTTGTCCAGCCATGATTTTGTGTAGTTGTTTGCTAATAGGATGATGAACAACTTCAAACTTATTTAAGGGTGTGCAATATCAAACTTCGTGATGTCAAAACAAAACGAACAGAATTTGGACCTCAATTTCGTAAATTTAGTCGAAATGAATTCGGTAGCTCGGAACAAAACGAATTATTATTTAATTTCGATTGAAATTAAACGAAATTTCGAAAAAAATGTTTTAGAAGTTCCCTAAGCCTTGTAACAAAAGTTTCAAGTGAATTTTTTCAATACTTATATATTCTTTTTGATGTTTTCATAAATAATTGAGATGCTGAACAAAATAATAATGATAATTTTGATGATGATGGTCCCATCTCACACTCCTTCACCGCACAGTGGTTCGAATTGTATGGCAAGGGCGGCCATAAATCATTTTTGTACAATATTGTTCTTGAAAACTTCTGAAATCGACAGAATCAGATGTGTTTTGACCATAACAAACTTTTTTGGGACTGTCATCATCCAACTTGTTTCAATTTTCTGATATTCCCATTATCATGCATACATAATAGGGTATAGAATATAGGAATAAGTTTGACCATTGAATTCTAAAATGCGGCAGTTTTCAAAAGTTTTAATTTCTCGAAAAAAGTCCCTATGCAAAATTTATGCTCAATCGGGTTTCGTTAAGTGAACCCTCGAAGCGATCAAAGTTTGACTTTTCTACCATTGGAAAAACCTCAAACAAATTTGATATTGTCTCAGAAACCTCCCGTATTTCAACACCAAATATCAAAATTCGAATATGGACGAATGTATGAGAACAAATTTGTAAATTTGAGCTGAATGTACCAAACTCTTCTAAGAAACTATGTAGAAAACATAAAATTCAAGCAAAAAAGTAACCATCTTTAGTCGCTTGTCATCGACTTGGATGCAAATATATGCAAATGGAACCTTTAACAAATCTTTCCTGAGTCCTAAATCTTTCTTTTGGTGGTAATCTGGTGGTAGTATCTCGCGCGGAACACATTTAAAAGTTTACATGAACTTTAGTATAAGTGGTGTTCTTTGCTTATTACTACGTTCCCTCTCACGACTAATTTTGATAACAGTTCAGCACATACCTATCCAAACAACACCGCAATAGCAAAACATACCTGTTTCTTGAAGGTTCATAATGAAAATAAACAGATGAAGCGACTGAATTTGTTCTAAATCGGATTTATGCACAACGCAAAAAACACGTACTCCTCAAGCTGGTTTTGCAAGTATCAAACACCTTGAACTGTTCATACAATAGGCCAACATTCTCTGGTCCGGTTAGATCGATTAAATCGCTAATAACAGAAAACCAAAAAACTTTTTTTCTATTTTTGGCCTAAGGGCGAACCACTGTGCATTGGTGTGATTGGAGATATTTTTAAAGACATACAAAGTAAGCTGTTAGCTAACACATATCGGAATTGGGTAATAGTTCTTCGTTTCGAAGAAAGCTATTGACGGATTTCATCCCAAATCGTCTCAAGGATTGGCAGCACCCTCTCCGAATTGGTTGAAACTTTTTGGGTGTGAAGACATCACCTAATTAAGCATCTCTGCATACTTACTTTTTCCAAAATTAGTCTAGACAGCCTTCTGAAAAGGGCGAAACTTTTCTTGCCGATTTTTTGTAAATCAATATAATTCAAAAACGGTAAGTTCTACAAAAAAGTGTTCTATAAGTAACTTTCAGGAAATTGTCTGAATTTTCATAAACAATTATGTAAAAAATTATATATCAAGTCCTACACTGAAAAAAATGCAATTTAAACACAAAACATCGATTTAAAAAAAATGGTCATCTCCGAACTGGCTAAATTTTTTTTTGATGAGAGACATCATTGTTGACTACATTTCGTTGATGCATCGCAACTTGAGCATATTTAAGGAAAAAACCTAAATCAATCCACCTAGCGGTCAGACCAAGCCTTTCTCATTCAAACTTTTATTTCTAAAAATAGATTTACATGAACGCTTCAATCCAATGAATGTATATTCACTCTTTAGGTTCTAAAATATTGATGTTGTAATATATACATATAAAAATGCAGTCCGGTCTGTCTGTCTGTCTGATCCATATAGACTCGAGAACTATCGAACCGATCGACGTGAAAACTTGTATGAACGGATTTTTGGTGCCGATAAAGGTTCCTATGTTAGTTTGAGACCCCTCCCTCTTCTGAAAGGGAGGGGTCCCATACAAATGAAACATAAATTTCTGCACAACTCAAGAACAAACCAAGCAAATGAAACCGAATTTGGCATGTGAATGTTTTAGGAGGTAACAAATATGTCCATAATAGTTGAACACCCCTCCATTTGCTGGAAAGGAGGGGTTCCATACAAATGAAACAGAAATTTTTGCACATCTTGAGAGCTAACCAACTAAATGGAACCAAATTTTGCAGGTGAATGTTTTTAGAGGTAAAAAATATGTTCCATAATCGACCTCAGGCAACATTTTGTATTGTAAGATGGCAACTTCCGGTTTCTGAAAAACAGCCAAAAATGGCCGATTTCCACCCAACATAACAATATCAATATTACAGGAGCTAAAATCGACCACAGATACCATTTTGAATTCTAAGATGGCGACCTCCGGTATTGGGTGTTATTCGATTATTTTCGGCTGTTTCCCAGGAATATGTGCTTCCAGGAAAGGGAGGGGCGTAGAACCATCATGGACATATTTGTTACCTCTAAAAATATTAAACCAGAATGACGCTCAGAGGCCAGAAATTATCTTAAATACCATTTGAAATCCAAGATGGCGACTTCCGGTTTGTGAAAACAGCCTAAAATAACCAAATACCATCCAATATGAGTATCTCTGGAACCAGAATGATGCAATGAGCTAACAATTGACCTCAAGCACCCTTTTGAATTGCTAAATGGCAACTTTTAAAAATGACCGAATAATACTCAATATGGATGCATAGAAACCGAACAGTGACCCTGGACACCATTTTGGATTTAAAGACGACCACTTTTAGTTTGTGGAAATCAACCAAAATAACTAAATACCTCCCAATATGGGTATTTCCGGTGTCAGATTGATGCCAGAAAGTCTGCTGAAAATAACCGTTACCACCCAATATGAATATATATTCAGAATTAAGGCGATGTACAGATGCAAAAGTCGAGGATGTTGTCATTTCGATAAAACCAATCATTTTAAACGATTTGTTATTTGACTTTGATCATATCCTATGGCCGATTCGTCGTGCATTTGCAGCTTTTGAACACATCGCAAGGAATCGATGAATTTGGAATGTTAAAATAGTACGATACCACATTTAAATTATGTTGAGGCCACATATATCGATTAAAGCAGGTATAGTTTTAAATAGTCTTTGAATTTCTTTTCTTTCCATAACTTTTGAGCCACATATCAAATTGTTATGAAGTTTGTTATTTGTAAGTTCGGGAGATGACTCGTTCATATGACACTAGTTATGTTCAAATAAGTCATGTTATCTTTGAAATAATAGACTTTCGTTGTTTTATTAACAATTTAATACGTGACGGTTGCTTAAGTTCGATTATAGTCAAATGAAATGGGAACGTATTGGACAGCAAAACTTCGAAACCACGTGTTCAATCATAATTCATCAGTTAAGCCTTAACTGGCCCGCTCATCTGATAATAAAATTGATCAAATCGGTTGTGTAGTTTCTGAGATAATGAAGTTTCGTGATCACATTTCGGTACATTACAGACGAAGCTACAGTTCGATTAAAGTAAAATTCAATAGAGTGTTATGAGGCAGCTAGACTTATTTTTTGACACCAATTTTGTGGAAATCGGGTCAGCCATCTCTGAGAAAAGTGAGTGAGTCCAAGTAGCCTTCGGAATATGTTCCTTTTCACAGCTGGATTTCACATTTTTGAACATAACAGGCAAAGTAATAGTCTGATTGCAAAACAAATCAAAAGGGTCTTACGGGGCAACTAGACCTTCCATTTGACACTGATTTTATGAAAATCGGTCCAGCCATCTCTGAGAAACATGAGTGAGATTTAACAGTCTTCAGAACACGTTTCTTTAAATAACTTTTGAACCACAAGTTCAATCTTTATAAAATGAAAAAGTCAAGGGTTTTTAAGGTAGCCCGTTCATTTGTAACCAATTTTGTGAAAATCGGTTGTATGGTTTTCGAGATAATGATGTTTCATGATTTTTACATTTTGATACATAACCTTTAAACTAATAATCCGATTACAATAAAACTTGATAGAGTCTTATGGGACAACTAGACCTTCCATTTGCAATTAATTTCATGAAAATCGGTTCAGCCATCTCTGAGAAAAGTAAGTGAGAATAAAAATCTGCACATACACACACACACACACACACACACACACACATACAGAAAATGCTCAGCTCGTCGAGCTGAGTCGAGTGATATATGCCATTCGGCCCTTTGGAGCACTTTTATACTTTCGGTTTTAGAAAGGTGTAGAAGTGATTGCTATAGAAAGGTATAGCAAGTGATTGCTATACCTTTCTAGGAGAAAGGCAAAAAGTTATGCTCTAAAATAAAAAATTAAAATGCAAACTAAAACTAAGGTATATTATTTTTCCAGTGTAAAACAACCTGATAGAATGAAATACATAACATAACAAGTTTTGATTATTTTAATTTCAAACAATTTAAAACAAGTAAAACTCAATGCCTAATTTCAATATATTATGTGTATGCAGGTACCTTAAGTTCATTGTATTACAGATGTTAATGCTTCTCACATCTTAGGAACCTACCTGATATGTTTACCTATGAAAATGGTGTTAATGTGGAAGAAACAATCCAATTCTTTACTTTATAATTCAAATGTTTTATTTTCAAACATAATCACTTAGCATCTATTTCTTACCACTACTAAATACAGTAAATATTTTTGAGTCATCTTCTGAACTAGAATATCTTTTAACTGCTATTTGATTATTACTTATACGACAAAACTATGAAATTTCTGTGTTCCAGGTATAGGTTTTACTTGACTGAATAGTTCATCTAGTTCCTCTGACATTTTTGTGTACTGTTCATTGCGTTCGTGGCAGAAATTTAATTTAGTTATACATTTGTCTGTTTGTTGAGCTGCCCAGTCGTAAAGTTCTCTTGGAGTTTTAATAGTATTTCCGTAATCTCGGGCAAGACTTGCTCTCTTTGCCATTCGTTTGAGAGTACCTCCGATTGCGTCACAGGGACCTTTCCCATGTTGCGAAAATGTGCCACTCTACTTCTAATTTATGCCTTAATTTGAAATCACACAGGCTCGCAATTTTTTTTTTTTTTTTGTTTTTATAATGAGCAGCTGTTCCATCTGACATAAAAATAATTTTTGAAAAAATAATTTTCTGTTTCTGTTTGATTTGAATAGCTGGGCAGCCACAGTATCATGCGTCAATACTTCTGATATTACAATGAAACTTACATTTTCTAATATACCATCCCTCTTATAATAAATTTCAAATGGTTGAATTGTTGCTTGAGAATTATTCCAATGATAACCCTGAGCTGCATTTTGGATAACAAATGAGTAATTTTCCGAGAAGTCGCCAAACACAAGAATTTCACCTTCAGCCAACGAATCTTTTCTGTCCTTAAGAAATGAAGACTGTTTTTTTGTATATGAAGTCATGAGTTATAAACTTATCAATTTTCTCAACGAAATACGAAATAAATTCGTCAACAGGCTTTATAATGGTTTCCAAGTTGCAACGATCAGTGGTCACCCACTGCTGTAAAATAATATCTTCGTCAATATTTTCCTCTAATTGTGAAAGGAGTTCTTCTTCGACAGTTTGTTTGGAGGAACATTGCTTTCAAAAACGCAAATAACAATCTGATGTCCCAATAGAAATATTACACAAAATTTTTTCCATTATTTCTGCCTGTGATACTACTTAGACATTAATTTAATATTTTCGTATATTGTGCATACACACACGTTATGAGTCCCGGTACTATCAAGAAGTATGCAATGTTTGGGCCGCATCTGTGTAAATAAAGTAAAACCGGTTCAATACCACTACATGTCTCTTGAAAAATCATGTACGCCTCATTGAGAGACATCATTAAAAGACGTTTTTGAACATGTTCTTTTTTGCCATTTCGAAGCTCAGACACAAAATCGTTAGTTCCTGGCATAGGTCTACTAATGTCATCATTGTCAAAAAAATCTATTAACCATTTTTTTATAAATTTCACTGATTTCACGCCCACATTTCGAATTAGGGGTACAAAGTATACCCTGATCGTTAACAAGTGTTTTCATCTGTTTCACTATATATGGCGACGCATCTAATTCCTTCACTATTTTAGCGATGGACCACGATTTTGGCAGTACTGACAATATTTTTACCTGGTCATTCCTGCTTGTAGTAGGAGCTTTAAATTTCTCCAATAATTGCAAAATCATTTCATCATTTGCTTCCTGCTGAGCCATGTCCGTTGAATCTATGCCGAATATATTTCGTCGCACTGCCTGCGTGATCTCCGTAGATTTTTTAACACAATAATCGGTACTTCTCATGCTCCTGGACGAAATTGGGGAAACTTCCAGTGTTTGCACGATACTAATAAATTTTTCCACATTGTACGAACCTTGCAGTTGATCCACTGACACGATTGACTGTAATGATGGAACTGACGGTACTGCTTCTGAAAAAAATAAGTTTAAAAAATATTTATATAATAATACGTGCATATTATGGTGCGTTAAAAATTAACTTATTGCATTTGTTATTATTTCTTTAAAAGTAATAACGTTCTCACCTAGCATGTCATAAATCTCTCCACAACTTGTTAATGGCTGCTCAGCATTAATTGTTGGTGGTTGCGGATTTTCACATGCTGATTCTTGCGGACTTTGACTTGTTGATGGTTGTGGATCTTCGAAATCTTGCGTTGCTTCGTATTCATCCGTTCGTCGCTTTTTCTGTGGAACACTTCTGCTATGCGATATTACAGCTTGACAAGAAACACAAATGTGCATCGATTCATCTAGTTGGTGGTCATAAGCCATAACAAAACTTAGTCGAGCTTCTCTTCACAATTACTATAAGTTGATTGAGTAGCGTTGTTATTGACGTGGGACTACGTCTGACAAATGGTGCGTCAGATTTCAAACATTAATGACAGTTTAACCACATAATGGATAACAATAACCAATATGTTGTTGGATAGAAAACATGTAGAACAATTCTGTAATATGCTAATTATCACTCTAGTTTCATTGCTAAATGGTAAAATTGATAAAAAGTTTGAATGACAAATTTACGCGAACAATGAACCAATTACATTCAAGCATTCCTTGCACAGACGACGTGGATGGACACCAACCGTTCCCTGTGATATTCTCTGTATCAATATCGAAAAAAGAGTCTCCCAGTCCCAATAGGTCAATTTATTTTTGCTTCGATGAGCTTAGACTAATGTGATGTCTCGAAGGTAAAAATTTTCCGAAAAGTATGAAACAATCCCCATTCTTGAACAATTCCTAAACCTGCTATCAGAACGTAAAAAAAACTGATGTCTTGAAAAAAAACATGCTGGTATAAGTAACATCGCCAGTGGATCAGAAAGCCGCAGGTCTCTCGTCGTCTATGATTGCAGCAGTACTCTTCTATTCGTACTGCAGTGTGCGGTACTATTCGTATTGTAGTGATACACTTTTATTCGTACATTTCTATTCGTGAGCAATCGAGGAAAAACTGCAATGCGGCTGCTGATGGTAATTGAAAGTTTATCTCATAAATATGATTACCATAAATTACTCAACAAGAATTGTACATTTTTGCAACGATCATAAGTTATATTTATTATATTTCATATTCGATATTCACTGAATAATCGTGACCAGATAGTATCGAAGATTGTATTTCTAAATATACAAATTTATAGAAGAGTAAGAGCCGGTGCATACTTGTGAATTTTAGGTCCATTTACTAAGATTCATTCCGAATTTTTTCTTACATTTAAAAATTGTTAGATGATATTATATTATTTTAAACTTTTCCACAATTAACGTTTATGTGCTGTCTTCGTAATACAGCGAATGTAACTGTAGGTAAATGAAAAAAAATTGTCAAGCAGAAAACAAAAATGGAATTGTTGATTGCTACGATATTCTGCTGAAACTCGTTGATAATTTTGTTTAACATATCTTCTTATGTTTGCCAATCAATGAACTTTCGTAAGGGCTCCCATATTGTTTTGGTCCATGTTATAAATTTAATTTAATCAGAGTTAAATAAGTAAGTATTATTGGATTTGGTTTTTAGGGATAATAGACTTAATTCTGACTTTGACGCATTACGTTTGCACAAAAAATTCTACATGCATAATATCGCCAAATATAAACGATATTTTTTCGAGTGTTGTTGAATATATTTCTGAAAATAGATTTTCAGGGAAGGCTGAAAATAAAAGTACGTAAGTCATCGATCAAACACATTGATTCTATCTGCGGACTCTGTATATGTTGGACCAAAAAATCCCCTGATTACAGTGTTTAGTCCCACGTCACCATTCCATACAACTCTAGGGCTGTATACCTTGTCGTATTTTATCAAGCTTTTAAACAGGTTCGTAACGTGCATACATATCACAGCAGATACAATAGGTAAAAGATACGTACGTAGAATAAACATATATTTTGCAGGTAGAATAAACATGTATTGTAGCAGTCAAAACACCAGCAGCAGCACTCCTCTTGGGAGAAAATTACCCACCGCGTTTGGGTTACCTATGTTCTACAGCGGCCACGTGCTTCACGCAGGATTTTGCTTCCAGAGTCAAAAACAACACTCAAACACTGGTTCTACTGTTACCTAATTTATTGACATTACACATTTACACAAGTATTTCATTCTATCAAGGTATTTTACACTAAAAAAATAGTATACCTTGGTTTTAGTTTGCCTTTTCATTTTTTATTTTAGAGAATAACTTTTTTTCCTTAAATATGCTCAAGTTACGATGTATGAACGAAATGTAGCCAACAATGTTGTCTTTCACCAAAAATTTTTTAGCCAATTCCGAGATGACTATTTTTTTTTAAATCGATGTATTGTGTTTAAATTGTATTTTTTTTCAGTGTAGGACTTGATATATAATTTTTTTCCATATTTTTTATGAAAATTCCCAATTTCCTAAAAGTTACTTATAGAACACTTTTTTGTAGAATTTACCGTTTTTGAATCATATTGATTTACGAAAAATCGGCAAAAAAAAGTTTCGCCCTTTTAGAAGACAGACTAATTTTGGAAAAAGTAAGTATGCAGAGATGCTTAATTAGGTGATGTCTTCACACCCAAAAAGTTTCAACCAATTCGGAGAGGGTGCTGCCAGTCCTTGAGACGATTTGGTACGATGAAATCCGTCCAGAAAGAAAATGATTCAAATCCAACTCAATGTTCAATGAACGCATCACACAAATGATAATTAAATATAATAATCATAATAATAATGATTTACTAATGATAGAGTATTCGTGGAATTTTCATAACACATCAATATATTTTTCTATGAGCAGATTTCCATTTTTTCGGAAAACTATCGTGTCCACTTTGCCATTGTCATAAAACCCTTTCCTCCTCCCGTGGACAAGTGTTATTTGCGTTTCGAGTTTCCGAGAATCATGCAAAATTCTTCGTTTGAGATCATTCATTCTGATAACAATCGAAATATAATCTAAATCGAATCTAAATCCTTTTAAATCCAATCCAAAGCCTATCCAAACCCAATCCACAACACATGCTAGAAAAATGTTGCAATTTGACTAATATGTGAACTGTCAAGTACCGGTTAATCATCTCTCACGATTGAGCAGCACTAATAAAAGCTACAATCACACAAAAGAAAGGTTCCCACGAATGGATGCATCCATCAACAGATAATTCACCTGTCAAACGGACATATGTGCAAACGATCATCAAGCGCAGATTTTCCGAACCCCTCTTAATCATCAAATAGTTGCATTTACCAGCGATCCAATCCGCGCAAGGAAATCAATGTTCGGGAAAAAGTTTACTTCTCAAACCATAAATAAGCAATCTGTTAATCGGATAAATTCATTCCGTTAGTCGGTTGGTCGTGCGAAAAATAAACAACCGCACACGCACATTTGACCTGGCCGCTTGCTGCATCATCACAGGTGCACTTATGACAACAACAACAACAACAACAACAACGACGGCGGCGGCCACGGCAGCACGGTCAATATTTGTTTCTACCGCACGGGCACCTAGCGCGCGCGAATGGCCTGCAGTCAATTGAAATGACCCTTTCCATCGTGATCGAGAAGCGGCAGAAGCCTTCTGCGATGGGAAAAAAAACCGCCATCATCGGATGGAACGGCGCAAAAGTTTGCATTTCGACGATTGCTTTGATCCGATCGTCCGGTGCAATTTGTCAAACCGGCTAATTGTAAAATATTGCCATCGGGGTGCTTCCTCTTCAGAGGTGAAATGTAGGCAGATAAATTGCTAGTTTGTTGTTGTTGACTAGGCTGGAGCTAAAATTAAACTTTATCTATTGCTGCCCCTGGGAGAAAGACATAAGTTAAATAATTTCCGTCGAAGCAAAATTTATCATTAGGTTGAAAATCCAACAATGAAAGAATTTAAAAACAATCTCGATCATATACTCTGGCAATTAACCTCAAGGAATACCGCACTCCCGGTTGATTCAACAACTATAAGTACCGAGGATCGGCCCACCTCATTAAACCAGACTGCTACTAGGCACAGAGCAGGCGAAACAAAGCCTACTGTGCGTTATTCGTTTGACTGCGATAACTTTGTAAGCTTGCCGGAGACGTCGAGAGTGGATTTGCAGCAATGCGCAGGCGCGGATGATTGAAATCTTTCCACAACATTGTTCCCGAGCGTGGCCTCGAAAGCTACGAAAGGGTCGGTCAGCGGCGTTGTCGTCGACGGGACATGCGCGTTGTTTGTTCTGGAACCGCAAGGACCCCTGTGCAAGCAGTTGCGATCATGCGCGCTGATTATAGGGCCCCCGAGTGAAACGATAGTATACAAGACCGAAATGGAGCACGAGCAACAAAAAATCTGAATTGGAAATTTAAACTTATTATAAAAGGAATTTCCTTGCTCGCTTGTGCTGGCGGGCCCCACCGGCAGTGGCTTATGGGGGAGCGGAGGGATAAAATTATTGTTCGCCCTCGGTTCCCATGACATACGGGTTGTTGATAATTTCGCGATGGCAGTTTTTTTATTCATTTTTTTCTTAACCATCTTTTCGTTAACAAGCTCGCCAAACTAAGCGGATAACATGTTATCGGTTATTATTATATTTAAACGAGGTAGTCGCAAAATTGAGCGTCGCAAATTGTCTGCGAGAGTAAAAAAATTGGGAACAAAATTTTGCCAAATTATCTACATTATCGGAGAAGCAAAAATTTACCCGGGCAGGATTCGCTTGGACGGCTTCATAATAAAATTATTACCGAATGTCGACGGAAACGCTGCAGGCTTATCGGGCGATACAAGCCATAAACCTTGGTAATGTTCTTGTTTGTTCCTCTCCGCTCCCTAGACGCGGTCATCGCTTCACGAAAAATATGACCAAACGCGTAGAGGTCACTTTTCATCGCTGGGCTCCTTTTTATTTAATTTTAATGACTTAATAAAATTTCATATTTATTTTCAATTTCTTTTCCATTATTCGCACTGCATAAACATTACGCCTCAGCTCGGCTGGCCGGGCTGCATGTTTTCGATCGCCGGATAACGGACGAAATCGATCGACCGACCGACCGGCCGACGATGGCCTGTAAGAGAATCGAGCAATTTTCGTTCATTATACATCGATCAGGATTTCAAATTAGCTTTCCTACCCGTCATCAAGCAGCCGGGCAGCCCCGTGCTGAAGGCAGCGAGGATTATTTTCTTCCGTTTCGTAAAAGGTAAACTAAGTGGTCGCTTAAAGTTGAGAGAGGTGCTTCTACGAAGAATTTTGGTAACAAGTGTTTTAATATTAGATTGGTAGGTACACGCAAAACTTTTCCTTATTACTTTAGAAGCGCAAAATTGCCTTTTGGGTAACAAACCTATTACTTTGAAGGCAATAAAATTCTTCCCCAGTCAAGTAACAACACATACTGCCATATATTTAGCACGTGTTACTGGAGTACGACTGTCTAATAATGGTCGTTTCAACCACATGCAAGATTTTTCCGGTCGAAAACTGCTCCCTTTCCATCTCAAGCAAAAGAAAAATCACACCGTCACATATGTTGCACATGTTACAAGTTTCTTCAATCTCCAATTCATCCGGTGTGCGTGTATTAGTTCACATACGGAGTAGAGAAAAAATATGACAAGAGCTGCCAAGCTGCATAATTCATTTTTTTTTTCATTTTTTTCATTTATTTGGAGCAGGGAAAAGCCTTTGGGAGTAAAGTTCATTTAAACCTCTTCTCCCAAAGGCATAAAAAACCTACTCTTCTTTTTCATACATAACACAATTTAAATACACCTCCAGTGAGACATTGTCTCTTCGAAGGAGGTGCATTGTATCTAATCTAATTACAAATACTTATTATCTACTTCAACAAATTGCACTTTTTGTGAATCGATTCAGCGGTATCACTTTGAGCTGTACGGATGTCACTATGAAGTTTGCATCTGTCCGGGATGGCTTAACATATGCCGTATGGTAAATGACGCAGCATTGACTGAAACAGTGGCAGCTTGGTAGTCTCCAATGATGAAGCTTGGAATGAGCGATAGAGTAGAGAAAAGAACCCATTATGAGCGTAGTATCGCTGGCTTCGGCCAGAAATATACCAGTTAATTTACCTCACAAAATATCTGGTGCGGCTCCTGGCCGAGCATTTCAACCCGTAGTGGTAGTGACCTCAACGGCGACACATAGGACAAGGTTTGGATGTACATTGGGTTGGTATTCCAGGAAGGTGGCGGTGATTCTGTCAGTGGCGCGATCGACCGATGAAACAGTGAACAGCTGAACACAGGAAGACTGGTCTAGCTTCTGACTTTTGTTTTTGTTTTGGAAGCTGAGCCGGGCTGCTTTTCCGTAGCTTTCTGCTACAATATGACTTAGATAAGATATTGACGTAACTTGCCTCTAATATACAGTTGTGCCGCTTTTTTGAACTTGGGTATATTGCGTTCTAATTTCAATGCTTCTGGTAATGCGTTGTATCGGGCGTTGCCATAATACGTGAAGGTCTTTTTTCCAGTCTCCGTATTCTGTCGTAATACTAAGAGGTTAGCTCGATTTCTTGTTTCATGAGTATGGTCGGCTCGTCTTAGAACGTAATTATGGTGGATCCGTGAATTATGGAGAAGATTTTGCATGGTCACCACAGTTTGTAATTCGCGTAAAGCTGCTATAGGGATAATCGAGTTGGGTGCATTAGAATATAGCTCCAGAGTTTCGTATAGCCGTGGTTTGCCATATACGATTTTGAGACATCGATCCTGTGTTGTTTGAAGCGGCCTCAATACAGTTTTCGACGCAGCTCCCCAAATAGCGACCAGATACTGCAGTTTAGATTGTACAAATGCTTGGTACATAGTAATAAGCTGTTTTCGAGGTAGCAGATTTGATATTCTCCAGAACAAACCACAATATGAGCTAATACTGTTTCTTAAAATATCAACATGAGCGTGCCAGCTAAGTGCAGTATCGAATTTCAAGCCGAGATATTTGAAACTGTCTACTTTTTCTATTGTTGTTGTACCAACTTTCATATCATATACTTTGTCTTTTCAAGGTTTAGAGACAACAGATTTTCACCGAAAAACATCTGGAGTTTTTGCATATCTTCAGACATTTGATGAACTAAACAAGCGGAGTTTGTAGCTGTGTATGCCACAGATGTATCATCCGCAAATAATCTAGGTTTTCCATGCAAATGAAGTCTGGCAAGATCATTAATATAGAGCAAAATCAGTAGAGGCCCTAAGCTGCTCCCTTGTGGAACTCCAACCGTAATTGCTTTTCTGGAGCTTTCGGTACCGTTAATTGAGACATACTGAGATCTTCCCGACAGATGGCTCTTGAACAGAGCATTAGCTATGCCCCGGATACCATAGTACTCCAGTTTTCTCAGTAATAGGTCATGATCAATGGTATCAAAAGCCTTCTTTAAATCTAAGAAGATTACGCCTGCAATTTTTCGTGTATCCATTGCCTGATAGATATCGTCAACGAGTTCACTAGCAGCTGTCCATGTATTTGAACCGGAACGAAACCCGAATTGGTGTTGGTATATGATATTTTTACCTGGAGGTATTTGATAACTCTCGCCAACTCTCTCAGTGAGAAGTTTCTCGAACAGCTTACTCAGAACTGATAGGACGGATAACGGGCGGTAGTTGTTCAGTTCCATTTTACTCCCTGATTTATGAATTGGGACTACACGAGCAACTTTTAGATAATCTGGGTAAGTGCCTGTCGAAATACATTCATTGAAGCTGTTTGCTACGAGAGGCGCAAAGATAGTGTGATGCGTCTTTATAAAGAAGGGTGAGATATCGTCATATCTTGGGCTTTTATTGACTTTTAAATTATTTATCATAACAAGGACCGCTCGTACTGTTGCTGGCCGTAGGTATATGGACTGATTGACGTTTTGCAATGTTTTAAACTTATTTATGTCACGGCTGCTAGGAATGGTGGAGGCTAGCTGGGGTCCGATCGCACTAAAGAAATTATTAAATTTATCAGCAATTGTTTGTTCATCTGTGATTATACGTCCATCAATTGTTAGCTTTATAGAATCTTTGCCTTCTGATTTGCGCCCAAGCACTTTATTCATGTTACGCATTTTCCCCGTCATAGAGTATGCAAACGTTGATGATTTCAAAGACTTGAAATGCGTCTTGAAATGACATCACGATCTGTAAACTGCGTTAGAGAAAAACAAAAACATTCGCTTTCCTGCAAGACATCTAAAACACATACTCATTGGTTCATGGAAACTCATTTGCACCTGTTTGAAAATACAATACTCGTGCCTAACCAAACAATATTCGCAACTTCGGCAACTCTGGTCAGACAGTATTACATATTTCCATTTCAAGTAAACACTGGGGGACGAAACGAAAGTGTTTCTAATTAGACATTTGAGGTTGACGGTTGAGATTCTGATTATGTGTGGATGAAGGGGACAAAAATGAACCTGATCGTTGCATCAATACAAATGCAGCGAGTGAAGTCTTGCTAACACATACATTACGGTGCTTGGTTGTATGTTATCCTCCAGAAACACATACAGGCGTGTGGCCGTCATAATTTTTATTACTTTTTGTTTGTTACTCTTTGTGTATAATGCGCAGTCATAAGACACAGTAAGTAATAAAAAATTGCCCTAAAGTAATAAAATGTTCCCTGTTTACGTTGGGTGTAGTATATTTATATTGAAAGACAACATCAATTTTTTTTGTGATACAAATATGAGTCATTTCATACCTTTTCCGATTCACTTCAAAATTACGATTCGTTATGCATCCTTTATCGAAGTTACCAAAACGCCGGAACCTCTTGAAGCTTCCCGGTACAACTTTCCCTCGCGTACCTCAGTCACAGCTCTTTCGAAATTGTTTGTCGTATATTTATGTTTGTTTTCTTCCATAAAATGCTGAAAACAAGAGTTAAAGTTCAACAATCTATGCATGCTACACACGCGGTACGGATTTCGATTCAAGGGATTAACAAGCATCAAAATCCGTACGGCACAGTTTTTGATTAATAAATACAATTTAAACTATTTACCAGACAATATACAGCTCGGGTGGAAGATGGTCTCGAGGTACGATGCTGGCCTAACAAGCCACTCGTTATAGGTTCGAGTCTCGTCTCGGAAGAGACTGTTAGTGTCAGTAGGATCGTAGTGCTAGCCCCGCAATTGTCCTGTACACTAAATAGTCGGCTGCGAAGTCTGTGTATAAATAAACAGAAGGTCAAGTTCAATCGATTTCAAAAAGATTCACAGAGTAAAACTCTTATATCCCACTTGAAAAACGTTTTTATCTAAAGAACATTTCCCAAGTGAATTCTCTAACGATGCGACGAAATGACAACTGAAACCGATACACGATTGATTTTTCTTTTTCAATATTTTTATTTCATGGCCTACTGGCGCATAGTTTAATTTAACAGAAGGCCAACAGTTCAATGGACATGTTCATGTAACTATCATATGAATTTTCATTTTTTGAATGCTTACTGAACTGAAGAAAAACATCAAGGTATACGGATTTCGATACCCGGAAGCCCGTGCATTTCGATCCAGCACGAAAGATGCATTTCGGCTGCACTAACCTCTCGCGGTACAGTTACCTGATGCGGGGTTTGGCCACCATAATTACAATCTTAAGTACATTCACTAAGAATAAGAATCATTGATGGCCGATCTAGAAACCAACAACGTTCTATGGCGCTGCATCTCTCTCCACCTAATGAAACGAAAGCATCTTGAAAAGATTTTGCAAGAATATTATTGCTCTAATTACAAATTCTTTTTACAAATACACACGAATGTTTCGTACACAAAAAACACAAAAAAATATGTGTTTCTACTAAAAAAAATAGCCGCGAGTCTGTTATGCAAATATTTTACCCATCGATCAACAAAATTATCACACACCTGTCCTACTTTCGAGAGAAGGAGTTAGCTTGTATATTTTCTGTCAAAACGCAGTTTCTTTAGAGGTCATCCATATTCCACGTGGAGAGATTTTCAACGATTCTGAACCCCACCCCCTCCCCCTCCGTGGACAACTGCCCATATAAATTCTAAAACAAACTGTATGGACCGTGGACATTAACCAATAATACTTTCTGTTATTTTATTGTTCACGATATGTTATTGAAAATAAAATTTTCAATTGTTATAAGGCTACGTTATTGTCTAGAGGCGGAACATAACTTTATGAAAAAATACTACGATGGGTGCTCCCTAATCCGACCACAGTCATTGGTGTTGACGGTACGACATTGTCGATTCAAAACTCGTCAGAGTTGATTCCAACCTTTTTTTATTTAATTTGAAAAAAACGGCGACTGAAGCGCATCGAGAATTGTAAAAAGTTTACGAAAATGGTGCATCTGGAGCCGTGATTGGTTCCGTCGCTTTAAAGATGGTAATTTCGATGCTATTCTATGCATAACGCAGGAACAACTTGCTTCGACATTAGGAGTTACCTATCGTTTCCAAGCGATTTTTTATGCGATTGCAAGCTTTCCTCATGATTTGATCCCAAGGGACGTTTAGCGTCATGGTCATGGTTCCACGTCGTTGGCTCGGCCAAATAATAAAATCTGCAATATATATGGTGTATATCTTGTGGAAACAGGTCGGTATGATTTGTTATGAGCTGTTGAAACCGAACGGGACCACCACTGGGGAATGATATCTACTTCAATCGATGAAAGAACTGTGCGAAAAACGGTCACAATACGAGCAGAGGCACGAACATGTAATTCTACTACATGACAACACTCGGCCTCAAGTTGTCAAGGTCGCATATACACGTTTGTCAACATAATGGGAGGCGGTTTGTTATAATTACTAAAATAATGGTAATGACCACGTGGGCACGATATGTCTTCTTAAACAATGCAAATCTACAAACAAAAAAACAATAGCTTATAACAAAAATTCAGCAAATATTCTAGTTTTAGAGTCGTTGTCAGCTATATTTTAGATGAATTTAGAATCATTTTAATCGTAACCTATACATTGTCTCGGGAAGGTTCTTCAAACATGTTGGAGATGTTCAAGAATTTCAGATAAAATAGGATATATTTCATTTCTTTATATCTCGTTAGAAAAAGTACTTTTTTGAATTTTTCAGGATCATCTGATATTATTTATCATAAACTTTGTTGTAACTCTTTGAGGCACTTTCAACTAAGCTGTAAGCTAAATTTGGATTCAGTTTCATCCATGTATACCATTTTAAGCTAAAAAAGACCCTCCCAGCTGGTCACGAGGCACGATGCTGGCCTAACAAGCCAGTTGTCGTAGATTCGAGTCTCGGCTCGGGAGAGACTGTTAGTGTTAGTAGGATCGTAGCGCTGGCTCCGCAATTATCCTGTACACTTAACCCGTAAAGACCCGGGACGGAACTTGATTTTTGAAAATGCTCGTTCTCAGCACTTGAACGGTCGGTTTAGGAAAACTTGGAATTTTATTCAAGGGGAATAGTTGCTCTATGTTTTGGTAAAGGTGCCACCCCTCTGGACTCCTCCACGCTTTCGTGAGACGCAAATAAAAAAAAAGCAAAGCCTTGGTGCTACATTCCGTATCGGAACTCGACCTTCTGTTTTCTTATACACAGACTTCGCAGCCAACTGTTAAGTGTACAGGACAATTGCGGGGCTAGCGCTACGATCCTACTGACACTAACACAGTCTCTCCCGAGCCGAGACTCGAACCTACGACGACTGGCTTGTTAGGCCAGCATCGTACCTCGAGACCAGCTGGGAGATTTGAAAACTCCAAAATTCACTATTACATACCATATTTCATCAACCTGGCATGAAAATTTCCAGTGTTTGCTCAATCTGTTTGAAAAATTAGAAAAAAACACAGACATATTTGCGTCTCACAAAAACGGGGAGGGGTCCAGAGGGGTGGCAACTTTACCAAAACATAGAGCAACTATTTACCTTGAATAAAATTCCAAGTTTTCCCAAATCGGCCGTTCCAGTGCTGAGAACGAGCATTTTCAAAAAACATGTTAATTTTTTTTTGCCCTTTGAGGCTGAATTTGAATCATTTTCTTTTCGACTTAATCCTCTCGTAAAAATTTCCGTTCTCAAGCATTTTTAGTTAAGTCGGAATACCTAGTTTGCTTGCATCCGTTTTGACGTAGAACTACGTTTTACTTTAGCATACCACACAGGGATGCAAACTGAAAAACTGGGACGAAATTTGTCCCTTTTCAAATGCTTATAGGTCGGTTGGTTTTCAACCGATTTTTTTTCATTCTTGCAGCAATTGATTGGAAAATTATACACGCATCTGCCCAAATGCAGAAAAATGTTGTTAGAATCTATGAACTATCGCACTATTGAAAATTGTCAAGCCTTGTTGAAATAAAAATAACGTCCTCTGATTGGTCGCTTACTTGCTGTGTGTGTATGATATGGTATCATGTGTGTATGTGTGTATGATATGGAATGATATGTGTATGGTATAATGATATGGTATGATGTGTGTGTGTCTATAATATGGTATGATTTGTGTGTGCCGTGTATGGTTTTTAACTCGGCACGATCTGCTAACTGCTGAATCCGGTTCACGAAATTCACAACCCTTCATTAGTAGACATTATAACTCATTACCCAAGTAAAAATATTGGTTTTATCAAAGTTTTATAGCGCTCAATACAGCCAAAAAGCGCTATAAAACTTTGATAAAAACAGTTGTGTTACTAGGGTAATGAAACACTCAATGCATTTGTTAATAGTGTACGTAGTTCTACGTCATTTATGCGGTCGTGTCTTGGATACAACCTCCTACATTTTTCAAATAAATTATTTAATATATTGTATTTTAGGATGAATTTTTATCTGCTTCTGTTTCTATTGAACCTACCTAACAAGCACTTTCCCGCCCATTTCGTCTAAGTTTGGATAATATTTTATTTTGACTTTTTCTATCCAATTAACACGTTTTAAAGCATTATTTCCATTGTTGGCTTTTTCTAGCCTTTTCAATTTGGGATTAATTTCTATTGTGGCCTTTTCGCTGTTTTTTTTTTTTTATTATCGTAAGCTCATTTTTGCATATAAAAATCCACTAAACTGAGAACGGTGGTTGCATATTTCATAAGAAACAACTTTATCGAAGACACCATACTTCTGTCAGTTTAAATGAACTTTGATGAGTTTTCTTTATATTGCCTCTTCAATTTTTTTTTAATATTCTACAAGTTTACCGAAGAAAGTTTTTTAATCTCTTATATTTATTCATTTTTTGAAGTTTTTCACAAAAATAATGCACTAATTTACTTACAGATACCTACACAGAGAGACAGCAAGAGACAAATGCAAATATCTGGATTGAATGATGTTTTATTTATACTTTAATATAGGAATGGTTTTGTCTGCAGATAATTGCAAATATATAGATATCGGTTAGAAAATAAGTGCATTGTTTTAGTACAAATCGTAAATAACCAAAGAAGTATAAGAGATAAAAATAAACTTTCTTTGGTAAAATTGTTTGTTTCTTTATAGAAAACAACATTGTAAAACATAGAAAAATTGTAAAACATCACTATTGAATGTTTTATTGTAAAAATTGATTTTTAGTGACAATCTTTAGAAAACTCCGCAAACGTCCATTTAAATAGGCAAATAGAAGTATGGCGTCTTCAACAAAGTTGTTTCTTGCAAACCGTGCTACAACTTTGTCGAACAAAGTGAATTTGTATATGCAGAAATGTAGAAAGTAAAATTCGTTCCTGAATTTTAGGTGGATTAATTACAAACTTGCAACTTCTAAAAAATTAAAAATAATTAATGGATAAACTTTGTTGAAGGCACTACATCTCTAAAAACTTTTTTGGTCAAAATGGTTTAGATCACGTTTTTACAACTTTGGAAACAGTGATGTTTCATCACAGTAATCCGGAGAGAAGAAAATTTTAAGAACAGACCAGTTACCTGCGTTTTAACGTTGTCGGTTTGGGACGCTGCACGCTGCTATGTATTGATGCGACCAAGCAGCTAGAGCCTTGAAATTAACAATTGAAATTATTATTAAGCAATGATGAAATTTGATTTATCACAGCACGAGCAAGGACTCGAATACTAATATTTCTAATTTTCGGAAAAATGAAAAAAAGTGTTGGTTCATTTACAGTTTTTTTTTCCACAACAAAGTTAAAAATTAGTTGTACACCTTATGAATCAAACCGTTCGTCCTCCTGATCCATATCATAACACGAGTGCATTGGAGGAAGAAAATAGCAACATGACAAATATATTAGGGGGATTCATGTCGAGCTCGTAAACAAATACCCAGCCGTAAAAATACTCACCTCCATTGACGAGTAATGGAAGATACACAGTTTACGGCTCGGTATTCGTATACGAGCTCGATGTGAAGACCCCTATTGGTTTTAAGTTTGCGCAGATTGCAACCTCTTCCACGTAGCCTGTCAGATCGGAATCTCCAATATGTTTTATATTAAAATTGCCCCACGCACATGCATATATGCAAATCAGCAGAATAGCGAAGTGCGGAGTCAGAAAGAGGAAGCGTTACACACACCGGAGAACACTGTTCGAGGCCTTCGTCGGACGAGTATGTAAATTAGAGTGCAACTAAGTAGCACCCAGAACCCAGGGATTTTGCCGACGCAAAGATTTATCCCGTCTTGCGCTACATTAATTCCGCATAAATCAAGCAATTATTTTATTTTTCAACGTCATTTTGTTTAACGAAATTTGACATTATGAGGTCTTTATTATCGATATCTTCGCGCTCTCGGTTGCCACGTCAGCCTACTAAGCCCTTGCGGTCGGTCGCCTGTTCTGGCCCTGCAAGCATAATTACAGTTTCCATGTTCGCATAAATTCCCAGGGCATGCTGCGATGATGATTTCGTTCGGATCGGATCGACTCCGATGGATCCGCACCGTACCGGGGCTCGTGAATATTTTTTTTTTGGGATCGAAGCTGCCGGGGCAATTTTCGAAATAAATCATGTTGTTCATGTTCTCAGCTCTTTTTTTTGGTTTTCTGTTCGGTCCTGGTTACGCAGTGACTCCCAAGTGCTTGTTTCGTCAGGTTCCAGGTTTTTCCTCTCTCCCTCTCTCTGTCTCTCCACCCGGTGTTGCTTGTGGTTGAAATTAAGAAATTACGATTTAATGACAGATAACAGTGCGTCATAAATTTGCACTTTCTCAATCCTGTTCGGAGTACGCCTTTTTACATATGCGTGACTATGTTTGTTTTGTTTGCTCGAAGAACGACAGACAAGGATGGAAATCTCCGAGCCTCTCATTGACTCGAAAAAGTGTAATTAGAGTGCCGAGTTGGAGCTGGAATCTCTCGTGTCCAGTGGGGAAAAGTCGAGTTATCAAGTTTGCGGAATAATTAACGACCATTAAAATCTGGCCTTAAAAAGTTTAACAAGTTCCCCTGATGTGTTCAAAGTTAACCGCAAATGCGTTGTGATTCGACGTGATTTTGATACTGCTTGAATCTTTTGATATCAAGTTGCGGATTTATTGCTACCGTAGCTCTCGAAGGCTAGGATTTTTTACTTCATACACCTTTAACTATGTTTGCAACCACAGCAGGGGTTCCATTTTTCGAGAATTAAATATTTGCTTCCAATCCAGTCGCTTGCTTAATCACAATATTTGCACTGGAGATCCTGATTACAGATTTTTACGTCGTGTCCAAACCACTATCTTAAGCTAACGACCAGCGATTCAAATTCAATTCAGGGCTGCTGCGGTCTGGCAAAACCCCTGGGGAAGTTGAAGGATGCATCACGACCGGGGTACGTGCGTAAGGAGTTTTAAGGTGGTCAACATATGGTTATTATCGTCATCACTATTATCAGCGCTAAGATCCGCTCAAGATGACGGCCACGACGTCGACGAAAGGTAGTTTGTGTGGGGTTCTCTGTTTGCACAAGTAGAGCAGCCTTTTAATTTGCAGGTCCTACGCTAAATTAGGGTCATGAAGGAGGCAGTTTAATGACTTAATAACCGATTTCGGACGGCCTGCGAAAATCATCAAAACTTTTTGGTAGGCTTTTCATCGTTTCAGCCGAGCAACAAAAAACAAAGAGAGCGCAAGAGTGCGAAAGTATCGATTATCAAAAATGCCTGGCTCCACGGATGGCAGAACCCTGACCGGGACCGACCACCGCCATCACGAAGAAGAGAAAACCGGACAGCTTGTTCGGAGAATTCTTTCCCTCCGAATCGCAGCGGCAAGTGATAACACTCACGCTAATTAAACATTGATAGTACTGTCGCGATAAGAGCTGGTGCAGCCTAAAACCGTGCGCTTTAATGCACTTTTCGCGGGTCAGAGCGCATATTTCAAGACCCCAGCATCGGGCAGCCGCTCTGACCCGATGATTTGTTTTGCATTTCATGAATTTCTTATCAGCTCGCAACAAGCGCGCAAGCAAAGCAAAGCAGGCTCAGGCGGTTTGGCCGCAACTCGCTGCATTTATCAACTGCCCGAAGCGGCAAGGTTTGAGGGCTTAAAACAACATTAAAACATTTTTAAATTAGCCAAAATGCTCGCATCGGCGAAGTCGGCTGAGTTCCGGTAAAATATGCTTCGCGTTGCGATTGCTGACAATTAAATATGGGACTCGCTTCGCCGGTGGAAATTGATAGCACTTTGACCTCGGTTGGAATCAGGAAATCGGTCGAGCCGAATTCGGTGCTGGCGCTGTTCATAATTTCCCTATTCCAATAAACCTCAACTTAAATATGTGCCATGCATAACTACATACATTTTTCGGAAAAAAATCTCCAACAAAACATTTCCATTGACACAATCTTACAATATTCGACAGAAGATGCTTCGCCGCTTCGGCGAGAAAACAGAAATGATTTATTGCTTCGATTTTTTACCCAAATTTTTGTTACCCAAAATTTGTTACCCAAATAAACGAACACCCCGGGGAAGCTGGTTTCCAGAAGCCACCAAAGATCTACATCATACAGGGGCGAAACATTGGCTTGTCGAAGCAGCAGCAGCAGCAGTGACGGTGAGGTGCGAATATACGAGCTGAGAAACGTTATCGAATCGATGCCTTTATGAATTTAAATTCATGATTTAAAGGGTTCCCACTCCTTGGGAAGGCGATCGAGCTTCTTCGAATAGGATGAATTTTTTGACACGTATGTGACATGATTGGGCCACAAATTATGCTTAACAGAGCTGTTGTTTGCACACAATTCATGTTATGTGTAAGAAGGATTTTTTAAAATATATGCAAATAATTATTGAATAATTGGTGTAGAATAACGTCAAAACAGTTTTAGCTTAATGAAGCTTGTTACTCAAAATCGGTTTTTGATTTGCGATTTGTTTTCGTTTCAGTATTACCATGGAACGGGGTGAAATTGATTATTTTTTATAATATTTTCCAATTAACTAGCTTCATGTATATTTTTCCCAAAATAGTATATATTTGAAACAAGTACTGGTATGTGCTCTAGAAAACCTCTATAGCTATTGGTGAAATTTCTATTGTCTACTTCATGAAATAAATTCGAGAATTCTAGGTAATATGAGATAAATCGGGGTGAAATTGATCATCCTTGAAATCCATACATTCTATTAGAAATGTGCTTTTTTTTGATATGATATGATATCATATGATGATTTCTGAACTTTAAAACATCAATATATTTCAGGTTAAAATTTATTCATTTTGTTTCACGAGCTGAAGTTTGCTAAATTCGCTCTCATTTGATCATTGTTAGATCGATTTCATTTCGGTTTGTTGCTAAAGCTCAATAACTAGCTCTGAAATAAAAATCTTCGAAGTTTCCTGTGAATTCATCAGTATTACTTTGATGGTATGGAATAATCATTGTTGAAAATTATATTTTTTAAGTTTTTATCAAACTTTACTCACTTCTCCAAATTGCACGTAATTAACCCTTAATTAAGATTATTTTAAGCAAATCCAATACTTTTTTTTGTTTGTGAAACTTGTTTGATCAAATGTGATTGAGTTTTGACTAAGTTAGAAAAAATTTTCGTAAATATGTTAAATTGCACCGGGCATGCAAGGGTTAACTTTACAGGTATGTGAATCTTTCAAATGTTGCATTTTCGGACACGTAAACAATGCCTACTGGTGTAAAATCAGTATCTTTGAATTAGTTTTATCACGAATTTTCAGGTGATCAATTTCATCCTACTGATCAATTTCACCCCATTCCACGGTACGTACTTTTCGTAGCTTGCAGACTGATGACTACCACTTCCACTCACGTACCTAAAAAATTTCGCCGAATCTCGGCATTATTTGTGCCGAGATTTGGACAGCCGAGTGCTCAGCAACCATCTCGGCTGAATCTATTTTGCTGAGATTCTCGGGCAACCAATATTTGACAGATGTCATTTTATGCTGAGAATTACGGTACGCATTTGACTGCGCTCTCGGCAAATCTATCCGAACTTTCGGTCATATAAGCTGAATACTTCGGCACAGTAAAAAACCAATTTTTCAGCGGAATCTAATCGCAGAGAATAATTTTCTTGAACTCAGTAGTTTTCTTTCAAAAGATAAATTATAAGCTTAATGAGTTTTAAAAAGTAAAGAATTTTATTCGTTTTGAGTTTTAATACATTAAAAAAAATATAATGGTCTTGCATTCACACGATTTTAGACTACACATTTTCGGGTTCCTACCACCTAGCACAGATCTCTGCTACATTTTTTTAGGTTTCCGGCCTGTAAAAACCTGCAGTTTGCATAAATCTTGACAAAATTTTTATCTGATTCCTGTTTGCTCGCACGTAATTCGTTTGCACAAATTTGAACACAGGAAAAAGGCGGCCAACTCGTTCATAAGACTGACAGCTGTATTGCCGAAACTCGGTAACGAGCAAAATTCGTGCCGAGATTTCAGTAATGTTTTTGCTGACCTCGGCATCAACAGTATTTAACGATAAATTCGGAAAAAAGAACAGACGAGATTCGTCAAGCTAAGTTTCTTTGACGAAGTTTCGACAAAATGATCTGCCGATTTTCGGAAACTAGCTCTTATTTTGCTGAAATATCGGTTGAACCCAAAGTTGCCGAGTGAACTCGGATTTTTTTTATCCAAGCTCGAGATCCTGTTTTAAGTGTGCAGATTGCTTGAGCAACAATGTTTTGGAGTAAAAGTTAAACCAATCTAAGCTAGCTGCAGTAAACGTGACAACAGAGCCGGATTATGGATTGTGGAGGCCCGGCCGAGTACCTTGTGGGACCCCCTTTTCAGTTGGCGAATTTTCAATAAAGGAATATGTCATTCAAAAATAAAATTTTAAGGAAGGTTATATGAGGGTTGTGTTTTTTTTTATTTTTTATTAGCCATGAGTCATGACAAGTGTTCTTTTGTGGGGAGCCCCAAAGTGTCAGGGCCCCTTGATCCGGTTATACCTGACAGTCACCATTGCTGGCCAAGCTCATCTTTACCGTAGCTTGGGGCTATTAGAAATCATATTTATGATGCGGTATTTACTTAATTGGAGGCATCATCAATATTATTTCTAATACGGAATTGGAGGAAACTAGGGGATTAAACAGGATTCGCATCAAACAAGCGATTGTTGAGTCCATTTAGCGTAGTTCCAGTTGCACCACGAGAAGGCGGACTCTCCTACAACCTACTCACAAATGGATTATATTTTATTGTCTGAAAGTTTGGAAAGGATAGGTCAACTAGGTAATTTTCTACGTTTTTTTCCGTTGGTGTAGTTTACTGTGGGACATCCATTATGTGAAAACCTGTGCCTAGTAAATGAAAAAAGAATGTGTTTATTCTAATTTTTTTCAATGCGAAAAAAGCGACACAGAGAAATAATCTTTCGCATTCATTCAACAGCATGTTTAATCATAAGAGAAATATACAATAATCACACAACGAAAATATTTCATATTTTCATAATGAAAATATTTTTATAACGTAATCTTTCTCATATATTTATGCACTTTAGCTAAAATCCGTCCAAAAATAATTATAAAAAAATGTATTTTCAAAAATGCTCCATTTTAGTTACTTTTTTGTAATAAAAGCGTTCTCGAGTTCATTATCAGATTCCCTTTTTTTCTTGCCTTCTTATAGAGTTAGAACACGAAAAAGTGTGAAGTCAAATTGTCCTATCTTAAAAATAATCGCATCCATTCTATTCAAAAAATATTTGGAATTGATTTTTACGTTTTTCATTAAAAAAATTATCATTTTATCAATGAATGCCATGAAAAAGGTAATTTTAAGTAGATACTGAAATTGCCTTCACGTCAATTAAAGTGCCGTCTGAATCAAAGCGTAAAGCACTGTTCCGTGTTTTCAATGTTTTAGCAATATCCGGAAAAATTATTTCTGCTATATGGAAACTGTTCATTAGTACTAGTTTCGAAATCAAAACCGTCACATTTTTCTTTTTTTGAATTCATACTTTCATCCTTGCTGCCGTAAAACTTTTTGATTAAATTCATAATCGAACTGAACGGAAGTAACTTGAAATGATCAACAAATAATCACAAATATCAGTGTTTTGACAGTAACGTAGGCGCACAATAACTGCACTTATAATAACTAAAAAAAACAAACAACTAGGGTAAAATCACCGGTTTTGGCTATGGTATGTTATGTATGAAAAATAATTGTTTTCCTTCTTTCGAAAAATATGTAACTGAATCAGTCAGAGATCGGATGATTTCGCTTATATTCTGCATTAACATTGAGCTTAAATAATAAAACTATGTTATTTTGTTTACTTATTTTCCAACCGAAAAACTTCTCTAGGCTCCTATTTTGGCCAGAGTGTTGCTAAATTAATCACTTGAAGCTCCTATATTGGCCAATTCGCGAAAAAGTTCAAGTCACAGCATTTTATAATGTAATTGGGCCATACCATCCAGATATATTTTATCAGCAGATAATCCTAGTTAGGCCGTTACAAATTTAATGTCTATTCTATGTCATCCTCCTCCCTTATTCAAAAATTTTGAAAATTGAAGGTGAAGAGAAAAAAGTTCAAGCCTTTCTGTTATTATCAACGTATGCGGTAAAACAATGGACTTTTTTGGATGGTGGTAAAAAATAACTAAGAGAGATAATTTAGTTTGATAAATTTTCCATGGAAGGTAATTATATTATATTACTTGCAAAAAAATCTAGCGCCTTGCGAGTAGCCTTCCGGCAGTCAACCAGAACATTCGCCATGGCGGACGAAAACATAGTTGTGGACGTTTTTGAGTGCTTTCTTCGTTTTATTTATGAATTCCTCCACGGCTTTCGAGACAAAATCGTTGGAGTTGATCTTACGCTTCAGATTAGCCCAGAAATTTTCGAAGGGGCGCAGCTGGGAGGCAGTATCGCCGACTCGAGTACCACATCAATCATCCCTAAAGTGCCCTGCCAGTCGTTGCTATCCACAGGGTGAGATAGGTCTCGTCGTCCATCAGCACCGCGACGTCAGTATTTGCCGGGAAAAACGCTTTGATCATCTTATTCAACCGCTGCCGCTTCTTGACATTTATATTCATGTTCGCCAGGTACTTTTTCACTGTTTGGACGGTTGCACCAACATCCCGGCCAAGCGGATGCACCGATGTAGCTACTTTTCTCTCGATCTTCTTGTCGCTCAAGGTCTCCGGCCGTCCGGAACCGAGCTTTCTTTCGATGCTCTGATTATACATTCCAGAATGGGTATATCCGGCGTCCGTGATGTCCGTTTTCCACGCGACGGAGCACCGTCCTTCGAAAGGGCACACTTCCGAATGAAGCAGGTTCATTGTTTACGCCATTATGGTTAGAGCTCGACTGATAGAGCTGTCAAATTTTTACTGTTGACTCATGGGTTACTAAGATTGATGCTGCATAAGTAGTTTCGTCAGTACGTATGAAAGTAAACCTATAAAAAATCGACTTTTTTTTTCAATGCGTACGTTATTCAAGATATGTTCCAGTTTTAGTTTATTTATAAACATTTATTTAAATCAAATCATTGATGCATTGACAAATTTATAGCATTTATTATAATTTTGCTTCATTGCTAAATATCAACACTTTTTTAATCTTTCTCTAGAGCATTCTCACCTACTTTTACTTATGCGTCCTGAGCATCCGTAGTGGTGCATAGGGCCGATTTGTAAGATGTCCATCTTGGGTGGCTGCCCATTTTAGCTATGAACTGGGCCCAGGTCAGATTCCTATCGAGTTATTTGATTCCCTTGATGAGACTGGGTCGCTACCAGGCGTTTCCGCTCCTTCGAAATGTGTGGCCGATCCATCCCCACTATCGTTCCCAAATTTCTATTGCTATCGGCTTTCGATGGCACCGTCGATGAAGCTCTGCATGTGAGAGCCTTGTACCGCGCTTTGATGAGCTTGACGATTTTATCTGGGACTCTTTTGCGTCTCAAGGCGCTCCACAGATTTTCGTGAATAAGTCGCTCAAAAGCTATTTCTTAGTCAAAAAAATCGGAACTCGAAATTCTGTTTTATTATACAGAGACTTCGCGGTGTACAGGACAATTGCAGGGCTAGCGCAACGATCCTACTGCCATTAACACTAACACTAACCAAATACCAAATATAGGGACTCTTGGAATTCATTGACCTGCTCCAGGATCATGCGGAGTGTGACAGGCGTTTTGCGCTGAAATCGTTGCCGTAAAATCAGTCCATCTCCATACATTTCTCTGTCGGTTTCTGTAACGATTCGAAGGTTTCAGAGACAGTAGGTGGTATGGCAGAGCTGAATGCCACCACGGGTCGGTAATTGGCGATTACTGAAGGCCACGGAAGTGCTCACTGCTAGCAAGCAGTCCCGGACCATCAGCGGGAGCTAGCCTAGGTCGTGGCGAGATTCAGGCACTGGGCCGCTGAATTCTCGCAAAAGCCACACTGGCCGGAAGCAGCTCCGACGGAGCGAGTAGTGCCGCTCCCACCACCCAAATGCACTATACCGGCCATTGGGACTGATGCCAGTAATGTTTCCAATTACGGCAACTGGTCGCATCACTATAGGATAAGAGTCGGATTTCGTTTTCGTACCATGATTTTGGGCTGGCACCTGCGCCGAGCTCCCTTAGTAATGTCGTGTGATAACGGCTTGAAACGGCGAGATTACAACCGGTGCAGGGGTCTCCGTCCCGTAAAACCTGGCAGGCCTTCCAGTACGTTCCGAGTCCATTGCCGGGTGGGAACCCGGCAGGAGTAGGATCAGATGTCTTTTCCTGACTTGCGCCGGTCGGGGGTGTCATAGTTGCCCATAAGGCGCTATGGCAGCCGCCCCTAGCCATGGCCTCACTGCTCCGGCATAGACTACCTTGGGACCATTTAGGCGACTACTCCATTATGGATAAGGATAGCGGCTGGTAGGGGGACCCAATAAACAAAAATGTTGAACTCAAAAACAAAAGAGACGGGTGCGGAGGGGTTACCAAATCCCTTCGCACGAGGTGGCATCCAGCGGTCTCCGCAGAAGAAGGCGGAGACGGATGCGGCGAAGTCTGGAGGTGGAAAAACGGCGAATCCGTCGGTGTCCACACCAGACATCTCGGTAGACGGTCCCTTGCTAGTCAAGGCCGTCGAAAGGTGTATGGACACGCGGCCAAGAGTGGCGGCGCTGTCTGAACAACTCGATGCCATAATCGAGTTCTTGGCGAACAGGCGAAACATCGCTGGCGACCTGAAGCAGAGCCTCCTCCTGCTTCGGAGCACCATTGATGAAGCCAGAAAGGAGCACGAAGAACTCGTAGCTCGGGTGAAGGCGGCCGAGAAAGCGGCCAGGACCGGGAGGGCGACTGCATCTAAAGAGGTGCAGACAGACGCCCCCTCGTTCGCGTCGGTCTGCTCCACGGGGCAGGTCGCTAAGCGAACGAGGCAGTCCCCGGGGGAAACGGCCCCCGGGAACACCAAGAAACGATTGGTCGTGCTACTCCCACGGGAACACACGCCAACCGGTTCAAGGTCCACCGCGGAAAAGGCACAGGTGGAGGCTACGGGCAACCCTTGGACTACCGTAGAGGGTAGGAAGCGTCGGGAAGGTGCGACGCGACATGATGGCGGAGCGGCCAGAGGACCAAAAAAGGTCAAAAAGGCGCGGAGTAGGGGTGATGCCCTCATACTCAAGACGGATGGGTCGAAGTACTCAGATGTCTTGAAGAAGATGAGGGGGGAAACCCAGCTCAAGGATCTGGGGGCGGATGTGCGGAGTATCCGCCGATCTCGCACTGGCGAGATGATACTTGAGCTCCGGAAGGACGCCAAGAACAAGGGGGCTACCTACAAAACGGTAGCTGAAAAGGTCCTAGGGAAGGAGGTGCAAGTGCGGGCACTCACCTCAGAAGTGACTCTCCAGCTTAAAAACCTGGACGAAATCACTGAGGGGTGCGACATTGCACAAGCCCTAAAAGCGAAGTGCGGGGTGGAGGTGGCTAAGGAGTCAATCCGCCTCCGCAAAGGTCCGGCGGGGACCCAGATAGCTACCTTCCGACTACCGTCGGCGGACGCTAACCTGGCCCTGAAAGAGGGCAAGTTGAAGGTCGGCTGGTCTGTATGTCCTCTGGGCATACTACAGCAACCAGACATTTGCTTCCGGTGCATTGAGGGCGGACATAAGTCCTGGACCTGCAAGGGGCCCGATAGGAGCCAGCTGTGCAGGCGTTGTGGAGATGCAGGCCATAAAGCAAAGGACTGTGTGGAGTCTCCCAAGTGCATGGTATGTTCCGGGAAACGGGACGCCAAACACTTTATGGGAGGCCCCAGGTGCCCAGCCGGTAAGCCGGCTGCGAAACCACGGGCGTAAGGGTGACGCAACTGAACCTGAACCATTGCTTCGCGGCTCAGCAGCTGCTACACCAAGCAGCCACTGAGTCGTTGTCGGACATCGCCGTCATATCGGATCCCTACCGTATCCCTCCCGGAAACGGTAATTGGGTTGCGGATAGGTCCAGTTTGGCGGCCATATGTACGACGAGCAAGTTCCCGGTTCAGGAGGTTGTCTCAACCTCAGAAGAAGGGTACGTAGTTGCTAAGGTAAACGGAGTGTTCTACTGCAGTTGCTATGCTCCGCCACGTTGGTCTACCGAAAGGTTCACCCAGATGGTCGACCTCCTATCCATGGAGCTAACGGGCCTAACGCCGTTGGTGGTGGCGGGCGACTTCAACGCTTGGGCTGTTGAGTGGGGAAGTCGCTTCACGAACCAGAGGGGCCAGATCCTGTTGGGGGCTTTTGCAAAGCTCAACCTAGATCTGGCCAACGTTGGGAACAAAAGTACATTTAGCAGAAATGGTGCGGAGTCGATCATCGACGTGACGTTCTCCAGCCCAGGACTGATCAAGAACTGGAGGGTAGACGATGGCTACACTAATAGCGACCACCAGGCGGTCTGTTATAGTGTAGACAACAACGAGAGGCGGCAAGCGACGGGTAGAGCCAACACTCCGACCGTTCGCGGGTGGAAGACATCGCACTTTGATGCCGAGGTATTCGAAGAGGCAATGAGAAGGGAGCGCGAGGGGGGCAGTTGGCTCCGCCCGACTGCTGACCAACTAGTTGCTATGCTATCGCGGGCGTGCGACGCCACCATGCCTAGGACTCGCCAACCTAGGAATGGAAAGCTACCGGTTTACTGGTGGACGGACGCGATAGCCGACCTTCGCAGTGCGTGCCTCCGTGCAAGACGGAGGATGCAGCGTGCGCGAAACGAAGAAGAGAGGACAGAGCGCCGCGCAGCATTCAGTTCGGCAAGATCGATGCTAAAGAGTGCGATAAAGGCCAGCAAGAGGGCCTGCTTCGATAGGCTATGTGCGAGTGCCAATACAAATCCGTGGGGTGACGCCTACAGGATCGTAATGGCCAAGACTAAAGGCGCGCTGGCGCCTGCAGAGCGATCACCAGCGATGCTGGAGCGTATCATCGAGGGACTCTTTCCACGCCACGAGCCAAGTCCTTGGCCTCCGGCAGTCGAGTCTCTCGTCCGACGTTCCAGTATCTCAGACATAGACCAGAGATGGTCGGCCAACCTGCCGAGCATCCAATCCGTGAGCGACGACAGCCGTGTCGAGGCAGGGGAGGAGGCAAGGGTTACGAATGAGGAACTCATCGTGATCGCCAAATCCCTAAAGGTGAGCAAGGCACCGGGACCGGATGGTATCCCTAACCTGGCGATCAGGCTGGCGATAAAAACGGCCCCCGGGCTGTTCAGAGCAGTCATGCAGAGGTGCCTGGATGACTGTCTCTTTCCGGACAGGTGGAAGCGGCAGAGACTGGTCTTATTGCCGAAGGCTGGGAAACCGCCAGGGGACCCATCGGCATATAGGCCTATCTGCCTGCTGGACACCGCGGGCAAGGTGCTTGAGAGGATCATCCTCAACAGACTGGTGAGGTACACGGAGGGTGTACACGGTCTGGCAAGTAACCAGTTCGGCTTCCGGAAGGGCAGGTCCACGCTGGACGCAATCTCTTCCGTCATCAAGACGGCGGAGGTAGCAATCCAGCGCAAGAGAAGGGGAATACGCTACTGCGCAATCGTCACGCTCGACGTGAAGAATGCGTTCAAAAGTGCCAGTTGGGACTCCATAGCGCTCGCGCTCAGGAGCATCCATGTACCGGTGTCGCTGTACAAGATTCTGGAAAATTATTTCCAGAATCGAGTACTTGTTTACGACACGGAGGAGGGTCAGAAGTGCGTCCCAATTACCGCAGGAGTTCCGCAAGGTTCTATCCTGGGCCCGGTGTTGTGGAATGTCATGTATGACGGAGTGTTGAAACTCAAGTTCCCTGTAGGGGTTGTGATCGTCGGCTTTGCAGACGACATAACGCTGGAGGTTTACGGCGAGTCTATCGAGGAGGTCGAGTTGACGGCCGCGCACTGTATACGCAAGGTCGAGGACTGGATGCGCTCCAGGAATCTGGAGCTCGCGCATCATAAGACGGAGGTCACGGTTGTGAACAACCGTAAATCGGAGCAACAGGCGGTGGTCAGAGTCGGAGACTGCACCATCACCTCGAAGCGATCCCTGAAGCTCATGGGGGTTATGGTGGACGACAAGCTCACGTTCGGGAGTCACGTCGACTATGCCTGTAAGAGGGCCTCATCGGCTATTGCAGCACTATCTCGTATGATGTCCAATAGCTCAGCGGTTTATGGCAGCAAGCAAAGACTTCTTGCCAGCGTGGTTTCGTCCATACTTAGGTATGGTGGGCCAGTGTGGTCCAGAGCGCTAGGTACTAACAGTTACCGTGGTAAACTGGAAAGTACCTACAGGCTCATGTGCCTGAGAGTTGCGAGTACGTATCGTACGGTGTCATACGATGCAATCTGTGTCTTGTCCGGCATGATGCCTATCAGCATCGCCATCAAGGAGGACAGAGAGTGTTTCGACCAACGTGACACAAGGGGCATACGAGGTACCAGAAGGTCATTCTCGATGCTCCGTTGGCAGCGGGAATGGTCCAACTCCACAAAGGGCAGATGGACGCACCGACTCATACCGGAGATATCCGGCTGGGTCGGGAGACGACATGGTGAAGTGAACTTCCACCTGACACAAATCCTGTCAGGCCATGGTTGTTTCAGGCAATATCTGCACAGGTTCGGACACGCGGTGTCCCCCATGTGTCCCGAGTGCGTGGAGGAGGAGGAGACTGCTGAGCATGTCTTCTTCGTATGCCCCCGTTTCGCAAGAGCGAGGAGCAACATGATGGCTGTGAGCGGGCCTGGCACTACTCCGGACAATCTAGTCCGGAGGATTTGCGACGACCCGGACATCTGGAACGCGGTCTGTGCGGCCGCCTCTCAGATTGTTCTGGAGCTGCAACGTGTGGGGCGGGTCAACCACCAACACGCCAGTGGTAGCTAATTACCAGTCTCCAGGTAGTTAGCTAGGAGGTTATAAGAGTAAAGAGGGTGCATCACGCACAAAAGCCACTCCCCGACGTAATACTTAACCGTCGTTCCGGGAAGACCAGGGCTGGAGACTGGAGGGGTTTTAGTGGGTCGGGACAGGGATCAGTAGGTGTCTGGGCGAGTGTAACTACCCCAGCATCTCTCCCCTAGTCTCATCCCCACACCCTGAGTTCTCTTCTCAGGTGTCTGTTTGCAGATTTCCCCGCCACCTTTAAAAAAAAAAAAAAGAGACAGTAGGTGGTTGGCCTAAGGCCTCCCATCCCCGTGTAGCTTTCGGAGAAGAGCATTCCATATTGAGCCGCTGGATGTCAGCCAGACGCTGTTCGAGCCGCACCTCCAGGATGAACAGACGCTTGGGTTGGCGAAGCATTACCTCTATGGACGAAGATGGTTACCGCGTCAATGATCGAATCTCTCGTAGCTGTCGTCGGATTGACAACATTATTGATCTTGTTTCAGCTGGCAGTTTATTGTATTCATATGACTCGTGGATGAGTGATATAGGTACTCGTGGGGACCGAAGTCAGGTTGCCGATCCTACCAGGTCGTCAACTCACCATTTGAAGCCCTTCAATACCTATCCATTTGGGGTAATCCTTCCCTGAATCGAATTTAAGTCTCTGTTTTGGGAATATCTGGAACATGTTTCTGAGAGATCATAATTACACTTTTATTTTCATGAACGTTTTTCGGGACCTTTTCCCTGAGTAATTTTGCAGAATTCGATTAACTGGTCATTTACTCGAGGGTGTCCGGAACATGTTTGGATTTTTATTCCTTTTTTAGTTTCCGATCCTATAGTCCTATAGTTCATTCAATGCATTCGTTGCAACTGATGTTCCAAGTTCACTGTCGATGAACGTTGTAAAGTAAGTTACATATTGAGCACGGCAGCTTTTGATCAGTTGTTCCATCTCGTAACGAATGGTACCGTGGCAACGGGACACATTTGTTTCAAGTAAGTTCCACTAACTAAGGTTTGAATCGCAGTTTTCTCGAGGAAAAATGGGTGAAATTGACTTGTAGAATGCCTATTTGAACGATCAACTGAAGGAAACTCCATCATCCAAATTTAACCGTCTAAAACCAAAATTGCAGGTCAGGTTTTTTAGGCTTTTGCCTAACTGCATGATTTTCGCATGCTTTTGTGATGTAAGTGACGTTGTCCGTTACAAAGGCAAGAACTACATCGAAATCACTGAAAAACCTTATCATTATTTTAAATATGCTTTGAGACAGTGTTTAGCATTGACGTGATGCAAATAAATAATATCAGCTGTAACAGATCCCATTTTTTCCTGTTTAGAAGTCGTAACAGGAAGAATAAATATTACATGAAGTACAAACCGGTCTTGTGAAACGCTGGCCTCATGCAATTTTAACTCGATTTTCAAGTTTCTGTTAATTTTGCTCAAACACTTTCAGAAGGTACTCCTTCCGGAGGTGAGACTGATTTGGAATGCTTGTTAATGATGTCTTTCTTGGAAAAATCCAAAGTTACATTGCACAGAGAGCGAAATGCAGTACACCTTCAGAGTCCGGCTTCAAACGATTTTCACACGAAATGTTAATTACTTTTTTTATATTTTCATGCAAAAGTTGTTATTATGAGCGGAGAAAATAACCAAAATCTAGCTATTTTCTTGCAGAATGCCACTTTTTATTCCCATGAAAACAAAACACAAATATCAAAACAATATACGTGGCCGGTTTGTTCGAAGGTGGGCGTGAGATAATGAGAGAGGAATTACTGTTATTTACAGAGACTATACACTACAGCAGTGATGCCACATTTTCATCTGTATTTAGGAGCTCAAAAAATCTTATCATCATGGTAAAATTTGAAAAAATCTGTAAAATAAAATTTGCATATGTACTGGACATATCCTTCTCGTAAAAAATGCAATATAGCTTGTTTAACATTTTTTCCGTGATTCATTCATGCACACGTTTATTCGTAACATATGAATATAATAAAACCTTCGACACGCTCCACCGCATTTGAGTTAATTTATGTTTTTCAACTATATGTTATGTTTTTCAACTATATAAACTGTTATGTTTTTCAACTGGAGGAGGACTGGCAACAAGGCCCGCTAAGTGTCGTGCGTGTTTTATCTCTACGTGAAATTTAGCTAATTTAAGCTGTTTCCCCCCAAATAATATTAGTATACAGTGAATTTTATAAATTAAGTTCTGTTGGCTACCGGAACAGTGAAAAAAGGAGTCACCGGGAAATTCTAAGCAAGCTAAGTAACAATTTATTTTGTAAATATGTGGTGTGTTTTGCAGTCGGTTATTCGAGACGCACAAAAAACACTGACGAATAAAGTATGCTCACAGCGCCTCCTGTAAGCGGATAGAAAAGCGAGAGGTGTACATGAAAAAGTTGCGACCTGCATATTTTCCACTCATATTATTGCGTGCGCGTTAGGCAATTCCATTTTACCATTTTACGAACTGCTAGAGTAGGATACACGGTATTTGCTGTTCCATGTTTTCTATGAGAATATTTTCCATGAATTGAGTTCTGAAACGTCTCGTAAAATAGTCTATAGCCGTGTAAGGTCGTTTCTATTGCGCTCAAACTGTGAATCGTCGCATCGCGGTACTCTATTTTTTCCACTTTTTGCTGATAACGTTCGTGGTTGTGATAAATGCGTGAACGTGTGGATGATTTGTTTAGATGATTTTACGCGATGAATAGTCGTAGAAAAGAGCGAGACATCTATGCAAGCGCGGCAGCGTTTTTATAATAACCTATTTCAATTCATGTTTTCAGTCACTGGAAGGAGCAAAACAATAACTATTGATGTGTCATGAAAGAGTCTTTTTTAGACCTTCACTCTTTTTGGGAACACAATATAACGGACACTTTTCATATGTTCTTCGAATCCGTTTTATTTTTCGCGTTTTCCACTTTAACAATATGAAAATTTCAGCTATGGAAGGCAGTCAACCGAGATTTTCTTCACATGCTTCTTGTTGTATTTTATAATTCATTTTTAAGAATCTCACATTATATATGATCATATCTACAATGTTTAGATGACTTTATACGGTGAATAGTTGCGATGGAATGTTGTTGTAATAATTTATTTCCATCAATATGTTCAGCCGCCGAAAGCAGCACAATAACTACTATAGAATTTTCATGAATTAGTCTAATATAAGTTCATCTATTCTATTTTAGCACAACATGACGGATCATTTTCATATGTTTTTCGAATCTCTTTTAAATATTTCTTTTGCGTTTTCTGCGTTAAAAATTTGAATATTTCAGCTATGCAAGGCAGCCAACCGAGATCTTCTTTACATGTCATATTACTTCTTTTTTTTTTTAGAATTCATCTTCATTAATCTCACATTATTTGTATATGATCATATTTATATTGTTACATCAATCCAATTAAATCATGGTCATATCACTTATCAAAGTGAATCCTGATCAAAAACCTACCCCACTAACAAAAACTCCCTTCCGTAGTCTTTGTAGGGATGCAGAGGTATACTCGATCTCTAACAAAACAAAGACTACATTCTAACACTCCTTCCTTATTGAAGGCTTCGTGCGGTACTGGCATAACTCGAAATTCAGAGTTCGAAGAGAAACGGGATTGAAAAGTTTGCGTTTAAAATTACCTTTATCGTCTCCAAGAAATCTACGAGCAAGTTAAAAACTTTCAAAGACACATCAACTGATAACTCAGTTTTTTTTGTGGATTTTGAAACAAGTCTTTGTGAAATAAAATTTAATAATATTTGGTATCATTTGACTGCAACATGGAAAACTTTTGAGTTGTGCCGGTATTGCACGAAACCGACGATATCCCCATCTGACTGTAAGGACGTGGCCGACGCCGTTATTGGTCTATAAAAAATCGGGTCATTGAATGATGCACAGTGAGAAGGAATTACCACTCCCAGTCGTTCTTTCAGTTGATTCATTGTGCATCTTGAGTGGCTCGGACCCATCACGGAGTAGCAACCATTGATATGTACAGTCAGAACTAAGCTAAGCTAAGCTAAGCTAAGCTAAGCTATATAAACTGTTATGTTTTTCAACTATATAAACTATATAAAGAACCAAAAAAATCTGTATAAATCTGAATTATATCCAGAAAATCTGTAATCTGTATATGCAGATATCTGTGTGAAAAATACGCAAAAAATCTGTATAAATGCAGATAAATCTGTATATGTGGCATCACGTGAGTTTGTACACTACAGAGCCGACAGGACTTGCTCACCATTATGGTTTTGTCAAGACAAAACTCGGGAACTACCCGAGCAAAATGACACAGCATTCTCCATTTTGATGTAACGTTTATACTCACGATGAGCGTCTTATCGGCTCTGTAGTGTACAGTCTGAACTGTTTTTTCTTTTTTTTTTTTTGGAAGGGGGGATGAAACTTAAAAGTTTACATAAAATGTTGCTGTTGTTGTTGCTGTTATTACGTGTTAAACGTGATTTAAAAAAAATATCGTCGTCCTTCGGTTTTCAAATCACGAATTAAAACTGCTTGAGATCTGCTTGAAATTTATTAAATGACAGTTCACCCATGTACTAATTCAATATTCTTTAATTTTCATGTGAAAATCGAAGGACAACGACACAAAAAATTTCAAACTCACGTTTTGCTCAAAAAATTTCACTCTTTTAGCTGATATATGAAAATCACCCAATTAAAAAAAATCTGCAACAGCCAAGCGTCTCAATCTCACAAAATCAGTAGAAGTTTGAAGAAAGTTACGTGAATCCTGCCGTGCGAAGATTACGACAACCGCCAAACAACTAGAGTGGCGACCATCAAATTTCAAGAATTGAGAATGTTAGCAACATTGCCAATTGTAAGGCGGTATTGCTATACTATTATTTTGCCGTTCTACACATAATTATCCCTTGTTTCAAATCATGTAAACGAAAAAACAATGTGAGTAGGTACTTCGTGGCACTACTGAAATAGTGAATATGTGAGTTTGTGTGACGAATTTGAATAGAAAATATCTAGTGGGACTAATATTCGTAAAAAATTATCGAGAGGACAAGCAAATTTGATACTGTATTTGAAGACTTACAGAAGAAACAATGGTATTTTCGAAAGTTTTACAAAAATATACAAAGCAGTTTCACAAAAAAGTCCCAGTTTTAAAATTTTTTAATCGTCATTTTTGATTTGGCTGAAAATTTACATAGATGATTCCATAGGCAAGAGATTTTTTAAATTTTTTGGAACACGGCTCATTTTTGAGAAGCTATTGAAAAATGCTATTTTGAGAAGGTTTTGATGATTACGAATATTATTAGGGCCCAAACTGTTTGTTTGATCGTTATGACGTCTTCGGCAAAGTTGTAGATAATAATTTTGTCTTTCCGAAAAAACTATACACTCTAAAAAAATAATGTTTTTTTTTATAAAAAAAGTTGAATGTTAAGTAAAAACTAAAAATTAACTATCTTAAAAAACTCATTTTTTTAAATCTATTCTTCATATAAAAACTAAAAGAAAATACCTAAACAATGTAACTGGTCCGATCATGGAGAAATCAGGGTAAAAAAGTTATAAATTTTAGAAAAAATATTGATTTTCTTTTTTTACAGGGTATATTTTTTATGGAAGGACAAAATTATTATCTACAACTTAGTCAAAGACACTATGGCAATCAAACAAACCGTTTCGACTGTAAAATAATTTCTATTTGCCCATAGAGTGCTCTATAGGAAATTAAAAATATTTCTACAGCCAAATCAGTTTGTTTGATTGGCAGTGTCTTAAGCAAAATTGTAGAAAAAAATTTTGTCCTTCCATAAAAATATGCCCTTAAAAAAAATTGAAAAACTTTTGGACCGGTTGCGTTGTTTAGGTTATCTTTTGTAGTTTTTTTATAAAATGATAAGATTTTTAAAAAATAAGGTTTTTCAGATAACTAATTTTTAATTTTTATTTTAACTTTTTAAAAAAAAAATTTTTGCAGTGTATAGTTTTTTCGGAAAGACAAAATTATTATCAACAACTCCGGAGTGATTTGCGATAAGGGCGCAACTGGCAAAAGATATGCATTGGGGAATATCAGTTTGAAAATTTGCAAGTACATTTTCAAATCGTGATTTCAAAGGAAGTGACTAACATTAACATCAATACCAAAAATCGACGTAAAATAAACCTGGCTTATAGTTTCCTAACAATACTACATTAAATTTGTGCATTTATGGCTTAAATCTGCGCTTTACTTATAACCTTTTTCTAATGAGCCCTAAAGCATTCTGACAACGAGATTCGCCCACCTCTATTTCGCCTTAAAGCATTCTGACAACGAGATACGCCCATCTTTCTTTCGCCTTGTTTTTATCTTTTCTTCAGTTGCGCCTCTTTAAATGCGCCTTTATTTTGAAAACAGAAGTTGATCCGCCCTTTATTGTCGCCCGTTTACGGAATATTTCGCAAGAAAGCCCGTTGTTTCAAAACATTGTAAAGGGCCTAGTTCCAAAGTATCTTTTGTTTTGGGTAAACTGTTTTGTCGCATTTTACTAAAAACCTGATTTGAATAATTTTATCGATTTATACAAAAGAAAGGATTCTTGCCATGAATTGTGTGAGTCCTTTCGAAACCAATGGTGTAATAAAACGATTTGTTTACATTTTGTTAGTTGCGCCCTAAACGCGAATCACTCCGGAACTTTCCCGAAGACGTCATAACGATTTAACAAACAGTTTGGGCCCTAAAAATATTTGTAATTATCAATACCTTCGCAAAATAGCATTTTTCAATAACTTCTCAAAAATGAGTCGTGTTCCAAAAAACCTTTGCAAAGTTTCAGCGAAATCAAAAATGGTCCATTAAACTGGTTGCCCTTTTTTGTGGAATTGCACTCCATAAAAATAGACCCTTTGGTGTTAAAAAACGAAAATCGACTAAACGCAACATGGAAAATTTTTGATAGCAAGAATTTTTGTTTTTTGTACCCTTGCTGTTTTTCTTTCGCTACACTTCACGGTAAATCAGGGCTCGATCCAAAATGGTAGAAAATGCTTTGGAGAATCAAAAGAGGCATCAACAGCGATTAGTAGAGTTCAAAAATATGGTTCAATAAACCTTAAAAAAAATAATTCGAAATTCCTTTGTAACAGAATACGGTTGGTTACTTAGAGAATTGTATTGAAATACGAACTTATTTTATTTATTTATAGGAAAAGTAAAAAAATTAGCATCAACCGAGTGCTCCATAGGACAAAGGGAAAAAGAATATGTATTTGCAGTAAACAATATGAAAACAGGAAACAACACCTATGTCACTTCTATAAGTGAGGTTCGTAAGGCTCAAATGATGTTGTATCAATTTCCAAAAACTAAAAACCTATCATCGAAGATTTTTGACATACCAAAAAAGAACAATTGTTCGCAAAACCTACGTACCATTGCGATTTATTTTACTGGCAAACTTACAAGTCACAAAGCTGCACTGTGAATCGAAATTGTAATCGCACATATGTGAAAACGTCTTGTATCAATGCCCAAAATGGGCCTCTCCAGATTGCCGAAATTCCTTTTGAATCTGCGGAGCAATGTTTTATTCATGAATCGAGCCAAACAATTTATAAATAGCGTAAATATTTTGCGCTTCCTAAAAGGATTCGATCAAACAAAAGCAACCTACTGGCCGTATCGGTTCGATTTGTCCCTGCTGCTCCATTTTAATTGACCGAATTTTCTTTTGCTGCCGTGCTTCGCCGCTCAACACGTAACCCCAAAAACCGGCCCGAACCGTCTGTCTGTTGTGTCCACAGGTAACTTCGCGTGTGGATATGTTTTTCCGCTGCTGAAAACCAGAAGCTACTGTTCGGAATTTCCAAACCAAATCAATCGCCGCTACCGGCGTGGCAGGACAATGATCCATAAATTGTTTCGAAGAAAATCACCCGAAAAAATGCCGCTTTCTTCTGGAGCTCGACAGCTGGCAACACTGGTTCCATTAGTGCTGTCGTCGCTCTGACCGAGACAACAAAAAAGACAGCCAAAAAAATACCACGCCGAAACCGATAACCAATCACGTCGCGCGTCGCTTTCCACGACCGTCCGGCGGTCACCCGAAACTTTCCGCTGCACGCATGCTCCGCCAAAAGCCGGACGTTCGACCTATACGCCTACTTTTCCGCGAGCCCACAATTGGGTGTTTGCGTGAATGTGTCTGCCTGGCTGTGTGTGTATGTACGCGCGAGCCCTTTTAAAAAGCACTTTGTCACGAAACAAGCTTCAAGTTTGCGAACGGTGTTTCGGATTTTCGTCCTCTTATTTACTGCCATCACATCGCCTACTGCTGCGGTATGTCCTTCGGTAGGTTGCGGGATTTTCTCTCGTTGTGCGATTTTTTTTCTTCTCGCCTCGCTTCGCTCGGAGGCTGGCACAATGCCCTTTGGTACATATTCGTGTTGTGGAGGATGTGGTGATGTAGGGAGGAGATGGAGGGGTCGGTCAAAAAGAAGAGCAACAAAAAGTGAAGCAAAAATCAGCCAGCCGTTGGCCAATAAATGAAATTCGCCTTATTCACCTCATTTAAAATATTTTGCGAATCAAGAGTTTGGGTTGGACAGGAGTAGGACGAGAAGGAAGAGGGTTAACGTACGGAAACCTGATTCGACGACGACGACGACGACGACGGCGATGGTTGCAGTGAAAACTTCGATATGGGAGTTTTTTCTTTCCAACTTGTTGCAGAATTATTTTTTAAATGATTGAAGCCGTCGTTGCTCGTTCCAGGGGTTGCCAGTTTGATGTGATATTCACAACAGTTGATTGAACGTTTGAAGGGTTCAACTTACCGGATCATGTTTATGTCCCTATCATACATACAATGTATATTAATAAATTTTCTTGTTTCACCTACCACCTTAAATTAATTTACCTTACTGAGCCTACACTTGAAGAGATTGGCCATAATTCGTACGACAGGCTTGGCGGGTAGCAAAGGATACCAACAAATCTGTAAATAGTGAAATGGAAATTCAAGCAGGATTACTTAAGCGTCATTCTTATCGATCTGCTGCTTACAACACATAATTATACTTTTTTCAATTATCCTTTTTTTTTAAATGTAAATTAATTTCATTCCTATTCTACACTGTTAAATGAACAGCTTGATGGGTCAGTTTTCAATGCGGTTTGACTGTTACTCTGGTGATATTCTTGCGAAACATTTTCGCTTAGGGAAATATTATTCAAGACATATCTTGGACCTTCACTGGTCCGCCCTGACGAAAAATTGTTTTTAAATCATCGCACCAAATCTTTTTAATCACACTTCATTGACAGATAATGGTAACTTCGTTTATGTTTTGAACTTTGTGCTTTTTTCTTGTAAATCAATTGTGTGCCTATTGCGATGGTCTCTTGATCTCTTGATATGAATTGAAATACACAAAAAAAAAGTATCTGCAATACTTCCTCCAGTGGACTACCCTAACGAAGAACATTCTTCTAACTCAACTTCTATTAACATAAATCGGAATAAATAAATGTTTCTCGTGATTCGTGGCTTGGATTAAACAATAACTCGAAAACAGAATATTTTTGGGCTTACTAAAATGATCAATCTCTTTTGAGTTTAAGTCTCAACTTTAACAACCAGACCGATTTTTCTGCTCATTCAAATTCACTCGATTAAACTCACCTGCAAACAGTGAAACCAATGTCCGCACGTGTGCCACGTCTTCCCAATCAGGAACACCCCATTCCGGGCGACCTGCTCCGCACTCAGCACAAACACGTACCAGGGCATTCTGTCGTAGAACGTCCGGCTCAGGTTCGTCTTAACCATAGCCGGTGTGACGAGCTGACACTCGACACCAGACCCACGCAGTTCCTCCTGCAGTGCCAAGCTCAGGCTGTACATAAACGACTTGGTCGCTCCGTAGGCACTCATGTACGGCGACGGAACGGTCGCGGAAGTCGAAGCGATATTAATCACAATTCCCTTCCGGCGATTTTTCATCTCCGGTAGGACGATTCGTGTCAGCATCGCCGTTGACATGATGTTGATGTGAATCAGATCAAGCAGGTCCGATTCCAGCATTCGATCGAATAAACCAAGCTGCGGCAAAAATCCCACGTTGTTCACTAACACAACCACAAAATAGAATTTCAGCGTATAGCGAAAAACATCAGAAGCACTTTGCACTCACCCAGCAATCCTATATCAAATCCGGCGAGCTCCTCTCGTAACTTATCGTAGATTTCTGGTCCATTGGAAAAGTCCACCGCGATCCATTTCGTTCCAACGCCGTACTTTTGTTCGATTTCGTAAGCGACCTTGATCAGCTTAGACTCCGTTCGTGAAATAAGCAAAATATTTAGTCCTTTTCGTGCCAAATTTTCGGCGTAACACTTGCCAATCCCATCGGTTGCACCCGTTACAACCGCCCACGGTCCGTATCGATCGATAAGCTTTTCCCTCAGCACCAGACAGCGAATCGAACCGATCACAATTCCGCACAGTGGGGCCAACACGTAATGAAACAGCCACAGGAAGCAAGCGTACGCTCCGGCTAAACAGAGTAAATCTTTCACGATCGCGATCATTTTTCTAACTAAATCCCTAGATTGAAAAAGCTACTACTGCGTGCGAACGAAACAACTCGCGTTGGACGTCTACAAGAAGTATCATATGCCTAATAATAATTTTACCATTGCATAAGCTTCTAGCCTAGGTAGAGTATGTGGAAAATTGATCCGCCCCTTCCCCCGGACAATAACAGTACTCAGAGGAAAAAAAGTGTTTGGTCACTGCGTGGCTATTGTTAATGGAACGTAATTGTTGAACATCTTCGCCAGTAATGACGTATCAATCTGCGCCGGTCGGGGTTTGTAATTTAATTGCGGCTCGCTGAACAGTATTTGTATACAACAACAAGGCTATGACTGGTGGAGTTTCAATAGTTATCCACCGTCGAATAAAACATCGTGTTTTACCCCATCTTGAAACCAAAGTTATCGAGAGTTTGGGAATTGAAATTGAAACGAGTATTGGCATTTTATTTATAGCCGCAGTGTATTTGCCTTTTCAATGCACTGGTGAGCGAAAAAATTATTTCAAGGGAGATTTGCAAAAACTCACAAGAAATAAATCTAAATTTTTAATTATCGGTGATTTTAATGCGAAACATCGATCTTGGAATAATGCTCAAAGCAATTCCAATGGAAAAATATTGTTTAATGATTGCTCGGCTGGATTTTATTCAGTTTTATTTCCAAATGGTCCTCCATGTTATTCTTCTATTAGGAATCCATCTACAATTGATTTGGTACCAACAAATCAAAGCCATTCATGCAGTGATTTATTAACTCATGCTGACTTTGATTCTGATCATCTTCCCATAACATTTTCTATTTCCCATGAAACTATTTTAAATCCCACTAGATCTGTGTTAAATTATCACAAGACTAATTGGGATAGATATCGTTCTACGATCGAGGAAAATTTGAATGATGATATTATTTTACAAAATAGTGCTGACATTGACAGAGCATTAGACAATTTTAGCAGCTTAATACTCAATGCCCGGAATTTATCAGTTCCTAAGGCAAGAGATAAATTTAATGCACCAATTATTGACAGTGAACTTCAACTTCTTATACGTTTGAAGAACATACGGAGACGTCAATACCAAAGATCTCGTGATCCTGCTTTGAAAATTATTTTTCAAGAATTACAAAAGGAAATTGAACATAGATTCACTCTCTTGCGAAATGAGAATTTCATGAGAGAAGTTGAACAACTAAAACCTTATTCAAAACCTTTCTGGAAGCTTTCGAAGGTTCTTAAGAAACCCTCGAAGCCCATTCCAGTCCTTAAAGATGGTGATTGCATTTTTCTAACGAATGAACAAAAATCTCAAAAACTTGCTCAGCAGTTTGAGAGTGTTCATAACTCCAATTTGAACGTAGTAAGTCCTATTGAAAATGAAGTAAACCTAAAGTATGTTCAGATCACCACCCAAGAATTTCTTTCCGAAGAGGTATTGGAGACAAACTTGAATGAGGTGCGAACCATTCTCAAAAAATTCAAAGACATGAAAGCACCAGGAGATGATGGGATTTTCTATATCCTCATCAAAAGACTTCCCGAAAGCTCTTTAAATTTCTTGGTAAAAATTTTTAACAGATGCTTTGCACTAGCACATTTTTCTACGAAATGGAAAAATATCAAAATCACTCCAATTTTAAAACCCGAAAAGAATCCAGCTGAGGCATCAAGTTATCGACCAATTAGTTTACTTTCCTAGAATGATAACACATATTAATGAGAACTCAATTTTTGCAAATGAGCAGTTTGGTTTTCGCCATGGGCATTCCACTACTCGTTAGTTACTTAGAGTAACAAATATGATTCGAACTAATAAATCTGAAGGCTATTCGACTGGAGCTGCTCTTCTAGATATAGAAAAGGCATTCGACAGTGTTTGGCAAAAAGGTTTAATAGCTAAAATGTCAAATTTCAGTTTTCCGCTTTACCTCACAAAAATGATACAAAGTTATTTAACTGACCGCACTCTCCAGGTTAACTATCTAAATGGTAAATCTAATAGATTGCCTGTTAGAGCTGGTGTGCCCCAGGGGAGTATCTTGGGCCCAATCTTAAATAACATTTTTACTTCTGCTCTTCCTGATTTACCATCAGGTTGTGAGAAATCTCTGTTTTGTGACGATACAAGCATTTCCGCAAAAGGAAAAAGCCTTCGTGTTATATGCAGTCGGCTTCAAAAAAGTTTAGATATATTTTCATCATACTTACAAAAATGGAAGATTTCCCCTAATGCTTTTAAAACACAGTTAATTATTTTTCCTCATAAGCCAAGAGTTTCATTCCTCAAACCCACCCATAACCACGTTATTAAGATGAACGGTGTGGTCTTAAATTGGTCTGATCAAGTTAAATACTTAGGGCTAATTTATGATAAGAATCTTACTTTCAAGGAGCACATTGAAAATATCCAGTCAAAGTGCAATAAGTATATCAAATGTTCTTATCCTCTTATCAACAGGAATTCTAGACTTTGTCTCAAGAATAAACTGTTAATTTACAAACAAATATTTAGACCAGCAATGTTATATGCAGTTCCCATCTGGACAAGTCGTTGTGCAACCAGGAAGAAGACACTTCAAAGGATTCAGAATAAACTTTTGAAAATTATTTTGAAGCATCCTCCCTGGTTTAGCACGAACGAGCTACATAGGCTCACAAATGTAGAAACATTAGAAAATATGTCAAGCCAAATTATCAACAAATTCCGACAAAAATCGTTGCAATCCTCAATTGCAACGATTAGCTCACTTTATAGTCAGTAAGATAGTTTTAAGTTTATTTTAAGTTTATTTTTTGAAATTCGTTTATTTCGTTTTATTCCTTTTATTGCTTTTTTTCTTGACAAGTAGGTTTAATAATTTTCCTACAATTACATTATCTTAACTGCAAAAGCTAACAACATTCAATAATACTAAAAAGCGTACAAATATATATAATAGTGTTGAAATGTCACCATTTGTGGCAGAACACAAAAAAAGCAAGGCTATGACTTCATTGAGCCGAAAATTAGAAGCAGGTAGAGCAAAATAATTCTGTTGATGGTTTTCCCTAGCGATCATTTGATTAATATTTTGCCATTTTAAACTTTTTTTTATCATTTTTATTATTATTGACGGTCACTCGCGCTCCCGAAGGTAACCCGAATCTACCCAAAATTCCCCGAGATTTTTTTTTAAACTTCATATAGCTACTGAGGTCAGGAAGTAGAGTGGCATCTATTGGTGTTCATAAAAGTATTGCCCAATGATTCAGTAGTAAAGTATTGCCTGAATTCAATGTGAAGCCGAGAAATGTTCAATGTGAAACAATGCCATGTGGCGTCATTGGGTTGATTCGGGTAATGTTATGATATGATCAACAATATCTTCTGGAAAATGGAATCAAATACTATCAACATATTTTTCTATACATCCTAGTACTTTTCTAGCTCTAGTTGCATTGAGAGTGAATGAAAACAAACTTATTTCAATATATATTTCTATAAATTCTCAATCTTGAAATAACCGACCGCATAACCGTGTGCAGAAATAGCATTTGAAATGAGTTTCAATGGTAAAAAATAGAACAATTAAGCAAAAATACATAACGTCAGTCCATATTGCATCATTTTTTTCAGTGCAGTTTGTTTTTGTTTTGGTGGTGCAGGAACATTGTCACTCACTACGCTACACTCTTTAAAGTAGACATTCAAAATGTTCGAAATTAAAGCTTGAATTTGTGAAAATATATAAGATGATTTTTGAAAATCTTTTATTTCAACTAAATGTATTCTCATCTGTTGTTGCTGCGTTCAAAATTACAATCGTAAACACAGGTTTCGCTATAAAGCTCAAGCTGAAAAAAACATAGCTTTTTACCATTCCTGTGAATCTTGGTGCCCCTAAAAACTTTTCCAGAGACTTAAACGAGTTTTCCGTAAGCCAACGTAGAAGCGACGAAGCTGGTGAGCAATTACTCTGCAGTCTTTCATCAAACTTGGGGCTTCAACATTCACAAGAATGGTTAAAAAAGCTATAACCTTTTTAGGGCAACTGTTTTTTCCCTTTTGTCGACCATTATCATCAACGGTTGCCGAGAAAATTTTTAATCAACGTAACAAAAATCATGCCGCAAATGCTGAATTATTTTGGCGTTATTGATACAAATCGAATTGCCATGGGACATTGCGACATAATTTTTTTATTACTATGTTATTACTCGTGCTATCTTTTTGATTAATGCTAACTTCTGGATATAATACATCAAACTATTTTGTGCAGCAACCAAGTAATAATGTTCATTCCGCATCGAAGACTCGACAGAAACGGACGTGCAAAGTGGTCGTTCCATAATTATTCGTTCCGTGTGTACAAATAGCTAAACAAAAGAGAAGATAATCCGCATTCAAGGCCAACTGACTAGTGTGTTGTGTCGCTACGTGAAGTGATTCCGTACCCGGCGCATTGCGGTGTGGTTGTATTGACGCTGCTGTGTGGCAGTAACGGCTGCAGCTTCGAACAATCGGACCCTACTGAAGGGAAGAAGGCACGTGTTCTTGTCGGTGCTAGTGCGCTAGCTGAGGTAGATTCCTCACTCCCCGATCTTCCGTCTTCGAATCCTCCTGACCCTGTCCCTTCTGTAACTCCCTCCCCTGTCCACTATACAGTCCCCCCTCGCCCCAGGCTTTACCCGGACGGATCTCAGGGCAGCTTAAATGTTTACTTTCGGCCAAAGACGGGATCGAAATCAAAAACCGTTAAACATATTGTAGATTTCAAAAGTCCTGACGAAAGGGTACAAGGCCGTAACTAAAATTTCCAAGGTCAGACCTAACAAGCTCCGTGTCGTGGTCAGCGCCCCGGAACAGGCCAATGCAATAGCTTGCTCTGAGCTCTTCATACGCGAGTATCGCGTCTATATACCCGCACGAGACGTCGTGATTGACGGTGTCATAATCGATTCAAGTCTGTCGGTCTAGAGTATTTTGGAGAGCGGGTTTGACTCCTCCAAAAATTCTTTGTGCCACGATGTAAAGGTAAAGATACTAAATTGCAAGCAATTGCGGTCTGTGTCTCCTGTCGGCGACACAAAAGTGTACACTCCGTCAGACTCGTTTCGGGTTACGTGCGCCGGGTCTGTATTGCCTGCCACGTCTCGATCCACCGGGTTCGTCTCCATGTGCGATTATATGTGCCCCGCGTCATGAACTGCCAGAATTGTAAGCAGTTAGGCCAAACCGCCGCCTACTGCTGCAATGAGGCACAGCATGAGGTCTCGACACGTGCGGTGTACATGCAGCGCAGGTATAAAATAAAGTGGTCTTTCAAAGAGTGTTCAAAGCGTTCGTACGCTGACATGCTGATAAAGACAGTTACCACTTCTGCCATCACATCAAACCCATTTGATCTGTTGTCCTCTGATGAAACCGATTCTGACGATTCACCAACGGAAACATGTTACGCCAATCCTGGGGAGTCTAGAAATAGGAAAAATATTCCCTCTCCTAAACTTCCCCGTAAAGGTCCTAAGATTTCCCAAAGTAAAATGAATGGTACAAAAAAAAACTAAAAGTGATGCGGAAAAACCGAAGCAAACTTCTCCTGGGCTAGCAAATTTAAAGTCCCAGAAGGAGTTCCTATCACTGCCAGGAACATCTAAAACTCCAGTTGTTCCTTTTGCACTCCCAGTTGATGAAACAAACTGTGGATTAGTGAAATTTTCTGACATTGTGGACTGGATTTTTAAAACTTTCAATGTACCCGATCCAATTAAAATTTTTCTTACAGCATTCCTCCCAACAGTTAGATCATTTTTGAAGCAGTTGACTGCCCAATGGCCCCCCCTTGCAGCGATTGTATCCTTCGATGCCTAATTCATCTGCGTATACGAAGGATTCTATCTCTGTTTTACAGTGGAATTGTAGAAGTATTTTACCAAAAATGGATTCATTTAAAGTTTTAATAAATAGAAACAAATGCGATGCATTTTCCCTTTGTGAAACTTGGCTTACTTCAAATATTGATCTCAACTTCCATGATTTTAATATTATTCGCCTTGATCGAGACACTCCGTATGGAGGAGTACTTTTAGGGATTTAAAAGTGCTATTCTTCCTATCGTATTAACCTCCCCTCGATTCCAGGCATCGAAGTTGTCGCATGTCAAATGACAATACAAGGTAAAGAGCTTTGTATGGTCTCAATATATATTCCTCCCAGAGCACAGGTTGGACAACGGCTGCTCTTTGGTTTAATACAACTTCTTCCCTCGCCACGTTTGATTTTGGGAGACTTCAACTCTCATGGTGTGGCTTGGGGTTCCCCTTACAATGATACCCGCTCCTCTTTGATCTATAACCTTTGCGATGACTTCGACATGACTATTTTGAACAACGGTGAAATGACACGTATCCCGAAACCTCCGGCGCGCCCAAGCGCTTTGGATCTATCCTTATGTTCGACGTCGCTACGGTTGGATTGCACATGGAAGGTAATCCTCGATCCTCACGGTAGCGACCATTTGCCTATTCTTATTTCAATTACTAACGGTTCAACTCGCATGCGACCAATTGATATTCCGTATGACCTCACACGGAATTTCGATTGGAAGTTATACGAGGAAATGATTTCAAAAACGGTCGATTCGATTCAACATCATCCACCGCTTGAAGAATACAACCTCCTCGCGGGCTTGATTCTCGACGCCGCGTTGCAAGCCCAAACGATGAAATATCCCGGCGTAACGAATAAAGAACGGCCTTCCACTCCGTGGTGGGACCAAGAGTGCTCCGATGTCTACACGCAAAGATCCGACGCGTTTTTGGCCTTCCAGAAGGGAGGTATACCTGGCGACTATTTACGGTATTCGGAGCTTGATAAAAGCTTGGCTAAAGCAAAGAAACGCGGATATTGGCGTCGGTTCGTGAACGAGACGTCGAGGGAGACATCGATGAGCACTCTTTGGAACACAGCCCGAAGAATGCGGAATCGCGTAACGGTCAACGAAAGCGAGGAGTCTTCAAGTAGGTGGATATTTGATTTTGCCAACTAAGTATGTCCGGACTCTGTTCCTGCGCAAAACTTTGTTCGCGATACGTCTCCGGGCCACGACGCGATAGAATCACCTCTTACGATGGCAGAATTTTCAGTTGCCCTCCTGTCCTGTAACAATAACGCGCCTGGATTAGATAGAATCAAATTCAACTTGTTGAAGAATCTACCCGGCAATGCCAAGAGGCGCTTGTTGAACTTGTTCAATAAGTTCCTGGAGCAAAACATTGTACCGCAGGATTGGAGGCAAGTGAAGGTGATCGCCATCCAAAAACCAGGGAAACCAGCTTCTGATCACAACTCTTATAGGCCGATTGCAATGCTATCCTGTATCCGAAAAGGGATAGAATAAATGATACTCCGTAGTTTAGACTACTGAGAGAATCAAATGGTCAAATATCAGATACCCAATTTAATTTCTGCAGTGCCAAAGGGACGAATGATTGTCTTGCGTTGCGTTCAACAGATATTCAGCTTGTGTATGCTCGCAAAAAACAAATGGCATCTGCGTTCTCCTTTCGAGCTTAAAGCAAAACTGGCAGTATGAGACGTACTCGAAAATAGTGAAAATCGCTCGAATCGAGTTGCACAATGCCACCCCAGGGCTCATGTTTGAGCCCCCTTCTTCACAACTTTTATGTAAATGACATCGACGAATGTCTGGCAAATTCATGCACGATAAGACAACTTGCAGCCGACAGTGTAATCTCTGTAACAGGAGCTAAAGCTGCCGATTTGCAAGGACCATTGCAAGATACCTTGGGCAACTTATCTGCTTGGGCTTTACAGCTAGGTATCGAATTCTCTCCGGAGAAGACTGAGTCAGTAGTTTTGAAGTAGAATACTTCTCTCAGGAAGTTCGGCTACATAGGGATGTGAAATGAAAATCTAAAACCGAAAAAAGTGAAAAATATGTCCAATTTCAAATGCTAATAAATCGGTTAGTATTCGATGGATTTCCTTCGTTCTTGCAGCAATAGATTGGAAAATCTTCTAAGATTCTTCCCAAAAGAAGATAATTGTAATTTTATTATTCACACTATTGTACTATTGAAAATAGTCAAGCCTTGTCAAAACGAAAAATTCGACCTCTGATTGGTCGTTATATGATTGCTTCCCAAGCACGGTCGACAGAATCATATACCTTGCAAATGAAAACATGCTATTTGGCCTATATAAGAGCCTGTTTCAGCCGAAGCCGCTCATAATAATTCTAGACAGCTACGACAGCAGTCGTCCTTCCTTAGCAGCAGCACTAGCCCTGTGGTTGGTCACCACGTTTCGGGAGCAACGCGGTTCTTCTCAGCGTGTGTCGCCAGACTGCCTTATTCCCCCCGTGTTGGGGCAGCATGAAGATTGCCATCAGGAAATCCAATTTTGAACATCAAAATGCCTTTTTCAAGTCAAATAAACAAGTCATTGAAAGTTAATAATTTTTGACAACGCAAGCAAGCATTCTGTGTTGCATCCTAGCAATTTAAATCTGTCGCAACCGTCTAATTTACTGAATGTGAAATAGCTTTCACAGTGCATGTTGCCCGTGTATCTTAATCCCCCACTGTTAGGGCAGCTCAATCTTAATCCCCCACTGTTAGGGCAGCTCAAAGGAGGTTGTGATCAGCAACCGATTTTGAACCGCAAAATGCCTTTTTCAAGGCAAATCAACAAATAATTGAAGGTTAATAATTTTCTGGCATCAACACAAGCAGAAATTCTGTGCGGGATGCAATCAAATTCTGTTGTAGTTGTCTAATTTTCACTTTATTTAGTAAACCCCCCACTGCACAGTGGTCCAATAAGGCAAAAAGTGGAACTTAATTCCATAGCGCCTTTCAACTTCATCCTAGCTTAATAGTGTCTTCGGAGCAATTGTTTGTATGAATGACCCGCATAATCTCAAATTATCAAAAAATATGAAAAAATTACTATACTAAAAATAAAATAATTAACTTTTTTGTGTTAAGAGATAGAAGAATAGTTTTTTCAGCAAAGTTGTAGAAAATTCAAAAATATGAAACTTTATTGAACAAATGAAAATCCTATCTTTTTTCGGTACAAAGTTATAAAGTACATTACATGGAACTTATTTAAAAGTTAGTTTTTTGTACTTAACTTCTGTTAGTTGCTTTTTACACGAAAGTTTAATTCGGAGGAATTGTTAGGACACAAAAAACATACATTTTTGTCGAAGACCATATATCTCCAGGACTTTTCCTTACAAAGTAATATCGTATTTTAGTTTATTTTTTCGATAACTTCAAGAACGTATAGGTTAAAAAGCGGCAAGTGGAATCATGATGTCAATAGTTTTCCTTGAAGTTAAGCTGAAGTACTATAAACTTCTTTAGGTTCCATTTGTCCCAATCCACCCAATTTAGAGTACGGCGAGCATATGTCACAGTAGGTTTTCATATATCAAAAATACCAACTTTTTTGTGTTAAGATATAGAGGAATGGTTTATTCGGCAAAGATTTAGAACGTGCAAAAATATGAAACTTTGCTGAACAAACAAAATTCCTGTCTTCATTGGGAACAGAGTTGCAGAGCATTTCATGTAAAAGTTACTTAAAAGTTTTTTGTACTTAACTTTTGTTAGTTACATTTTACAAGAAAACGTTGTTCTAAAGAAGCATTTGAGCATACAAAACACACGTTTTTGTTGAAGACCACACATCTCCAGGACTTTTCCTTACAAAGTTATAGCATATTTCAGCATTTTTTTTCGATAACTTCAACAACGTATAGAATAAAGATTAGGTGGATTGGGACGGATGGAACTTATAGCAGTTTTGAGCACTTGAGCTTAACTTTGAGAAAAAGAATTGACACCATGATTCCACTTGCCCCTTTTTCCTTTATACGTTCTTAAAGTTATCGAAAAAATATGCTGGAATGTGCTATATCTTTGTAAGCAAAAGTCCTGGAGATGTGTGGCCTTCAACAAAAACGTGTATTTTGTATGCCCAAATGCTTGTTTAGAACAACGTTTTCTTGTAACTAACAGAAGTAAAGTACAAAAAACTAGCTTTTAAGTAACTTTTACATGAAATACTCTGTAACTCTGTTCCCAATGAAGATAGAAATTTTGTTTGTTCAGCAAAGTTCCATATTTTTGCACGTTATAAAACTTTGCCGAATAAACCATTCCTCTAACTCTTAACACAAAAAAGTTAGTATTTTTGATATATGAAAACCTACTGTGACATATGTTCGCTGTACTCAAAAATGGGTGGATTGGGACAAATGAAACCTAAAGAAGTTTATGGTACTTCAGCTTAACTTCAAGGAAAACTATTGACATCATGATTCAACTTGCCCCTTTTTAACCTATACATTCTTGAAGTTATCGAAAAAATAGGCTAAAATATGACATAACTTTGTAAGGAAAAGTCCTGGAGATATATGGTCTTCGACAAAAATATGTGTTTTGTATGCTCCAACAATTCCTTCAAACCACACTTTCGTGTAAAAAGCAACTAACAAAAGTTAAGTACAAAAAACTAACTTTTAAATAAGTTCCATGTAATGTACTTTATAACTTTGTACCGAAAAAAGATAGGATTTTCATTTGTTCAATAAAGTTTCATATTTTTGAATGTTCTATAACTTTGCTGAATAAACTATTCTTCTATCCCTTAACACAAAAAAGTTTTTATTTTTATTTTTAGTATAGTAAACTTTTCATATTTTTTGACAATTTTCAATTATGCGGGTCATTCATACAAACAATTGCTCCGAAAACACTATTAAGCTAGGATGAAGTTAAAAGGCGCTTTGGAATTATGTTCCACTTTTTGCCTTATTGGACCACTGTGCACTGTAGGGGCAGCGCAAAGGCTGCGATCAGCATAACCGACTTTGAATGACAAACTGCCCTGTTAGAACGCATTCACAAAAGTAGTTAGTTCGACTATGCAGAGCTAATATGAAGTCGATTCAATCAATCAGCATGAACATAATTTCGTCGTCTTCCAGCTGCCAAGTTGCAACATGATGCAACACGCAACAGCGAGCAAACGAAATCGCTTGATGTTACAAACCGCAATACGGTTAGGGGTAAAATCGTTGCGTGTGTGAGAGCACTATCGGTGTTTACTAGCTGGATACAAAAATCAAATGCGAATTGTGGAATAATTCGTCTAAAGAATATTAGAAAATGGAAAAACTGAACATAAAGGCGTGGCCTATTTCGTAGCACCCTTCGGCTATAAAAGAGTGTTTCTGGAAAAACTAGCTACATTCATTAGTCGGAAGGTGAGCTGGATGGACCGTCCACAACGTTGACAGCAGTAGCAGCAGATATCAGCACTCACCAGTAACAGAGGATAGCAGCGGGTTGCGCCTGTGGCTGCCTTCAAATTAAACAAATCACTTGCCCTGTGGTTGGTCACCACGTCTCAGGTCTCTGCCAGGCTGAACGCCAACGCGAGCGATCGGGTGAGATTTTTGCCGTACATCAGCCGGCACTTCCTCTAATGGAAAAGTTGGATCATTTTGTTCAGAAGAATATTACTGTCGGTTAAATTACAGAGATGCGATTGCATTATATCCGATATGGAATTGAACAATTGTTCTTTTGAGGACAAATAAAACACTTAATTTGAAGAGTTAATAGCTTTGGGTACCAGTAGCAGTATTGTAACAGCCTCAGCGGTAGGTGCAGCCGGTACTTCCCTAAGGCCGATGTTATAAGGAAGTAAATGGAAGCGGCACGGCGAAACAGTTCGGGTGTGCTTAGATGCGCGTCATTTTTCGTTGTTGATATTATTCCCCACATGAAACGACGCGCTTTCGTACGATAGCGGCGGTATTAGCGGTAGATGCATTTGCTAACACTTACTCCAGTAAATCCGTGTCTAATTTACAATGTGAAAACACCTTTCTATTGTGTTGGCCGTGCGCATTAGGCCTCTGCCAGGCTAAACGCGAAAAGCGGCGCGAACCGATTCGCCTGGCCGTAGGTTAATGTACAGCCGTAAGTAGAGCTGTCTAAAAGTATTCTACTTCAACCTTGCGGTCGTGGCCTTGCACACAACTCTCCTGTGATTTTTTTTCTAGAAAGCATGAACCTGCTCAGCTCCAGCCACAATTAATGGATAAAACGATTTGTCAGGTTTTGGTACACAAGTATCTTGGTGTCTGGTTCGACTCTAAAGGCACCTGGGGTTGTCACATTAGGTATCTGATGAAAAAATTCCAACAAAGAGTGAATTTTCTTCGTACAATAACCGGACAATGGTGGGGAGCGCATCCAGGAGACCTTATAAGGCTTTACCAAACAACGATATTGTCTGTCATTGAGTACGGATGTTTCTGTTTCCGCTCTGCAGCAAACACACATTTGATCAAACTGGAGCGAATACAATATCGTTGTTTGTGTATCGCCTTAGGTTGCATGCAGTCGACCCATACGATGAGTTTGGAGGTCTAAGCAGGAGTTCTACCATTAAAACACCGCTTCTGGAGCCTGTCTTCTCGTATTCTTATCAAATGTGTGGTCTTGAACCGTCCCGTGATTGAAAATTTTGAAAGGTTAATCGAACCTAATTCTCAAACCCGTTTTATGACATTGTATTTCAATCACATGTCCCAAAATATTAACCCTTCTTCGAATATTCCAAATCGTGTCGACTTATCAAATACTTCTGATTCTACTGTGTTTTTAGATACATCCCCAAGCAACAATTGAAACATGATTGAATAATAAATTGTAATCATTTGTTGCACTAATGAAACTCTGAGGTTTCAAGGAACATTATTTGTTCCTACGATGAAATTGTGAAGATACAAGCAACAACTAAAGTTGCATCGCTGCTTCGAAAATCTTCACACCAACAACGTAATTCGCGATGTTGGATTTGTTGTTGAAACGTGAAAACGGCATTTGAAAACCTAACCTTCACTGGATAGACCTAGTGGGCGGAGCATATAAGTTGCCAACGTGATGCTTGCGAGATACACAAAACAAACACACAACAATACTCCTAAAAGTTGCTGTCACGTTCTCAAGTCATGTAATAGCAACTTTTGGTCGATCGTTCGCCTTATATTTGTTTCTGGGATGAAATTATGTACTGCGTTGTAACTTTTTGCTGGGGTTCATACTGATGTCCATGTGTTCAAGGCAAGACGAGCAGTTCACATACGGGAATGTTGCTGTTTATCATCGCACCTAGGTTCTTTACAGCGCTTGTTGCAAATATTATTATCTTCACAACAAGAAGAAGCAAAATTATAAAACTGAGAATGAGCATGAGCTAAATTAGAGAAGCAAAATAAAGACTGAGCTATAAACGACGTAAATAGTAGAAACGTGAAAATTGAATAGAAAAAAAAATTGAATTGATAACTGGAGTTGAATCCTCATCAAATTTCTGATAATAATCAAAGATCAATCGCTATACAGAAAATCTTTTGTTCACCACAACGCCATGTAATTGCTATTTCGCTCAAGTTGCTGCTACGATACATCTTCGTTGCTAAAATTTGACCATGCAGCAGCTACCATGTTGTTATCAAATTCCATGCATAAGTTCATACACATTACTGTTTCATTCTTGTAACTTGTGTTGAAACAACGAAAGTGTTGCAGTTGGCTCCGCCTCCTACGCTTTTTTTGTCATTGTATAAGAAACTGAAATGTAGCTGCAACTTAGTTTCGCATAAGAATTTGTTGCTGTGATGCACAAAATTCATTATCGAAACAAATTTTGCTGCTTGGGTCCATGATAGAAGAAACTCGTGGAATCCCGGATCATTTACCCTAATCCCTAAAAGCTTTTCCAATAAATACCGAAACATCAACTGCGACAATATGTTCTACACTGACAGATCACTTCTCGATTGGTCCACTGGCTGCGGTATCTTCAAACACAATTTAACCGTATCCCATAAGCTTGATAATCCTGCTTCTGTTTACGGCACAGAATTAGCTGCAATTCAGTATACCCTAGGGATTATGGAAAAAATGCCCAGGGACCATCATTTCATCTTTACGGATAGTCTCAGTTCCATTGAGGCTCTCCGATCGATGAAAGATGTTAAGCACTGTCTGTATTTCCTGGGGAAAATACGGGAACATCTGAGTGCTTTATCCGAAAAATCGTATCAGATTACTTAAGGGATTTATATTTCGGCTTGCAGTCTAATGAATTGCGTTGATTTCTATCTGCTCATCACCAACGTTTCGGTCCTTCTATGGGACCATCATCAGGGCCTAAAATATATTTCACATTTTACGTACAAATTGATTTTCATTAGGACAATATTACACTATATGACATTGAAAAACTACTCACGCGAAAACAGTAACCAACAAGTTAAAAAGTTTTTGCAAAACATAAAAAGGTCGGGTCGTAAAGGGTTTAATGCCGTACATCCGAAGCGCAGATTCAAGTTTGGTACATTTGGTGAAAACAGAACGAAATACCAACTTAAAAGCAGCAATGCGATATGTCCTCGCATATACGGTTTACCCAAGGCACATAAACAAGGCTTACCACTACGTCCGGTAATCCTCAACATAACTGCACCAACCTACGACCTATGCAGATACATTTCCCGTATTCTTCAAGCTTCAGTGGACAGTGTTTACAACGCAAAAAATTCAAATACTTTCTGTAAGTATGTTAACCAACTAGAGGTTCCGCAGGACCACATATTAGTATCGTTTGATGTGGTTTCTCTTTTCACAAATGTGACTAAACATGCTGTGACACATGACGTTATAATGATGTGGGATGAGATAAAGAAAAGCACGGAAATTAATCTGGATTTATTTCTCGAGATTCTGGAATTTTGCATCGATACCAGTTTCTTTGTTTTCCGTGGTAAGTTTTTCCACCAACGATCGAGAACTGCACTGCCGTGGGCTGTGATTTTGACGTAAGCGCCAAATTTTCAAATTTCGTTTTTTCACGTATTACTATAGTATAGGTAGCCCACTTCAAGATGCTTGATACCGTTTTTAAAAATATAGAAAAATAGCTGAGAAATATCAAAAATAATAAGTGACGTTAGCGCCATTTCACATAGAAATGGCGATGAGGTAGGAGTGCTGCGATGCTTTTAGAGCGATTTTGTGTTTCTGGCGCTTACGTCAAAACGCCAGCCCACGGCAGTGCAATGGGCAGCCCTTTGTCACCTATTCTGGCCGACATAGTGATTAACAACATTATTACCAAAGCAGCGCAGGCAGCAGGCATTCCCACCCATCACATTAGAAAGTATGTTGATGACCTTTTCGTGCTGATCCATAGGGACAGAGTACAAGAAGTTCTCGACATTTTTATTCTGCAGGTATGTGAAAACATACGTTTCACTTGTGAAGTGGAGGAGAATGGTAGACTACCGTACCTGGATATGCTGCTAATTAGAACCGACGACGGAAGGATCCAAACGGATTGGTATGCCAAGACGATGGCATCAGGCAGAATGCTCAATTATCTCTCGTTCCATCCAATGGCTCAAAAATCGGGGTTGTCTTCAATTTCATTGACCGGGTTCGAACGTTGAGCACCTGTCGCACGGAGGACGAGAAGAAATAGATTATAACTAAAATGCTACTAAGTAACAACTATCCACTGCGGCTTATCAACAGAATGCTTCGCCACGGCCGCCCTCCAGAAATAACAGAAACAACTAGCAAACCAGACTGTTATCGATCGTTGGTACATATACCAGGTCTCACACCTATGATAAAACGCACACTAAAAATCAACATGCCTTCGGTGGGAATCGCTTGCAGCAGCGATCACACAGTCAAGAGTTTGTGTAAGACTGCTAAAGATCCCGTTCCCCACATGCAGAAAAGTAATGCCATATACCGAATTGCATGTATTGACTGCGAGAAATGCTACATCGGTATGACCAAAAATCAGCTGCGAACGAGGATGTACGGCCACCAGGCGTTAGTGAACACTCTCGATCGGCACCTATCGACTGGTCACGAATACTCTGATCCACTGATACAGCAGCTCAGAGAGAAATCTGCTCTGTTGGAGCACGCTATGGATCAACAACACCGTTTTGATATAAACAATCCATCAATAGTCGATACCAGTTTCAAAACACAGGCGCTGCCGGTATTGGAGATGTGCCACATATACACCACTCCTGATACGGTCAATCGACGTACGGACACTGATGGCATCAGCGCTACATATAGCTATCTGCTTACAAGTGTAGCGAATCTGAGAGCGGAGCGACCAACAGCAGCCCGTCAGTACCAAAGCGACACCAACGAAGCATTTGATTCCAACACTAACCAAAGCTCATAGACTTGTCCGCACAGAATATTTCTTCCTCCCCTGTAGTATTGGTGTTTGGGCTAGAGTCCGACAGTTCGAGTGGGAAAATTTTTGTGTGATGGAGGCGAAGTGTATCGCTCGATAGGTTTTTTCACCAAATGTACCAAACTTGAATCTGCGCTTCGGATGTACGGCATTAAACCCTTTACGACCCGACCTTTTGATGTTTTACAAAAACTTTTTAACTTGTTGGCTACTGTTTTCGCGTGAGTAGTTTTTCTATGTCATATAGTGTAATATTGTCCTAATGAAAATCAATTTGTACGTAAAATGTGAAATATATTATAGGCCCTGATGATGGTCCCATAGAAGGACCGAAACGTTGGTGATGAGCAGATAGAAATCAACGCAATTCATTAGACTGCAAGCCGAAATATAAATCCTTTAAATAATACATCAATTCCAGTCGAAAACTTAAGTTACTTCTCAAATTACCTTAGTGTGAGTCCCTTCTCACTGCTCGATACCGGGCTACCGGGAAGGTGGGCAGCCGGCTGTTCCTGTTCGTGATGTCTTAGCGGGCCGTGACTTACCCAACATGTCCCTTATATATGTTTTCCTGAAATCCATCCATGCCCCAATCTATTCCTATTCCCTTCCGCCTACATTCAACCAAACGACAAGAACACGTTAAGACCCCGAATCTGAAACAAGCAAGCACGGACACTGATTCCCTTAGTTCCTAAAGCAGGTATTAGACGAAGCAAACATTTGCTATTTTTGGTACGAATTTTATTTGCGCAAAATAAAATCCGTACCAAAAATAGCAAATATTTGCTTCGTGTAATACCCGCTTAAGTCTTAGTTGATTGTAAAAAGCATTTTTTCATCACTGAATAGTAGGCTATGAACTTTTCGGGCATGACGGAGTAGTTCAGGGTCTCTATGTTATAGCTTTTGACAGTACAATTCCGCGTTATGATGAAAAAAAAATGCTTTTTACAATCAACTTAGACTTAGAAACTAAGGGAATCAGCGTCCGTGTGGCGGCACCTTTCTAATGAGAAACATTCTAGCTTTAAGTTAGATTTCAGCTCGAAGTCGGCAGCGAGGATAAAAAATTTGCTTCAAGTTATTAAGATACTTTAGAGAGTAAGACACCAGATATAATTGGCGCCGTTAAACATTAATTATTATTTGTGCCGTGTCTCCCAGCTGGTCTCGAGGTACGATGCTGGCCAGTTGTCGTATGTTCGAGTCTCGGTTTCGGAGAGACTGTTAGTGTCAATAGAAGCTTGAATAGTACCGGACCACTCGTTGTGAAAAGAACTTTAAACATGAGTTTATATTCAGGCTCCTCTACACAAAACTTCATATAACCTATAGCACGTTACACACCGCTAGAGTTATTGCTTACAAAAGAACATGATAAGATCGATAAAGTAGAGGTGGAAGTTAGTAAATCTGGGAACGAAGACAAGCATTATAACTCGTAGCAGGTTACTTCTCAATAAGTGACACTGCAAAAAAAGCGAACAATGAAACGTTCGAAAAATGCCACAAAAAAAAATGCTGAGCCCAATGGAAACAATACGGAAAAAAATTTAATAAAACAGACATGAAATATTTCAAACAAACATTCAAAGTTTTCAATCTGTTGATATTTTGCCTTGAGAGCAATTTCACGCTTCACATGAATTAAATATAAGCGACCATCGCAATCGGAAAATATTTTAAAAAACAAGTGGGACACGATTTACACTCAGATCGCGTAATTTCCCATCACACCAAAAATCTACATAATACTCGGAAGACAAATGACCTCATCACACTCCGACGGGCAAACGATCGAACCCAGTTCGTACGTGATTAAAGTAATGACTTAATTAAACTTCGGCCTTGCCGTTTACAGTCCGGCTAATGCGATTCTCGCGTGATCCGCCGAAGTGGCGGCCGGAATGAAAGAAAGAAACGAGCGGCCACTCCGTCGTGGCTAAAAAGTACTTTGAATCCGCGCAAACTTGTGCGCAATTTTTATCACATTACTAGTGCCAAAACTGACTTCGGGAGGCTCTCCCAGGTTCCGGGGTTTGTTATTAAGTCATCAAGAGAAGGACGGCCTGCTGGCGTTGGAACGATAACTCCGAAGATGGTTGGCCGGGGCGAAGAAACCGGAGGCTACGAGACCGTCATCAGCAGGCAATGGTAATCACACCCCAGATTGCAAGTCGGCTTTGCCCAAAGTTTGCATCTGCGATATCAGGTTTGGGTTAGTAAACCCCTTTTTTGTATGATGTGTTAGCCCTTTTAATGTTCAGGGCTATTTGGAAAGAAAATTGACTGAATTGTAGTGAGATAATAAAATTAAGCTAACAAATTTTTTCCAACTTCGTTCAAAAAAATTTCAATTTTCCCCATGCTTTGGGCAAACATCAATAAGCATTGCTGAAATTCATAAATCAGCTTATCCTAAAATGGGCATCATACTCCATTCGTCAACCACGCGACAGGACCACGCACGAAGAGCCGCGGTGCTACAAATTAACAAATTCTTACATTCACCTGGTTAGCGACAACTACTGCATGCGCAAATTGCACACCTTTTAGCAAAATCCATACCTTTTCAGTTCCCATTTTCGGCCCCTTATTACCGTACGCCATCCTCCCATGAGTTCGCGACCAATATGTATAAAGCATGTATGTATGTTTGTTCTGTTCGTACTTGCAGCACTGGGCCAATTATGCGTTTCAAAGTACCCTCCTTTGGAACCCAATTATGATCAGTAAAATTTTACGACACCTCGTTTCGGTAGGGGTTTTGCTCCTTGCCGCTTATTGCCTAATAAAATGTGCCCATAAATCATACCCCCTTTTGGCTGCTAGTTTCCGCCAGGTCTGGGTTTCCGAAAGGGAAAACCCTTAAAACTCTCGACGGGAGCAGAGTTGCAAATAAGTTGAAAAATTCATAATTTTCGCTGTTGTTCCTGGTATTCTTACGTCATAAAATGGGCAAAATGAAAATTATTGTTGCAACTCTGGGTGCCAGCGAAGGGGACAACAGCAAAGGGCCAAACCAGCAAACCATGAGACGAAATGAACGCGTATGATTGAGTAGTAATAAAATTTTATCGTTTTTCTGTCATTCCGAAAATCGAAACAAGCAGTCAGACTGACCGCCAGCAGCGTTCGGATTGGTTTTCGTTTCCAGTTGTCTTTTTTGTGTATAAGAGTTCTGAGGCTTGTCAATCCTCGACCAGCCTCATTGAGTATGAAGTCCGAGAGTCCGCTGGTCAGCCAGATCGTAAACGCGGTCAGGAAAATCGAAAACGGTACAAACTTTTCGTCTAAAATTATAGTGATAAAACCACTGGCTGCTACCGGGATCAAGGTTTTGTAAATCAGAAAAAGAACAGACACTGAACGAAACACGCACGCAGGGCTTAAATCATAAATTAAGCTATAACTGGTTCGGGTCGGTAACGAGATCCGAGCTAATTATACTTTTATTGGTCTGCCAGAAGATTTTTTTTTTGAGGTAGTTAAATTTGATGATTGAAACGGTACTCGTTGGTAGAATGAGGTCAAACCGCAAGGCGAATGCTACATTCGCAAACAAGGGTGGACGAGAAAGTGTTGTAACTTTAACGGAGAAACCCTGTCGGATACGGTTACTCATCATCTGCTGAGAAGAACGTGTCTAGTAGTAAACATGCTAAACATGCTAAAAATAAATATAAATATTAAATAGAAGTTTGGATTGAATTTGGACTAGATTTTGGATGAAATTCGAAGTATTAAAATTTGAACTGGTAAAAAATTATTGGTTATAACAGTATTGAAGAATAGTCATAGAATGAGTTTAAATATATTTGTGAGTTCTGAGCATTATGTGACTCAGCCGAAATTTACACCACAATGTACTTTGACAACCGAACCGAAGAAAAGCCATGATTTCTCATCCGACCAGCTGGAGGACCACCCAAGAGGTCGCCTGCTTCAGGTACAAAGCAATGTTGGAACATCATGTTTCCATGTTAAGAGAGCATAACCTCAAATGCCAGACGAACAGACAAATATCCGAATGAAGAAGCAAGTTAAAAACGAAAGCTGTCCTCTACACCGCACCGATTTCGTCTATTCATCCCGAACACACATCAGCAGCATTCAAGCTTGTTACTACGGTAACACCGTGTGTACTACAAGTCAAGGACCACTTGACCGGCGGCTATGGCCGGGAACCCATCATCGCCACCAGGGCAAACAGACGACGACGCGACCGTCCACAAGTCCGTTGTTAGGTGATGATGACGAGTATTGACTGCGTGGATAAATGTCACTTGAGCTGTGTGTTTTTTTTTTTCCTCATCTATACGAGCTGTGTGTTGTTTTGGTGAATTTTCTTCCACCGGTTTACAGGTCGGTCAGCCTTTTGGGCGGTGCGTTCCTTGCCGGACCGACCGTCCCGAGTGGGTGTGGCTCAGTGCATAATGTGTGATAATCGACCACTCGAGAACTGTTGAACAGTGTCGTACAACGCTTTTTTTCTTCTTTCAGCTCTCGGATGCGTGGGACCTGCGGCACTTCACCAGTGGCTTATTCACTGGAGAGGTCAGTTATAACATCCTCAAAAGACTCTGAATTGAGCTGACCTATTTTGGACAGTTTCGAAGAACGCGTGATGAAATGCGTAATTTTTTTGGCTATTGAAATCTTCCCAATGCTTCAGAGCATATTGGAAAAACCCACCCGGAACCCGGGGCGGCAAAACATTTCACGGCAGGCAAAAACACACGGTCTTTAGCCAAAGGGACAAGCGGTTCCCATGTAGCTGCTAACGAGGAGACATTAACGTTTGGTCCATTACTGCAATTATCGATCTTGATCGGGTGATCTTGTGTCCCATTTCGTTTTTTTTTCGTTGGCTTCCTGCCTGTCAGCCCTCTGTAGCTGGAGCGATGCGTTCAAAGCGCACGATAAAGAAATCGAACCTTAATAGCTATTATTATCTCTTAATCAACCGGTCTACTTTGGTTCGAACGGAGGAAAAAAGGACAGCAACAATTTAAAGCCCTGCATTTTGGAGAAATTTTCGCCTGGTACCGAATAAATTTGTGATATTTCTTGATGGCTTCAGAGCGAGCCAAAAATAAAGTATAATGTTTAATTTTCGCTCGATGGAAAACGATTAAAAATAACGCACAGACGGCGTTCGTTGCCGGTTGTCGCCACACTGGGGACACCGGTTTTTTTTTTTTAAACAAATGCAATAATTTGATTTTCGTTCATTCGAAAGGTAACCGGTAAAGGTCAAAAAAAGGCCTTTTCCTAGTCTGTCTAATCTAGACTGAAGCGTGGCTTAAGTCGTTCATCTTAAGAGTCATTAACCTTGCCCACAGTCAGTTAGATTGATGGACTATCGGGAATGGGTTAAACTTTGAACCAGATTTACATCGCGCTCTGCGCTGGGCAGTTGCGTCATTGCTGGTAGAAGCAGAAAAAAAAATCATAACACTGAACGATCGCAGAAGTACACCAACGGCGCGCTCCGATCAAACGCGATCATGCGTTCAAGATTTTGCGATTCCGTCTGAGTTCTCGTACTCGCACGAGGTTTAGCAAACATTTTCCGTTATGCAAAGGAGCACGAGCTTCATCGCGTGGAATAAAGATGGTTATTGTTTAGAAACGTAAACATAGGTGAACTGCTTTAGCTGGGATCTGATCTGATTGGGTTGGTATTCGGAGGATAAGAGCGACGATGGTGTCTGTTCGGCTTTTACGTTTTACCAGGTGGTGTTTCGTCATTTTCTTTCGTGTTACTGCACCACTTCTCGACAGAAAGTCTACATCCGATGACTTTCAATCCGTCTGCTGGCTGGTAATTGGTAAGCCATGAAGGTCACAAGAAGCGATTTCAACTTCAAAGAGCGACGCAAGCTGAGCCGCTGCCTGGCTCGCTATGAAAGCGGTTTTGTTAATGCCTGTGCTTAATCACCTTTTAATTTTTGTTACAGCTTTGCCTTAGCTTAGAACAGCACATTTTTTTAAAACAAGAATTATTACAGTTAAATTTGATTTTTTTCTATGAAAACTGTAACGAAAAAGTACCAACGGGACGGTTTTCGAACACATCTTACAAAATAATTGCCACGTATTTTTAGTAGTAAGAGCAGTTCCACAAATATTTCCCAGTTTTAATATTTTTTTTTAATTGTCATTTTTAATTTGGCTGAAGCTTTGCATAGACGTTTCTATAGGCAAAAGATGCAATTTTGTGCTAATGGTTTAATTTTTTGGAACACGACTTATTTTTGAGAAGCTATTGAAAACTGGTATTTTGAGAAGGTATTTATGATAACAAATACTTTTAGGGCCAAAAAGGTTTGTTTGATGGGTGTGACGTCTTCGGCAAAGTTGTAGATAATAGTTTTGTCTTTCCGAAAAAAATATACACTCTGAAAATAAATAATTCATTTTTTGAAAAAAAGTTAATAGAAAAATTAAAAATCAATTAGGGTAGCAAATGGTTTCGGCAGGTTTCTCCATAAGATTGCTGCAGAAAACCTACCAAAGAAAGCCACTACCGAAGCCGTTCGCTACCCTATTTAGAAAAGCTCATTTTTTGACGTGGGACTACGTCTTCCTTCACTATACTAAGGTACCGTGGAATGGGGTGAAATTGATCAGTGGGGTGAAATTGATCACCTGAAAATTCGTGATAAAAAATACTAATCAAAATATATTGCTCTTACAACACTAGGTAATGTTAACGAGTCCTTAAACGCAACTTTTGCATGATTCACATACCTGTCAAAGTTAACTCTTGCATGCCCGGTGCAATATTTCATATTTTCGAAAAATTCTTGTAACTCAGTCAAAACTCAATCAAATTTGATCAAACAAGTTTCCAAATAACAAAAAAAGTATTGAATTTACTAAAAGTAATGTTAGTTGAGGGTTAATTACGTTAAATTTGGAGAAGTAAAGTTCGATAAATGCTCAAAAAATGTAATTTTCAACAATGATCATTCCATACCATTAAAGAAATACTGATGAATTCGCAGGAAACCACAAAGATTTTAATTTCAGAGCTAGTTTTTGAGCTTTTGCAACAAACCGAATTGAAATCGGTCTAACGACGATCAAATAAGAGCAAATTTAGCAACAAGCAGCTCGTCAATCAAAATAAACAAATTTTAACCTGAAATATCGTTATTTTCGTTTCTAAACTAGCTGTAAACGATATTTTTCAGTACAGAAATCATCATTTAACTTTAGCACATCGAAAAAAAGCACATTGCCAAAAGAATGTATGGATTTCAATGGTGATCAATTTTACCCCAATTTAGCTCATTGTACCTTATAGAATTATCGAATTTGTTTCATGAAGTAGAAGATAGAAATTTCACCAATAGCCATAGGGGTTTACTGGAGCACATACCAGTACTTGTTTTAAAATTATACTATTTCGGGAAAAATGTACATGAAGCTAGTTAATTGGGAATTGTTTAAAAAATTTATCAATTTCACCCCGTTCCATGGTACATTCCGGGAAAACTGGATTGAACATGTAACGTTTTTGGTTGGCGGAATGGAAGATTTTAGATGTTAATAGCGCTCAAACAACTGTTCCGATTTCAATAGTTAATATACCGTTGGAAAGCTAAAACATACAAGATTTGTATAAAATGATAATTTCAGTTACCATTTTCTTATTACTCCGTGAAAATTGCGGGAAAGTTTAAAGGTCAAATATCCACATACATTTTTTATACGATTGGTATATTTTCCTAACGCAGACTTCAAAAACATAGACGAAATGATTTCACGCTTTCAGTCATTGGCTAGCCATGTCAGCCAATTGGCATCGCATTCATCACCCAACGTAAGCGACGAAGAAAGAAAGCAGAGATGCTTCCACGTGATTGGTTCTTCCCCCAATCACCCAAGTTCCCCACACTGAGTGACACTATAAAAGGACATTTCGTGTTGAGAGAAGCTCATTCCCTGGTCGACCGTCAAGGCGAACAGTTCAGCTTCCCTTCGATCTGGATTGGACCCAACCAGTGGTAAGCTAATTCAGATATCGTTGTTGGAATTCAGCCCGAAACTGGACGTGATCGTCACTGGGGACCATTGGAAGCTGTTGGAAGGGACCATTGGAAGACTTGGAAGCCGTTTGGATGCTGCCGATGGTAATTTGTGTTGGTATAGTGTGTCGTATACCAAGTGTGTGTGTCTGAGTAGCGTTAGCGTGTGTATGTGTGTGTGTGTGAGTAGCGTTAGCGTGTGTATGTGTGAATGTGTGTGTATGTGTGTATGTGTATGTATGTGTGTATGTGTGTGTACGTGTGTATGTGTGTGTACGTGTGTATGTGTGTGTACGTGTGTATGTGTGTTTATATGTGTATGTGTGTATATGTGTGTATGTGTGTGTATGTGTGTGTTTATGTGTATGCGTGTGTTATGTGTATGCGTGTGTTTATGTGTATGTGTGTTTTTCTGTGGGTGTGTATGTGTGTGTGTGTCTGTGTGTGTGTCTGTAAGTGTGAATGTGTGTTGTGAGTGACGTGTGTGTGAATGTGTGTGTGAATGTGTGTGGGAATGTGTATGTGTGTGAATGTGTGTGTGTGTGAATGTGGGTGTGTCAATGTTTGTGAGTGACGTGTGTGTGAGTGACGTGTGTGTGAGTGGCGTGTGTGTGTATGTGTGAGCGGCGTGTATGCGTGTATGTGTGTAAGTGGCGTGTTCATATAAGTGGCGTGTGTATGTAAGTGGTGTGTGTGTATGTATGTGTATGTGTGTGTAAGTAGCGTGGGTGTGTCTGAGGAGCGGGTGCTTGTAAGTATTGTGTGTATATAGCGTGTGTGTATAACGTGTATGTATGTGCAAAAATGCATTCATCCGAGGTAAATTTATTCATGACAGAATACTTTTATAGGCAACAAGTTATTTATTTTTCCTATTAGTTTGTATGCTATGGTTTATGACAGGTGTATGTGTGTTTTTTTGTGAAGTGTTCATTGATTGTTGTGTTTGGTATTTGTACGTTTGGTGTGTTATATACTATGGTTATGGCAGAATTAAATCTTTACACCCACAATAGTCCCACGTCAAGCCTACGTTTGTGCATTCAAGCACATACCCTTTAACTTTTTTAAATCAATTTTTTTATAAAAACTACAAGAGATAACCTTAAAAAATGCTACCAGTCCGATCATGGAAAATCAAGAAAAAAAAATGATTTCTTGAAAACAACAATTTTTTTACTTTTTTTTTCAAGGGGTACTTTTTTTTTTTTTTTGAAGGACAAAATTATTATCTACAACTTTGCCAAAGAGACAATGCTACTCAAACAAACCGTTTTGACTGTAAAAATATTTTTATTTCCCATAGTGAGCTCTATTGGAAATTATCATACAAAATGGCCGTAAAATATTCGCAGTAATTTGAAAATATGCATCTGGAAAAATCTGGAAAAACTACATAAGTTTGTACAACGAGAAATGCTTGTAAAAAATTCATTGAAAATTACGTTTCAATTGAGCTCATTGGAAAATGTTATTGGGCTGGGCTTTTCCAAGATATGGGTCATTCCATCTCAAGTGTCCGAGGAAATGCATCGACCATATCCGATTTCGGAACTTATAAATAGAAAGTTTTGTACAGATTGATGGACCCCTCGGCCTCAACTTTTTGCGAATTCAGCAAAACTTCTTTTTTAATTTGCGGATATCTCGGGACTCCGAAGAGCTACAGCTGATATTGACATATCATTTTGAAGGGTTTTAGATGTAGAATCTAACTAAGTGGCCAATTTTTTGCTACAGTGTTGCCAACACTGCATTTTTTTAGATTTAAAACTTAATTTGTAATTTATTCAAAGGGGGGGGGGTCCCCTTCGATTTTGATTTTGACCATGCCAATGTGTTTACTAGACGATTTTATATAGGAATCACTTATCAGCTAAAAACGAAATGTAGCGTTCCAGAGATACAGGATACGGAATTTTCAAAATTGCAAGATTTTGCAATTTGTATACACACGAAACGTTTCTGCATAAAATGCTGCAATCGTAATGGTATCCTAGCAGGCGTTTGTGTAATCGGATAGATGTTCCTTAGAGGAGCTTCTGTTAATGATGTTAATGATGGTATTTCAAGGAAATTGCAAATTAAGTTTTAAATCTGAAAATATGCAATGTTAGCAACACTGCAGAAAGAAATTGACCATGTAGTTCGATTCTACAACTAAAACCCTTTAGAATGATATGTGAATACCACCTGTAGCTCCTCAGGATCCCGGGATATCCGCGAATTAAAAAAGGTGTATAAGTAATTTCGTAAAAAGTTAGGGGAGTCCCCTTGGCTGAGGGGTCCATCTATCGGTACAACACTTTGCATTTATAAGTTCTGGCCCAAAATACATTGACTCACAAATTCTGGTCGAAATCGGAGATGGTCGATGCATTTCCTCGGACACTTGACATGGAATGACCCATATATTAGGTCTAGTTAGTGACCTGCATAACCAAGTCCGCTTTCTCAAGCGGATGGCTTGACCTTGAACATAAAGGCTTGAATAGCTTAAACAACGAAAAAGCTTCAGTCGTTTTCAAAAAGTTTCTTACGACGACCGGCTTCAGGCTTGAATGAACGCGTTTTGGATGTTTTGCCTTTGTAAAGTATAAGACACACACTTTTTCGTGATACTCTTCGTGGCCATGCATTTTGACGATTGCTGATCAACTGAGACAAAAACCTACTATGTTTATTTTGAAAAATCTTGAAATTAGATCGAATTTATGCTTTCAAAGGACAATATAATAAACTGTTGCAGCAGACGCGGCGCGAATTTCACCGCAATTCGATTTTTATGCAATTGTTGTTATGCAAGATTTAAACTCAAATCTATCTCAAGTGTACTGCACTATTAGTAGGATTTACGTGCAAACCGAAAATAAATTTCAAAACTCACTTGGAAACGAGTGCAAAGTCACACTGCCTACTCTGCTGCTAACTTAACCTTATATTTGTAACAAAACCCATTGTTTTGAAAACTTTACTGCTCGTAGGGTAGATGAGCCAGTAATAGTGGGTGTACCAGTAATAGTGGTATACCAGCATTAAGCGTTAATAAGGTGTATAAATTATATATTATCAGATAATTTTTATTGATTCTGTGGAAATATTTCTACGATTTGGTAGACTATATAGGTGTCAAATCTTATTTAAACACTTTGTATTTAATAATTCATTCAAGAGTGGAAAAAACAGTGAAAAAAAAGTTTCTTACGAAATTTGTAACGCAACAGTGAAGTTTCGTAGCTTGAAATATCAATGCAAACACGATTTCTGTGACAACAGTCTTTGTAGAACTGTCCTTGACTATTTTTCTTATCATAATCAATCGAAAAAATCACAAAAATCATCAAAATACTGAATAAATTGAAACTCCACTATAAGAACAATTTCAGTACCCCTGTTCCAGTAATAGTGGCAGTGCTTCAGCTAATATTTGACGTTAGGTTTTAACTCAGCAGATGTAAACAAACTGTGGTGTGCGAACTACTTTTGTGTGTAAATCTGACTCTGGTTCACACAATACAGTCCAGTTACCGTTATTCTTACATTTTGATACGTTAGGTAAGTTTCTATTTCACTTTACACCAGTGGTAATTACCAGTCATACATTTTTTCGGATGCAGCAGCAAAAGAAAAAATGTCAGAAACGTCGTGCCTAGAAAACATCAAAAGCGGTGACAGAACGATTTACGGTGCTTCTAGACACTATGGAATACCTGAGTCCATGGGTGCAACTACGGATCGGCTAGGGGGGGCTTCAGCCCCTCTAGAAAGTGTTTAGCCCCCCCCCCCCCTAGAATTTCCCAGAGAATGATTGTATTCAATATAAATACATTCCATACTACTTATCAGAGCATCATAATCAACACAAATTGAGATGTCGTCGTTCATTGGCTAAGAACTAGTTCTGCACCCAGAATCGTTTCTCAAACCTAGCTCTTTTACTCATCTTACCAGTCAGACAAGAGCTGTAGTAACTCGTGCTGTATCAAGAAGTTGTCGCCATTTCACTCGGTTTTGGGCTGTGTTTCACCAGTTCCTGCGCCCCTTACTTTCTGGTGCCGGTAGGGTTTGCTGCTATTGTCTTTCGCCAGGTGCGCGATGGGGTTCTCTACAAGCAGCGCTTGTAGTTAAAGATTCATGCGCTGTCGCCGTTATCCGTCGTCCGTTTGTACTCCACCGTAGATATTTCAAAGCACCTTCCGTTCGAAAACACCAAGAGGTCTTCCGTAGAGGACTACCGGTTAAATCAGGGTTTTGTAGTTTTTTGTATTGAAGTAGTCATGTCCCATCAGTCCCATCAGTGATTGGTGCGTACGTATGTAATGTTTGAGAAGAACGGACCGTCGATGAGAACGTGGTCAATTGTTTTGCTGTACGTTGGTCGAGGAAAGAAGAGACTTTGGACTGCCAGCCCGTAGGAAGCTGCGAAGTTGGTGCATAGCTGGCCGTTGTCGTTAGTCACGGTGTACAAGCTGTGCGGGCCGATCACAGTCTGAGTCTGATCAGAGTCTTTCCTTCCGTTCATGTCCCCAATGACGATCTTGATGTCTCTACGCGAGCAGCTATCGTAAAGTTTCTCCAGCTGTGCGTAGAACGTTTCTTTCTCTGCATCAGGTCTTTCTTCGTGTGGGCAGTGCACATTGGGAATAGTGTAGTTGTAGAACCAGCCTTTTATTCTCAACAAACATAACCTGGCGCTAATTGCCTGCCACTTCATCACACGACTCTGCATCCTGCACAGCACTATAAAACCGCTACCAAGCTCATTGGTAATGCCGCCGCTTTGGTGCTGTGCCTTGCGGTCACAAATCCACCGTACCTTCTCTTTTTCCATGCAAAGCTCCTGGAGCGCAACGATGTCGAAGTGGCGGGATTCCAGCTAATCCAGCAGAATCCAGTCGACATCCGGGGCGTTGAGCGATCTACTGTTACATGTACCGAGCTTCTAATCGTCGTCCTTATTTCGTCGGCTGGGTCATTGCCTATTGTTCCGGTTCGTTTTGAATTCTTGATTCTTCGTAGTATGTTTATTTTAATATGCTGCCTTACTAGGGCTGCGATGCCTAGTCTCGCGACGGGACTGCCGCCATAGGTATAGCCGGCGAGACACCGCATTTCATAGTTCAGCCGTTCGGTCCGGATCAGTCACTGTTTGAGCCGCCCCTAGCCTGTGGGGTTCAGACAAGCTGCTCTCTAAGGAGAACAACCACCCCTTTCCTGTCAGCATACGACCAAGTTCCCACCGGTTCACTGGTTTTTTCCTTGGTTGCTCGTATCCCAGTCGGTAACACGTGGAGGTAGGAATAGGGAATTATGCCTTGAACCACACTGGGGTCTATTTTATTCCAGCTAGTACGGGTGACTCGATATCAAATCAGTGTGGCTGAAAGAGGACGCTGTGTTCAAGATATTCAGTACATCTTCGGAGATTCTATCCCGAAGTGATTTTTTTCTGCTGTTACGACACTATTTTAAGCGTTATTAAATAAGCATATTAAAACTCCTTTTTCTGTTTTTTAAAATTACATACATGAAATCTAGCCCCCCCTAGAAATTTTCCTTAGCTGCGCCCATGCCTGAGTCAACGATCCGTTTTTGTCAGATGATGTGAAAAAACAACCAAAGGTCCACCGACTATTCTCCTGCCGAAAGAAGAACGGGAAATCATTGCCTGATTGCATGATTCGAAGCGCAAGTGTTTTCCGGTTACTAAACAGACTCTTCTGTTCAAAGTACAGCAATTTCTCGAAGCTTGCGGTAGACCACACCCTTTCAAGAACCGCATCGAAAGTACACTCGGAAATTTTCCTCAATTCTGACAGCAGAAGAGCGGCTAAGTGAAATTCGATGATTGGAGCAAGAAAGGAAAAAGCTTCTATGGAGAAGATCGAGAAAGATGAACATAAGAAGAAAGATAAAGAGCAAACTGAAGTGACTAAATCGAAAAAAGCAGTAGAGCGAGAGAAAAAGAAAAAGAAGAAAGTGGAGCTACGCGGGCAGAAACGCAAGAAAATATAACTGAGAAAAGAGATGAGAGAACAGCTAAAGGGTGATGAGATGCAGAAGGACAAACTTGAGCTTCTTCAAGCTTCAAAGCTTTCCAAGCGCTAATGTGATACAGTACAGTGATTATTTACTGATGTTTTTCTCTGATTTGGACTATTTAAATAATTGTTACATGAATTGTTTGTTTTCCTTCTATATTTTCATTATAACATTCGGAATCAAATGTTTTGATTCATACAACCGCTCGTGAAGTGTCCGTTGATTTGAAGAATAAAATTGAGCAGACACCAAGATCAAAAATAGAGTTGGGTGAAACTACCGGAAAATATCTTTCTAGCATTTCGAAGCATCATCTGGAGCAAAGGAAGTAGGTTTTTTTCTCACAACTTTTTTACTATTAAACTCAGAATGAACAATTAACACAGCTCATGCTAGATGATTACCCACGGTGGAGGAAGAGGTTTTGAATGCTACCTAAGAGCGTAGAAGAACTAAATCGTGATTCATTTGCTGCAGCCTATGAAAAAATCAACTATCACTATTACTGGCACATTTTCCACTATTATAGGAACATTGCCTCTATAACTGGAACATAAGATTTGTTTACAATTATTATTTTTCAAACATAATTTGTTGAAAACATATACAAACTGTAATTGAATATTGCTATTCTCGTTTTTAAAAAACACTGGTACTTGGCCCCTCCATTACTGGAGCGTCTACCCTAACCGCAAGTCAGCTCCATCTGTAAAAATATGAAATCGAGGAAACAGCTTAGGAAGATATTTAATTCACGCTCAGTTATCACTTGTTTAAGATGAACTATTTTAACAATATTCATGCTAAAATATAGTTTGCATACTAGCCTGCACTAATTACGTAGTTAAAACCACTGAAATCATTGATTTCATGATAAAAACCTTGAGTGTGACTGACTTGCCGTTACATTCTACAGCAAAAAGAAAAGTAACCGCAAGTCAGTCACATTGCCATGTTGTTATAGTCAGGGATGCCACATATACAGATTTTTCTGTATTTTACAGATTTTTGAACTAAAAAAGCAATATAAAATCTGTATTACAGATTTACAGAATATTGTCAAAAATACAGATTTTACAGATTATTTTGTTAAACCGACGAACTGAAATCAATTTCAAAGTTAGAATTTGTTTACACAATTGTCAAAGTTTTGTAAAAAAAAACATCAGGATTATGTTGGTATCGATGCAAAAAAAGTGGAATGTGACTTGGACGCAGCTTGAAAACTAACGTTTAGAAATATTTGTCGGGATTTCTATGCAAAGTTCGTGAAACAAATTGCAAAGAGGTGCGATTTCACCGATCCTGTTGTTAAAACGGCAGCTATAAGTTATCATAAATCGTTCGTGAAACTGCAAAATTTAAACGATTTGATGCGTCAATTCCTTAAATTCGTATCAGCAACTGACCAACAAGGGCTGAATAACGAATTTCGCACGCTTAAAACAAACTTTTTGATCGGAAGATTCATTGAAACATATGACTTAGCTTGGTCTGATATGTTGGACACCCTTAGGCGGGATGGTACAGATATTTTTGAAGAAAAATACAGATATAAATGTGGCAACCCTGGCTATAGTGCATGTTGACGTGTTGTTATACGTTGCCGTGGAAAGCCGACAATTCTTCGTAGTTCGAAAGTGTATGTCCATGAGAACATTTTAAAAAATGCCATGATGTACGAAACCGAAGAAAGCTCATCCGGTGAGGATTCGGATGAAGAAACTGAAGCCGGGACTGCAATTGGTTCATCCGACAACAAATGTGAAGAAAATCAAAATGCGTTTGAGGTTCGAGCATCACCTTAGGAGATATCTTGGAACGATTCCCTGGATTCGGATGGAAGTTTTTACGATACTCAAGATTTTCCGGATAGAACCACGAAGAAGCGAACCAAGAAAAAAAAATAACTTGAATTCGTATTAGTAGGAAGTTGCTGTACATAAATTCATCACCAATTCAAACTAAAAAATAATCCCGATAGTTGATAATTGTTACTAGATAACTTATTTTTATATAAACGGTCATATTAAACTTCTCTTCTCCACTCCCCGCCCATTTTATTGTTACCGGTTACCGGCAGTTTATGGGCGCATGACTAAGTATTAAGAGTGTTGAGGGCTATTCCCACTGCTTCCGTTCCGGGACCGGGCCGGGACCGGGCCGTGGCTGTTCCGTGTGTCGTCCGGGCTTGTTTAAGATTGATTGCATGCGTTCTTACGAACGCATTCACACCGACGCGCCGTGCCCAGACCGGGGCAGCGCTGAGTTGCCGTCGTGCTGCCGCCGTGCGAGAGAAAAACTATCGTTGCCGACGATACTTTGTCTTGGCCGGAGAGTGCACGGAAGGAATCGGGTAGATGCGTGTATGTTGTAGTGACATATTTCGCGCGGAGTGAGCTGCGGTATGAAAAAAAGAGAATGACGTTCTTTCATATACACACATCAACATTTCTCAGCCAGAGCGCAGTGCAGGCACGGTTCAAGCACGGCGCAGTGTGAATGCATGAAAAGTCCCGGACACGGCCCAGTCCCGGAACGGAAGCAGTGGGAATAGCCCTTTAGTTGGTCTGTGCGTGTGAGTACGTTCATCAAAGAGATTTGAAAGCTTGGATCATGCTTATGAAAATGACTGTATATCCAGGACAGCAATATTCAACTAATTCGACTCTCATTGTATTGCACAGCTCTTCCTGCTTCCCGTACATTCGGTGCACAACCCGACAGCTACTGACGACAGCACACACATCGCTGATGACAGCCCTTAATCCCCGACATCCTTCGGCACGCATCCGAGCGGGATGTCAGGTGATTATGATTCACGAAAGTAAGCCCGATGCTGTAATGAAAGCGAGATGGTGCGAAACAAGTGAGGAATAATATCAACAATGGAAGCACATATGAAACGGTTTGCTTCGTATTCATTATGCCACCGGCCTGAGATAGAGGAAAATCGAAAAAGTGCGAGTTGACGACAGCCGCAGCCGATCAGCAGGCTGTCGACAGCGCAAGCCAAGCCAACATTACATCCTCAGAATGAACAAAACTAGGCTGTCATGTCAAAACGAAAACAATACATGCGCAAGAATGAGCTGTCGTGTGCAACACAAGACAGTTTTGTTACCTTGTGTGAGCTTCAGCTGTATGTGAACTCTCATGAATAGCTTATTCATAAGGCTGTTAAAGTTAAAAGACAGAGCTGTTGGCTTAAATTGACAATTTTTCGACGAATTGATCTCACTTCCTCATTGTGCATCACAGTCGGCTTTCGCTCGTAAATGTAAAACAACCGTCGTCTCTCAAACAAAAAAAAGGATGGTCATTCGACACTCGCGCATCAAAGAGATTCACACAGCCATTCGTTTGGTGATGTTATTTCGGCCTATTTCTGTCTACTTCGTTCTATATACAGTCAGGTTTTTTTTTTACGCGGGGGATACGTACCTCGTAAAAAGAACCGCGTAAAAATAACAGCGTTAATTCAAAAATCCGCGTAAAAAAACCGCGCTAATTCAAAAATCCGCGTAAAAAAAAGTCCAGCAAGAAAGGCTTGAGAAAAAACCCGAGACGCTCTAGAACCAGTATTTAAAATTGTCCTCTTTGACGGTCATTCCGGATCTTTCGGTGGGCGGAGAGTATTTTCTGGACTAAGTCTTCTACTAGATAAACACTTAAACGTTTCTGGTTCCAACCCACGTTAATTCGGAAATTCGTGAAAATTTTTTTGAATGAGCGCGGTATCGCGTAAAAAAAACCGCGTTGTTTCAAAAATCCGCGTAAAAAAACCGCGTTAATTCAAAAATCTGCGTAAAAAAACCGCGTTAATTCAAAAATCCGCGTAAAAAACCGCGTTAATTCAAAAATCCGCGTAAAAAAACCGCGGTAATTCAAAAAACCGCGTAAAAAAACCTCGTGAAAAACCTCGTAAAAAAACCGCGTATGAAGAAAACCTCGTAAAAAGAAACCTGACTGTATGTTGATAAATATTATTACAAGCACAATGATATAAATAATTTCCGGAATATCCGCACCCAACGTGCGTAATTCTCATTTCTAGAAAAAATGTCAAAATACGTTTGAGGAAAAAAACGTCGTGGTGGCGGTGCTCGTTTGACATGTTCGTTCAAGAATGTATTAAGACAGCGAGCTTTGCTAGCGTCAGAGGAAGAAGAAGACGATTATCACAGTAAAAAGTGGTTCTACCGTGACCATTTCGAAGCCTGCTCCCGAAAGCAAAAGTGATTTAGACGAGCAGTAAATACACCAAGGAAAATTTTTCTACAAAATTTTATGAAACGTTTTTTTTTTTAATTTTCGCATGGTATGATGCAGATGCGGATGCAAATGCGGATGTCAATTTTCAGGCGGATGTTTCTCAATGGCTCCGAACAGGAGAAACGACTGGTTTGACGACGAGTGCAAACAGTTAGTGGAAGAGAAGAATGCAGCACGAGCGAGAATGCTGCAACACCGAACGAGGGCGAACGTGGAGCGCTACCGACAGAACAGGCAAAACTCGGTCCTATGGAAGAAGGAGCGCCAGCAGGAAGATCGGGATCGCGAGGCAATGCACAGTGGGGCGACTCCATACAAAGGCTGGCCAAGCAAAAAAAGTGTCGATAAAATGCGACAAAAACTTGGTATTTGCATAATTTTGGGGCGCTGAACACGAATTTGGCATCCATTTTTTGTTTGGGGCCGCCCATAAAGCACGCAATCAAATTTTTAATATTTTTTGACATTTTATTTCCTTTTTCATAGAATTATATGATCTTTGACCACAAGAAGTGCCACTGGGCGTCCTTCCCATTGAAAAACGTTATTTATGGACGACCCCTCGAACTAAACAAATTTTGCCTAAATATATATATATATATATATATATATATATATATATATATATATATATATATATATATATATATATATATATATATATATATATATATATATATATATATATATATATATATATATATATATATATATATATATATATATATATATATATATATATATAAAAACTAAAACAACATAAGTAATACAAACTTATTGCAAATTGAAAAAATCATCATCAGCATCATCATCTTCCGCTGTGATCGCTCAAATCTCGTGTTGAATTGTTTCCAGAAAATTTGAAGTTCATTATACTTATCAGCAGGAAAAATGTCTTTCGCTGCAATTTTCATTTCTTCTAGTAATTTTCGATGTTTCATTGTTTCATATATATTTTATCTTCTTTATCCGGTTTCTATGGTTGAAAGAGGACATTCGAATAAATGTATAACACCATGATTTGACAACTTACTAGACAACACCATGAATTGACAACTTACTAGACAGAAAATTAGGTGGTGCCGCTGAAGTTGAAGGCTTCCTAATAAATTTCAACGAATTTATGAACCAAGAAACTGGAATGACACAACATTCTAAATGAATACGAAAAGATGCGGAGGGCGACGACTGTTCTTTGTTTTTTTGACGTAGGATTACGTCTTTGTTTTCTATACTAGATTACACTTTGTGAAAATGAAAATGAAACTGGCAAATGTTGCGTCAGATTTTAAACGGTTATGGCAAGCTAACGACTTAATGCATCTTAGTCATTTATATGTCGGTGGATAGATAAAATGTGTAACAATTTTTTGATATTATGTTCAACATTCTTGCTTTACAGCCTAATGGTGGAAAAAGGTGAAAAGTTCCAAGGTCAAGCTTTCCCATACATTTCCCTTGTTCTTGGCTTGCTTCCCAAGCACAGATAACAATAACATGGACGAAATAAATTCCACTACCTACATATTTTGACTCAACAAAGTGTTTTGGTTTGTTTGTCTTTGTCTCAGCTGCGTGGTCACGCCTTAATGGTAAAAATCTACGCTGAACTCGATACAAAAGGCTGCGTGTGGAAAATTCAGCTTCAGTTTAGTTTGTTCCACAATAGCGAGTGCGGTGCAGCTGTTAAAGCTTTGCGACATTGAGAAACGAGAGCTGCATACGAGTCAATTTCCAGGCACCGCGGAGCATGTTACCTGTATTCTGCACACGGCAGCAACAATAACCATTGTACGCTACAGGATATTTTGCTGGCACAGCTGCTGGAGGGCACAGCGGAGAGCAAATTTTATACGCGGCCAACAAAATAATCGATGCTACCGGTGGTGCTGTGATCATCAGCGTTCTATAGCATACATTTCGAGCTGAAGATTATCGAATCGGTTCTTTTTAGAACTATAAATGCTTGAAGATAAGAGTTATGAGAATTTTCACAACTATTCCTAGTGTGAAATGTTCATTCATTTCTCAATAATCATTTTTACAATAACGACCAGGGCGCACCAAAGATAAACGGTAGTGTTGCCTATGAATAGTTATCACAACAAGATATAACCCTCATTTCAGGAATTTTCACTGCTAAATTGAGTGATTTTCCGGCTTAATTGTTTGTTTGTGTTCACTCGAACACCGTTATCAGTCAAATATTAGCAACGAAAATTAGTTAATCTAAGAACCAGAGTGATTTTCGCATCGGGAAAGCAAAAACTTTCTTTTGATGCTTATAAAAATCACTCAGTAGTATTGAAGATGTATTGGTTTGTTTCTCTTCCTTTATATAAGCTACGTGGCCACGCCTTAATGGTAAAAATCTACGCTGAACTCGATACAAAAGACTGCGTGTGGAAAATTCAGCTTCAGTATAGTTTGTTACACATGACCGAGAGCAGTGCAGCTGTTAAAGGTACGCGACATTGAGAAACGAGAGCTGCATACGAGTCAACTTCCAGGCACTGCGGAACATGTAACACCTTTATTTTGCATACGGCAGCAACAGTTACCATCGTACGCTGCAGAATATTTAGCTGGCACAGCTACTGGAGGGCACAGCGGAGAGCAAACTTTATTATGCGCGGTCAAGGAAAATATTCATGGTGCGATTATCAGCGTTCTGTAGCACGAATTTCTAACTGAATATTATGGAATGGGTTCTTTTCAGAACTATAGATGCTTGAAGATAAGAGTTATGAGAATTTCCGCAACTACTACTAGTGTAAAATTTTCATGTATTCATGCATCGTTAGTTTTAAAATAACGACTATTAAAAATAAACGGTAGTGTTGCCAATGAACAGTTTAGCGCAGCATATAATATCGTCAGTTGAATTCAATACTGCCACAACTAAAAATTCATAGTTTCGAGAAAAGCGCGTTTGAAAATTTGCGCCGAAAATTTCTTTTTTCATTTTCGTGAAAAATTCCAATTTCAGGATTCCTATTTTAATTGAACTTGTTCGGGTCTATGATGTGCATGTAACAAGCAAATGATAAGAGTTGGAACCTCATTTTTCCGGCTTTTTAGGGATATTTTAGCTTTGTGCAATAAAAGCACATCTACTTATATTTCTAGAAATATTGTGAATTTTGAAACGGGTCTTTGTGAGATGAAACTTTATAGTATTTGGCATCGTTTGCCATCAATAACTCATAACTGCAAAATTTTGAGTTGTGCCAGTGTTGAATTCAACTGACGATATATATTTAGTCCTACGTCACCATTTCATACAATCCCTAGGGCTGTATACCTTGTAGTATTTTTCACATAAAGCAAAATGTGTGCTTTACTTTTATATGCAAACGAGTGCGAAGCAAAAGCAATCTTCAAACGGGCTATTGTTAGTCGGAGTTTGATGGTATGAAATTGCTGCTAGTATTTGACACTTCAATCAGTTTAGCGAATTTCATGATCATTAATTGAAAAGGGCTGAATGTTTTTAAAATTCTTTTAAATTTGTAGAAAGTGATAAAGTTTGACTTAATTAAAATTTTATAAAGATTTTTTTAATGTTTTCTTGTTTAACACTTATTTTATAACTCTTCATTGATAAATTTTGTGATTTTGCCCAAATTTATATTTTATCCTTACGAATTGAGTACGATATCATAAATTTTCATTAATGAAGTATCATGGTTATGATTAAAATTAATCCTGGATGAAATTTCAACATCAAAAATATAAACTAAAAAAATCTGCTATCGCTTTTTTCGCTAAAGTGACAATTTGCACAGTTTTGCGCTACAGCGGACAGTATGCATTTGAAAGCTTATGTTTTTACCTAAATTTTGAATGTAGTCACAACCGTGGCAAACTGCGGCAACTAAACTTTTAAGCTACTTTTCTACAAAAAATCACGGTTTTTTTTTTTCAATTTTTTTAGTGTCAGGCCTACTACAACCAAATTTTACAATATCTAATGAAAAGGGTTTGTTTTACACTATATTTACAACAACCTTCTCTTTGACATAAAAAAATCCAAGCTATCATTGAAGTTACAGAGCGTTTCGAAGTAATAAGTAAAAGAATTCGAAGGAATAAGTAAAAACTTATTTTCAAAAAAAAAATACAAAAAAACGTCAGTTCTCCAAGCTTTGAAAAGTCATAAAAAATCCAAATTTCATGATATTGCGCCCAAATTTTGGATTTAGACACTTGAATGTTATAGCAATAAATGAAAAATATTATAAAACAGCTAACGAAAAAAAAATTTTTTGGCTGATGGCCAGCGATTCCCCACTGTGCAATGGAGGAACTGTAGCGTGCGAATGACACATGAAAATTCTACGAGAAGCTGAACAGTTCCCGCAAAGGCTATGTGCCACAAGCCGACATGTGCAGGGACATGGACGGCAACCTTCTCACGAACAAGTGTAAGGTGATTGAAAGGTGGAAGGTGTAGTAGAGAACGACGACAAAGTGGTAGTAGACCTCGGTGTAAGCGCAGATGATGACAGAATTCTAGCCTCTGACCTCCAGGAGGTTAAAGAGGAGATCGGCTGGCTGAAAAACAACAAAGTAGCTGGAGCAGACCAACACCCCAGCGAGCTATTAAAACACAGTGGCGAATCACTGGCTAAGGCGCTACACTGGTTTGTTACCAAGATTTGGGATGAGGAGGTAGTACCGGAGGAATGGATGGAAAGTATAGTGTTCCCCATCTACGAAAAAGGTGACAAGTGGGATTACTGCAACTACTGTGCAATCACGTTGCTGCAGGCCGCCTACAAGGTATTCTCTCAAATGCTGTGCCGTCAACTATCACCGCTTGCGAGGGAGTTCGTGGGGCAATACTAAGCGGGATTAATGAGTGCCCGCGCCACCACGGACTAAATATTCATGGTACGACAGGTCCTACAGAAATGCCGTGAATATAATGTGTCCACATATCATTTGTTTATCGATTTTAAATCGGCGTACGACACAATGGATCGAGATCAGTTATGGCAGATTATACACGATTTCCCGGATAAACTGACACGGTTTATCAAGTCGAAAATGGATCAGGTGATGCGCGTAGTTCGAATGTCGGAGACGCTCTCGAGTCCCTTCGAATCTCGAAGAGAGTTACGGCAGGTTGCTGGATTATCGTGCTTGCTATTCCACATCGCTTTGGAAGGTGTGATACGTAGGGCTGGTATCGGCACGATTGGCATGATATTTAGAAGGTCTGTTCAGCTCTTTGGCTTCGCAAATGACATTGATATTCTAGCTCGAACCCTTGAGAAGATGGCGGAGATGTACATCAGACTGAAGGCTGGAGCCGGACGAATTGGACTGGCCATAAACGCATCGAAGACTAAGTTCATGAGAGAAAAAGGTTCCAGAGAAGACAGTATTAACCTCCCACTACGAACTCATATTAGCGGTCATGAAGTCGAGGTGGTAGCCGAGTTCGTGTATCTGGGCTCACTGGTGACTGCTGACAACGACAACAGCAGAAAAAAATGATCGACGCCTTATGGCTGGAAATCACAAAACACGGATCAGACCGGTAGTCCTCTACGGCTACAAAACCTGGACCATGCTCGTGGAAGACCAAATTGGGGTTTTCGGACGGAAGGTGCTGCGTACCATCTGTGGTACTGCCTGAGGATTATCAGTTGAAAAGGCTCTGCTCATAATAGCCACTTGGAATCCTCTAACTCTTCCCTAGTGTCAAACTAACATTCCCAAAATTCCTTTCTAGATTGATATGAATGGACGCGGCCAACTATTCATTTAAAAGTTAAATGAGAATAACTCATTACTACCCGACTTCGTTTTGATGGCTCTTTGAACAATTCTAGCTGATTTCAATCAATCGTTGGTGACACAGAAGTGATCAAATATGCCATGCTACGCTATGCTAATGAAATCACTCCGAAGCTTTGAACAATCTCATTACACCCAAACAGAACATGTCCACAGGAGTTTAAACAAATTATCGTACCACAGTGTGGAAACTTGTTCACCCCACCGAGCAACACTTACTAACCGGCTGACGTTAGCAATACCTACTAAAGTCAAGTGGCTCTACTGCCAAATAGAACCACATTCGCGCCACTGATCGTCAATCGTCTCGAGTGCGGAGATTTATTTTATTGACACTTGCGAACGATGTAAATACCACCTCGGAAAAGCCAAACAGAACACAGATAGAAGAAGTAAGTAACCAGCCAGTCGCGGCGGCGAAATACAGAAAAAAAAACAAGAGAAAAAAAATTATCCGCAACACATAAGCACAGATTCTCTCCCTGGGCTGCTGGTGCTGGTGTCCCATAAATAAGAACCTATCACTTGAGCAGCTTACTTTGAACAGCTTTACGATCGCCGCACCGGCATTCGTAACCCGTTTGGCAATCGTAGTAAGCCTGATTATACCTTGGTTTCCGGAACCTGCCCCGCGAATGCTTCTAATTTCGCTTTCGTTGCTAATTATGATTCAGAATCGATTCCTTTTCCGACTTTTTTTTGTTTTTAACCTAAATGAACAGTGTCCACACTACTGTTCACACTCATTTACCAGTGGAAATCAACAACCAGTTGAAATGCTTTTTCGAATTGTTTTGCTGCAGACGAGCGGGCGGTTCTCGGCTTGTAATAAGTATAGCATAAAATCCCACGTCAGCGCAGCCCAAATTGACGGTTTCACACAGCAACGGGGTAGCCTTTTCGATAGTTGTGCTTCGTGTCGTTTTTTTTTATGTCCAACTGCATCGAATGCGCAAAGTCCGGGTGTTAATTTCGAGTCGATTGCTCAATTTAGCAACGAAACTGCGGGCATGCTGCATCAATTGGCCACGAATGCACTGAACTTTAATGACTACCTGCATCCAGGCTACTGCGATTACATTGAACATGGGAATGAGCGAAATTTCGGATTCCTGGAATGACCGATAGCGGGGCCCCCAAATGACACCGTCGATTGATGGACCGGTGGATCGTGCGCTGAATTTATTTTATGAACTGAAAATGGGACTGTAATTTGGCTCGGTTCATATTACCGATTCCAGCGGGACAGTTCCGGAACGAGCGAATTTCCACGGCAACCTGCTAATTGTTCACAGCCTCACACTATTTGGTGAGACTCCGGGAAAATATCCTCGCTACGCCTTCTCACGGATCGTTCTATTTTAACGATAACGGTTAGGCATTCCCATTTGTTCCCAGCGATGAAAATTATCGCTACAGACTGAGTTATCTTTCGTTTGTCAAACTTTTCTGATTGATCCTGAAAAACATGCACTAAAAAAGGGAGTCTGTGTAGAGCTGCGGTATTAACCACTACATCAGACTGGAAGAGATCAAAACCAAAACATCATCGAATTTAATTTTCGCTTCACTAACAGCAAGTTCTCATCGAAGTGAGCATGGAAATTTGTCACGTGCGTTAACGGCTTGCTTGATCAATTTTGTTATCTATTTTTTTACTATCATTTGAAATGGATGATATTCAACTCTCCAGAATATTTGAAAGCCATTAGAGTTCATTTCATAAACAACTAGTAAGTTTCCCTACCGTTAAATTACCAGTGGAAATAATTTTCACAATTCTTACCTGTTCAACTTTATTCTAAAAAAATTGAGTTACAACTTAAGATGGGGCAGTACTATTTCCAGAGAGGGCTGTAAATCATTTCTCCCTTCGTAGCTTCCGCAGAAAACATCTAAATGCTTTTAGAAGTTATAAGTTTTCAAGTCTCGAATAAATTTGCCCTTGTCGACTGCATCTAGTTAGCAGTTTAATTAACCAAAAACAGATATATCAAGTTCTTTAAAATCGTAACCAGCGCTCAGACAAAAAGAATATGCAATTTGCGAACCGCTTGACCGGAAATATAGCTGTAACTCTTTTATTCGACACAAGTTTATGCAGTTTCAACACATTAATTCAGCTTGCAACAATTTCAACATTTCCGACGGGGCATTCTAATCGAGTATTTTTACTTCGAGTATTTTTACTTGCGACGCCCGGACTGACACATGGTTGTTTGTTGTCTTAATTTAACCGAACTTTAATTATTGAAATCGCCCGCATTATTCCGTCTTTTCTGTCGGTATTTCGTCTCAATCCATCATCCTCATTGTCATAAATTTTCCGGCCCTGGTTTCGAGCTTCGGGCGTCCAGCGTCCTACTGCAGCAGCGGACCCGGGAGACGCTGGGAGAACAAATTACCGAAATTGGCCCCGAGAAGCGGGAGCTCGTTAATCATTGCAGTCTCGAATGCAGTCGGGCGGAAATTTCTAGAGTAGGTGCTCGCGTTTGACCTCCACGCGGTCCATCCGCGCCAGGAATCAAACAAAATTTATGAATTTCCAAGCGATAACATTTCTCACATCGTAAGATCACACTAGCTTTTCGCAGCTGCTCGAGGCTACTCAGGTGCAGTGAGGTCTTCATCCCGCTCGGCGGCCTGCAATATCGCTCGAGGCGGCTGCCATCGAAAGTGGACCCTCGAAATTGCACGGTAATAAATCATTGCATTTGGTCCGCTCCGATACGGGACGCAGCTTTTCACGGTATTCCGGCATTCCGCGGCAGGTTCAACGCCGCCTGAAACTTGATCCTTTTCGCTTCGGGGACGAACATAACATGCAGGCAAGATCAATCATTCCGCGCCGAAATCCGAGTGTATACATCGAGTTGTTTTACACGGTTGTCCTTCAAACGGACAATATCCGAAGATGCCGCGCGTTAATACAATCACTGACACACACACTCATGGAAAAGAATATCCCATCAGTCGATTGTCCACGCACTTGAAACGGATCGATTTGAGTGAGCCCCGGATCGCGGTAGCCTGAGCAAATATTTATGCTCGGGTTGAAGCGATTATGATGCCAGAAAGGACGGTATGCACCGACAAACCGGCCACCGAAACTACTGTGACGGATTGCGGGTGCGGGATTTGGGCAATGACGAATGACTTTTCGAACGGAGTTCAGCACGATAAAGCCGGTCAAGTAATCTTTAGTTTTCTTTTTCTTTCTATCCAACCGTGAGGTTGGATGTCAATTTAATCTTCGACGGCCAGCCTTCCGCAGGTCGGTGGAAGAAAATGGGTGTACGAACCAGCGTCAGCGACAAAGGTGACAGACGCAAAGAGGCGTAGTTCTTCTGAGGGGCAATCAATTTATTAACTCATCAATAACTTGTAAATCTGGCTGATGAGCGTGTTTTATACGGCGCTAATCGAAAATCAATTATCGAGTTCCGTTTTTTACTTGCGAGATTTTCTGAAGTTGTGCTGATTACTTGTCAAAATTGGCTCTACGGGATGAACTTTAGCTCCGTAATTTAGATTGAAGTAGAATGTATCAGTTTCAGTTGGATTGAATACAACTCTAAACTTTCTCGAGCGGTATCCAATGGTCAGAATTTACTAAATATATTGTTTTGCTCTACTTTTTTACTCTCATTTTTTTAGTTATAGGAGAGCTTCTCAATTTTAAAAGCAATTTTTGCTCGGAGGAAAAACATAACATAAAGATGTCAATTGAAACTTTTGGGCATCAAACCATTTTGGGCATCAACAAAGTTCTGGAAATAACCAAATGAAATGGAACTTGACCATTTTAGGTTTTTTGCCGAAAGCCGGAAGTTTCCATCATGTGATTCAAAATGACATCTGGGGTCGATTTTTGGGTTTTGGGTCGCTTTTCTTCATGATTCAAAAACGATACAAGATTTAGACCTCATTTCCATCACGTTTTCTATTTTAGGCCAGGGGTAATCATATTTTCGGTTTAAAAATCACGTTTCTCGGAATAAATACTGAAAACTACAAACATTGTATTTTGGGCTTTGGATTTACCACTATCATATTCAAACAAGGTTCAAACATTTTAACACGTTTTTTTCGTTATATTTCCAACTCAAAAAAGTCTTTTACATGGTTCCATACAAATTTGATACGCATTTGCCGCGTAAAAAAAGACCTTAGTGGGTATTATTTCCAATAAAGAATAATAAATATTCCAATGATGTTTAATGATTTGAAAAATTATTTACAATCCAAATGCTTGAAATAATTAAATGCATCTGTATTCAAGTTATCTTGAAAATAAGTTTTAAAAAATGTAACTAAAAATTGCAAAATAAAACTAAAGCGTCTCGAATTTTTCATTGCCGTATGTTAATAACTGCTCCATTTTTTCAACATCATAAGAATACATTTATTTGAGCTTTGATGCAAAAACAAGGACAGAAACTTATACTAATAAAAATTTTTCCTCTTGCAGACGGGGCTCGAACCCGCAATCTCCGATGTCTTCGTTATGGTATTTTAGCTCATTAAACTGAAAGTCAATTTCTCCTGAGAATAATATCGATCACCCTAGACTATTGTGTCCCATTCTTAGCGCGCCTAAACTGCCGTTCCAAGCATATTTGTCCCATGTTCTATGCAAACCTTATGGACGCTGGGACAGTTATGCTTGGAACGGCAGTAAACAATAATACAGAACACTGAAATCAAATATATTAAATACCAATATAGTTCACTTACGTGAAATTATGAAGACAAATTGGAAATGACAGAAGCGTTAGTCACCTTTTCGACCGCTAGGTGCGCCACTTCTGATTTTGTTCTACACGACATGCGAAATAGAGTAACTTTTGACAATAATATTACCCTAATGGGTACACTGAAAAAAATTCACATTTTATTGTGAAGTGAACTCGGCCGAATATTTTATAATAATAAAGTTCACCTATGCATAAGGCAATCCATGGGTGGTGTTCCACGGTTTGTACGTTTGTCGACCTCCGACAATATTTTGAGTTGTAAAATGGCGACTTCCGGTGACTGGAAAACTGCCGAAAATGACCAAATACCACCTAATATGGGTGTTTTTTTAACCAGAATGACGCTCAGAGGCCAGAAATTGTCTCGAAATGCCAGTTTGAAATCCAAGATGGCGACTTCCGGTTTTTTAAAAATCAGACAAAATTTTGAATTGTAAGATGGCGACTTCCAGTGATTGGAAAAAAAAGAGGGAAATGACCAAATACCACCAATATGGATGTTTCTTTAACTAGAATGACGCTCAGAGGCCAGAAATTGTCTCTGAATACCATTTTGAAATCCAAGATGGTGACTTCCGGTTTCAAAGAAACAGCGAGATATGACCAAATACCATCCAATATGGGTATTTCCGAAATCGTGATGATGCACTGAAACCACAAATCGACCTCAGACAACATTTTGAGTAGTAAAATGGCGACTTTTGGTGACTGGAAAACTGTCGAAAATGACCCAAATACAACCAAATATGGGTGTTTCTTTAACCAGAATGATGCTCAGAGGCCAGAAATTGTCTCCAAATGCCATTTTGAAATCCAATATGGCGACTTCCGGTTCCTAAACAACAGTGGCAAAAGACCAAATAACACTCATTATGGGTATTTCCGGGATTGTTATGATGCACTGAAGCTACAAATCGACCTCAGATAACATTATGAATTGTAAAATGATGACTTCCGGTGAATGGGAAACTGCCGAAAATAACCAAATAACACCCAATATGGGTATTTCTTCAACCGGCCGATTTCCATCCAATATAAGATGTTTCGATACCAGAATGATACACAGAAGCTCGAATCGACCACAGACAACATTTTGAATTCTAAGATGGTGACTTCCGGTTTCTGTAGAACAGCCGAAAATGACTAAATAACACCTATTATTGGTGTTTCTTCAACCAGAATGACGCTCAGGGGCCAGAAATTGTCTCCAAAAAAAAATAGCCTAAAGGGACCAAATACCACCCAATATGAGTGTTTCTTTAACCAGAATGATGCATGGACCTAAAAATTGACCTCAGACACCATTTTGAATTGTAAGATGGCAACTTCTGGGAATCAGCCGAATACTACTGCATATGAATATTTCCGTAATCGAAATAATGTAAAGAAGCCTAGCATTGACCCTGGACACCTTATTGAATTCGTAGATGACCACTTTCAGTTTCTGGAAAACAACGAAAATAACTGAATACCACCCAATATGAGTGTTTTCGGAATAGAGGTGATGTACTAAAGGCAAAAGTCGAGGATGTTGTCATTCCGATAAAACCAATAATTTCAAACGATATAAACAAATCACAAGAAATCAATGAATTTGGAATGTTGAAAATTATTGAATTAAACACAAAAATAGGCGGGACGAAGTTTGCCGGGTCAGCTAGTAAATACATAAATATGCTGGTTAAAGCAAAGCTGCAAGTGATGAATACGAAGATTAGAACTCGAGAGCAAAAAATTCGGAGGGATAAAAAAAAACAAAAAATACTTTCAAAACGAAGAAAACTAAACATAAAATAATAGTTTTTGCATAACAGTTGTTATCACTAATTATGTTTGTTTTGTTGAATATCTTTTATATATAATATAATAAAGCTTTTAAACCAATTACAACATGATATGTATCCATACTTAAATTGTTAAATTGATAGAACATTCAAGTGTTATCTAAGCTAAAAGTTGCACAACAACCATATACGACTATTGACAACCATTGTGCGGTTTCTCCTTTTATCTTTTTCACGAGGTAATTGAAATATTCATTTATTTGTACACTTCGTGGCCTGATTATTGAGCTTGAGCTTGACGGCCGCACATTTCGTAGTTGCTTCCCGTGATGGATCTGAGCTAGTGAAGTTACACAGGGAACCACGTATATAGCAACTTGGGATTAGTTTACCATTTACACGTCGTGGCCTGATTATTTGAATATTTCTTCTTCGTGCCTCGATAAGCTACATCTATTATATTATCAATATTTAACTCCCGGAATGGCGTTAGTTTTACATACAAACAATATACGCACGAAATCTGCAACATATTTTTTTCTGTGAAAGTATGAAATTGAGTCAACTTAATCTAAAATTGAGTAAATTCAGTTTCGTGTGTGAGAATGTCACACGCTCACAGAAATTCAACAACAACGCACAGTGGTACAGTAAGGCAATGTAGGCGGACACGAGTTTTTCGATGCGATTTTGTGGTTTTAGAGTAAATTTTTTTTCTAAGAACTTGTTTCTTATATTTAGTCTATTTTTTATGTGCAAATGAAAATTAGGGTGGTCCTGAAATCGACTAAATGAAAAAACTAACTTTTTATTTGCATAAATAAATGTATACATTCATCGGCACAGTTGTAGATCAACTAATTTTAAGCAACTTTCGGTATTTCTTCACAATATTTATACAATATTGGTTCTATCAAATGATACCAAAAAATATTATTTATGTTTGCCCTAAACGGAGACATCAATATATCAAAAGGGCCTATTTTTAAAATAGAAATAGTGAAAACTCTTCATCTGTATAATATATCGACAATGTTTTTTCGTCAAAATTGGCGTATTTTTGATTAAAGTTACCGAAGAAAACTTTGTTTTTAAATTTGAATTGAAAAAATAGAGCGAAAAGACTGTTTTTGGAAACCAAATTTCATGTCTACAAAAAAGTTTTTATACAAAGTTACTTAGAATTAGTTGGTCTACAAGTTTGCCAGAGAATGTTTTATTTCGTTGATTTTAGGTCCACCCTAATTTTCATTCGCACATGAATCGAGGACTATGTATAAGAAACAACTTTTTACAAAAACTATGGCTTTAAACCGCAAACCAAAATCGCAACGAAAAGCCTATGTCCGCCTAAATTGCCTTACTGTACCACTGTGCAATGAGTTTAGTTACCTTTTTCACCACAAGAGGGGGTGTTCTCTGTCTGTCTTCACGGGAATATATGGGAAATTCGAGAGTGAACTATATTGTTATTTTAAGATATTTGCTGAAATCAAACAATTTTTCACCCATTGCTTTGTTTAACTTCAGGTTTTCATAAAAAAACAACATTAGGAAGATTCATATTTTTTTATCAAAATCGCATATTCAATTTTCTATCATTTGAGGTTTTCTACAACCTCAAATACTCAAATAACCACACTCCGGTTTTGCAAAAACTCTTAGATGATGAAACACCATTCCATATGGATATTTCTGGAGTCGCGATGATATCCATAGGCCAAAAATGGATCCCCAGTCCAAGATAGCGACATCAGGTATCTGGAAAAAAAACTTAAATTGCCAAATACCGTACAATTTGAGTATTTCCGATGATAAGTGTTTCTGAAGAAATCAAGTTCAGACGTTATTTCGAAAACCAAGAATGCCATTTTCTATTCAAAAATTATTTCCGGTTCCAGGAATACAAGCTAAAGTGGCCAAATTCCACGGATTAAAACGTCGGTTTCATGCAACACTGGCACAACTCAAATGTTTGCATTTTTGAGTTTTTGATGGCAAACGATGCCAAATATTGTTAAGTTTTTTTCTAGAAATCTCGTTTCAAAACTTCCAAAAAATCCAGAGTTATGAATAGGCGCGCCTTTGCTGCGCAAATCGAAATTTCTCTATAGAGTTAGTAAAACTAAGATTTTAACTTGTGCAACGTGTTCATAATATATGCATAATAGACCTAAAAGTGTTAGATAAGAATTGGAAGTCTTAAACTTTAATGTTTTCTTGGAAATTGACAGATAAATTTAGAACGTAAATTTTCAAACGCGTTTTTCTCAAAACTATGATTTTTGAGTTGTGCCAATGAAAAGCTATTCTGAATCCGGAATACTGCCCAGAGGCCGGAAATCAACCCTAGACGCCATTTTGAAATCAAGAAGTTTAATGAGCAGTGAATACAGTCAAATCTGTTTTTGTGCGAGGGATAGGGACCGCACAAAATAAATCGCATAAAAAAATCTTCTGAAACTTCACGTGGAGCTACAAATCAATGTTTCCACAACATTATTGAAAAAAAAAACTTTTTTCATGCGGTGTATAGGAACCGTATAAAAAAAAAAGTAAGTTGATGATTCTGATTTAGAATATCTATGGGAACAATTTTGAAACATCTGGTTGATAAACGTAACTTTTTTAAACATATTAATCTTTCCAACCACTATCCTTTGTAGGCTAGCAATACATGACTTTTTCTTCATGAAACTGGCTCAAATAGTAATTTGTTGACGCAACACTTATCTGCCCATAAAAGCATAAGAGTCCCTTATGACTTTTAGGCAAATTTTAGTTTATACTGTCAATGTATCTAATTTTATTCAAATTTTCGTATGCCCTAATAAAATTTGAAAGTTTGTTCTGAAAAATACTGGAAAAATACCAAACCTTGTCTGTCCCATATTGAAAAAAGGCATACGAGTCCCATCCTAAGTATATCCTTCTAAGTATCTGGAATGAGTAGAATTAAAGTGTTCAGCAGTGTGGCCTTACGGTCTTCATCGATTCCTCGCGAACTGTTTGATGATGATGATGATGATGATGATTGTAGAATCTATGTCGAACGAGGTTTCATCTATCAGCTTCAGTTGCTTTTTGGTAAGTAACATGCATTGGTCCATGTTGCAATCTGTTGAAACCAAACCATCATATTGCAATTCATATGATCCAATGTGGCCATTTAAAAAAATTTGGATTGAATAAACTGTTCATATGACATACACAATGAGGAATGATGATAAATGCCTTGGCCGTCTTAGAATGCGTGGAGGCTGATATGCTTTTATTTTTTTTATATATAGAGAGAAAATATAGGTAAACGAGTCCCATCCTCATAAACATACAGTCGAATAAAACATACTTTTTGTCAAATCATAGTTATTTGCATTAAATTCAAGATTAGAACTTCAATTGCAATTTTCTCAATTGTGAGCATTTCCATATGGAACTCGTATGCTTTTATGTAATGCGTTAAAATTCATTCCAAGGATCGGAAAAACTAAATGGCTAGAAATCTTGTTTGATGTGGTCCTTTTTCATATACCGCACAAAAAAATCGCACAAAAAAGTCGCACAAACAAAATAAACGCACAAAAAAGTCGCACAAAAAATTTCGCGCAAAAAAAACGTCGCACAAAAACAAGTTTGACTGTAATTCTAAATTTTAAATCTCTTTACCCCGAACCGAATTGAATTATTTAGTATATAATAAATGCTTGATAATAAGTTATTTCATTCAGTCTTGATGTATTATCATGCAAAAGTAATGAAAATAACCAAAATATGGACTGACCCACAATTGTGCAACGCAAAATTATAATCATTATAACAATTATGGGTTATTTCGTTTAATGCACCGGGTAGAATAATTATTTTTTGTGACTCTTGCAAATTTAAATCATTTCTATCGTATAAATAAGATTACAACTGAGTTAAAAAAATACCGTAGCTGATGAAAATTGCTTGGTTTCGTGAGAATAGACGCATTTTCGTAAAAATAACCAATAATTGTAGCTGACCCACAATTGTAGAGAGACTGTACTACCTCTCCCCCCCCCCCCCTAATTGTTGAAATTGGTGCAGAATTTTTTTTCAATAACCCTAATAACGTTTGCGCTAAAAAAATAGACAAAAATTGCCAGGAAAACATGGGTTTACCTTTACACGCACTGATGAAACTACGCATGCAGCAACAATCATATTAACCCATGAGTCATCAGAAAAAATTTGATTTGCGCGTTTAAATAACGGTACCCCGCCGCGTCGAAAACGGACATCGTGCGGCAGTTCGTGGACACCGGTGCTGCTGTGGCTGACAATCAGCGAGAAGGGGATTTCAAAGCTGCTCTTATTTCGCTCCGGACTGGCCATGAACGAGGGAATTTATAGTACGAAGTTAGTGCTGGGACTTTTAACCGGATATACTCGAGATCCGGTTATCCGAAGCTCGGATCACGGATGGGTGAACGAATACTATTCGGATACGCGGATCATCGAATAGTCGGGTATCCGGATATTTATTATCCGGATATCAGTAATTTTTGTCTGTCTTTTGAAACCCCGTTAAATGAAACGTAACACGAAAAATGGCTTTTTCACAATCCCCCATGCTATGTTAACTATGTTCGGATACAAAATCCGGATATCCGGATATCCGACTATCCGAAAATCCGAATGTCCTGTCGGATAATATCCGGATATCCGATGCCGGATCCGGATATTTTAATCCGAATAGTCCCAGCACTAGTACGAAGTACCTGCCGGAAATTGCGTCGTTCACCAAAAAATACCAAAAAAGGTCGGAGACACGGTGTTTTGGCCGGATCTGGAGTCGGCTCACTATTCGAGGCGATCATTTGAAGAGATGGAACGGCTAAATGTCGATGTGGTACCCAAGTTGGCGAACCCGCCCAACGTCATCGAGGATCTCTGGCAAGCCTGAAGCGTGAGATCTACTTCAACAGTTTTGTCGCGAAATTTCAGGAGTAATTGATAAATAAAACGAAAAAAGAATTACAAAACATTCCTACACGCATGTTTTCGTCCGCCATGGCGAATGTTCCGGTTAACTGCCGGCAGGCTGCACGCAAGATCGTAGATTTTTTTTGCAAGTAAGCTAACATAATTACCTTCCATAGGAAATTTATGAAACTCAATTATCTGTCTTAGTTATTTTTTTACCACCATCCGAAAAGTCCATTTTTTTAACGCATACTTTAGCACAAAACGACATTTTCAGCCCATTGAAACATCTGTGCAAAGTATCAGCCAGATCAAAAATAATCGATTGAAATGCTTGGCCTATGTTGCGTGGAATTGCACAGGTTTTTCAGTTTATCCACTAAAGACATTGCAGCGGCAAAAGCACCGGACAAATCCGTGTTGATCACTAACTACTAGTATTTATTTCTATACTTAAAAATACCATTTTTTACTTCTAAAATTTTGAAGAACTTGCCACCCCCCCCCCCCCCCTAATCGAAATTCTGGCTACGCCCATGCTAATTTTTGATCAATTTCAAATACTTATAACTCGGTACGTTTCCAACGGATTTCTTTAGATTTTACAGCAATCTTTTGAAAAATTAGTTACACGTCTACCAACATGAGGGATTATATTACGAGATTGAAAAATGTAGAACCTTGTTTTGAAAAATAAGATAAAATGCCATCCAATATGGAGGTTTTCGGAGCCGGAATGATATCCACAGGCCTGGAATCGACCGCAAGTTTTTGCGAAACAGCCTAATATGACCGGATGCCACTTAATGTGGATATTGTGATAATGTATAAAGGCTGAAAATCGAAGTCAGGTACCATTTTTGGATCCATGATGGAAGCTTCCGGTTTCAAAAAATGATTAAGTACTTTTTGAACCAAAATGATACCTAGAGGCCGGAAATCGACTTCAGACGGTATATATACCAAATACGGATATTTCAGGAACTGAGACAACGCAGAGAAGTTTGAAATTGACCGCAGGGGCAATTTTGAAACCCAAGGTGGCAACTTTAAGTTCCGGGAAACAGAAAAATTAAACAAAATATCATTTGATATGAATGTTTCCGGAACAGGGATGATATCCAGAGGTCAGAAGCTTTATTTTATTTTATTTTCATTTATTAGTAGAAGGAAAACCCCTGGGAGCGAAACTACTTGGCCTCTTCTCCTACTAGCGCAAAACCTTCTCTTCTTATCGATTAATATTTACAATAACTTGCACTTCCAGTGAGTATGAAACTCTTTGAAGGAGGTACATAACTAACACTAACAAACATATGGTAAACTTATGATTCTAAGATAAAAACTAAATGAACCATTCATAGTCGAACGTTTGCAATGTGCTCCTTTGGTAAACCGATTAATCGCAAAGTAGAGGACAGGTTTACCGTGTTTAACTGCAAGACATGATAACATTTTTTCAGGGGCAGCCAGATCTAGAGAATGTACGCATACGTGCCTGGAACTACAGGCTGAGAGACCTCTGCCAAGACTCCGACTACAGCACCGAGACGACAATGGGGGCAAGGTACTCTACAACTATGGTAAACTTTTGAATCTTTTCAGGGCCAACGTTAAGTTTTTTTTTTTTCAAGATCAACGTAACAAATAAATTGTTTTCTTGCTATATTTAGCGATTCCGCTTACCGTGTAACGCGCATGCTGTCCAAATAAACCGTTGCGTAGTTCAGGTAACGGTCAATTCGAGAGCAACATTCGAATTGTTGTTTATCCCATAAACAGTACGGAACCAACGAAAATCGATTTTTGGAATTTTGTTTAGTGGTAGATAACAAAAGTTTTGTCTTTTCGTAAAAAGTCCCCATAAAAAATTCAGCTCAATCGTACAGCAGCCTCCTTCCCAGTGCCAGGTATACTTGCAAAATTCCATTCACACAGACAGACAGACATTCGGAGCAGTCTATTATTATTATTATTATTATTATTATTATTATTATTATTATTATTATTATTATTATTATTATTATTATTATTATTATTATTATTATTATTATTATTATTATTATTATTATTATTATTATTATTATTATTATTATTATTATTATTATTATTATTATTATTATTATTATTATTATTATTATTATTATTATTATTATTATTATTATTATTATTATTATTATTATTATTATTATTATTATTATTATTATTATTATTATTATTATTATTATTATTATTATTATTATTATTATTATTATTATTATTATTATTATTATTATTATTATTATTATTATTATTATTATTATTTATTATAATTCATCTGACACGTTATAGTCTTAGTGAATAAAAAAACTACTTAAATTTAACAGGTATTAAAAAAGTCTAGCTGATAGCAGTTTCTGTTTATAAATATTCGAGGAACATCCAAAATCAAACAGTTGACTAGTTTTGTTGAAGGTACGGATTATTCTGGAGATTGGTTCAAAGTATCTAAAGACAGAGCGGTGGAACGGCGTTATAAACATTTCATCCAGTGATCTGCGTTGAATTCAACCAGGAGCATTCAGGGAAAACTTGCTTAGAAGAGCCGGGCAGTCGATTTCACCAAGAATAACTTTAGCAGCAACCATTGCCTGCTGAATTTTTCTTCTACGTTCCAAAGAAGCAATCCCTAACAGATTACAACGGTGTTCATAAGGAGGAAGGTTCAGCCTGTCTGTCCAAGGAAGTCTACGAAGTGCAAAACGGACAAAACGCTTCTGCAATCTCTCAATCCTATCAATCCAAGTTGTCTGGTATGGTGCCCACACTACAGCTGACGACTCCACAATCGATCTTACTAACGCCGAATATAACGATATCAGGCAATGGATATTAGTGAAATCTTTAGACACCTTCATAAGAAATCCTAGCTGACGACTTGCACGGTCAATAATATTGGCTCGATGCGGCCCAAAAGTCAATTTATCATCAAGTAGTACCCCAAGGTCGTTAATTTCATTGACACGAGCAAGAGGTGTACGTCCGATTGTATAAGTGGCTTTTATGGGATTACTACATCGATGAAATGAAATTACAGCACATTTCTGGACACTAATAGTCATTAGGTTTTTTGACACCAATCTTCAAAAATATCCAACAAATCTTACTCTTTGGCAGTCGGAAAATTTGTCAATGACCATAAATATCATTAGATCGTCAGCATAGAACAGTTTACATCCTCTTCCAAGACGGGATGCGACATCATTTATAAACAAAACGAAAAGGAGCGGTCCAAGATTACTCCCTTGAGGAACGCCGGAGGTGTTTGTGAATCGTCGGGATGTGCAGGATCCAAGTTTGACACTCAGGCTTCTACCACTTAGGTACGACTGCAACCATTTAACCAGGTCGTCGGAGACACCAATTCTAGCGAGTTTTTCGAGTAATATTCGATGATCAATTTTATCAAACGCAGCTTTCAAGTCTGTGTATACAGCATCGACCTGCTTCCCGTTTTCAATATGAGCGATACAGTCCGAAGTGAAACAAAGCAAATTAGTTGTCACAGAACGACCAGGATAAAAACCGTGTTGATCACTGGAGATGATGCTTTTTGTGTGAAACAGCAGGTGATCACTTAGAATCATTTCAAATAATTTGGAGCAGGCGCTTAGTGATGTTATACCTCGATAATTACGAACATCTTGTCTGTTTCCTTTTTTATGAATCGGAGCAATATGCGAGTTTTTCCAAAGAGCCGGGAATTCGCCTTGTCGTAAAGACCAATTAAATATTTTTACTAGTGGATTAGCAAGCTCACTGATGCATATTTTGAATACGACAGCAGGGATACCATCAGGTCCTGGAGCATTGGAGGTTTTCAACCTTTTCGCCGCCTTTAGAAGCGCTTCCTCGGTTATCTCAGGAACGTCAGCCGAAATCATGTTTATTGGGATATCGGAAGCGGCGAGTGCAGCTTCATCAGCAGTAGCAGTAGTTGTGTTGAAAACAGTAGAAAAATGATCAGCAAACAATTCACATTTGATCAATGGGTCCATAGTGGATTTATCATCTAGAAAAACTTTCGCTGGGATTCCATTATTATTCCTTCGCTTTGTTCTAACAAACTGCCAAAAACTCTTTGGGTTTCGCCGCAGATTGATTTGCGTGTTAGTAACGTACTGTTTATATAAGCGAGTATTCAATCTACGGTACAGTTGACTTGCTTGCTTAAAACTGCATCTAGAAAGCGGGGTTCGAGTTTTGCGATAGTGACGCTGGCATGCTTTCATTTCCCGCTTTAGTACTTGCAAAGAACGATTCTCCCACGGCGGTTTTCTTGGTTTTCGCTGGACAGGAACATTTGAATTCAACCATTGCAGTAGCACCTCAACAAACCTCGATACGGCATCGTCGACATCAGCCCTACTAAACACACTGCTCCAGTTGTATGCAGCTAGAAAAACTTTCAAGGCATTGAAATCAATGCGCTTAAAATCTAATCGAGGTGTATCGTCATACGAGCATAACGGAATGCCACTTATACCTTTTAGGGTTATATCAAGCGGTGGGTGCGGGGCATCTATTTTGACGAGAGGAACAGCTGCTTCAACAACGGTACACTGCTCCAAGTTACAGAAAGCGAGATCGAGAATATTTCCCCGAGGATTGCTGATAATATTATACTGATGCAAGTTCATCGTTGCCATGCAATCTAGTAAAGCAGCACTAGCACTACTGACACCGTCTTGGTTTGTTACCACAGCACAGGCTTCAGTCATTTTCCATGCGATAGTTGCTTGATTGAAATCTCCACAAACAAGGATGTTATCATCAATCTTAGCGCATTCTAACGGTTTGCGAATAGACTCTGCAAAGTTTTGTACAAAAGCAGCATTATTGCAAACATCGGGGGGAATGTATCCTGCAACCAGAAACAAGTCCAACTCCACCAAAGCGACTCGAACAATAATAGTTTCATATTCCTCTTCGCTGTCAATGCATGATGAAGCGTGTTTGCAATGGACAGCAATCAGTACTCCACCGCCAGATCTTTTTTTACTGTTTATCAAGCTCCGATCAGCACGGTAAACTATATAGTCATCACCAAAAAGTTGTTCAGATGTGATGCTGTCAGTGAGATTGGTTTCGACTAACATAATAGCATCATATTCACAGCTACTGACAGATAACAGTATTTCATCGATCTTTGTTCGATGTCCGCGTACATTTTGAAAGTAGAGATTAACTGTCTCCTTCGATTGAGCATCCTCAACAGAATCCGTGCGGTGCCTGGCCATACCCTGGAAGTGCGATACAATCCGAGCATGTTGTGCGGTCATACTATTTTGAAAATACTCGCCTTCGACGAGGGTGTAAACACCCTCGCCGTCCTCATTAAAACGCCTTGAGTTATTCAAATTTAATGATGAAAATGCTGCTCGCGTAGTCGTTAATGCTACCCGTTGCTGAATGTCAGGAACATATCGGGGATCATCTATCTGGAAATTTGGCGCAGGTTGTGTTGCTGTATAGTCTAAGTTATCACAGAGATACTCGCCTTCGACGAGGGCGGAAACACCCTCGCCATCCGCATTAAAAAGCCCTGAGTTAGTACATCTACGGTAATTGTCTTCTACATCTAATTTATCAGAGCATCCAAAAATCGGGTCAGGTATTGTTAGGTATTGTTACGTAATCTAAAAAAGGATATTTTCTCGACATTCCATTGCCGGAATCAGGGTTGATATTGGTTGACACTCTTAAGTGAAAGTGAAAAAACACATCCATAAACGTTATTTTTTACATTCCTTTCAGAGTTCTCCCTTCCCGCTTTTTGCATGGAAGTGAACTGTCAAAACACCTCATTATATTTCATGCGATGGAAGCAAGACAACAAAATCAGATTATCAGTTAACGAAGAAAAGGCATCGGTCAGTGTCAGTGGAAAAGTGTTTCGGTGAGGTTCATTTTGGTTGAGTGGACTGTTTGTTTTTCTTTTTCGCTTTGAAGTGAAGATCATATGGTTGGATTTGTCGTCAAATTATATTCCGTAACCGTGAACAATGCGCTCGGTCTATTCCATCTGAGTATAACAGCACGTTACAAGGACGAAAATCTAGCGTATCTGAAAGAGTGCTGCGATCATTGGAAGTGAAAATTGAAAATGATTGGCTGTAATTTTCGAAGAACTTTGCTGGGGAAAATGACTTTTATCAGCACTGGCCGGAATAAACTGCTGATACTAGACACCTCATTTCCCACGAGAGACACAATGATGTCCACATGGTAGCGAAATAAGTAAGCGACACTGTCCAAATAAGCACTGACGAAGGCGCTAAGTAAGCGTTGAAATACGTATATGCAAGTGATAAGTGAAAAGTGATAGAATTAAATAGTGGAAGTGGATAAAAAGTGTGATGTGTAGAGTCGTGATTGAAAAAAATCTAATGTATGTATGTATTTATCGCATCTCTTACTGATCAAATGGTGGCTCGTGCTGTATCAAGAAGTTGTCGCATGTTGCTCGGTTTTGGGCTATGTTTCGCCAGTTCCCCAGGTGTCTCATCACCCGCAAGTCTCTTTCGATCTGGTCGAGCCATCGTGCACGCTGCGCCCTTCTATTTCTGGTGCCGGCAGGGTTGCTGAAGAGAAGTGATTTCACAGGGTTGTCATCCGGCATCCTTACGACGTGACCGTCTCATCGCAACCTATTGACTTTCGCCAGGTGTGCAATGGGGTTCTCTCCAAGTAGCGCGTGTAGTTCGTGGTTCATGCGCCTTCGCCATTCTCGGTCGTCCGTCTGTACTCCACCGTAGATAGTCCGCAATACCTTCCGTTCGAAAACTCCAAGGGCGCTAAGGTCCTTCGCTCACTAGAGGAATACCGGTACCGGTTAGGGTTTTGTACAGCGTCAACTTCGTTTCCGCAGTCCGATTCGTCCGGCTTCGGCTTTAAGTCGGGCGTAAGTTTCCTTTGCCGTCGCAAAGTTACACTGAAAATATATTTTAGTTTATTCCACGAAAACGTATGTTTTGCATACAAAACCTTTTGTTGTTTTCTGTAACGAAACCAATGCGTAATAAATATGAAGGTACTTTCGTCAGAATTGTCAAAATTGTTACAGATTTCTGTTCGTATACGTAACGAAAGGTTCAAGAAATGAACGCAATCAATCGTACAAACAAACGCTGCATAATGTAAATAGTACGAAAAATTAGTAAGCTTACGCAGTAACATATACATTACACGAAATCAAAAATAACAGAACACAAAAATTTCGTTCAAGTAAATACTCGTGCTTCCGTTTTTTTGTTCGTTATTATCCACGTTCGTATGAAAGTACATTCGTGAATTGTACAAATTATGCGTAAAGTTGCAATTCTATTCGATAAACTGCAGTACGAACGTTCTATACATCCAGCAAAAGTGCTATGAATTCCATGTTTACGAAATGTGCGTGCAGAGAATAACGAAAAAATATTTTCAGTTTACGTGTTATGATGTCAAAGTCATCCGCGAAGTCCAGAAGCTGAACAGACCTTGTGAAAATTGTGCCCCTCGTGTCGAAAATGGCATCTCTAGCCCATCGAAACATCTATGCAAAGTTTCAGCCAAATCAAAAATGATTGAACATAAGGTAATAAAATAACGTATGATGAAGTTTCACTGCACACTATAAATTGTAAAAAAGTATTACGAGGTGCAATGGTTGAACGTAACACTCTAAAAACGACACGTCTTATTCGATTTTGAGGCAATCATTTTAGTATGGCAATTACCTATTTTAAAACGAAAATTTGAAACATTGTTATTAAACTAATATCACCAAAACTTTGTAATTAATAAGCGACAAGAGTGACTTTTTTTTTTCACTTTGACCACTCACAATCAGCGTCTGAAATTATGACATTAGGTACCAACAAATCCAGAAATGATAAATGAATTGTTGCATGGAATAAATGTCATGAATTTCCCCTACTGTATGAGTCAGATTTTTTGCATCTTTTGCAACTCGTTCTTCGACAGGATACTGGATGGACTTGAACCAGTTTCCTAGAATTGCATTCCTCATCTGCCAATCATACAACAGTCGATTCGAAGACCGATTCGGATGCCAATCACGCAACAGTCGATTTGTAGTCCGATTCGAATGGTAATGACCATCAAACTAGCAGACATTACCAGCAGAAACAATGTTGCGTGGAACGTTTTGCACAGCCCATCATCAATGCATATTAAAGTCGAATAAATTTACCCGAACCTTCAATTATGTGATTACTATTGATACTTTAATAAGTACCAGCCGGACGGAATCGCTTCATCTCGGGAAACCATCATCGACGACCAAAGATCATTGTGATACCTCTAATCTGCCGCAACGATCGCACAAAAACCTACGAAAACAAACATGTCCGCGCTCGTGAATTCATCTTCGAACATTTCAGCCACAATCACATTTTGGCAATTATAAAGAAGTCATTAAGTCGAAAAATTTCGTGAGTCAAAAAAAGCAACTTCGATCGGAACAAACCGCCTCCAGCCGACTTGATTCCATTCAATTATTTCGATTACTGTTGCACTGCGTGCGTATGCAAAAAAAAAAGAAAACAAAAATAACACCAAAGCTCACATACAAATCAGCTGTGGCGGGCCAAACAAGGGAAGAGCCCTCGAAACGAACATGAAATTAAAGCGCGACTTAATTCCATGTCATCAGCCGCAGCGATGGAAACATTTACAAGAAACTTAAGCAAGGCTCCCTCCTGGCATCCGAGCAGGATACGTTGTACTATGTATTGATTACCCTCTGCTGATTTGTTGAATTTTCAACTTCTCGAGCATTCGTTTTTTTCTGTCGCTACTGCGTTACACCGAAGGTCAATCGAGTGCTGCCTTGAGTGCCAATCAACAGTTCGTGATCTAGTAGTGGACAGTGGAAAATTTCACTGTTAAATTTTTATTGTTTCGTGAACGCGTCGTAAAAATTTGGATTTTTCTTTAAACTTTATTACAGTGCAACTTGTGGTGCGGATCTCATTCGTGTTCAATGAACGAGGAAACGCAATCCAAACTGCGGGATCCTCTGTTTGTTTTAACCGGCAATTTTATTGGATCTTTGGCTTCACAAGCAGCCAGACAAACAGCAGAGCAACACGGGTGTGCAGACTAAAGTAACGGGTGAAACGACGTGTAATTTAAAGCGTCACCAGATACGCAGCCTGTTCGGTGCAAATTGATAAGAGTGAATCCGGGGACGGAATGCGTGCCGATTGGCAATAAAAATTGGGGCAATTTCCGCCGACTGACTAGCTGCATATTTGATTTTCGCCTTTGCATGACACACTTTAATGATCGGTCAAGTCACTAGAGCTAATCATATAACTGCCCGTATCAGTAGCAGATGAAATTAAAGTGCAGTTTTTGCCCGTGGACAGACTGGCGTCTGCTCGTAAATTGAAGCGGAATACGATTTTAAATGACATGTACTTTATTAACAAGTGAAAACAGGAGTTAAAAGTAATAAAGTAGAGAAATGAAATTTATAAAATCGAAATTTGCCAATCAATAATAACCAATTGGAAGTGGGTTCGAGTCCTACCTGCTGAACAATATTTTTCAAAGTTTCTACTATCATATTTGCAGTTAATTAAATTTTCTATTTTACGAGCTAATTTCATTTTTTTTGTCATATTGACTTACAATTTAAGTTTTAGTAAAGCGGGCAATGTATGTTGCCCGCTTTACTAAAACTTAAAATTTCTATCTTCATTACTACATTCACTCCTTGAACCTAAAATTATCAATAGAAAAGTGAAATATCGTGAAAGTGGATAATCGGAAATCAAAAACAATTTTGTTTCCAGATTTGATCCTGAAAAATGAAATAATCCAATTCAAAATAACATCTAATAAATCTTATGAAATCTACTCCAAAAAATCAACGACCAAATAAGTGAAAAGTAAAAAAAAATAATAACCTAATAACTTTAACGATGTATCGAATTGTACTTACCAAAAATCGTTGAAATTTCATTAACTCCATATATTTCGCTCTCGTTATTATTGATGGGCGATACTTGTATCGATACCAAAGGTATCGATACATGGAGCCGAAGCATCGGGTATTTTGGCATCGATACTCGTTGCTAGCGATGAGTAGTGGTATCGATACTTTGCCAACGATACTTTGAAACGATACCGATACCACCGATGCCTTCTATTGAGGATAGGCGATACCAGTATCGATGCCAGCGGTATCGTTACTTTAGCCAAAAGCATCGAGTATTTTGGCATCGATACTTTCTATACCGATACCACGATACTTGGTATCGTTTTGTGCAAAAGTATTCGGGTACTCAGGTATCGATACTTCAGACAGTATCGCCCATCCCTACTCGTTATATAGTGAACTTTAGGTGAACCAGTTTTGCCAGTATCACAAAGAATAAACGATTCCATTATACATTCCTCAATTCCTCAAAATGTCGCTTTCCTCATGCATTGCACAATTAAAGGCACAGCAAACTGGTTTGCCGACGGACCCTGAACACAAAAAAAAACAGTTGGAACTGATGCACTTTTAATTAAAATAAATAAGGTAGAAATTCGGAACTTGTTCCGGCGGCTGTTTGTTTTCTCGCCCATGATGACGGACAGAAGAAAAGTATGGCGATGAATCAGGTTTGAAATGGCTGCGATTGCTAATTGAATCGACTTTTTGAGTCATTTACAAAATTGTGTTGAAACTGTCAGAAATGCGAATAAACATAGCATATCTTAGCCTTCTACGATGTCGGCTTGAGAGTAAATCCGACTGGACTGCAATTGTTTAAAAATAACTACGATAACGCAACAAACACAAGTTGGACAGTTGACGAACTAATCTAGACACCGGAGTGATGTTTACTTTCCCACTTAAATGCGGGATTAATCCAACGGCAAATAAGTGGTTTCGCTGACAGTTTGCCTGTAACAGCTAGACGAAGACGCCACTAGTTCCACTCGAGTGTTACGCGTGCACGGATCTTAAACACCCGTCGCAGCATGTATACTAATCGGTGTAAGAACCTAACGCTGCCGCGAATCAATATCGATAAAGCCTCCACCCCACAGAACGATGAGAACAATCTGCTGCTGTTGAGTCCCCGTGCCGATAAGCTGCAGTCTCCTGCGACAATTTACACTCCCCGAAGTGCGGTGGCCCGAAGCAGCCCCGGGTTGGCAATGCCGGGCTTCAGTACACCACGATCACCCAACAAACGGTAGGCGGGAGTTTTTCTTCTAGTTTACGAACAGTGTTTAAGTGACACGTGAGGAAAGAGAACAGTTTACTTCATATCGTTCTATTTACTAGCTGATAAAGTTGATAACGTGGAGTGAAGCCTTCGTACACAGTTGTGTGATGGATGAACGAAACTATCGAAACTCAAGTGTGATGATGGTAAAGACAGGCGCTGGATTTTTGAATTACATTTGTGTTTTTTAGCAACCAAACGTTGTGAACCTGCCTTTTTGCCTTTCTCCTAGAAAGGTATAGCAATCACTGAAAAAACCAAAGGTATAAAAGTGCTCCAAAGGGTCGAATCTCGTATATCAATCGACTTAGTTCGACGAGCTGAGCATTTTCTGTATGTGTGTGTGTATGTGTGTGTGTGTGTGTATGTATGTAACGGTCTCCCAATCTCACTCGATTTTCTCAGAGATGGCTGAACCGATTTCAATGAAATTAATTGCAAATGAAAGGTCTAGTTGCCCCATAAAACCCTATCAAATTTTATTGTAATCGGATTTCTAGTTTCGAGGTTATGTATCAAAATGTAAAACTCACAAAACTTCAATATCTCAAAAACTACAAAACCGATTTGAATGAAATTGGTATCAAAAGAACGGGCTTGTTTTTTGAACAATTTGTGAAATAATTTTATAATGGTTGGACATGTAGTTCAAAAGTTATGCAAAGAAACGTGTTTCAAACACTGTTTAAACTCACTCACTTTTCTCAGAGATGGCTGGACCGATTTTCACAAAATTAGTGTCATATGGAAGGTCTTGTTGCTCCATAAGACCCTATTGAATTTTATTGTTATTGGACTTTAACTTTGTCCGTTATGTATAATAATGTGAAATCAGGCTATGACAAGAAACATGTTTCTAAGACTGTTTGAACTCACCCACTCTTCTCAGAGATGGATGGACCGATTTTCACAAAATAAGTTGCAATAGAAAGGTCTAGTTGCCTGACAGAGCTCTGTTGAATTTTATTATAATCGGACTGTAACTTTGTCTGTTATGTATCAAAATGTTAAAGTTATGAAACTCCATTATCTCAGAAACCACACAACCGATTTGAATAAAATAGGTATCAAATGAACGGGCTGTCTTTAAAACCCCAAAATAACGAATTTTAAGATGATTGAACATGTAGTTCGAAGGTTATGAAAAGAAACGTGTTCAGAAAACTTTATCAAATGCACTCGTTTTGCCAAAGATGGCATCACTGATTTCAACAATCTTAGTTTTAAATTGAAGGTTTAGTTGCTTTATTGGTACCCATTTAATTTGATTATAACACTGGTTGACAAAATCGAAAAAAATGCTGCTTTAAAGCTCATAATAATTGCCCTAGAAAGGAAAAAATTCACAGGAAAAAGCTATACTTTTTCATTTTTTCTTAGTTTGACCTTCGGGGCAACACTTGTGTTGACCAGTGTAATCGGACTTTTATTTTAACCATTATGTGTTAAATTGTAAAAATATTGAGCATCTCTTCTTTCAAAGATTACACGACTTATTTAAAGAAAACAGGTGTTGCAAATTCGGATTTCAAAATGAAGTATGAAGTTGATTCCTGGTCTCTGACCATCATCCCGGGTACTGAAAAACTCACATTGGGTAATGTTTGTCCCTTTTAGACTGGTAGAAACCGGAAGCTACTGTCTAGAAATTTAAAATGGCGTCTGAAGGTGAATGGCCTCAGGGTATCATACCGCTTCTTCAAATCGTATTGGATGATATTTGTCACTTTAGCCTGTTGATCGGAAACTGTTGCCATCTTCGCCATAGAAATACCCTGATTAGGCAGTTCGGCAATTTTATGATGGATTTTATGATTTTATGATTATCAGACAACCAGAAGTGGTCATCTGGATTGAAAATTGGATTTTAGGTCGGATTCTGGCCACTGGGTATAATCCAGGTTTCAAGAACCCATATTGATTGGTATTTGGCCATTCATTGGATGCCTCTCAGAAACGATCAGTAATATCAACTGCGTTAAAGATTTTCAATTTCACTGATAAGATCATTCAAATTAATGTATAAGGAACAACATTTAATTATACATTATTGAAAATCTACTGAAATCGATTATACCACAATCAAAAACAAAATCGCATCATATAGTTGAAAGAATTTAATGTTATTTATGTGTTAATTTATATTCATATCGTCGGTTTCGTGTAACACTGGTACAACTCAAAAAAACATAGGTCGAGAAAAACGCGTTTGAAAATTTGCGTCGAAAATTTATTTTTCGATTTTCAAGAAAACTTTGAAATTTAAGATTACCAATCCTTATTTAACACCTTTGGGTCTATTATGCACATATTGCGTGCTCACGTTGTCCAAGTTAAAACCTTATTTTTACTAACTTTATGGAGAAAATTTGGATTTGTGCAGCAAAGGCACTTCTACTCATAACTCTGGAATTTTTGTGATTTTCGAAATGGGATTTCGTGTGATGAAACTTAGCAGTATTTGGCATCGTTTGCCATCAAAAACTCAAAAATGCAAAATTTTGAATTGTGCCAGTGCTGCACCAAGCCGATGATATGTCAAATTTTAAATGTCCGGTATAGCTGTACTGTTGGCTACCAAAAATTTGTTGTTTAGAATGAATAACAAATCTAGCAGAAATAATCAAGGTGTATTTTTTAAGTGTTGGAGTAAATTTATTTTAACAAATTATAAGTTCGAAGGAGAAAGGCTGGGTCTCACCGCTAGGTGGATGCATTTAGGTTTTTTATAGATTTATGTGTAACATGATTTTTAAAATGAGAATATTGAATACTATTATTTTCCTACAGGTGAAATTGCTCCACTATGGCTTTTGGTTGTGCCCAATTACTAGTGAAACTTAAATGCAACTTAATTAAAAAAAAAATACTTACCTATAAATCATTTAAAGTATTGTCCATCGTCAGCTACAACTTTGTCCCATCTTTCTGGCAGAGCTCGAATATAGTTACGATAAAAATGTTTGAGGTTATCTACGAATCAAACCATTTTTCGTTGTCTTCGAATGAATAGAACTGCGTTCTTATGTCAGTTTCAACTTTGACAGTATGAGGCCGAGCGTTGTCATACAGTAGAATCACTTTTGTGTGCCTCTATTCGTATTGTGGTCGTTTTTCGCTCAAAGCGCGGCTTAAATGCATCAATTGGAATCGATACCGTTCCCCAGTTGCATCACTATATGGGTCATTCCATGTCAAGTGATCAGGCAAATGCAACGACCCTTTCCGATTCACTTCAAAATTAATAAAATGACTTGTTTTAGGTTGAAACTGAAAAATCCAGAGTTTTGGGTCAATCGGACAACCCCCCTCAAAATGCGGAGCCCTCCATTTTTGTATTTTTTGACAAAAAATCATTTTCCATATTTTGGAAAAACATCATATCTCAGAGGCCGTAAGAGCTACAGACAATTTTAGATACTCTTTTGAAAGGTTATCAAATTTACAATCATCAGATTTTGCAAACAGTGTTGCCAATATTGATATTTTTATGTTTAAAAACTAAAACTTCGTTTATCTCAAAATACCCCCATTTTTTTTTAAATCTGATATCACCACTGTGTTCAGGAAAAATTTTACATAAGAATCACCTGTCGGAGAGATATTCAACTTTTAAGACAACGAGCTCGTCAAATTCCAACAATACGCCTACAAATGCGATAAGCTTTATTAAAACGCATCCCATACTAAATCACCGCTTCGAATCTCAAAAACTGGTTTCTCATATTCTACATGATGGTACCTAAATTATCAGCCATTAAAGTTTAACGTGCGTTTCATAAATTATATTTATTTACCAAGTTTGTCAGAAATTAACGTTTGATTTTTGTAGTACGTGACGATTCTTGTTTAAATTTTGGAGTTAAATTGAAATAGGTACCCGATCAGAGCTTGACAATGTATTCATTAAAATGGTAGCGTCATCTTGAGGTGTCGCCGAATGCTTTCCTCGGATCCCTGGAACAGATTTAACTGAATCGAACATGGCAGCACTGACAACTGGCGGATTTCATCGCTCGTTTTATTACAAATTTGAAATTTCTCTTTGAGCTGCCGAACCATTTCCTCTCCAGCACTTTCTAGACCTTCATTATGCTGACTTGAAACAGCCTCAAAAAAATTCTTTAAAGCTTTTGATGCTTTGAGCAGTTTTTCTCCACTATATTTATTCGATCGTTTGACCTTCAACTCACTAACGGGCGATTGATCAGGAGATTGCAAAACCGTGTTAAGGCAAACCAGCTGTGTCTTTACTATACAAGTAAACAATTAAAATAGGTTCAAAACAATTTAAAGTAAAACAAAACAATAATGACATCGTTAAAGTGAGCTAATCATTTCATTTCCATTTTTTTCATGTTGTAAAGAAAGTAAGGTGAAAATCATTTTACTCAGCTCATGCAGGGTTTCCAATTCCTCAGCTATCCTCCATAACAAGGAAATGATGAATGTTCCGAAAATTATAAATACATCTTCTTTCTTGAATAAAACAAAAAATACAGGATTTTTCGGGTCATTTTATTCTGAAATATAGATAATAAGTGTTTTCTTTCCAGTTTCAATACAAGTTGGGATTATTTTTCGTAGGATACGCGAGTTCTCTAACTTTTCTCTTAACACTACTCATAAGCTTTTGCACAGTGTGTTCTCCGACCATTTTTTTTTGCCGTGGTCAAAGCCCAAAAAGTTTCAATAGGGCGAATTTCAGGGCAGTTTGAAGGATTCATCTCCTTTGGGACACATGTGACATTATTTGTTTTATACCACCCTAGTGCATCCTTTGAGTAATGGCAGGAAGCAAGATCGGGCCAAAAGATTGGAGAATTGTTATGCTGCTTAACCATGGGTAACAACCTTTTCTGCAAACACTCTTTCACGTAAATTTTACCATTCATTGTGTCATTCGTAATGAATGAACGAGATATTTTCCCACGTTCACAAATGGCCTGCCAAACCATTACCTTCTTGCCGAATTTTTCGGTGTAAATGGCTTTCACTGGTCCAGGGACATCCTTTCCCTTCGGTGATGTATAAAATTTCGGTCCTGGCAGAATCTTATAGTCCAGTTTTATGTAGGTTTTGTCATCCATGATAACATACCTCATTTTTTTGGTCAGAAGTTTGTCATAAAGTTTCCGAGCTCTCGGTTTCACAGATTCAGCTTGTTTTGGATTTCATTTTGGCTGCTTCTGCTTCCGACGGGTCTGCAGACCCATTGTTTCCTTGGCACGCATAACGTTACTCGCCGAGGTTCCAAGCTTTCTCGCCACATCTCGTACTGATACTGAAGGATGCCGCTTGTAGTATTCCTTAACCTTTTTGTCCATTGTGGGATCGACAGGCCCGGGTTTTCTACCACGTCTTGGGGCATCAGTAAATGTGTACTCTTCACAATACTTCCGCGATGCGGTTTGAACTGCTCCGACACTTATACCTTCTTCTCTGGCTAATTTTCTTATAGAAAGACCACTCACGGTGCCCCATTTGTGCACAATTCGCTTTCTTTGCTCGGGAGAAAGGCCACGCATTTTCAAAATTTCGTACTAAATGTCAGAAAAATAACAGCATCTGTTTCTTTTGGATGTAAACAACAGGACGCAGCCAACGTTTGGTTGAATACCGCACGATATTTGAAATGACGGTTGATCGTAAGTGTATTTATAATTATCGGAACGGTCTATATAATGCTTGTAACATTACTTTTGCTGATATATACTATCTTGCGAATTAATCCTTACAACCTCCGCTCTCAGTGCTGCATCACATTGGATGCATGTCTTTCGACCTTCTACTGTTTCCTGATTGTACTCATCAAAGCTGTCATGAAAACGTGACAAAATGATTTTTAAATTTTTTCTACAAGCACCGCCATGGCAATTCAGTAGATTGCCGAACTGTTTTTCATGGCTTCCGCATATAGTTTGCAAACGTTAAACACTAGACCGAAGTTTGAAAAAAATCCATTCTCGCGATGTTAAGTGCGATCGATTGTGATTTTCAGCTGTACACTAACTTCTTAAACTCCAACCTATTGGACACACCATTTTTTCACTCAAGACAAGACTTAGATCAACCTGCGTATGTTTTGACAGAAACCACGTTATGAAAATAATGGAATAAACCATCAAGAAGGCCATGAAAAACCCACCCAGTGCTTTTGTTACGAGTGCGTTTCAACATTTGGTCACATTTGTTGTGTGAATTTAACGAACTCGTTATCTTAAAAATTGAATATCTCCACAACGGCACATATTGCATTTTGTGGATAGGTGATTCCTATGTAAAATTTTCTGCTGAACACATTGTTAACATCAGATTTAAAAAAATTGGTGGTGTTTTGAGATAAACGAAGGTTTAGTTTTTAAACGTAAAAATATCAATATTGGCAACACTGTTTGCAAAATCTGATGATGCCATTCGATTGTAAATTTAATAACCTTTCAAAAGAGTGTCTAATATTGCCTATAGCACTTACAGTCTCTGAGATATGATGTTTTTCCAAAACATGGAAAATGATTTTTTGTCAAAAAATACAAAAATGGAGGGCCCCGCAATTGGAGGGGTGTTGTCCGATTGACACAAAACTCTGAATTTTTCAGTTTCGACCTAAAACAAGTCACTCTATCCATTTTGAAGCGAATCGGAGAGGGTCGTTGCTTTTGCCTGATCACTTGACATGGAATGACCCATATTTCAGTTGGCTTCAACAGCTCATAATGATTAACACTAACATGGTCCCACCAAATCTTTCGCATAATAGATATTTGGCCTAGTCGACAACATAGGAGCTGTTATGAATTTATTTTTCACCACTCTTCACGATGCAATGAAGAAAACTCTTTCTTTTTCGCCGCTGAAGCAGTTGTTCACATGCGAAAAAGGACGCTCAAATCATAAGGAGCCTGAATTCATAGTTTTTGAACCATTCCCAAAGCATGTTATCGTTTGAAAAGACGTCGTTCACGTAGATAGATCCGCCCCCGTAGACAACTAGAACGTAGAACGTAGATAACTATGACAGAAACTCCTCCTTTCTTGTTTGTCCACGTAGACGTTTTTTACCTAAGAGAAATTGGAAAACGTTTGTTTCATAAACTTTAAAAAAATGTCAGGAAAAAAAAATAAATGAAAATAAACCAATGAAATTCAACCTAAAACAGCTGAGAAACGCACCAAAGAAAAGGACAAAATTAATTCCAAATTTTGCTGCAAATGATCCCAAATTTGAAGGAGACTAAAACAAAAATGATTTTAAATGTTGCTGGTAATGTTTTTTAAAAAAAGAGCTGTGATGAAGCGTTGATCTCATATTAGTTGTCGCAAAAAAAAACTAATAACTTCTCTTCAACCAGCAAAGAAATCCAAACAATTGCAAGCGCCTTTATTCTCTAAAGTTTAGCTGGAAAGATCTAAAAGTATCCAAAAGAACAGAGCACACAAGACGGTCAGAGGTTAGCTTAAAGTTCCTAAAAAAACATATTTCTAGAGGCAAAAATAATCAAAGCAGAAAAGAACTAGATCTAGCTGAAAGTTGTTTCAAAAACTGTAAACTGAAAATTCTCAAAAACTTTCAACAATATCGCACTCCCGAAAACCTTCCGGCTTCCCATCTGCTGCCGATTAAACTGGGCCTTAATTGCCCCAACGACATTAAATCAAACGTGCGAGTTTATCGCAATCAAAAAATCACACAACGTAGGGTAAGCGCCAACATAAATTATATGCTTAATATATAGAATTATTGAAATTTTTGTCATGTTTTTAAATTGGATTTACTCAAATTTATAAAACAAAATATTTTTCAAAATTCCTACATTTATAGAGTCAAGTATGCCCTTCAAATCAGACCAAGAAATATTTTTTATGTTTGCCCCAAAAAGAATAACGATCAAATGAAAAACGCATGTTTTTTGATGAAAAACATTAATAACTTAGAGTAGAATTGATATATTTACGATATTGCCATTGCAAATTGTTTCTCTCAAAAAGCTTTAAAAGTCGTTCAAAGACAGTTTTAAGGTGAACTTGAAATAAAGAAGTTATAGCGCAAAATGTGATTTTTCAATATAAAGCGGTTGTTTTCGAAGATAGAGAAAAACAAAGTTACTTAAAACTATTGGAGCTATAACATTGTAGAACAAGTTTTTCTTCTATCTACAATGATAAAAAAGTTAGATATTTGATTGCATCGAAAATTTTGCTCACCCCAATTTTTGATGATTTTTTAATAAGCGCTTCATCATATGTAACAACTTTGTAGAAGAAAGTTTTTCTCTAAAACATTGCTATAGAGCTCCAGACCCAAATTTCCCCCTAAATTCGGTTTCTGGACCATTGTGCAATGTTGCGAAATTTCGACACTGCAAAATGAAAGTGATACAACAGCAGTTTCACTTTCACTCTCTACGAACTGATATTGAGTGTCACCCGAATCAATTATCAGTGAAAATCATGTCAGTTACATAAATGATATGTCCTAATCAATACCAAAATTATTTGATCTGTGCCAATCCATGGCATGAAGTCAATGAAATAGGTAGGTATCTTCATCCTCCACCACATAAACATCGCTGAAGTAACATTGCGTGTGCGAAATCACAGTAATGCTGCCAGTCAGCATTATCACTGTCAACTGATCGGATTTGAAAGTAATTATCACTGTCAGCTCGTTCGTGTTGAATCTGATACTCGCAGTTTTCAGTTTCAACTGAGAATCTATCATTGACAGTGAAAATTTGCAACACTGATGCGTACAAGTGTACAACAAACTAATTCACGCACACCGGATGAATTGAAGATAGAAGAAACTAGTAAGACCGAGAACATATTGTTGCGGCTTGCGTTGCGAAGAAGATTCACCATGCCGTGGGTTAATGTGCAGCCTTAAGTAGAGCTGTACATTAACCTGCGGCAGGGCGAGTCGCCTTCGCAACGCAGGCCGCGGCAGTATGTTCACGGCCTAACATGTACAACATATGCGACGGTATGTGTTGTTTTTTGACTGGAGATGAAAATAGGGTTACCATTTGGTCGGGGTTAAAAATCAGGACAACTTTTTCCGGTACAAATTTGATATGAGGTGTTTTCTTTTTTTGAGGTATCATTAAATAAAACACGTAATTTGAGATTTACACTTCTAAATACGCCACTCATTTATTCATTTAAAGTATTTCTCGGACGGTACAATTTTGCAACTTTGATCCATTAGGCGTTAGTAGATACCTAAAAAATGCAGTAACGTAAACTGTTCAAAATTGGGTACTAAAGTTTTACACGGTTTTTTGATTTTTATATATCAGTTGAAAGAGCGCAATTTTCTGAACAAAACGTGATTTTTTAAAAATGTTCATCGTTGTCCTTCGATTTCTAAATGAAGAATAACAAACTGCTCGAAATACCTTAAATGTCAATTCTCCCATATACACGGTTAGAGTCAAAAACCCATTAATGGGTATTGTTGTACCCATTTTTTTCTGTCATATGCGGCTGTCAAAAAAATGGGTAAATTTAAAAATGTGAAATGGGTAGAATTGTACGCATTAGAAAGGCATGTACCGTAAACTGGGGTGACTCTGATCACTTTTTTGATTGTATCTCAAATATTTTCAAAATATACAGAAAACAATATTATTCGATATTTTTAAAATAAGTACTGGCATACTTTGAAAAAGATTCAGTCACTGCTTCAAAAGTTTAGCAACATTTTTGCCGTTTTTAAATATGCTTTGAAAATTTTACACCAATCATCATTTCGGGCTGACTTTGATCACCTCATTGTTTTGATGAATTTGGTGTAAACCTTTGCTACTTTCACTAAATTGAACAGCCTTGAACGGTTTAAACGAGTTTATAAATATGGAAAGATTTTGGGGGCCATTCACATTCTACGTGAACAGTTTATAATGGCGAATGTACAAGATTCATACAAAATTTTTAGAATATATATGAATAGTTATTCACTGAGAGAGAAGGTGGTCTAAAATCATCAAAAACTAGTCCACGAGGAATATGACTCATGAAATTGGCCAAATTTGCATGTTACGTCACGTCTTGGGTTTTTGTTAACAAGAAATATGTAATACGCTATGGAGAATTTTGGGACTCAACATTGCCTTTGAGGAAAATCTTGCAAAAATTAAATTAAAATGTATTGTTATAATACTTGTTCATCTTAAGAAATAATCTGGGAACAAAATAAAAAAACTTTACGTATTGCAACTTGTTGTTTTAAATCTGCTTGAACCAATTGTTTGTATGCAACAAAAATCGCCAAAAATACACTTTATTTTCAATTAATATTTTAGCATGAAAAACACTCTTTAAATAGCAGGAAATGCATGAGTAGTAGCAATGCGCACATATATCCACGCAATCAGTGAAGATTACGACAAGTCCCAAGCACTGCGAGCGCTTTTTTACAACATTTTCAAAAAAGAGGTACAGTGATCAAAGTCACCCCGGTGATCAAATTCACCCCTGTTTACGGTACTTGAAAAAAAAGGGTCATTTGTTCACCCATGAATGGGTGAAAAAATACTTCAAGCATCGTTTTAGTTTGCTTTGTCGCTTTGTTCGCACGCGTTACTTCTACGATCTGTTTTGTTTATTATTTGTTAACAATTGCCATGGAAGGATTATAAAAGAGATTCGATACTGCGTCGTTCAAGAAGTTGCAAGGTAAACAGTATGTTATAAGAAGTATTGAATTTTACAATGTGAGATTTTTTTATATTAGGTAAAGAATGTTCACTATCCGTATGGTATTGGCTTTGTTGCGATTCTGACAATTGATGATAGCAGATGAAATACTCCTGTGTTCGTAAATAATATTCATTTTTGCAAATAATTAAAAATAATTGATTTCACTTTCACTACTTTTCATTTTTTGAGTGATAATGACAAAATTTCCGTTTATTTAATAATGGGTAAAAATTCACCCATTTTCTTGAGAAAATTCATTTCTCAAAATGAGTGAAATTGTACCCAGTTTTTGACGTTTAATCGGTATACCCGTTGATTGGTAAATCCCCGTGGTTCTGTGGTTAGCGATGTCGGTCGGCTAGCTCTCCCACACGGTTGTGATATCGGGTTCGATTCCCGATCAGGTCGAGGAACTTTTCGAGCAGACAATTTTCTCGACTCAGCACTGGGGAACGGTGTATCGTTGTACTTATCCTACAACATGCAAAATGTTCCGAAAACAATATCGATAACGAATTCACTCAACTAATCTAGTTGATCGAGACCGCATTAGCCCCCAGGCTAGCGTGCGATATTGTTGGGTAAATCAAGTTTACCCACTAAATGGGTTGGCTCACTTTTTGGCGAAATGGTTGAAAAAGTACCCATTAATGAGTTTTCGACTCTTACCGTGTACCGTACTTGTGCGAAATGTCATTCAAGACATTTCGAGCAGTTTTTATTCTTCATTTTGAAATCGAAGGAAAACGATGAACATTTTTTTAAAAATCACGTTTTGCTCAGGAAACGAGGTTTTTTCAAATGATATATAAAAACTGATATCCAGCTTTTTACGCGCCATAATGGCGGAGGCTAAAATGGAAAGTTAGTATTAAATCATCCACCTTTTTAACAACTCTGCTTATTTTATCAAAAGAGAAATAAATCTCGTAAGATTTGTGTTGCCAATTCCTCAGAAATCCCCGAAACTGACGTAAGCAGAGAGGTTCGCATATTACGAACACGCATCATAGCAAACGCCATTATGGTGCGAAAAAAGCTGGATGGCTTTAGGACCCAAAAGTCAGATAGTTGAGGGTTGCAAGAACTAGACAATTTCTCTCGACAAAATTCAACCAAAGAAAAAAAATCGTCCAAATTAGTCCGTTTCGTTCCGGAGTCAAAGTTAAAGTACTGAACAATCTTCAACATTTCTGAACATTCGGCATCATCCAGAAAAATCAGGACAAATGCTAAAATCTGAAAAATAAATCAGGACGCTCCAAACGGATCTCAAAATCAGGACATGTCCTGCTAAATCAGGACGGATGGTATCCCTAGATGGAAAGGGAGGAGGATCGTGTGGTTGAAACGTCCATTATCAGGTAGTCGTACAGCCTTGATACGTGAAAAATATATGACAACAACACATACTTGTTGTTACTTGGCTGGAGAAGAGCTTTATTGCTTTTTGAGTAACAGATTTGTTCTCGATTGCACACGAATAGACATCTTGTACCGCTGCAATGATAGACAACAAGAAACCAGCGGCGCTCTGCTCCAAATATACTGGACGGTACTGTTGTCTTTACCAGCATGTTTTCGTTCAAGACATCAGTATTTATTACGCTGTAACAGCAGGTTATGAAATTATTCAAGAAAAAGGGTTGTTTCAAACTTTTCGAAGGACTTTCACCTTCAAGACATCAAATTAGTCTAGGTTCATGGAAGCAAACATAAATTGACCTATTGGGACGGGGAAACGCTGTCAATTTTTTGTATTGATACAGAGAAAATCATCTTCTGTGCTAGGAATGCTAAATTTGTAAATTTGTCCTTGAGACTTTTTATCAATTTTTACCACTGAGCAATACAAAGCGTATTACAAAACCCCCCTGACGATGATAGGTAAAACCTGACGTTGCAAGAGCCGATACCCAACATAAGACTACTTCCCGCATATTCTTCAAGATGTATTAAAAATATATCGAAGGTTTAAAAATACTATCAATTTCCTTTTCACCTCAGCATTGTTAGAAAATCGTCATAAACTTACGTCATTATAAACTTTGTCATCCACGAATTATATTTAAAAATGTGCTTTTCTTCCCGAATCAGGAAAGTTATGTGTTAAATGAAATATTGAACATAAAAATGATCTATTTTGTGATTTTTCCTTTTACTAGAAGACATTCCTCAGCTGGTAAATTACTCCCTCGGAGTACTACGCAGTCCTTCATACATACGTAGCAAGCGTTGATTTACAATCCACTAGAAGCATGCGCGCGACGTTTTAACTGACGCCACTGCCGCCACGCGTTTGTCTGGTGCAAAACACACGCGCTTCTACGTCAGTAGCATTGTTTTCGATCTGGATAAAACCGCAAAGATAATCTTAACTAAACATCATTCTACATCTCCAAAATACTATATTCTTCTCTCAACCAAGCAACGCAAAGATAACAAAAGTCATTCCCCGTTCCTACCCTTACCAGACACGGCGCCTACCGGCCAAGTATCTTCGCCCACCGTCTACATCGGCGAGCCGTCTTCAAGAATGGTACCTGCAATGTCGCCCGGATCAAGGCATCCCGCAAACATATTCGTTTCCTGCAGGACATGTTCACAACCCTGGTGGATGCCCGGTGGCGTTACACGCTACTGGTGTTCGCGCTTGGATTCGTCTGCTCGTGGCTGTTCTTCGCTGCTCTGTACTGGTTTATAGCCTACGCACACGGCGACCTGGAGGAACCCCACTTGCCACATAATCAAGGTGAACTGCCATGAAAATGCCTTATCTTATTAAGTTTTTATTTCTCTCCTTTTCGTCTCCTATATAGAGGCCTCGAATTGGAAGCCATGCGTCTCGAACATTTACACCTACGCTTCTTGCTTCCTATTTTCGTTGGAAACGCAACACACGATTGGTTACGGTAACCGTGCCACCACCGAGGAATGCCCGGAGGCAATCTTCGTGATGAGCCTGCAGTCGGTGCACGGAGTGATGATCCAAGCCCTGCTCGCGGGAATAATCTTCGCTAAGATGACCCGACCGAAAAGCCGCTCCCAAACTTTGCTGTTCTCCAAGCAGGCAGTGATTTCAATGCGCGACGGGGAATTGTGTCTAATGTTCCGGGTTGGCGATATGCGCAAGAGTCACATCATTGGTGCCAGCATTAGGGCCCTGTTGATCCGAGGAAAGATGACTAGCGAAGGGGAACTGATGGCCCAGTACCAGATCGAACTGGAGGTGGAAGTAGACGGATGCGGTTCCGATATGTTCTTCATTTGGCCACAGATTGTTTTCCACAGAATCAACGCCAATTCACCACTGTACAACTTGAGCGCCTTAGAACTACTTCAGGAAAAGTTCGAAATCGTGGTGATTCTGGAGGGAACGATCGAATCCACCGGTCAAACAACCCAAGCTCGGTCGAGTTATTTGAATAGTGAAATTTTGTGGGGTTACCGATTCGATCCGATTCTTTTCTACAACAAACAGCGACAAACGTACGAAATCAATCTGGCCAAATTCGATGAACCAATTCCAGTGGAGACACCCAGCTGCTCGGTGAAGGAAACGATGGAGGGAGCTCCCTATAGCAGTCACGGTTAAATACTAAAAATAGTATCAAACAACTGTGCAATAAAATGTTTCTTCTTTTCAAGCAGAAAACCTTGTCGACAAACGTCCCTTTGAGTACGTCAATTTGGTGGAGAAACTTCAAAACTACCAGGTGGAGGATGAAAAAAGTCTACAACTAGCATCCGGTTTTCAGTTCCAGCATACGTCGGAGATCCCCATCAGCAACAGCAGCAACCATGTGAGCTTCACCGTTCGGTCAGTATCAACAAGTGGATTGAAAAATACGCTCAGCAGCTACGAGTGCGATGATATTAACAACGGTGCGGACGCTACAATTTCCGTGTGCTGATGACGACGAGGCGAACCGGTTCAAGCGTTCCGAACGCGCTTGTAGACTAGCTGAAGGCGTATGCGAGTGCGAAACGCCTTATGATACTTGATCTGAAAATATAACTTAGATAGGGTTTTTAATAACACCGACTGGACGGTAAAATACTATACCAGAAGGAATCCTCGAAGGTTTGCTTTTTTACTATTTTCACGCTAAAGTTTGCTCATATATTAGATTAGAGATTTTAGATTTTTATGATTTTTTCCTCTCTTGTTTGGCTCAGACCTATCGGTCCATAAAGCATTTTTATGATTTACAGAAACTCTACCGAACTGTCATTCTCCACTGTTGATAATCATCATATCCATGATATTACATAGGCATTTCATACAATCCCAAAATTATGGATATTTTTGACATTTCAATTTTTTTTAAAATAATTGACAATTTTAACATTTATGGGATTTTTGCAATTTTGAATTTTCAGCGATTTTTGATATTTTTGTCATTTTTGGCACTTTTGACTCTTAAACCATTCCACACTACTTCGATTGCTCATAAAGTTATAAAAACTTATAAATCAATAATATAAAAGATTTATCAATTAAAATAAAGGATGTTTGTTATTAAATTAATTATTCATTACGGGCTCCTAAAATAAAATCAAGCTAATATGAGTTACAGTGAGGCATTCAAATTGAATATAACATAGTTTATTTTGAACTGAGATTAAGGACCTATTCCTTATTCGAGGAAGGAAGTAGGAAGTTTGGGTCGTGAGGGTTTCAGATATTATAATTGCGATTGAGAAGTTTCGACGTTTCTTTAATATACTGGAGTACAATATGCTAATAGTTCCCAATGGAAAAATTTCAAGATAAAATATCCACCTACATTTTCCATACGGTTGGCTCACTTCCCTAACGCAGACATCAAAAATATAGACGAAATGGTTTCACGCATTCAGCATAGTTGGAATACAGCCCGAAACTAAACGAGACTGAGGACCATTAGAAGACTTGGAAGCCGTTTGGATACTGCCGATAGTAATTTGTGTATATGTGTATAGCGTGTTTGAAGAAAAATGCATGAAAATTGCAGAGATATTATGGTTATGGCTTTTTGAAACGATCCAAGCAAGCGTCTTTGCCAGTTGGTTTTCGTAGCAGGCCCCGGGACGTACGGTGCCGATAGCTGGGGGCGCTGGCAGCGCGGCCCAGAGTGCCGCGATCGCAACGGCTCTGGCATCGACAACAGTTCTAGCGCCGGCAGAACGTGCGATGGTACTGGCTCCTGACCCGGCGTAACCGGCGGTTGCGGAAGTTGTTACCGTCCTGATAAAGGAGGTTCTTGTGTGAACGGTAGCATAGGTCGATAACGTTTCTCGCCCATTCTGCAGAATGTGTATTTCTAAAATGAAATTGGTAAATGTTCCGTCAGATTTCAAACGGAAATAACAGCATAACCACATGATGGATAACAATAACCAATGTGTTGTTCTATAGATAAAATGTTGGATAATTTTGTAATATTTTATTTATCATTATTATTTCATTGCTAAGCGGTGCGAGCATTCCTAGTACAGACGACTTAAATAGACACAATCCATTAGCTACGATATTCTCTGTATTAACATTAAAAAATGACTAAGTCTCCCCGTCCCACCAAGTCGATTAACGTTTATTGCCATGAACTTAAACTAATTTGATGTCTCGAAAGTAAAACTTTTGAGAAAAGTTTGAAACAGCCTTTTTCTTGAACAATTTCCGAATCTGCTGTTAGAACGTAATAAAAACTGATGTCTTGAAAGAAAACATATTGGTAAAAGCAACTTTACCGTACACTATACGTAGAGCAGAGCGCCGCAAATCTCTCGTTGTCTACGACTGCAGCGGTACACTTATATTCGTATATTTAAGCGGTATACTTCTATCCGTACTGCAGCGGTACTATTCGTATTGCTGCGGTATACCTCTATTCGTGTGCAGTAGAGATGGTCGGGTACGGGTATTTTTACCCGAAACCCGTACCCGACGGGTTCGGGTCGGGTTTCGGGCAACGCAGAAAAATATTTTACGGGTTCGGGTCGGGTACGGGTAATTCAAAAACCAAGGCTTCGGGTTCGGGTCGGGTACGTGTTTGAAAAATTCTCAATTGGTCGGGTACGGGTAATTCAATTTTGGTGCATTATGAGAATTTAATTTTCTAACATTTCAACTTAATGTCGATAATCGGTAAGATCGTAGAAAAAATCGCCCATCCTCACTCAACGAGAGATCGCCCAGTACCTATTCTGACAGTTGCCGGCAGTCTATGCACCAATGGAATGACATCATGCTATCGCTTTCTATCGCTTTTTCCTCACTTTTTTATTAAACCGAATTATATGATCTTTAACCACAAGCAACGCCACAGAGCATCCTCTTTACAAAAACAGATTACCAGTTTGTGCACAACTCCTCAAATCAACCAAATTTCGCAAACAAAAAATTGTTTTTATAAAATAAAACAATATATTATACATATTAAAGTAGGTAATAAAAACTAACTACAAATCAACTTTTTTTTTGAGGCCAAAAATACCAAGTTATCATTAAAGCTGCTGAGCGTTTTAAAGTAATGATATTTTTTTTTTAAATATGTCAAAAAACGTCAGTATGCCGAGCTTAGGAAAGCTATGAAAAAATCAAATTTCATGATATTGCACCCAAATTTTGGACTAAGCACTTAAATGTTATAGCAATAATGGAAAAATATTATCAAACAACTGACGTTTAAACATTTGTTTTGTTGGCCAGCGATTTTCCACTGTGCATTGAGATGTTTACTGCCGTGATATAACATTATGACGCATATCCATTTGATCAGTTTTTCAATACGGCTTAAAAACTAACGGGTTACTTGTCACTTTTGTATTGAAATGGTGTATACGTCATTTCGTTTTCTTCATTTAATGCAACGTTTAAATAAGTAACAACTAAAAGAAAGATATCAAAAGATGGGTCTTCGAATGACGAACAAATTGGCATAAGTATCCCATATTTGAAAAAATGGCGCTTACGCCAGTCTGCGAGATTACGGCAGTTTAGTACGAAACAAATATATGAAATTTGACAGCGATAGCATAGTCTTGGTTTGTACTGTGACCAAGGATGCCGCATGTGCAGAAATATCTGCATTTTACGATTTTTAGAATTTATCGATGACACCGAATCTATACTAAAAAATTATAGGTTTTTGGCAAATGCAGTGATTTGTCAAATTTTCATCAAGTTATAAACTATATTAATTTTGACCTTTTAAAATTCGTTTGACACTTGAATGTGTTTAAAAAACTCGTCGTTTATTTTAAACTTTACCAGACATGCACTTTCCATAGTCGACCGCTTCTTTATAGTGGACCACCCGCCTGAAACTCTGGGTTCATTATCATTCGTTCACACGCACACTCGGTTCTAGCCTAACTCCCACCATCATCTCGAGAAACCATATATGACAATCAATGCATAAAATGTGCGAGGTACACAGGCATTTTGAAATAAAAAATTAAAAAAAAATCCAGGATGGGTCGGGTACGGGTCGGGTATCGGCAATTTCGGCGTTTTTTTCTTTCGGGTACGGGTCGGGTACGGGTAGTTGGAATAGATATTTTACGGGATCGGGTCGGGTACGGGTATTCTAAACAAATCAGACTTCGGGTTCGGGTCGGGTACGGGTTTGAAAATTTTCGATGAGTCGGGTACGAGTCGGGTACGGGTAACAAATTTCCCATACCCGACCATCTCTAGTGTGCAGTCGAGAAAAACGGCAATGCTGCTGATGGTGATTAAATGTTTATCTCATGAATATGATTACTATATATTACTCAACAAAAATTGAACATTTTTGCAAGGGTTATAAATTATTTTGATTTCATTTTTTCTTCGATATTCACCAATTAATCGTGACCGGCATAATATCGAATGAGTAACTTTCTAAATTTGCAATTTTAGAGAAGAGTAAAAGCCGGCGAATGCTTGTTAATTTTTGGTCCATTTACTAAGATTGTTATTTTGTTATTTTTACTTCACAAATAATATACGTATATGACCTGTCTTCGTAATACAGCGAATGTTATTGTTGGCTCTTAAAAAAAACTTGTCAAGCAAAGAACAAAAATTATTCTTTTTAAACTTTAATTTCTTAGGAATTGTTGATTGCTACGGTTTTTTGCTGGAACTGGTTGATAATTTTGCCCATTAGTGAATTTATTTAGAGCTACAAGAAATTCTTAATGCTTCTTGAACAACAACAATAAATGTTGTTAAATGCTTGTTAAATGTTATTGGCACAAAAAAAAACAAAAACACTATAGGCACAATATCGCCAAGTGCGAGCAATATTCTTTCGAGTGTTGTTGAATATACTTTTAAAAAAATTAGGAGAAGGCTGAAAATAAAAATACGTAAGTTACCGAGCAAACGAATTGATTCTGTCTGCGGTTTCTGTAATCTTTGTAACAAAAAATCCCTCTAATCACAGTGTTTAGTTCCACGTTACCATTTCATACAACCCTAGGACTGTATACCTTGTAGTGTTTAATTTCAGGTTCAAATTGAAAATTTGGAATTCCTCATTTTGGAAATAAAGTCTAGGATACAGTATTCAGTATTCCAAAATTAGTATATGAGATTTAAAATTGGAGATTCAGGATTACGGATCCAGAATTTAGCTATTGAGATTTATGATTTGAAATTTCGCTTCCAGAATTTAGCATTCACGATTTGGGGCTCAAGATGCAGCATTTTAGATTTGGGATTTAGGATTAAGGATTAGAAAGCATTCAGAATGTATGTTTTAGGATTTAACATTGATATCAGGGATTTTGAAATAAGAACTCAGGTTTGGACTTTAAGATCGAAAATTCAGGGGATGGGGGTTTTGGAATGAAAGATTTATTACCTGTGATTTAGAAATTTAGTTTTAAGATCTGGAATTCAGCATTTACGATTTAGTATTTTTAATTTAGCATTCAAGGTTTCGGATTTGTTATTCAAAATCTTTAATTTTTTATTTAGGATTAAGGAATTAGAATCCTGGATCAAGGAGCTGAGCTATAATTTTATAGGTTTAAGAGTTAGAACTGATCTAGGACTTATGATCAAACATTTATATAATCTGATTAAGAATTAATATTACAGAACTCAAGATTTGAGGTTTATAGCAGAGAGTTTAGAATTTGATATTAACGTCTTGGGATTTAGGATTTTAAGTTCAAGAGTTATGATTTTGGACTCAACATTTTGAATTTACGATTTGAAAATTCCTGTTCAGGATTCATGAATTAAAATTTAGGGTTGGGATTTGTGAATAAGGATTAAAGATTCAGGATAAACAATTTTTTAGCAAGGTTTGAAATTTGAAATTTAGGATTAAGAACTTACGATGATTTAAAGGTAAGGGTTCGACGATCGAATAAAATATTTGTTTTGGTATAGAAATAAATGGTCCTACTCGGACATAAGCTATTAGCAAGTGGTAACAAAAACGAGGAGTTATTCTTTATCTAAATACACTTTTGCTTTTTGGAGGTTTGTGAGGAGCTTGCGTAACTTGAACTAAGAAATTCCAATCACAAAGTGAGGGTTTTCGACCGATGCACTCTATCTCCAAAGCTGCAAAAACGTGATCGAAATTTTGATCCATAAAAATGGATTTTAGAGCCATAGTACCTTAAGGAAAGTTGATCCATTAATTATTCTTTATTTTATAGAAGTTGCAATTTTGTGATCAATCCCCTTAACAGTAAGGAGCAATTTTTATTTTTTTCATTTTTGCATATAAAAACTCACTTTGTTCGGCAAAGTTGTTGTACATTTTATAAGAAACATCTTTGTCAAAGGAACTATACTTCTATCTTCCTTTTAAAATGGATTTTGTGGAGTTTTCTACACAGTACCAAAAAATGAAATTTACAAATAATACAAATGAAAGCACATAACGGTTTCCAGCACATAAAGTGAAAAACATATAAAATTTCACACCGTTAATAATACACAATACAGAATCGTTTTAAGCCATGTAAATTTGTACGTTAATTGATATAAACTTAAGGCTTCGAATATAAATATGCATGCCAATTCACCATATATTCATTTAGATTGCATGTGAATATAATGCCACACGGAATATTACATGGTTTCCAATGCTCCATTTATGTGCATTTAAAGAAATGTAATTTTTTTTTACTGTGTACAGATTGCCACTGAAAATCAATTTTTTTAATATAACATTTAGTAGTGATTTTCTACAATTTTTCAATGTTCTACATTATTGTTTTCTATCACGAAACAAACCATTTCATCGAAGAATGTTTATTTTTATCTCTCATATTTCATCGGTTATTGACGATTTTTATTTTTATTTTTTATTTTTCTATATTTAAGTAAAGAGTGATTTTTTAAGAATTTGGTTTTTCTTAAAAAAAAAACGCATAGAAATTACAAAACTGTATGAAATCTTTATTTGAGCCAATAAATTGGTTTATGCCATTTACTTTTTAAAGATAATTTCATTCAAATGTTGGCCACGGCTACGTTTTAAATGGTCAATACGAAAAGTCTAATTTTGGGTCACTTTTTCGAGCATTTCGGCTGGTATCTCGCGAATAACGCGTGAAATGTTTTTTTTTGTTCACACAACATTTATTTGACACGGCACATCCGCGTGTAATGTTGTCTTCCAAGGCTGGAATTGTTGTTGGATTATCCGCATAGACGAGAGACTTAACGTAGCCCCACAAAAAATAATATAGCGGTGTTAAATCGCATGATCTAGGCGGCCAATTCACCGGTCCATTTCGTGAGATGAATTGCTCACCGATCTCATTCCGCAATATGTCCATTGATTCGCGCGATGTGTGGCACGTTGCTCCGTCTTACTGAAACCACATGTCAACAAGACCCAGCTCTTCCATTTCCGGCAAAAAAAAAAAATCAGAAATCATCGTGCGATAGCGAGCGTCATTAACCGTAACGTTGCGACTTTTATCATCTTTGAAGAAGTACGGACCAATGATGCCTCCAGCGTGTAAACCGCACCAAACCGTGCATTTTTCTGGGTGCATTGGCGATACTTGTATTGCCTCTGGTTGCTCTTCGATCCAAATGCGGCAATTTTGCTTATTAACATACCCATTTAACCAGAAATGAGCTTCGTCATTGAACACAATTTTTCGGTGAAAAAGTGGATTTCACAGAGGACGAATTTTGGTAATAAAATTGGATTATTTGTAAGCGTTGTTTAGGCGTAAGTCTGTTCATGGTGAAACGGCAAACCAAACTGAGTACATTAGACTTTGACAGCTGTCAGAATTCCCGCGTGAACTGTCAAATGTTAATACACGAAAAACCAAATAGCAAAAAAGTCACCCTTTATAAGTAAAACATCATTTAATCCAGATATAGGCATTTGTCTCTCGCTGTCTCCTGTGCAGATATTTGTAAATAAATAAGTGCATTATTTTAATAAAAATCTTTAATAACTAAGTAAACTTAAGAGATAAAAATAAACTCTCTTCGGTGAACTTGTGTGTTTTATGATAGTTAACAATATTATAGAACATTAAAAAAATTTAGAAAATCACTATAAAAAGTTATGTTGAAAAAATGATTTAAGGGGCCTTCTAGAGAAAAATTCACAAAAGTTAATTCAAATTAGCAGATACATTTATAGTGTCTTCGACAAAGTTGTTTCTTACAAAATGTGCTAAAACTTTACAAAGCAAAGAGGATTTTTATATGCAAAAATGATAAAAATAAAACTCATTTTTTACTTTTAGGTAGATTAATCACAAAATAATAACTTCTACAAAGTGGAGAATAATTTATAGAACAACTTTACTGAAGACACGATTCCAAAATCATCATTTATTGAGTTAAGAGTAATTAGTGTAAATTAGCGCATTAATCTAGTAAAAATCGTCAACAACCAAAAATAAATTTTTTTTTTATTCTCGCTTATTTTCCGTCGGTCTAGTTCCGCCACTGTTGTGGCCAATCACCGACGCCCAGGGAGACGACTCCACACTAGAGATGGTCGGGTATGGGAAATTTGTTACCCGTACCCGACCCGTACCCGACTCATCGAGAATGTTCAAACCCGTACCCGACCCGAACCCGAAGTCAGGTTTGTTTAAAATACCCGTACCCGACCCGAACCCGAAAAAATTTTTTTCCAGCTACCCGTACCCGACCCGTACCCGAAACAAAAATGCCCTGAAATTGCCGATACCCGACCCGTTTTGGATATTTTTTTCTTTTTTTTTTCTTTTAATTTCTTTTAAGTACCTGGTTACCTCGCACATTTTATGCACTGATTATCAGATGTGGTTTCTCGAGATGATGGCCGGAGTAAGGCTAGAACCGATCACAAGACTAAAATTTCTTAAGTAAGTTTCCTCGAATACTTAACCAAAAAAGACTTGTCCTGTGACCTGGAAAAGATGGCTGACATATCTTACGGTGCATAAAACAGTTTTTGTTTTTATTCATCTTCCTCTTGGAAGCTAACTTGACCAAGGTAAGCTCCCCGGAAGTAGCATTCAAATGGCTCGAATTTTGCCTAGAGTAAATGGTTCTCAACGATAATCTCGCGGGAACTGTAGCTGATAGATGCAGCCAATAATACTCACAACTATTGAGTATGCATTCGACGAAGGCATTGCTGACTTCCTTGATACTTTTTGTAGAGCGCTGCCTCAGGCAAGAAACTTCCTAACTTTACTGTGTTTATTAAGAATATTCTGATTCTATCGCATGGCAATGCCACGTTGGAGCGAGGTTTCTCCGTGAACAAGGAGTGCGTAGTCATGAATGTAAATGATGATGTAAATCGAAAGTCACGCTTTTTTATTCCTTAACTGCATGCAAAACTACAGAATTCAAAAGTACAATTAACCAGGAAAAATATTTGAACAAACCGGGAAAAACCGGGAGAAAACCGGGAATTTAATTTCGGGTTTTGAGTGGCCACCCTGGTATTGGTTCAACTAGAATCCAGCGTAGCATCTGTCACTGAGTACGTCCGCTCGTCTGTTATAGAAAAATTTGACCATTTTATCACGCAGCAAAATATCTATTCGTAACTGTGTACGGAGAATTTGGGCTCCATTTTTCCTGTTAGTTACCCCATAATAAAATTGATCTGGGATTTCAATTATTTATGTTGTACGCATACGTATGATTCATATAAACTGCTGAAATTTTTATTTTGTTTTCGAGAGATTAATAAAAATTTTAATAGAATTTTTTTGAAAGATTTATTCAGCATTCAACCATGATGAAGTTGTTACCAAAAGATATTTTTTTTGATTTCTTTTGATACCCGAGTAATAATTACAAAACTGTCGCTACATAAAACAAAAGTTGGTTGGGCAATTTCTCAAATTTCAAAAGAAAGCCGGCTTTGACCGTGAATCCAGAAAGCTTAAGTTTAATAACCGAAATACGCTGGCAGGATTATTACTGAAAGTTTATGAAATTTATTATTTCACGTAAAAATAAACCAAAATATTTTGTATAACCATACTAAATACAAAAAGTGCTTGCGTTGAATATTTTTTCAAGTAATACTTTCAAGTTATTACTTTCAAGTTATTACAATACCTGCTAGTATTCCAAAATTAGTATATGAGATTTAAAATTGGAGATTCAGGATTACGGATCCAGAATTTAGCTATTGAGATTTATGATTTGAAATTTCGCTTCCAGAATTTAGCATTCACGATTTGGGGCTCAAGATGCAGCATTTTAGATTTGGGATTTAGGATTAAGGATTAGAAAGCATTCAGAATGTATGTTTTAGGATTTAACATTGATATCAGGGATTTTGAAATAAGAACTCAGGTTTGGACTTTAAGATCGAAAATTCAGGGGATGGGGGTTTTGGAATGAAAGATTTATTACCTGTGATTTAGAAATTTAGTTTTAAGATCTGGAATTCAGCATTTACGATTTAGTATTTTTAATTTAGCATTCAAGGTTTCGGATTTGTTATTCAAAATCTTTAATTTTTTATTTAGGATTAAGGAATTAGAATCCTGGATCAAGGAGCTGAGCTATAATTTTATAGGTTTAAGAGTTAGAACTGATCTAGGACTTATGATCAAACATTTATATAATCTGATTAAGAATTAATATTACAGAACTCAAGATTTGAGGTTTATAGCAGAGAGTTTAGAATTTGATATTAACGTCTTGGGATTTAGGATTTTAAGTTCAAGAGTTATGATTTTGGACTCAACATTTTGAATTTACGATTTGAAAATTCCTGTTCAGGATTCATGAATTAAAATTTAGGGTTGGGATTTGTGAATAAGGATTAAAGATTCAGGATAAACAATTTTTTAGCAAGGTTTGAAATTTGAAATTTAGGATTAAGAACTTACGATGATTTAAAGGTAAGGGTTCGACGATCGAATAAAATATTTGTTTTGGTATAGAAATAAATGGTCCTACTCGGACATAAGCTATTAGCAAGTGGTAACAAAAACGAGGAGTTATTCTTTATCTAAATACACTTTTGCTTTTTGGAGGTTTGTGAGGAGCTTGCGTAACTTGAACTAAGAAATTCCAATCACAAAGTGAGGGTTTTCGACCGATGCACTCTATCTCCAAAGCTGCAAAAACGTGATCGAAATTTTGATCCATAAAAATGGATTTTAGAGCCATAGTACCTTAAGGAAAGTTGATCCATTAATTATTCTTTATTTTATAGAAGTTGCAATTTTGTGATCAATCCCCTTAACAGTAAGGAGCAATTTTTATTTTTTTCATTTTTGCATATAAAAACTCACTTTGTTCGGCAAAGTTGTTGTACATTTTATAAGAAACATCTTTGTCAAAGGAACTATACTTCTATCTTCCTTTTAAAATGGATTTTGTGGAGTTTTCTACACAGTACCAAAAAATGAAATTTACAAATAATACAAATGAAAGCACATAACGGTTTCCAGCACATAAAGTGAAAAACATATAAAATTTCACACCGTTAATAATACACAATACAGAATCGTTTTAAGCCATGTAAATTTGTACGTTAATTGATATAAACTTAAGGCTTCGAATATAAATATGCATGCCAATTCACCATATATTCATTTAGATTGCATGTGAATATAATGCCACACGGAATATTACATGGTTTCCAATGCTCCATTTATGTGCATTTAAAGAAATGTAATTTTTTTTTACTGTGTACAGATTGCCACTGAAAATCAATTTTTTTAATATAACATTTAGTAGTGATTTTCTACAATTTTTCAATGTTCTACATTATTGTTTTCTATCACGAAACAAACCATTTCATCGAAGAATGTTTATTTTTATCTCTCATATTTCATCGGTTATTGACGATTTTTATTTTTATTTTTTATTTTTCTATATTTAAGTAAAGAGTGATTTTTTAAGAATTTGGTTTTTCTTAAAAAAAAAACGCATAGAAATTACAAAACTGTATGAAATCTTTATTTGAGCCAATAAATTGGTTTATGCCATTTACTTTTTAAAGATAATTTCATTCAAATGTTGGCCACGGCTACGTTTTAAATGGTCAATACGAAAAGTCTAATTTTGGGTCACTTTTTCGAGCATTTCGGCTGGTATCTCGCGAATAACGCGTGAAATGTTTTTTTTTGTTCACACAACATTTATTTGACACGGCACATCCGCGTGTAATGTTGTCTTCCAAGGCTGGAATTGTTGTTGGATTATCCGCATAGACGAGAGACTTAACGTAGCCCCACAAAAAATAATATAGCGGTGTTAAATCGCATGATCTAGGCGGCCAATTCACCGGTCCATTTCGTGAGATGAATTGCTCACCGATCTCATTCCGCAATATGTCCATTGATTCGCGCGATGTGTGGCACGTTGCTCCGTCTTACTGAAACCACATGTCAACAAGACCCAGCTCTTCCATTTCCGGCAAAAAAAAAAAATCAGAAATCATCGTGCGATAGCGAGCGTCATTAACCGTAACGTTGCGACTTTTATCATCTTTGAAGAAGTACGGACCAATGATGCCTCCAGCGTGTAAACCGCACCAAACCGTGCATTTTTCTGGGTGCATTGGCGATACTTGTATTGCCTCTGGTTGCTCTTCGATCCAAATGCGGCAATTTTGCTTATTAACATACCCATTTAACCAGAAATGAGCTTCGTCATTGAACACAATTTTTCGGTGAAAAAGTGGATTTCACAGAGGACGAATTTTGGTAATAAAATTGGATTATTTGTAAGCGTTGTTTAGGCGTAAGTCTGTTCATGGTGAAACGGCAAACCAAACTGAGTACATTAGACTTTGACAGCTGTCAGAATTCCCGCGTGAACTGTCAAATGTTAATACACGAAAAACCAAATAGCAAAAAAGTCACCCTTTATAAGTAAAACATCATTTAATCCAGATATAGGCATTTGTCTCTCGCTGTCTCCTGTGCAGATATTTGTAAATAAATAAGTGCATTATTTTAATAAAAATCTTTAATAACTAAGTAAACTTAAGAGATAAAAATAAACTCTCTTCGGTGAACTTGTGTGTTTTATGATAGTTAACAATATTATAGAACATTAAAAAAATTTAGAAAATCACTATAAAAAGTTATGTTGAAAAAATGATTTAAGGGGCCTTCTAGAGAAAAATTCACAAAAGTTAATTCAAATTAGCAGATACATTTATAGTGTCTTCGACAAAGTTGTTTCTTACAAAATGTGCTAAAACTTTACAAAGCAAAGAGGATTTTTATATGCAAAAATGATAAAAATAAAACTCATTTTTTACTTTTAGGTAGATTAATCACAAAATAATAACTTCTACAAAGTGGAGAATAATTTATAGAACAACTTTACTGAAGACACGATTCCAAAATCATCATTTATTGAGTTAAGAGTAATTAGTGTAAATTAGCGCATTAATCTAGTAAAAATCGTCAACAACCAAAAATAAATTTTTTTTTTATTCTCGCTTATTTTCCGTCGGTCTAGTTCCGCCACTGTTGTGGCCAATCACCGACGCCCAGGGAGACGACTCCACACTAGAGATGGTCGGGTATGGGAAATTTGTTACCCGTACCCGACCCGTACCCGACTCATCGAGAATGTTCAAACCCGTACCCGACCCGAACCCGAAGTCAGGTTTGTTTAAAATACCCGTACCCGACCCGAACCCGAAAAAATTTTTTTCCAGCTACCCGTACCCGACCCGTACCCGAAACAAAAATGCCCTGAAATTGCCGATACCCGACCCGTTTTGGATATTTTTTTCTTTTTTTTTTCTTTTAATTTCTTTTAAGTACCTGGTTACCTCGCACATTTTATGCACTGATTATCAGATGTGGTTTCTCGAGATGATGGCCGGAGTAAGGCTAGAACCGATCACAAGACTAAAATTTCTTAAGTAAGTTTCCTCGAATACTTAACCAAAAAAGACTTGTCCTGTGACCTGGAAAAGATGGCTGACATATCTTACGGTGCATAAAACAGTTTTTGTTTTTATTCATCTTCCTCTTGGAAGCTAACTTGACCAAGGTAAGCTCCCCGGAAGTAGCATTCAAATGGCTCGAATTTTGCCTAGAGTAAATGGTTCTCAACGATAATCTCGCGGGAACTGTAGCTGATAGATGCAGCCAATAATACTCACAACTATTGAGTATGCATTCGACGAAGGCATTGCTGACTTCCTTGATACTTTTTGTAGAGCGCTGCCTCAGGCAAGAAACTTCCTAACTTTACTGTGTTTATTAAGAATATTCTGATTCTATCGCATGGCAATGCCACGTTGGAGCGAGGTTTCTCCGTGAACAAGGAGTGCGTAGTCATGAATGTAAATGATGATGTAAATCGAAAGTCACGCTTTTTTATTCCTTAACTGCATGCAAAACTACAGAATTCAAAAGTACAATTAACCAGGAAAAATATTTGAACAAACCGGGAAAAACCGGGAGAAAACCGGGAATTTAATTTCGGGTTTTGAGTGGCCACCCTGGTATTGGTTCAACTAGAATCCAGCGTAGCATCTGTCACTGAGTACGTCCGCTCGTCTGTTATAGAAAAATTTGACCATTTTATCACGCAGCAAAATATCTATTCGTAACTGTGTACGGAGAATTTGGGCTCCATTTTTCCTGTTAGTTACCCCATAATAAAATTGATCTGGGATTTCAATTATTTATGTTGTACGCATACGTATGATTCATATAAACTGCTGAAATTTTTATTTTGTTTTCGAGAGATTAATAAAAATTTTAATAGAATTTTTTTGAAAGATTTATTCAGCATTCAACCATGATGAAGTTGTTACCAAAAGATATTTTTTTTGATTTCTTTTGATACCCGAGTAATAATTACAAAACTGTCGCTACATAAAACAAAAGTTGGTTGGGCAATTTCTCAAATTTCAAAAGAAAGCCGGCTTTGACCGTGAATCCAGAAAGCTTAAGTTTAATAACCGAAATACGCTGGCAGGATTATTACTGAAAGTTTATGAAATTTATTATTTCACGTAAAAATAAACCAAAATATTTTGTATAACCATACTAAATACAAAAAGTGCTTGCGTTGAATATTTTTTCAAGTAATACTTTCAAGTTATTACTTTCAAGTTATTACAATACCTGCTACAAAAAGATGCTTTTTTTCTACTGGTTCAAATTGACAGCTCATTCTGGTTCATTTGACACTCCCACAGCATCGTATCCGTTTCTCCCTCCGAAAAAAACACCGAGGCTTGGCAAGTTAATAATTAAATTCTCATAATTCACGGAAATCGAGTTACCCGTACCCGACCCGTACCCGACGAGTTGAGAATTTTTCAAACCCGTACCCGACCCGAACCCGAAGCCTTGGTTTTTAAATTACCCGTACCCGACCCGAACCCGAAAAATATTTTTTGGCGTTACCCGAAACCCGACCCGAACCCGTCGGGTACGGGTCGGGTACGGGTATCGGGTAAAAATACCCGTACCCGACCATCTCTACTCCACACCCAGGACCCTAACTCACGACCCGTTTATTAACGGACCTGCGCCAACGGCTTTACTTCCTCAGGCGATGGAAGGCGTGATCCCAGAGATTTTTCGCCTCAGAAAATCTCCCGGTGTCGGCTAGGATTGAATCTAGACCAGTTTGGGTTGGTTGTGAGTGGATCACGCCACCTCACAACCATCGACACCTATGTCGGCGGTGGGATTCGAACCCAGGCGTCGAGCGTGGTTGGCGGAGACGTTACCAACCACACTAGGCCCCCGCTATAACCAAAAATAAATGTGAGATAAAAATAAACTTCTTTCGGAGATATTGTCTTTTACGTTGTAGCAAACAATTTTGTGGAACATTCAAAAATTGTAGAAAATCACTGTAAAAAGTTAAATAGCAAAAAAGGGTTTTGGTAGCAATCTGTAGAAAACTCCACAAAAGTTTATTTAAATACATAGATAGCAGTATGATGTCTTCCACAAAGTTGTTTCTTTTAAAATTTGTGGTTTTTCATATTCCAAAAATGAGAAAAGTAAAGCTCGTTTCTCACTGTTGAGTGGATTAATCATGGAATTGCAACTTTTATAACATGGAGAATAATTAATGGAACAACTTTGCTGAAGAAGTTACGGCTTTAAAATCAATGTTTTTGGGTCAAAATAATTTCGATGACGTTTTTACAACTTTGGAAACAGTGTGCGATGATAAGCTATCACAAAAATGTGGTCAAGGGGGAGGGTTGGTGGATTTGTATTCTGTAAACTTGAAACGTGGATGGACAAGCGTCACTTAATACCCTATTGTGGTTATCCACCTCTGCCCCGCAGCTCCTTTCCCAACCTCCACGAAGAGCCGACTGGAATACGAGTAGGTAGCTGTAGCGGAGATCGGGTAATCAACCTGCTACTTTGGTCGTAACGTTTGCGGTAAAAAAATGGACTTTTTTCAGATGGTGATGAAAAAAAATCACAGGAGGGTTGTGTGCAAAGCCACGACCGCAAGGTTGAAGTAGAATACTTTTACAAGAGAGATAACCTGGCTGCTTGCGTGTCAGTCATTTTTCCTAGTAAATAAATGTTGACCGCTCATTGGCAGTATTGAAAATTCTGTGTAAATGAAGTTGAAGTACTATTCAATTTCAGTTTGCACATATAAATACAACCTCACTGAACAGGAAAAGTACAAACTCTTTGCGGCGCAAACAAGTTTCAACAGTCAGAGTATATGCACATGTGAATTCAAGTTAAGATAATTAACTTATGGTTCAAGCTCAGAACGAGAAAATATTAAATCTTCAATTCATTTGTTTGGTTGACTTAAAAAGGAGAGTTTGTTGTTGAATTTAAAATCGGATATGACGCTGATTGCATCTCTGTGTTACGTTCATAGCGGGAGTTATGGTGAACTTGCGTATGACGAAGGCATCGTATTACCTGTTTTATTGAATGGGAGAAAGAGGAATATTGTAAAATTTTGTAAACATATAACTCAAACAATATTACCAAATCGTAGTCAGGCACTCTGACAACAAAGTTGAAGGCTATTTTCTCATTGAAAATCAGACAGCCAGCAAAAGTTTTGGTTGCCAAAATCCAGAATGCCGAACAGCCGTAAAGAGAGCTGTTTATTTACCTACGGCAAGTTTCTCGCCCCATCGCTCGCGTTCACCATGGCAGAGGCCCAACTGTCTGTGTGAATGCGTTCTAACAGGGCAGTTTGTTATTCAAAGCCGGTTATGCTGATCGCAGCCTTTGCGCTGCCCCTACAGTGGGAGGTTCACTAAATAAAGTAAGAATTAGGCAACTACAACAGAATTTTGTTGCATCCCGCACAGAATGTTTGCTTGTGTTGATGCCAGAAAATTATTAACCTTCAATTACTTGTTTATTTGCTTTGAAAAAGGCATTTTGCGGTTTAAAATCGGCTGCTGATCGCAACCTTTGAGCTGCCCTAACAGTACACATACACGGATAACATGCACATACACGGACAACATGCATTGTGGAAGCTATTTCACATTCAGTAAATAAGACGGGTGCGACAGATTTAAATTGCTAGGATCCAACACATAATGCTTGCTTGCGTTGTCAAAAATTATTAACTTTCAATGACTTGTTTATTTGCCTTGAAAAAGGCATTTTGATTTTTAAAATTGGATTTCCCGAGGGCAATCTTCATGCTGCCCCAACACGGGGAGAATAATGGCAGCCTGGCGACACACGCTGAGAAGAACCGCGCTGCTCCTGAGACGTGGTGACCAACCACAGAGCTAGTGCTGCTGCTAAGGAAGGACGACTGCTGTTGTCGCTGTCTAGAACTATTATGAGCGGCTTCGGCTGAAACAGGCTCTTATATAGGCCAAATAGCATGTTTTCAATTGCAAGGTATATGATTCTGTCGACCGTGCTTGGGAAGCAATCATATAACGACCAATCAGAGGTCGAATTTTCCGTTTTGACAAGGCTTGACAATTTTCAATAGTACAATAGTGTGAATAATAAAATTACAATTATCTTCTTTTGGGAAGAATTTTAGAAGATTTTCCAATCTATTGCTGCAAGAACGAAGGAAATCCATCAAATACTAACCGATTTATTAGCATTTGAAATTGGACATAAATTTCACTTTTTTCGGTTTTAGATTTTCATTTCACATCCCTATGTAGCCGAACTTCCTGAGAGAAGTATTCTACTTCAAAAACTAAGACAGATAATTGAGTTGAATAAATTTCCCATGGCTTCCTCGCAAAAAATATTACGCCCTTGTGTGCGGCCTTCCGGCAGTTAACCGAAACATTCGCCATGGCGGACGAAAACATGCGTGTAGGCATGTTTTTAAGCTCTTTTTTCGTTTTTTCATTAATTCATCCTCCGTTTTCGCGACAAAATGGTTGGGCAGATTCGCCGACTTCGGTACTACATCAATATTCAGCCGCCCCATCTCCTCCGACATCGCTTCGAGTAGTGGGCCGACGCCAAATCTGGCCAGAACACCGTGTCTTCGCCCTTAAGGTATTTCTTGATGAATGACGCAACTCCCGGAAGGCACTTTGTACTATAAATTTCCCCGTTCACGGCCAGCCCGGAGCGAAAGAAGAGCGGCTTTGACATCCCCTCCTCGCTGATTGTCAGCCGGAGCAGCACCTTCTTGGGGATTTTGGTGTGTGAAATAAATTTCACCTCGGAGCTCACTTCCTTCGTGGGGGAGGTAAAATACGAAGTGCACTGCCAGTCGTTGCCATCCAGGGTGAGATAGGTCTCGTCGTCCATCACCACTGCCACGTCGTGATTCGCCGGGAAAATCGACTTGACCATCTTATCCAACCGCTGTCGCTGCGTCATTGCCTGCAGCTCCGAGACCAGTGGACGGGACTGCCGCTTCCTGACATGTATGTCCATGTTCTCCAGATACTTTTTCACTGTTTTACCGCATGCATGCACCAACCTCCCGGCCAAGTGCATGCAGCGATTTAGCCACTTTTCCCTTGGTCTCCCTCTTCAGCATCCTTCGAAGCTTCTTGTCGCTCAGGGTCGTTGGCCGTCCGGAACCGAGCTTTCTTTCGATGCTCTGATCGCTGTCCAGTAGTGTCAAGATGTTGTAGATGCCGGAACGGGCATACTCGGCGTCCACAAAGTGCCGCACGATGTTCGTTTTTGACGCGGCGGGGTACCGTTCTTTGAACGCGCACACTTCTGAATGGAGTAGCTTCCCTTTTTTCGCCATCACAGTTAGAGTTTGACTGATGGAGCGGTCAAATTTTTTTTTGCTAACTCATGGGTAACTATGATTGATGATGCATGAGTAGTTTCGTCGGTGCGATTAGATGTAAACCCATGAAAAATCGGCAATTTTTATCCATTTTTTTACCGCAAACGTTATGCTGACTGGGAAGGAGGGTCGTACGTGACTGTTTCTCCATGTTAAGGATGGCGTGCAACAACGTCTGACCCGGAGCGGGCTACTGAATGACCAAATGAAGTGCCTCGCCAGCTATGTCTTAGAAGGCAACCCCATCGCGAGACTAGGTATCATAACCCTAATATGGCAGCATACCGTTATAGTTTTTTTTCTTGTTTTTCTTGATAGGACGCACTCACTGCAACCAAAATCGTTGATCTATTGTGAGATACGACTGGATATCTGTTGTATTCCGCACTACTATTATTAGCAATACCGCTATTGAGAAGTGGCACGCTTATTATTAATTATTATTATCCGTGCTTCTGTGTAATGTGATTTTACCCTTCTTTTACTCCAGTTTTACAGTCAGAGGAACTTTCTTTGTCAAAAGAGAAAGTGTTATAGAATTCAGCGTAAAAGAAACGTAAGTGGTGGGAATGCCTGAGAATAAACCCATGCCTAAATTCTTTACGACATCGACTAGCCTGATTTCACTGAGGTTCGAACCCACGACCATCCGCTTGACATGGCGGATTCTGTAATCTTCGGCTGCGTAGTAATATGATTTACTATTAGATAAAACTACGAAACGGAATAAACGGCATGAGGAACGAAAAAGGTCAACGATTACACTGTGCTACAGCGATTTAGAACTTCTGAAGTGACCTAGTGTAGGTTGTAGTTCTTGTTGAGTATAACAATCGCTCATACTAGAAATTTTACAAACACCCTCAAAATCTGAAGTTATGGTCAAAATACGGTTTTTTGGACCTCAGCGCATATAATATTTTTTAACTCAGTCATTTATCAACCGATTTTCAATATTTAAGCAGTTTTAGAAAGGGGAAAAATAGAGCTTTCAAAATATGTGGAGGTTTTTACTAATATCAATAAAACATGTTGAGTTATTTAAGTTTAAATATAATTTTTGGTTTTTCCCGCAGTTTTTCAATTTAATTTGAAATTTGCCGTCTATTTTTGTAAGAAACATACCACAAATATACTATAATTTAAAATTATATTCAATTCTGAAACAAATGAAAGTATTTAATTCTATCACTCAAATACGGAAAAAGTGCTGTGACATCAAAAGAAACCATTATCTCGCCAGTGTTGATGCCCCCCGATGATAATGGTTTCTTTTGATGTCACAGCACTTTTTCCGAGTGTTCCAGTGAAAGAAGCTATAAATCTTTTGGAAGAGTGGCTTCTTTCCCAACAATGTGACAACCCTTGGAAAACTAAAGTACGCAGTTACTTGAAGTTAACTCGACTTTGCATGGAAGACAATTATTTTTCATTTCGTGGGAAATTTTACAAACAAACAAAAGGAGCACCGATGGGGAATCCTCTTTCGCCTTTCTTATGTGAGCTTTTTATGGCACATTTGGAAAATAAACTAAATGAAAAAGACTGCTTACCAGATCGTTGGTGGAAGTATGTTGATGATATTTTTTGTATTTTACAACAGGGGGACTTGGAAAGTTTTTTGGGAATTTTGAATGGTCTTCATAAAAATATCCAGTTCACTTTGGAAATTGAACAAAACAACAGGCTTCCATTTTTAGATGTAGTCGTTGTTAAAAACTCCAACCACTTTGAATTCGAAATCTTTAGGAAACCCACACATACTAAGCGGGTAATACCTAACTCTTCTAACCACTCCTCCCAGCATAAAATGGCTTCTTTCCACCATATGATCCACCGTATGGAATCTTTGCCTCTCAGTAATGAAGGTAAGAAAAACGAAATGGAATATATTTTTGATATTGGTGAGCAGAATGGATATAACAGAAGAACCATACAAGCCATTTATGACAAAAAGAAACGAATCCAACATAGGAAATCTCACACAACACTCACTCCGCTAACAGAAGATCGGAAAAGAGTAGTGGTTGAATATAACGTCAGTTTCACTCGTCAACTTCGTAAAAAATTTAGAAAATTTGGTATCGATATTATCTACAGTAGTAGAAATAATCAAGTGAAAACAAAGTTGGGGTCTACTAAAGACACTATTGACAAATTACATAGGGCGGGTGTTTATAAAGTTGCATGTCCACATTGTGATAAAGTTTACATTGGCCAAACAAAAAGAAATTTAGACATCCGGTTTAAGGAACATACTTCAGGACTTGTAAAGGCTAAGAAAGACTCAGAAAAAGGAATAACTCACCATTTCAGATCCAAAATAGCCGAACATATATTTCATGAAGATCACGCTATGACTACCGACAACATTAGTCTAGTTCGATCAGTAACATCCCCTTGGAAATTAGATGTCGCAGAAAGTTTAGAAATTTTCAAACAAAACCCAGCTACCCTCCTTAACAGAGATCAGGGTAATCATTTCTCTTGGCTTTTTAAATTTCTACCGAAAACTCCCCGACAAGGCATGGATCACCAGGCCGCACATTTCTCTACCTAACTCAAGTTGTTTACGTTTTCTGAGTTAAAATTTGCCCCAGTCGTTTACCTAATTAGGTATAAAATTCTTGGGGTTCCGCTATTTTCTCCACAGTCCAAATAAGCACTGACGAAGGCACTATGTCAGTGCCGAAATACGTATTTGCAAGTGAAAAGTGAAAAGTGATAGAATTAAATAGTGAAAGTGAATAAAAAGTGAAAAGTGTAGTGAAAATTTTTCTATCAAGACGCTCGAACATAAGTGTATAAAAAAAAATGAAAGTAGTTTTGTGAATATCGGTTGATATTTGGCTAAGTTATATATTTTTTTAGAAAACCAGTATTTTTGACTTCTATCGCACAATTATTTCACGGAGCTGCAAATGATGGAAAAATGCAAGAACTTTTGGTGTGACTTAGTGTGGGTTATAGTTTTAGTCAAGTGTTACTTGCGGGTTTACTTGAAGTTTTTCAAATACCCCAAAAATTATAAGTTATGGTCAAAACCCTGTTTTTTTACCTTAGCTCACATTTTTATGTTTAATTCGGTTATTTTTCAAACGATTTTTATAGTTTGGCTGTTTTGGAAAGGCGAAAAATAGAACTCTTGTTACATATAAATATGTCTAAAGAGTTTACCTATATGTGATGAATAGTTTTAAATAAATAAGATGGTTTATGTTATTTTCAAATTTTTCGAAATTCATTCGCAATTTTTCACACATTTTTGTAATGAAGGAGCTTTAATTCAACCCCTGTATATATTTTGAAAGCTCTATTTGTCTCCTTTCTAATACTGCTTAAATATTGAAAATCGGTTGATTAATGACTGAGTTAAAAAATATTATATGCGCTGAGGTCCAAAAAACCGTATTTCGACCATAACTTCAAATTTTGGGGGTGTTTGAAAAATTTCTAGTATGAGCGAATGTTACACTCAACAAGACCTACAACCTACACTAGGTCACCTCAGAGGTTCTTGCATTCTTTTTTCATTTGTAGCACAGTGTTATTGGAAACTCGGTACTTGGAGTGTAAGGACTCCACTCATTATCCAGTAGGTGCGGTGGCCGAAAACGGGAGAACGGGAATCTCAGGAAGTATATCCTGTTGGGGACACTACAGTGGTGGCGTGAAAGCAGAGAGAGGAGAGGAGGCTTGTCGACATTTAAGGGCAAATTCTTCAATTACAGTCTAATAAATGTGTGCGTACCGACTAATAAATAAACCCGATGACGAGAAAAAGGAGTTCTATGATCTCCATGAAAAGATGTACAGTGCCCAGGACACGACATTAAGATCGTCATCGAAGATGCAAATATGCAGGACGAACAAGAAGATTTCCTTCTTCCCGTATTTGGTAGAGAAAGTTCCACTTTACTATGAATCATGAAGGCCTGAGGCTTTTCAATTTCGCAGCAACCAGATGTAAGACCAGATCTATAGCACCTACCGTTCAAAGGACCAAACATTGGCTCAGATCATTATCTCGATCGAGATCGGCGAGGAAGATACATCTGAACATCCAGAGGTTATCAGCGGAAGGAGTTGCTGTAGAGTATACTCGGAAAGTTGATAGACGAATCGGATCGGAGTGAACCAGAACAAGCAATGCACACTGGGCCAGAAATGGAATCTAGCGGAACGAAATAAATAGCGCTCCCAGGGTTTGACCAATCGGTTTTCGATCTTCTACAGAGTTTATTGGTATAGTTGGGGCTTCATTTTGGATGTTAGAATTGGTTCGAAATTAAGCCGCAAAGGTGGCGTTGCGATGCCGACTTCTTTCCCTTACACGCTAGAGCTTTGCGGTATTCGACAAAGTTGTAGATCTCCAAATTCCATGAAACTTTACAGAATATGGACGAATAGGTCTTATTATGGATTGCGTAGCCAGCTTAGGTCCTGTAGCCTACAGATCCGTACGATATTTGCGCTCTATAGAACTCTGATCCTCCCGGTGGCGCTCTACGGGCATGAATCGTGGACGTGGAAGAAGGCCGAGCGTAGAATCCTGCGATCAATACTCGGAAGCAAAATAAGGTGTGGTAGTAAAAAGAGTATAATTTATATAAAAGAGAAGTATACACAAACACGCTGGTTTTGTCAAGTTGATGAAACACGGCAGGTTACAGTGGGCTGGGCACGTAGCACATATGGCAGAAGAGCGACCGGCAAAGATAATATTTAGCAGAGAACCGGATGGAGGCCGACGACTTCGAGGCAGACCTCGCACGCGCTGGATGTGTGCTTTCGACAAGAATGACCGAGCAGCGAGTGTAAGAGGAGTAGAAAAACCGGTATTTCGGTGTTCATAAAAAAAACCGGTAAAACCGGTAAAAAACCGGTATTTTTAATTTTTTCTGACTAATACAAACCAGGGGCGACTCGTGGTCTTTAAACCTACTTGTTCAACTACAATATTCTGAAAATCATAGTTTGGGGAAATAATGACAATCATGCCCGTGGAAAAACGCAAGTCATTCTCTCTGTACTATTTGAAAATAAAACTGAAAAGTAATTAAATATATACAGATTTTTGGATTTGAAATTTATTTCTTACCTGGCATTTCAGGTCGCATCTATGTCACTGCATAATTATGTTTTTGCATTTATGAGTACCTATGCTTAATTACGACCCAGTTTTTTGCTGTAAGATTTGGACCACTTGTTTTGATCTCTTGTGTATACGATCCAGATACAACACTGGATAAATTCAATAGTGTTTGGAAAACTTTAATGAATGGATCCAGTGATATGATTACGAAGAACATAATTTTGAAACTTATATTAATAAAAAGTCATGCAGATTTTTATTTCAAGTTTCCTTCACATCGCGAGACTTAGTTTTAAATTAATGTATAAATTGAAAATTCTTAGTGGAACAATTATTGAAACTGTTGAGAAGAGAAAAAAAATGAAGAAGAAAATGAAATGACGATCAGACAAGAATTTACATTCTACGAATCCGGAGGAATCGAAGGTAAATGCTTCTCTATTCTGTTTGATGCTCTTTAAACAGTTCTTCCAAATTCAGTTGATCCTGAGAAAGCATTTTTCTCAGCTAGAATTATTATAAAATTCGCTGCGGTTTGGGCAACAACGCTTTGACCATGCTACAGCTATTTAAATTTCACTTTCTCAAGAATAAGGAGCAGTAATTTTAAGGACGAAATTCTTTATTGATTGATTATTTTATCCTGTAAACGCTTTGCATTAGAAACAACTTGTTCATAACTAGGCGCAACCTGTGCAATGCACACGGAGACGCCAAACGAAAAATAAATCTCTAATCCAAATTTATATTTATATATAATTTTTTTAGTTTTACCTTTAAATAGCACAAAACGAACAACGACTTACGTTTGTTCGCGGACAAGATTGCGATTACCGCCCCAAACTATGATTTTAAGAATTTGTAGTTGAACTGGTAGGTTCAAAATTCACGGGTTGCCTCTGTAAGTATGAGTGTGTGAAGAGATTAGCCGTTCTACTTAAAGAATAAATGTCTTGCTTTATTGATATGAAGTTTTTTGACATATTATCGATACACACAAATACATCATCTGAATCCAAGCAGAACAAACAAGAAGGAAACAAAAATTGACAAATAGGTTAGAGTAAATTAATATTCAATGTTGCTTCTGTCTAAATATATTTATTATATACACCGTCATGTGATTTGTAACGCCTACCTAAGATGGTAGCATTCATTAACCTTGCAATGATTTATGAATATTGTGACAATTTATTCCTTCAATTTTAAGAAAAATACCGGAAATACCAGTTTTTTCGCCTCTCCAATACCGGTATTTCGGTATTGGAAAAAATATCGGTTTTACCGGTTTTTGTTTTACCGGTAAACCACCCTAGCTCAGACATACTCGATATTATTTTGCTTTGTGAAATATACTAAAACTATGCCAAAACCGGTATCGTAGAATTACCATTTTGTGCTCAGTTTTTGTCCGATTTTAGATCTGTTTTTTTTTTTTTAAGATGGGTAGAAAAATGCTCATATGTGGACAAACTCTTAGAATTTGGATATTTGGTCTTAAAACAAAATGGCGTCGAAAAAACATCAAAAATTCTCAGTTTCTCAAAAATTCAGAATGGAGCCATTGTTAAGTTTAAATGTGTTCAAACTCGGGGAAATTTAGTTTTGCATAAAAATACACAAAAAATTATATATAGAAGCCAAGGCAAAAAAAAAGTCAATTTTTGTTGCACTGTGTAATTTGAAGCAGGGTAACGCGCTGTTAAGCCTATTTTCAAAGATTACTAGTACAAGATACCTGACTCTTGCAGTATGCAGCAAACACGATTGACGACTAATTTTTATGTTGATAATTTGATGATGACGGTAAGGTGTCGAAAGGTTAAGCAAATATTTTTCAATATCTTTGTATGGTCCTGCCATCTGATTTTCAATATTTTTATATGGTTCTGCCATCTGGTTGTCATTTTCATCTGGCACGATTATGCACGATAAATCGATTTTGCTAATCACTTTTTTTAGGCGCCTAAGGTATCTTGTTATAGTCATCTTTGATATTTTTCAACATCGCATTGGAAGCTATAGCAGGACTGGCGTGCAGAGAAGCGGCCTCATTATGACGAAGTCTCACATGATGCTAGGTTTCTGTCCACGATATCGACATCATAAGTATTACCCATAGAGCGGTGGAAGAGGCATTTGGACCTCTCAAGATGGAAGCTGCAAGGATTGGGCTTGTCATAAGCTCTACCAGAACCAGGGCTGAAAATTTTCACTGTCAGCAACACTAAAATGCGCATAAAACTTATTATTAGGGCATTGAAATTAGATGGCCGCACTATGCAAGGATATTGAAAATTAGCTGGCAGGACCACACAAAGATATTGAAAAAGACAAGCGTGTCCGCTGCATACTGCAATAGTCAAGTAACTTGTTCTACTCATCTTTGGTGACACTCAACATCAGTTTCAACTTGAGATAATGAAATTGCTTGTCACTCGCATCTTGTAATTTCAATTTTTTTTTTTTGGGTCAGAACAAGGGGTATGGTGACTGGCGGAGAGCCCCACAGCCCGTCGGATGTTGGTGCTGCGGCAGTGATAGATGGGAAATCATTTGAAGTAGTCGACGAATTTATTTTCCTGGGTGTATTGGTGACGTGAGACAATGAGGTTAGCCGTAGAAAAAGAGAAAGAGAGGGAAAGCGGAATCTAATCTGCGAGCTCTTGGTGGTTTTGAACATAGGATCGGTGGATACAGTCAAGTGGATAAAACATGACAGATTTCAATGGGCTGGACATGTAGCTAGAATGCCGGAGGAACGACCAGTAAAACCTATATTTGGTAGGAATCTCGATAGAAGCCGTCGCCTTCGGGTAGACCTCGCACTCGTTGGATGTGTGCTGTCGTCGAGGATGTTCGCTTAGTAGGTGTTAGAGGCGACTGGAGGATAGCAGCCCCGAACCGTAACATGACGACGTACTCGGCACTGGAAACTTCTTTTACGTTAGCCGTGCAAATTTATATACAAAAGTTTTTGGGTATAGGGGGGTTTAGTAACATTACTGTCTAGTGATGAAAGTAGGGAGTGGGTGATTATTGTCAGCTTTTTTTTATTTAAAAACATTGTATTTGAACCGTTGAGTAGTTCATCTTGAAAATATGCATATTAGGGGTTTCGAATATCGGACATGTTTCTAAGATATCAGCGTCGATTTCATTCATTGACGTGTACAGTCTCCAATACCTATCATCATGCGGTTTTGTCTTATTTCCAAAACGTAGTTGAGGTGACTGCTAAACCAAACCATTTTGGTTCAACTATTTATCCGGTATGTAGTTAAAAAGTCAATTTTTTTCTGCCTTGTAGCTCTTAGCAAGACGGAGTGAAAATGAAATTTGTTAATTTCATCTGTTATATCAGTTTTATCTGTTATGTCGCGCTATTTCATGGCATGTCACATCATGTTTTTTCATATCATATCAGCAATTTTGAATAAATAAAAATGCAAGAAGTAATATCAATTTTCCGTTGTCTTACAGGTATGATCATGGAGTAACAAGGCTAAAATTTTCTTAAATTCGGGGAAATTGCTTTTGCTTTGAACCTTTGTAAAACAAATAAAGGAAAGGATAAGGAACACTTTCTTATACTATCTTGTACTGTTAATTCTATTACCCAATTTGGCTTCGTGAAAAACTGGGATTGCATGAGGATCGAATAATAAGTCAATATTTATCATCATGGGGAGATGCATGTGAAAAGCTTCAGTATGATTTCGATTTTTGCTATCAGTTTTATACCATAGGCTGACACTGTTTATTCTTCCAATTCCGAAACATAGGTCCCAACATTTATATTACTGAACCTTTCGAGGTTTGAAGTAAATAATTCTAATCAATAAGATTTTCTTTCCCAATAATTTCAGCTATCGCGTCAATTTGCTAGCATTCGTTCAGCTTAAAATATCACTATTTAATTTTCGAATCTTAAAAACTATTCTCACATATTTGTACCAACACTATAGCAATATGTTGACACATAACTTAGAGTGCATTCACACGCATAGTTATCGAAATACTAGAATTAAAGCGTAGATCTTTTTGTCTCCCGTAGCAAAGTAACTGCATGCCGGATTAATTCGCGGAATCCGCCCGCATACGGTTCTCACCAAATGTGTACACCGTTTCGGAAATTGCGGGTGGCGGTGTTGAGCAGGGTTGTTCATCCGAGTGCCTTCTCGCGTCGGCAGGTAGAGGAATAGAAGCAGCGACACCAGGTTGCGCTGGTGCGCCAGCGTCGAATAGATTGCGTAAATTATTCTCCAGCTGCATGTAGGATCGCTGCCGTCGGGGAATGTTTTGGATCGTTAGGTAGGATCGATTCGACGGATGACGGCTGATTCGCAGCGATCCGGTTTCGTCCTCCAGGTTCACCGATTGGCTTAGGGTGTCCATCAGCGAGCGGTACTTGTGCTGCCAGCGCTTTTCCAGCAGTGTCTTGGAAGAGATGTTGTCGAGATTATCTGGCGAAAGATTAGCATAGAATGGATAGGTTTTAACGTCCTGTTTTGAAATAAAAGCCAACTTCCACCTTAACCCATCGTGAGGGCATGACTTACTTTCGTACGATGGATGGAAAATAGTATGAGATTCTTGAGGCTTGCAACGCACGGTACACTAAAGAAAATGGATGTTTTTGTTTGTTTGTTTGAATGCTTTACGGACAGTTGGTACAATGATGTGGAACAGTTAGAAGAGATCCTGGAGGATTGGAAGCTCCCCCACGTTCGTTTGGCGTTTTGGTATGATGACGGTCTACGAAAGCACGGTAGGGTACGCGCACACACATACACTTTAAGCAGGCATTTGAATCGTGTCCTCCACTATAACGATACAGATGGAAAAAAGAAAGGCAAATGACCAAAACGGGATCAACCGACAGGACGACGATCCCTATAATACTCAGCCTAATTTTTGTTTTCTAGTGTTGCCAGATCAGCAGCGTGTTTTCGTTTTACGCACCTTATGAAAGATTCTAAAAATATACCGGAATGTCATTCCGCGCTTGATAGCTATCTCAGTCTGGAGATAAGCGTCTTCTAAGATTCTGTCCGTCAATTATAGATTGTTGATCGATCGCTAACCTAATCAGAGTATCCTTGTCCAATTCCGAGATGACTTTTAATTGAAGATACACAGCCGGAAACAACAACTATCCGTTCGATCTTACTGATTTTAATTAAATTTTCAGCGATAACGAATTGAGTATTTATAATGGAATGCATGATTGATGATTCGCTAGATGACCTGCGATGAATTAAAGGTGAATAAAATGCGGTTTCAGAGGACAAAGGTCTAAAACATTTTAAACATTCAATGCAATAGATAATAAAATACAACCAGCAGCCAATTACTTGTTACTACCAATCAACATTTCACATCTGGCAACACTGCACCAAGCCAATTAATACATAATGCATTTTTGTGAACAAAATTCGACTTACCATTGCTCCTGTAGTCGTCCTGAATTTTATAGAACTCAGCCAACTCGCGAGCGGAGCACAGCGGCGTGTCTACTTGCTGGGTCTCCTCAAACTTACTGTAGTTAATTTCATAACCCTGGTTTTCCTTGTTGTAGAAAACCACTGGTTCGAAGCGGTGTCCCCAGAGAATCTCCGAGTTCACGTAACTGGAGCGGGCCTGCGTGGTCTGTCCTGTGGATTCGACACTACCCTCCAGAATTACCACCACCTCGAAGCGATCCTGCAGCAAATCAGTAGCCGACATATTGTACAACGGCGAATCCGAGTTCATCCTATGCACGACGATCTGCGGCCAGATGAAGAACATATCCGAAGCGCAGCCATCCACGCCAACCTCCAGCTCGGACTGATATTGATGCAAAATTTCACCCTCTTTGGTGGTCTTCGTACGTATCAACTGGGCCCGAACATTCGCACCGATGATGTGACTTTTGCGCATATCACCAACTCGGAACATGAAGCACAACTCGCCATCCCGCTGGCAGATAACTGCATTTTTTGAGAACAGCAGCGTCTGCGTTCGGTGCTTCGGACGGGTCATTTTGGCGAAAACGATTCCCACCATAAACGCCTGAATCATCACGCCGTAGATCGATTGGAAGCACATGATGAAAATCGCCTCCGGACATTCCTCCGTCGTCGTTCGGACACCATAACCGATGGTGTGCTGAGTTTCGATCGAAAACAGGAAGCATGACGTGAAGGATCGAATGTTGTAAACACAGGGATTCCATCCACTTTCGGCTAGAAAAAAAAACTCCTGTTAGAATCTAAAACAAACCTGGCAACACAGACAACGCGGCTCACCTTGATTATCCGGCAGGTGTAGTTCCTCCAAATCACCGTGTGTGAACGCAATCAACCACCAGATAACGGCAAAGAACAACCAGGAACCGATAAAACTGAAGGCAAAAACCAGCAACGTCCAGCGCCACTGGGCATCCACCAGGGTGGTAAAGATGTCCTGCAGGAAGCGCAGCCTCTGCTGCGATACCTTGGACGTGGAGATGTTACATTCGCCATTCTTCAGAATGGCCCGCTTGCGGTACTTGCGGGTTGTGCCCGGACGAAAGGCTCGGCTTCTGTTGAAATTAGAGAAAAAACGTGATTAAACAACACAACCGTCACGCGAAACTATCACAACAGCGTCTGATTACGATTCGTTGCGGCGAAGAGTTTCAATGGCCATTCGAGCTTGAAAGAATAACTGGAAGACTAGCGAAATTTAAAAAAAATTGTTGGGAGGAACTAAACGAATGTTTGACTGAACTGCATTGCGCACACACAAACGTTGAATCGAATGTGTCAATTTGATAAGATAAGAGCTTTTAACTTCGGGTTAGCTAGCCTCGGGAAGGTCAGTCATTTCGTACTAACTGACAGTGCTGCCGTTATACGGTTTGTTGGATATAATAAAAAAAAATTTTGAAAAACATAAGAAATTTTATTTTCTTGCCAAAAGTTTTGTAAACGTACCGATTTAAAAGCACATTCACTCATTAAATGGTGAACGGAAACTACAGAGGCATTCAAAAATTTAACTCTGCAACAATAATTTAATAACAAGTACTAAACATCACACGCTATGTTTAAAGACGTTTTTATTGAAGGTGAATGAACCTAAAATGTTTCTCCGCAGGATCATTGTTTTGAGTCCCCCAGCTTCAAAATATGATATTCCGGAAATATTTCATCGGTGAAAATTTATTTTATCCTCGATTTTTGATATGTTATATTACAAAATTATGCCTTTTGATTTTTTAAAAAATATAGAAACAAGATATGCAAAATCTGAAAACAGCATTTTTTCTCGCTTAAAATTACGGAAATTTTCGCATAAAAATATCATTTGTACGTTAAACCAGTCTAAAATGAGACTAAAAATACTGCATTCGATCATGTTTATTCTTCATCTTTTTCTGCATAATGTTGGATACCAAGTCTTTCGATACCCGTACCCGTTATTTAGTGTTCGTAGCAATTATCATAGTGATAAAAAGATCAAGATTCTTCATTATCAGTATCCGTGCCATCACAGTAGGCTTTTGTCTCAGTTGAATAGCAATTGTCAGAATGCGTGGTCACGAAGAGAATCGCGAAAAAGTGTGCCTCTTGTGCTACGAAAAGGCAAAATATCCGAGACGTGTTCATCAAAGCCTAAAGCAGGTCATCGTAAGACATTTTTTATCAAATTATACCGAAAATAATGATTTATACCCTAGTGCTTTGTGGTAGTTGCTACATTGCGGTGTACAGGTGTTCTAAAGGTAACTTTAAGGTGTTTAACTGTCTTGAATTTTTTTTTTTTTTCAATATATTTTTTTGTTAGGTTTGTCCTTCAAGCAAATTCCGGTTCACGACTATTCAACAAATCATGTCGTTAGAACCCGTAACGATTCCAACCATAACACCTGTACCCTCTGTCAGGTGGCCAGAGAGACGTCGAACTCGTTCAGAATTCCAAGTCACAAAAAGGCACAAAATAAGAAGCTTGAACAAACGAAGAAAGTTTTGAATGTTTGTTCATCATGTCTAACGCAAATCGCTCCAGGAAACAGGCATACCTGTTCAAAGCAGGTAAAAATTCAAAATCTTTGAATATTTCGGGAGATGTTCGAGAGAAATTTATTGCTCAAGCTATTCGCGAAAAAGATTCTGCTTCTAATAATCAAATTGGTTACCCAACGTTCATGGGAAAAGAACGCGTCTGACGGTGAATCAGCCATCTTCTACGAAGGGTCAATTCACGCATCAAGATATGCTGCATATGTAAGCAAATTTAAACCTGAGCATACCAAGGTATGCATGCTTAATATTGATGTATTATAATGGATGAGAGAATGAAATTTATTCATTTTAGACAATACATAAGCAAAGAGCATCCGTAAGGGAAAACGCTCAGCAATCCAGCCAGGACTACAGCCTGCGCTCCAGAGTATGGTTCATGAATTTTTTTGAGGTGGTAACATTGGACGCCGATCTAGCCTCAGGATCAGCGAAGTTGTATCCAATTGTTTTGTGCAAAACGGTGAACGGGTTGGTTGATTACGTGAAAGCCAGGCGAAATGTAGACAGTTGTCGAATTAAAATCGGCATGGACGGTGGGCAGGGATCATTGAAGATATGTTTAAACGTAGAAGAAAGCTCAGATGAACGCAACGTGATCAAAGACTCGGGTGTCCGGCGATCACTAATTCTTGCACTAGCCCCCAACGTTTCTGAAAATTATTCTAATGTTTCAAAGATTTGGAATCTACTGAAACTACAAACTCTGGAAGCTTTTGTAACAGGTATGGCAAAATACGGTAATGTTAGATAAACCCATTGCATTTATCTAATTTTATTACAGGTGATCTTAAGATCATCCATATTTTGGCTGGGGTTATGGCGAATAGCTCTACATATCCGTGTGCTTATTGCACTTCAAGCAAATCGGACTTGGGTGAAAAGAAGGGGCTGTTACGCACAATTGGTTCGATAAGGAGAAACGCTGACCTCTGGACTCGAAATGGAGGTACCAGGAAAAATGCAAAAAAAATTAAACAATACTGAGCAAATGCCCCCCGCCAGTGCTGCACATTTTCCTAGGGATTATAAATCGGATCTTCAATGCTGTTACGAAAGATTATCAGATGGAATCAGAAGCTTGGGCATCAGCGGCCAACGCAACTCGCCATTCCCAATTCGGTTTTGCTGGACGTCACTGCCGGAATCTGCTAGATAAAAGAAATATTATGGCGAGAGAACCAGCAGATAAATATTTCCAGTTACTGGACAGCCTACAACGTGTCGTAGATTCATTCTTTGGTGTAGCTCTATTGAGCTATTATTCAGAAGCCATCGAGACTTTTTGTAATGGTTGGATCATCGCAGGCTTACCTCCGACACCAAAATTTCACATTCTGAAATTTCATGTGCCGGAGTTCTGCGAACGACCACATAAAGGCCTTGCGAAATATTCCGAGCAAACGACCGAAGCTTTGCACAAGGACTTCGATAATATCTGACAAAATTACAAAATGCCAGAAAATCATTTGAACTACAAATCCAAAATGTGTGCGGCTGTTGTAGCGTACAACAGTAGTCACATATTATGACTCTTTTTCTGTCTCAGATATTAAAATATAATAAAACAAATACACGTCAACTTTTATAATACAAATACACGCTTACTTTTTAAATCGTTTTATAACCATGACAACTGCTACGCACACCACATAACGGTAACGCGTATCGAAAAATTATCAAATACCAATATTATGCAGAAAAAGATGAAGAATAAACATTATCGAATGCAGTATTTTAGTGTCATTTGATCATTTGATCATGTGATAAGCTATAATAGCAAGTTATTTTTTAATCAAATTTCACCGTTAATAAAGCTATTTTATTCTTTCTTTTTTATTAATTGTACGTTTGTAACTTAGATATTTTATAATAAATTATCAATTATTTATCTTGTGTGGCCAATCAAGAATGGTGGATATGAAGCTACTTGTTAAGAAAATGAAAATTATCTTACAACTAACTTAAATGTTAAATTATTGATCAAGGTCGGAAGTTGATAACAACTTCATTTAACATAGCTTCTGACATTTCGACACCAGTAAGTTTATGTAATTAGAGTATACCAATTTAATCGCACAGATGAACAAAACTATTATGAATAATAAAAAAAAATATTTTCCTCATAATAGTTTTCCACAAAATCAATTCTGTTGCATTCTATAGTATAAAAGCACACTGTGAATGCTAGTGTAAACGAATCGCCATGATTACAATCTGGTGCATTTCTTTTTACAGTTACCTATGTACAACATCTATCAGATAAAAATGGAAACTGTGATTGGAATATTTATAAATGAACTTAAGATATCAGTTTTTTGTGTTCTCGCTCTGGAAATAGCAGAGGAAAGGAGTACATAAAACAAATCAACATTTTATCAATGCACAGCTCCTAACAACAGTATCGCACGCTTAGCCTGGGTGCTAATAGTGGTCTCGACTAACTAGATTAAGTTGAGAGAATTCGTTATCGATATTGTTTTTTTGGCACATTTTGCATGTGTAGGATAAGTGCAACGATACACCGTGCCCCAGTGCTGAGTCGAGAAATATTCCAGCTCGAAAAGATCCTCGACTCGATCGATTACTTGTTCATTAAGCAGACAGTATGTGAAGTAGAGAGAGCGAAAATTAAGCGAACTGGAAATATGATACAGTTTTGAAAAAATATACCGCATCCCGACGGGACATGAACCCGCAATCTCCCTGTCTCCGGCATGGTGTTTTGACCAATTAAACTACGGGGGACGGTGATACTGTTCCACAATCTATATCGTATCACATTCCACTGCCGACTTATTCTATTGCTCATCCCTAACTACACACACTGCTGTGCAAGCGTTATTTATAGACTGAAAGGAATGTCTCATCACACACAGAAGAGTCAGCTGGTGCTGATAACTCTTGTAGACCTGTGTGATCGAGACCAAAGTCAGTCTGCGTCGTGCTTGCAAGTGCGACGCAACTACGGAAGGTGTTCCGTACGGCTAAATTTTTTCGAACTAAATTTCTATTTTTAACAACGGCTTTTTCCCGTTAACACGCAAGTTCATTAAGCAGACAGTATGTGAAGTAGAGAGAGCGAAAATTAAGCGAACTGGAAATATGATACAGATTTGGAAAAATATACCGCATCCCGGGGCGTACTTAAACGATAGCCTTCATTTTTTTAAATATTTGATGGAATAGTTCTATGCGATTTTCGTATTGGTTTCTGATGATGCCACTTAAATTCAACGTCGGTTTCTGTTAATTTGTGCTGTGACTGTTTTTCAAGAAAGAAGAAGACACTGTCGGTACATAATAAACATAATAGATTAAAAATAATAATGTGTTTTTGCAAGAATTCTGAGGAGTATACATACTGGTTTCAGTTGGTTGCTGCTAACGGTATTTTATAAAAGGAATGTTCCCTAATCTACATGAACAAACTGATTATTGCATATCTTCCAGTTGACTTTGACAAATTTTTGCTGTGGTCGAAGTGTTTTTTCTTCAGTTAAAGTTGTTGTAAGTGGAATGTTCAAATACTTAACATGCCGTTGAATTAAAATTAAATTCGTTGTTTTTGTTCCAGTTTTGCGAGTTAAGGCACGAGTAGTAGCAGGTCAATAAAAGTGTCAGGCTCCGCAACACTGAAGATAGAATACTAAAAAGTCAGGAAATATACGAGTCCCGAAGGGAAGTTGATCGGTTAAGAACAAGACGAGCTCGAAATGCGCCGACGTTCGACACCCCATATATCTCAAAATCGTCAGTTACACACTTAGTTTCCATAGTCTTTAAACGAGTCTTGAACAAAAGAAAAATAAAGTATAATAACTTAAACACTCAATTGAGAGAAAAATGCTAATCAAATATTCTCAAATACTACTACTTTATAGATTCAAGGTCAAATTTACCACCGAACAGATGCATTGCTGCCACTACTCGATGGCAAATGTCCTTGAAGCGACAATTGAGCCGTTGAGAACAAAAGTGGTACATGTGCCATTTTTACACTTTTTGGGTTTTTTGCATAAATTGATGCAGAACGCAATAATGTACTAGAATATCCAAGAAAAATCGAGATTTGATAACCTAAGCCAAAGTTATAGCCAACAAAATTTTTGGTAATTAACATAATCACCATTTCGTTGAGAGCAAAAGTGGTACATGTCCAGTCTGTGCATGTTAGATGAATTGTAAGTCAAGAATCTTAGGATATAGAACACTAATGTCTTCAGTAAAGTTGGTCAAGTGATTGAGTACTTTCCGATGAAGATCTGTCTTCTTTGGAATTTTCTCACTACGTGGCGCTAGTGTACTCGTGACTATTTTGTAACAGAAAGCATTTTACCTATTTCCAAATACGTATACATTAGCGCCACGAAGAGACAGAATTCCTTAACAAACAGGTCATCATTCTATAGTACTCAATCACTCGGACAACTCTGCTGAAGACATGAATGTTCTATGTCCTATGATTAGAGAGCTATAATGCATCCTTCATGCTCACACTGGACATGTACCACTTTTGCTCTCAACGTTTTCTGGTTGTCATTATTTTTCCCATAAAACAAAAGTGGTACATGTTTTTCCATTAAAGTTTGTGTAAGTTTCTCAACCGGAACTCGTTATGCTTTCATGTACCGTCCCTTAAAACCTTTCCAGCAATGATTTAGTGGAGTTATGCTGGAAAAAATTGTTGAAAATAATTTACTATTTGAGTGTTTTCGTTTATCGCGTCTCCTGAAAAATTTACTCAATGGCACATGTACCACTTTTGCTGTCAACGGCTCAATTCTGACAGCTAACTACAAAGGAGAAGTGGTAATAATCCCGCGTATCTCGATTACTCCTACCGATTTGCCGTTAAATTTTAAACGTCTGCAATTTCCCGTGCGTCGCGCATTCGCGATGACCATTGATAAAACCCAAGGACAGTCACTGAAAATTTGTGGCATAAACTCCGAGTGGACAGCTCTATGTCGCATATTCACGTGACCCTGACCCCGACATTGTGGAATATATAGAATTTAGTGGCTAGGGCCGCCTTGACCACTTTTACATGTTTCGTATATTCCGAATTTTAAGCTTGAATTATTAAGAATTCTGAAGTTTTTTATAAAATCTGTTCCAGTGAGATTGGCCAGGCAGAATGGTATTACTATATTTGCTTTAAGCAAAGGGTAGGGAAACGCGTAACAATTTTTTTTTGCTAAAAATTGAACATATTATGAGAAATCCAGTTTTGATAAATAATGTTCGGTTGTTTTTCTTTCTGGGACGGTAGCTTCAAGTTAGTTTTAGAGCCTTGCGTGAAAGTAACGTCCCAATAGAAAAAGGAAAAGAAGCAAATGCGCTTTTTACGCGGTTTTTACGTGCGTTTTTTACGCGGCTTTTTTACGCGGATTCCGGAGTTTACGCGGTTTTTTTACGCGGATTCCGGAATTTACGAGGTATTTTTTGCGCGGATTTCGGTTTCTCGTCACTCGGATTGCAGAATTTACGCGGTTTTTTATGCGTTTTATTACGTGGCACGTATGCCCCGCGTAAAAAGCGGCATTAGTGTAAACTGGATTATCCATTTCTCAACGCTTAATCGTAAAATTTGGAATATTCCTATTGCCTGTTAAATTGTCTTCTTTCTTCTAAAGTTTTATGTATACAGGTTGGACTCGACTATCAAGAGACTAGATTATCCGGAATTTTGGACTCGATTATCCGGAATAATTTAGTTTTTCATTTTGTTTTTAATTTTATTTTAAAATTTTACCTTTCCTATCCATTTTGGGATATTTGTTCCATTCCTGTCCCTATTGACTAGCTTTTAAATAATTGTAAAAAATAATGTAATAATTTCCTTCAGAATAATTAAAAGAATGACTGTTCATTTTCAGAAATGTATTGAAATGATTTGATTAAGGTTGAAAGGTGCTTCATAATGTTCAATGAAATAAAAACGTAGAATTTTACGAGCGCAGGATTGAAAAAAAAACTAAAAATATATCAGAGCCGAAACATATGAAGGTATGAGCGGGGGCCTAGTGTGGTTGGTAACGTCTCCGCCAACGTAACGTCACGCTCGACGCCTGGGTTCGAATCCCACCGCCGACATATGTGTCGATGGTTGTGAGGTGGCGTGATCCACTCACAACCAACCCAACTGGTCTAGATTCAATCCTAGCCGACACCGGGAGATTTTCTTAGGCGAAAAATCTCTGGGATCACGCCTTCCATCGCATGAGGAAGTAAAGCCGTTGGCGCCGGTCCGTTAATAAACGGGTCGTGAGTTAGGGTCCTGGGTGTGGAGTCGTCTCCCTGGGCGTCGGTGATTGGCCACAACAGTGGCGGAACTAGACCGACGGAAAATAAGCGAGAATAAAAAAAAAAATATCGTAGGTATGTTTTTTAGCAGCAGTTAGATATTTCAGTTTTTGCAATACAACAATCAGTAAAACTCAAGGCGGCGGTACGAAGTTCGCCGGGTCAGCTAGTTTTACATAAACCTTTCTGCGTGTTTATGCGTCTTTCACACAATTTTGAAGTGCGTATTTTCATTGATTAAAAACCAGGATTCTATATATATTTTTAGTATCAATTATAGGAAAACATAAGTTAAACGAACTTGCAAGTTAAATTTTAATATTCTTTCGTTAATTGCAAATTTTAAAGCACTGGCATGTCTGCGTCGTGAAAAATCCAAACGTTTGTCTGGTAGTGACAAACTGAATTTTATTTGCTGTAGTTTGCTCATACCAAATTTCAGAATGAATAAAGAAAAAATGCAAGCAAATATTCGCGCATTAGCGGATTCACTAGCAAAGAACGACATTAGATGAAGCAAATATTTACTTAATTTTTGTTTGGCAAATACATCAGCAAACATGTTTTTGCAAATAATTGATCAATATATTGATACTAGTTGACTACGTGGCTAGCCACTTTCAAATGCATTTTGAACTTTTAAAAGTTGGTATTTAATCTAAAATGAAATTTATTTTTGGAATATCGAGTTGAAGTTCAAGATGTAACTGTGACACTATCGACAATTCGATGCAGATGGCCAGCGCTGGTTTAAAACTTAATTAATTATCTAAACTGCGATAAATCCTTCGTTCAGTAGATCGTGGATTGATTGCTTACTCGAAAACGAAACTGCATCTCGCTTCTTATACGGATCCACTGCACAGCTGTTTTCTCCAATATCTAAAGACTTTTTCTCCATTATTTGATTATTTTCGAAAAATTGTTTTCTAACGATTTAATTTTTTTTTAAATTTCATAACTTGAATAATAGTTCATATTCTCAATTGTTTGATGTTACATATGTTATATTCAAACTAAACTTACAAAATAACCAAAAATTAATGTGATTGAAAAGAAAAACAATTTACAAAAACCATTGCTCATGAAAAAATACTGGATTGCTCAAAAAAAATATTTACACATGCAAAAGTTTGTCTCTGCAATTTGTTGTTAACAATAGCAAAGCTTGGAATAACGAAGTACTGTCCTCTTTTAATACTTGATGGGTAGTTCATATTCCTCTCTAATACTCCGATATAACTTCACACATGATAAATGACGCGCATGAAACATCTGTCATCTGCGTTCTGTCACAGAAACCTTTTCTAGTGTTGCGTAACAACATAACAATTCTCATCCCATCACCACCACCTTTGTTTACTTCTTTTTTTTTGTCTTTTTCTACATAAGCAAACAAATATTATTTAATAAAAAATAAAAAAAGTTTGCTTACTGTAGCGCATTTGCAGGATAGGAGATAAACCGATGATTTATTTTTAAAACTTTTAAAATTTTATGTCGATATATCAAAATATCTTAAATCAAAACTGTTGATAAGATTTAACATAATGTTCAAAAATAATGGCCAATAGCTTAACCCGATTCCGGCGTAGTATACTTAAAGAATTATTTGGGGTACAATATGTGCAGCACGTCTTGTGTAGGTTAAATGTCTTCTATTTTTAAAAGTATCGAAAAAAAATTATATTGCTTTATCTTTGAGTACAACTTCTTGAGAACATTTTTGTAAATTTTGTTAGAGCTTTGAGTAATAGGGAGAAAGTTGGATAGATTTCAAGTGCAGCTTGTCACGCGCCATAAGCTAAACTTGAAACTCGATATGATGTTTTGCATAAAAAGGTTTTGGCGAGTTACAACCGGTTTTCTTCAATTTTTTATAAATGTTCGTTATTAACGTCTTCGGTCGTAATTGATATTTTTAATAAACAAACAACTTTTTGCTATCGAATAACTGTACTATTGAAAAATTACAATTTCAATGCATATAAAAATTGCTACACACTTAAAAAAAAACAAACTGCTTATTTTCTCGAACAAAAAGGTTTATAATCCCCATTATTTTCTTGACTTTTCCATAGTCTATCCTCAATGAACTACAACAGGAACTGCCTTATTGCATCACTTGAAAACCTAATTTTTATGGTAATGCCATGACATTACAGAACTTATTGAACATGTAACTATGAAATAACGTTCATAATCAACCGACAGTGGTTTGGCTCACTTTAGATTTCATTTACATGCTTGATATCTTTAATACTATGTCTTTCTTACATCTTAAAATTGCCTTCCGCCCTTTATTACGTTTTTGGCGAGTTTTGTCGATGCACCTGCATCAGAACCTAAAGCCATGTGCTAATTTAATTGATTTCCTTACGGCTGGCTTCATACCAGGCGAGAGGAGGTGAATGGAGGACTAAAAGCAAAGGTAACTTGTAGTCAGAACAGGAGTGTTTGCGTTGCTACCCACAAAAAAATAACAAACTGTAGTGTACCTCAGCTTCAGAATTTGCTTGGGAAAAAGGCAATTTGAGTAACTTTCGTTTATCGTGCGCGTGACTGAAAGACAAGCAAACTATATATATTCCGATTAGATGGACAACCAAATATTGTGCGTCATTTCAAGCAAATATTTGTTTCGTGTAATAGCCGCTTTAGCTTTGATATCAACTTATGCTAAATTCGAACCGATACTGAAAATTCGGCTAACTACAACTTTTTTTCGTTTAGCACATGATCCGCTTTGTCTGCACACTTAAGGCATGATATCTGATCAGCTTAGCGATAGCAATAAATGGTCCAAAAACACATTGAAATAAATGACAGTGCGAGAAACACAGATTCCGATGAGTGATAAAAGAAAGAGTCCTCTGATACAGAGAAATCTGGAAAACCGCTTGTAAATTCTTCCATTTGCTTGCTTTGGCCAACAATTGACCGAAGCAGTCCCCACGAATGTAAACACTTGTCCATTCTCACTTTTCTTTGATCATTCAGACAAAAACCATGCTGTTATTCCTGCTTTTTTCAAGATTGTTGTATAATGCAGCTCAAGAAAACCGCGGTCAAAACGATCGTCAACTTGTTTATTTTTTTCAATTTGGCGGTTTAAAACAAACCACATTTAGAACACAAGTTAATATAAAAAAATTCGTAAATTAATTCGTAAATTCGTAAAATATTTCGCGCATCGGGTTAGGTACGGACATTCTTCATTTTCCTTTCTTATGTTATTGTTATTGTGTTGTAAAGATTCTAATATTGGCATACATTCGCAATGATGTATCCAAAAATAAATGATAATGCTTTAAAAAGTAATGAAAATCAGAATTAAAAAATTACTAGTACCCATATATACAAATATATATATATATATATATATATATATATATATATATATATATATATATATATATATATATATATATATATATATATATATATATATTTATTTTTTTTTTTAAATAACTATGTTTCTGTCGCAAAACTAAGAAAAACCATTATATACTTCCAAAAAAAAATCATCTTTTTCTCAACTCATTTTGGAGTAGACTAAGGGGTTTTTACGCGAGGGATGCGTTCCAAATTTAGATGGGCCCGCGTAAAAAAGACTTTTCTGGGTTGCAAATACATATAACAAAGAAAACCGTCTTGAAATGTTTGGACCCCCCTTGAATATGATAGTGGTCAATCTAGAGATCGAAATGCCATATTTTAAATTTTGAGTATTTACACCAAAAATGGTGAATTTGTTTGAAAACTCATATATGATCACTCGTGTCCTAAAACGAAAAACGAGATTGAAATGAGATCGATATCTTGTACCAATTTTTGAGTAATGGAGGAAAGCAAACCGCGTAAAAAATCGCGTAAAAAGACCTTAGGGACCATACTTAAATGACGTAGCGTTCAAGGGGAGAGGGGGGATATCATCGACAAACTGAAACAGAGGGGGAGGTGGGGTTTGGATTATAATCGACGTAGCATTTATTTAAAAAGATCGAATTTTTACAGGAAAAATGTATACTAAAAATACACTAGAACATTGCGCAAAGTTTTTTTTTTCCTGTATGGGCTTCCTCACTGCGACCAGAATCGTAGATCTATTGTGAGATATGCCCGGGTGTCTGCTGTATCCCGCACTTCTGTTAATAGCAATACCTCTATTGAGAAGTGGCATGCTTATTATTATTGTTCATCAGTGCTTGTGTACAATGTGCTACTCTTCCTCTACACGCTTACTGTTCTACTATACCGATACTCGTTCCTCTTGCCAAATATCACCAATTATAATTCCCTGGAGAAGTTTCGTCGTGCGTCCTTCTGGCCAGTTTTATTGATAAGAGGGACTTATTTTTTTGTTAAGAGGAAGTCACGCAAAGGTTTTTTGTAGATTTCAGCGTAAAGGAAGGGTAACTGGTGTGGGGAGCCTGAGAATAAACCCATGCTTAAGTCCTTTTTTTGACATCGGATGGCCTGGTTCTACTAAGATTCGAACCCACGACCATCCGCTTGACAAAGCGGACTCTGTAACCTTGCAGCTACGCAGCTCCTCACGCAGCGAAAGCTGTCAAAATCTTTTTATCTGTGTCATTTTGAAATCTTCTGAAAGCTCTGCTACATAAACAACCGCATGAATTTCAAAACACACAATCTGTTTTGAAAATAAAAATCGTCGTTTCTCCTTGTGGCTTTTAATATTGAAAATTACAAGATACTCCTTTCTTTTCAAAGCAGGTAAGTGCAGGGATTAATTTTTTTTTGCGAATTCCGGGACATTTTCTGTGTTTTCTACAGACATAGATCACGCGATGTTGTATCATCTATACATCTATAACATCTTTCCTTTTCGTACCAAAACGCAACATCATATGAAATGCTGTCACAAGTGTATTCATGTGTATACTCATGAGTGATAAATAAATTTAATTAGACATGGTGATGTTTTTATATAATTTTTTTGGTACATATGTTACCACTTGTATTTTTGTACGTTTTTCTTAGAACCGGAGGGGAGGGGAGGGGGTTAATCGAAAGCTACGTTTTTTTTCAGGGGGGGTTAAAGTTTTGTAACCTAATGCTACGAGGGGGAAGGGGAGTTTTTTTCCCTGTCGTGGAAACCACTGCGACCAGTATTTAGATCTATTGTGGTGTTTGGGGGTTTGAAAATCATGAAAAAAAAAATACTACGTCATTTAAGTATGCTCCCTTACTGTATTTTTCGCTTAACAATATTCAATTTTTGGACAGTTTTGAGCTTGACGCCGTTTTTGCTCGGTTTATCGGCAGTGATCTTAACAATGACTTATTCAAATTTTAAATACAAGTTTTTCGAATTTTAGAACTATTTGAAAACTAATATTGCCAAAAAATATTGAACTCACCCAAAGTCGAAGCAAAATTAACTAGTCAATGATAAACAATGACAAAAGGTTACCGTTTAATATTTACAAACATTCCGATGAATTGCATGAATTGTTCTGCATCTTCGCGAATATTCCTCCCAAATTGACAATTCATCACGATTTGTTTTAACGCTTGCATGTATTAGCGTCATGGGTTTTTTCGATACCAAGTCTTCGAGTGCATTCGCAAACGATGAATCAATTTTGTAGTGCGGACGCAAAAATCCACAGATTCGATTTTTTTCCTGAACGTTTTCAAATTATTCAAAAATTGAACGATGTCGAATCGACATAATAGACCAAAAAAAAACACTACATTCACTAGAATTTATACTGCATGATTTTTTTCTAAGGACAGTCACAAAATTGAAAATGGAGATTATTAATCCATAATGGTTTTCACAATCAAAAATTAATTAATATAAAAAAAACTAGTTTTTTTTTATTCTCGCTTATTTTACGTCGGTCTAGCTCCGCCACTGTTGTGGCCAATCACCGACGCCCAAGGAGGCGACTCCACACCACACCCAGGACCCTAACTCACGACCCGTTTATTAACGGACCGGCGCCAACGGCTTCACTTCCTCATGCGATGAAAGGCGTGATCCCAGAGATTTTTCGCCTCAGAAAATCTCCCGGTGTCGGCTAGGATTGAATCTAGACCAGTTGGGTTGGTTGTCAGTGGATCACGCCACCTCACAACCATCGACACCTATGTCGGCGGTGGGATTCGAACCCAGGCGTCGAGCGTGGTTGGCGGAGACGTTACCAACCACACTAGGCCCCCGCTAAAAAAAAAAACTAGTATCCGGACGAAATATTTTCTATCAAACATTGATAAATTATTTCAGTCCTCCCACAACCCCCGGGTAAAATTTTTTTTAGTGTATTACGATACGTATTACGTAACATTTGTTCCCTAACATATATTTTTGATAAATCAATCTATGTGATTTTTTGTTAGTTTCAGTTGGTTTTTGTGAATATTCACGTTGGATTAATTTGATTTCAGATAAATTTCGGCTGTGGTTGGAGTATTTTTGAAAGAAGAAGACATTTTTAGTACGTGTTAAAAATAATGCAATAGTTTTCGGAAAAACAATTTTTTTTACCCCTTTTACAAAAAAAAAGGTTTGCATGTCACATGGACAGAGACTTAATAAAAGGCATAACTCGGTCGCAGAACTACACATGTTTAGAAGAACGTCAAATAAACTTGATATACATAAATTATCAAATCACATAGTAATATTTTTTCTTTGTGGTCAGTTTGCTCATTTTCACCTCTACTATCTACGCTCGCATGCAAACAGAATATTGACGTAATTCTCTTGATAAATTCTCAGTGACAAAAACAAAATGCATCAGTGCCTACGTACTAACTGCAACGGCGCTACCTTCGAAGAACGTTATCTATAGACAGTATTCTACAATTCTTTCCGACGGCTGCTTCCCACACTGCCCAATAAAAACACATTAAATAAGATCACCTCTGGCGATTGCGGCCACCAGATCACAAAGGCAAAACTGGATCTGATTTTTAAGGTTTCGAAAAAACACTGTCACACGAAAAGATAGCAACAGATAATTAGGTCCGCAGTATGTTACGTCTGTAATCGGTTACGTTAATCGCTGCCAGTCGCAACGAAAAAGCAAAAATCTTAGCAGTCACGTTATGGCGATCAATCAAATTGACGCTACTCCGCAATTCAATTAAAAACATCGCCCCATCGCAGTAAGCAGTGTTTAGTCGTTAAAAGCCACCTGCACTGCACCAACCCTGCTGGAAAACGTGAAGCTCATGACATGCTATCGAAAGCATAAAACGTGCCAAATTTCTTGTCGCACTCCATCTAAATATGGGTTGATAATACTCGAGCAGTCATTGAATTCTGAACAGTCCCTCAAATCCGCCGAATATAAGCTGATTCAATGTTGTTTTTGCGAGAAAAAATAATTCGTCATTTGTCACCGTTATCTCTGGGCAAAGTTTATTATTCAAATTGCTGGTATTTTTCGAAAGACCTCACGCGTTATCACGCCAGAGTTCATGGGAATGTCATTCAACAAAAGGAGCTGCATGGTAGCTGCAATAGCTCTGCTTACCTTCTGCCCAGTGAAGGCGATTTAGGTGCATAAACCAGCGGAGTTGGTGGAGTCTGTGGGCTGCTCTGCTGTCGCGCCAACTGTTGATAACCACCGTTCTTTCCCCCGATTAAAATCGGCTGCAGCTTATCAAACGGGCCGCCCAACAACTTCTGGTCATCGCGGACCTCCTGAGATTCAATGTCTCCGATCGGCATGTTTAGATTTTTCTTCTGCTCGAAGCTCATCGCTTAGTCACAGTCACAGTTTCTATCACTTTCAAACTGTAGTCACTGTCAGCAGCCAAATCTGGCACAAAACATCTCCCTTGCGCCCAGCATTCGGAACCAACCGGTGTGCTAATCAGTGGATTAGCAATATTCCGCACCTACTGCCAATTCGGCACGTTCATAAAGCTCCCCAAAGTCACTGCCGAAGTCGAACAACCGAATCTTCCTTACTCACGAAATGAACTGATAATTTTCAGTCAACCGATTCCAAGTCAGTTGGAACTCAGAGCCGAATCCGTACGTTCGCGTCTACCGTGCGTGCAAGACTAATCCGAAATCGGTTCCAGCTATCAGCAGTAGGCAAGGCTGTCCTCGTCCAACCCATTGGCTATTATCGATAGTTCCCCCCTTCGGACACACTTCCGCTCCCTGCTGAGAGCCCCACATTCACCAGCGTTAACAGAATATGCACACGTTGCGCTGCGCTGCTTCGCTCTGCCCCTCACCGGTACTGTGATGGGGCGGTCTCCGTTATCAGCAGCCAAACAAATTTTCCACTCCTCAGTGTACGTTCCCTTCACCACCACTAGTGGCTATGACTTTTGTCTGGTGCCGAACAATCATCGTTGGAAACGATTTTCATCACTCGATGGGATGTTTACCGTTGAATTCAATCGGCGCTCAGGTAGAATGGCAGGAGATGAAAAAATGTTTTATCTTAATTTTCTTTGCAAATTCCGTTAAAAGCGGGGATGCACCTTATATCACACTTTCAACAAACTCAGAGAGGGTAAATTTTTCAAATTTACTTCAAAGGTTTATTTGGCGACAAAAACGTAAAATTACATCAGCTTCGGTATGTGAATTTTACGTCACTGTAGCAATTCATGGAATAAAAATCAGTATTAAACACATATACATCCGTGATTGGTGGAAATTCCATCTAGTCCAGTTTTTGCTGGTTCTTCATCTCGTTTTTTCAGAGACTTAAATGAGTTTCCTCGTAAACATAACGTTGAAGCGACGAACCCGGTAAGCATCTTCTATACGACACTCTCACGTAAGTAAACGCGTTTTGGTAATGCCCGGGGCACCAAAATTCACAGTAAAATGGTTGGATAGCTAATATCATTCATTTTATCCGGTTTGAGCTTTTGGAGTGCACCTGTATTGACCACACAGTAAAAAAAAATCAATATTACGCGTAACGTGAAATATCTTCTCATTCAAATTTCAGTTACTTCAACGTAAACCATGATTTTGTTTGAAAATTATGTGCAATATCATTTCAATTTCAGTCGTTCTGACGTATACCACGATTTCGTTTGAAAAATGTGTGCAATATCATTTGAATTTCAGTTAGCTTCTGACGTAAACCACGAGTTTGTTTGAAAATTAAGTGCAGTATCATTTAAATTTGCGTGGAATATTATGGAATTTTCTATCATAAGCGATGGAGGCAATTCTTTATATGCGATGCGACATAAAGACTTTATGTCAAATCACAGATAAAGCATAAAAAAAAGATAAAATGAGAACAAAAACTATTTTTTTAACTTTTGTGGACGCCATCTTTTTTTTCCCAAGAGCTCCCGAGTTAGGTCCTTGTTTATTTTAAAGGTTTGGGTATCTTATAACAAGTGTATAACAAGTGTATAACAAGTGTATTTTTGCGATCACCTGCGACCAAGCGATTTAGAACGTATTGAAAATGTTTGTTCCCTCTGGGAGATACATAAAAATTGCAGCGCTTTTACATAAAAGTGAAGAATAGCCACCATAAACGTCAGTGCTTTATTCTACCATCACAAGGAACATTGCGCTTTCATGCAATGAACATTCTCTCTCCCTCCGTTATTTCAGTATCCGTAAAAAAAAATTAAAGCCAAGCCATTCATCAAGCGCAGTGAAAGCGTGTTCGTATGATACTCACTGTTTAAAATTTTTTTTATTCTGAGTTTCATTGTGTGAACGGTAATGTTGTAAACTCGGTTTGTGTATTGTACAGTAGCATTACGCGACTAGTGATGGATAAGAAAAATTCTGCCACGAAAAAAATTTCAGCGTTTCATTATGATAACGACAGTAAGCGTCTCGTTGATAACGCCATTTTCGTTATACCAAAGGAACGGTGAATATCATTTGTTTGAATTCTCAAAAGATTTTATTGCGTGACCATGAACGATGCGCGCGAATTATTTTATCAGAGTGTGGCAGCTCGATTCAACGATGAAATTCAAGTGTGTTTAAAAGGGTGAAAATTGAAGAAGATTGGCTGTAATTTTCACAAAATTTCGGTAGTGAAAATGATTTTTATCAGCCCTGATACATATAATTAAAAATATTGTCACTATGTTTTGTGACTGGACACCCTAATAAGCTTTTTTTTGGCTGTTGACAAATGTCTACATTTTTAAGTAAAATTAAAGCACTTGGATTTTTTTATCTCAGAAACGCTGTATATCCAGAACGCCTTGATCGATATTCACCAAACTTAACATAAATGTTTTTTTACAAATGGGAGGGCGGCCACGAAAGGAAGGGAAAGGATAAATTCCGAAAATAGCCATGTATTTGTTTTTTATACAAAAAAAATACACGCTTCTAGCGTATGCGGTAAAAAATGGACAAAAATTGCCGATTTTTCATGGGTTTATCTTTAATCGCACTGACGAAACTACTCATGCATCATCAATCATAGTAACCCATGAGTTAGCAAAAAAATTAGACAGCTCTATCAGTCAAATTCTAACTGTGATGGCGAAAAAAGTGAAGCTACTCCGTTCAGAAGTGTACGCGTTCAAAGGATGATACCCCGCCGCGTCAAAAACGGACATCGTGCGGCACTTTGTGAACGCCCGTTCCGGCTTCTACAACATCTTGACACGAAAGAAAACCCGGTTCCGGACGGCCAACGACCCGGAGCAACCAGAAGCTTCAAAGAATGCTGAGGAGGAAGACCGAGGGAAAAGTGGCTAAATTGCTGCGTGCACTTGGCCCTGGCCGGGAGGTTGGTGCATGCGGTAAAACAGTGAAAAAGTATCTGGAGAACATGAACATACATGTCAGGAAGCAGCAGTCCCGTCCACAGGTCTCTGAGCTGTAGGCAATGACGCAGCGACAGCGGTTGAATAAGATGGTCAAGTTGATTTTCCCAGCCACTCGCGACGTGGCAGCGGTGATGGACGACGAGACCTATCTCACCCTGGATGGCAACGGCTGATAGGGTACTTCGTATTTCACTTCTCCCACGAAATAAGTGAGCTCCGAGGTGGAATTTATTTCACACACCAAGTTCCCCAAGAAGGTGCTGCTGTGGCTGGCAAAGCCGCTCTTCTTTCGCCCCGGGCTGGCGTGAAATTTATAGTACGAAGTATAACAATATCGCACGCTTAGCCTTGGGGCTAATAGCGGTCTCGATCAACTAGATTAGTTGAGAGAATTCGTTATCGATATTGTTTTTGGCACATTTTGCATGTGTAGGATAAGTACAACGATACACCGTGCCCCAGTGCTGAGTCGAGAAAATTTCCAGCTCGAAAAGATCCTCGACTCGATCGGGAAACGAACCCGATATCACAACCGTGTGGGAGAGCTAGCCGACAGACATCGCTAACCACAGAACCACGGGGACCACAGTACGAATAGTACGAAGTGCCTGCCAGAAATTGCGTCATCAAAAAATACCATAAGGGCGAAGACACGGTGTTCTGGCCAGATTTATCGTTGGCCCACTACTCGAAGCGATCGTTGGAGGAGATGGAGTGGCTGAATATCGATGTGGTACCGAAATGTTGGGCGAATCCGCCCAACGTCCCCCAGCTGCGTCCCATCGAGAATTTCTGGGAAAACTTGAAGCACAAGATCTATTCCAACAATTTTGTCAATTTTGTGTAGTATAATTACCATTAATGGGAAATTTATCCAACTCAACTCATGTCTCAGTTTTTTAAATCACCATCAGAAAAAGGTCCATTTTTTACTGCAAACTTTATCAAAATTCGACCGTAATACAGTCACATATGATCTCAAGCAACCGGTTTGGTCATAGCAAACAGAAAAAATACCAAAAGTGTTTAAAAAATGATGAAAATATTTTTTCCGCTAGCGTGCATGAAAGAGTCTCATAGCGCATTGTAGCTTGCAATTTAATTACACGGAATAGCGATGTGATGGTTAAAAAACTCGTTTGATTATCTTTAATACCTACTGAGACACTAACTTAACGTAACAACTAGGCGGCGCGGCGTAGATGGTGGAATGAAAGAAATTGAAGAAGGGGTTTCAAAGCAGCCAAGTTCAGGCTTCCGTACGTTGTTGTTGCCAGGAGAACTACTAGAGGAGCAGCTGGAAGTAAATTGTTTTATTTCTCCTGCCAAGTCCTACTTGTGCCGGGCTCCAAATCCTGGCAGGTCGAGTTCATCATCTGCAGTGCGAAGAATATTTTGCTCTGCTGCTGTAGAGCTCATCTAGCTCAAAAATTATTTGATTGTGAAGTAGTTAGGAGTTTTCTGCCACTCACACGTTTCTTGATAGTAAACTCACAATTACTATAGTAATCAGATGTGGAAAACTCGTTTTTACTACTTCCTTTAAAAATATGTGGTCTTCATTATAAGGACGATTGGTTTTAGTTTTCAAAAAGCACATGCCTGTGTGTGCTTCTCAAACAGACGGAAGCTCCAAAATCTAGCGTTGTTGAAGGCAATCTACAATCATCAGTGCGCAGTCTCCCGGTTTCCTCTGGTGGTTTATCCACTGTGGAAGACTGCTATATATTTGAAACCGCTAGTTGAATATTATACAATCAGTTCCCAGCAAATCATCCTCTCACTGCAGTAATCGGTTATGCCTTTAAAACTAAATTTCTGCATGCAAACTTTAATACGTGACTACTGAGTGTTATACTTCCGTTTGACGTGTTGTTGTGCATTTGAATACTTTAGTGTTTGCTGTGGTTTGCTGTGCTGGGAAAGAAAAGACTGACACCGATAGTTCTGCCCGATATTTGGCCTCGTTTTTAGCTCTGATTGGTCGAAACATACGTTTTACAAAGCTCTGCATTTTCAATGGAACAATTCACGGGGTTATTATGCCATATTTTTGGCTATTCCCATCACCGAATATTTCAAGTAGACCCTATGGTCGGATGGAAATAAATAAATAAATAAAATTAAATTTTCCGTATTTTAGTGGATGCATAGCCAACTCTCCAACCGAATGCTGTAAGAATAAAGGTAATCTATTAGAAACTGACTGAGCTTTAAGCATTTGAAAGCGGATACTCTCAGTATTCATTTTTCACCCCTATGTTGCAATAAGATGTAATTCTATGCCAGAAATACTAATAGCACACAATGGCATCTTAAGCCTGTAGGAACATCTGTGCAAGGGTCAATGGCAATCTGAAAACATATCAAAATTGCCCTATGTTGCATGAAATTGCTGGATTCTTGCAGTGTCATCGAAAAAGTTGTAGAAAATTACGGTATGCGTTTGATAATGAAAAAATGATTTTTGTATCAGTCAGCCGCAGCCCCAGGATGCAACACGCAACAGCGTGATATACTGTTGCGTGACTAAAAGTGCTAGACATTTGCAATCTGCTTCCAACTAACGTCAGAAAAAAATTGTCTTCCTTCCAAACCGCAACACGATAATAGGTTTTATTTGGTTGCGAGACTGAGAGTTCCATCGATCTAGTTAATGATTTTACTACTGATTACACAGTGCAACAAAAATTCACTTTTTCTTCTGCCTTGGCTTCTATGTTTAATTGTTTTAAGAAGTTTGATGCAAAAATTAATTTCCCCGAGTTTAGACCTATGTCACCTTAACGGGCAACAATGGCGCCATTTTGAATTTTTGAGAAATCGGAAATTTTCAATGTTTTTTTGGACGCCATTGTGTTTTAAAGCCAAATATCTAAACTCTAGGAGTTTTTCACATATTGTTGCCCCTTTTAGTGAAATGGGTCCAAACAAAACTATACTTAGAATCCAAGGCAAAAAAATTGTTGCACTGTGTCATACACCACAACTCGTTAATACTGTGCATGAACAGCCATACATATCAATCAGTCGCAGCCACAGTATGCAACACGCAACAGATGATTTACTGTTGCGTGGCTGAGAGTGAAGTGAAGAACTTTAAGGTCCTCCTTTCAAGCCGAAACACGACAGATTATTTTATTCGTTGCGTGGCTGAGAGCTCAATCCGGTTCCACTGTGATGAGATGAGATTAATTTTCCGTAGGGTAAACAGGTAAAATACGCCCCCTAAGGAACATTGTCAATATTGTAGCTATGTTTATTACAAACAACAAATCTTTCATGCAGTTGAATACACTATTTAGTTGGTGCTATTATTTCGTTTTGTAATTACTGTTACATAAAAACACCATGATTTTATTAAAAAACAACAAGGGTTGTATGCAAAGCCACGACCGCAAGTCGACGTAGAACTACATAAGGTTGTTTGTTGCATTACTTGTATTGATTATGTTTAAAATGTTGTGCAAAAGAGGAGTTGAAGTGCTACCGAATTTTAGTTTGCACATACATCACTGAACAGGCATCTGAAATGAATGAAACAAACACTAGACAATTCAAACATGTTTCAACAGGCAAAGCGCATGCATATTGAAATAACAATTAATTTTTAATTACAGCGCAAAACGAGAAAATATTTAATGTTCACTTATTTGTTTGTTGTCCTTATAAAGACTGTTGTTGTTCATTTTCATATCGAATTTAATGTTGATCGCATTTGTGCGGTACCGACAGAGGAGATTAAGCCATTTTTTATAACACAGTTGAAAGCTGTTTTTACACAATTTGACGGCCCATATACTTTGAAAGCCAGCATTCCAAAACGTTTGTGTGTTGTCAAAATACGGCAACTTTTCATAAGAGGAAGTGACGGCTAATGTACCTACTACTGATGCTGCTCGCTAATGCTGGCCCAAAAATCGCTTCTGATACTACTACTGCTGCTGATGCTATCCGCTGTCACAGTTGCTGCTGTTAAGTAAGGATTGTTGTAGTCGCTTTCCAGAACTAATATGAGCAGTTTCGGCTGAAACAGGCTCTTATGTAGGTCAAATAGTACATTCTGAATTACACGGTCTATAATTCTGTCGACCGTGCTAGAGATAGCAATCATATAATGGCCAATATATATAGTTGGTCAATAATATAGTTTCTTGTCATATTAGGCTTGACAATTATCAACGTTTGATTATGCGAAAACTATATTATACAAATAATGAAAGCTGTTCGGGTTTTATGCTTATTACTGAAGGAAAAGGTGATTCAGTACGTTTTGAGGCATGGAGATGAAGTCAAATTTATGACTGTTTCAAATTCAAAGGTGTAAATTAATTTAAGAGAAAATTTCAACTCTTCAATTAGGTATTTATTTCATCTTGAAAAGGACTATTTGCTGTTTATTTCAATATCGGATAAAATGCCGATCGCTTCTTTGCGTTATCACTGACAGTGCTAATAAAGTATTCCTTGTGATAGAATAACACAGAGAAAAGCTGTTTTAATACTCAGAACTAGACGACTCACTCCAACATCTATGTAAACACTTCAGACCAAAACTGCGCCACATCACTATTACTGTTCTACCAGTTGAAAAACAAAGTGCTAAATAGTTTTAATTCAAAATTGTACCTCCCTCCTCTAACCTCTAATCCCCACTAGCTAGTAGTCGGCCGCGAGAAATAAAAAGATGGCCTCACTCTTTCTCCTGCTAACTTAGACATAATAAGAATTGTATCTGGCTCAGTAAAACATAAGATGTATCGTGCCGTGTCAAATAAACCAAACTTAAACCTTAAACTAGACGGCTCATGTATCTTGAACGCCAGCTTTCCAGAACGTTGGTGTGTTGTCAAAATGAGGCAACTTTTCTTTGGATGCATTTACTAGTGCCCACTATCGCACAGAGGCAGCATTTCACTAAAGCAAGTGCCCCATTGTATCAGCTGGCCCTGCTACTATCGATGCTGAGACCCGCTGCAACTGCTGCGCTATCCGTTGCTATGCTACAGCTGTAGCCGCTATCCGCTGCTATGCTACAGCTGTGGGCGCTATCCGCTGCTATGGCTATGGCTAAGGGAGCACTGATGTTGTCGCGGTCTGGAAATAATATGAGTAGATTCACAGCCACACAGCACATTTCCAATTACTGGGTCTATAATTCTGTCGACAGTGCTTGGGGAGCAACCATATAACGACCAATCAGAGGTCGAATTTTGCGTTTTGACAGAGCTTGACAACTTTCAATAGTACAATAGCTTGCCAACTTTCAATAGTACAATAGTACAATAAAATTACAATTTTCTGCATTTGGGAAGAATCTTAGAAGATTTTGCAATCTATGACTACAAGAACGAAAGAAATCCATCGAAAGCTAACCGATTTATTAGAATTCAAAATTGGACATACTTTTCACTTTTTTCGGTTTTTGATTTTCATTTTACATTCCTATGTAGCCGAGTATGGGGCATTTTCGGATTCAATGAGGTTTCACCTTGAACAAGATTGGTTCTCAATTCAATTCTCCAATAAAAAGATATGCCAAATATTATAAGACAATTTCGAAGCAACCGTAAACATTCGATTAAGACAACCCTACCTTCGCATTAAAAGCTATTCAAACTATAAAACTGTGGAATGCAAACAAATTTTGTGTAGAAGGCAAATAAATGCATTCTCAACATTCATTATCAGTTCAAAGTTATGATCACTTTTTAATAGAACTGCCTATACTGCTACAAACACTGATCAATTTCCACAATATCAACTCTAAAAACTCGCGTTTTTTCGCATACGGCCAGCTTTATCGACACACCACAAGAACTCTACTTTTCTAATGTCGCTGATTTTACAGTGACCGGCACAAAAAAAAATCCACCCCCAGTATAATTTTTTTTGAACCCACTCGTTCTTTCTGTCAACTTACTATGGTTTAAATTTATGGAACAGAAAAGTTTACCTCCAAACTTAATTTTTCTTTAGACATATCACTGATTTTTATTTAAAACTTCACTTTTGTGTTAGTTTTTAAAGTATGACAGAAAAAAAGATCCACTTTATTTTTTTTTAACGAAACAATAGTTCAAACGAATCAAAACAAACTACTAGTAGTTAATATGGCCTCCTTTAGCCTCAATCACCAATTGAAGACGCTTTGGTATGCTTTCAACGAGGTTCCGGAGATGCTGTGGGTCCAAATCGTCCCGAGCCTTTTGTAGGGCTGCAAAATATGTTTGTTTGTCTGTTACCCCCGTTTGATCCCCCTTGTTGTCGAGTATGGCCCATAGATTTTCAATTGGGTTCAAATCGGGGCTCTGGGGTGGCCATTCTATTGATTTGATACGGGTTGACCGGAAGAATGTACGTGTTTTCTTCGCTGTGTGTTTTGGGTCGTTGTCTTGCTGAAATGTATAACTATTCTCCAGTCCCATTTTAAGTATCGACTCCTCCAAATTCTCACACAAAATGTCTATCCTGGAGCCCCTCATCGCTTTTCCGCCAAACTCTTAATCGCCGTTTCTTATTAAAGAGCTCAAATTTTGACTCATCCGACCAGATGACATGCTTCCAGAACTCCACGGGCTTGTTGATGTGGTTTTGGCAAAGAGGAGGCGTTTATTTTTGTTCACTTTGCTAAGCATCGGTCTCTTTTTAGCAAAATAGCTCTTTAAATCCTTTCCTGCTATGCGCCGTCGCATGGTATGGTCAGAGACAGCGAAGGAAAAAAATCTCCTCTAGCGATTAATGAATAGACATAAAACAAGCCTAAGATGCGTTGAAATCGTCGTCAGTATGCGAAAAACAAAGTATCGGTGCTGGTGCACTCTCTTTGCTTTCCTCTTTACGATATATTTCTATTCATTAGTGTACACCACAACACGTAGTTCTCAATGTGCACAACTCGGTATATGAAGTTATTCGTCTCTGTTACACAGAGGGATCAGAACTTGTTATATCCTTATTCATTTGACTCATGAATATGATTTTTTGTCAGAAAAAGACAGAAAATGACAATGTATGCCCTCCTACTCTCACTTAAACTCAACCGCTGCCGAAGTAGTTCCTTCCCCCACACATTCCCTCTCACCGTACCCAACCTCTGCTGCTGTTCAAGCGACCGGATATTCTCCTGTTGCTATCCTTTCTTCCCCTAACTACCGGCCTATGGAGAGGCAAACGCAACGATCGAATCGCTTCTCAGAGCTGATGTAGTCTAGTCATGTGTTTGTTTTCTCCCAGAAACCTATGCACCATATCATCATTTCATTATGGGTTGAGAGGATTCAAGTTTAGTCCTGGCCTGTACACTTCGTGAAGTGCACAAGTGATGAATAAACGACGATTGCATCATATTCGTTTCATTTCCATCACTGGTCAGAGATCGTCAAATCCAACCGTTCCTTAATGGCTCGCACTTTTGTGCGTGGATCGTTTTTGATCTGCCGGATGATCAAGTCATCGGTTCGCGCGCTGCTTTTGCGTTTTGCCCCTCTTCCCGGTCATTCAGCAACACTACCGAGCTCTTTATGTTTTCCTATGATCTTTTGCACTGCTCCACGGCTCACTCCAAATTTTTCCGCTATTTTTCGTTGAGATTTCCCGCGCTTAGCATCACGCACAATAAGGTTTCGGACCTGCATGGAAATTTTTCCTCCTGTCATTTCTCACAGCTTTATAATCAGCTCTAATCAACACTTGAAGTTGTCGTACGCGCTCTACATTAAATGTTTTCGACAAACAAAAACATTGAAGTGTCAACACCGGGGGGTTGACCAACGTGAAATACACGGAAAAAAATATTACGGTGGTGGATCTTTTTCTCTGTCATACTTAAAAAAACTAGCCATTCAGTAAACACTTTATTCAAATGTTTTTTAAATGAAAATCAATTATATTTCTCCAGAAAAATGAAGTTAGGAGATCAACTTTTATGTTCCAAAAATTGAAATAAAGGTGTGTTAGAAAAAAAAAATTCCTACTGGGGGTGGATCTTTTTGTGTGTCGGTCACTGTAGTAGCCCGTTGCTGCTTTTTCAATGAATAATCTGCACCAGCAATTTATAACAATATTTCCCAGATAGGCAAGCTTAATTTGTGCACGAAAATTCCAATATTTTTTTATCAAAGTTTCAACACATTAATTGAACCACGAGATATTCTTATTTTTTTATGTCTAGTCGGCCACCAAATGCCGTTCCCTTTATCGGTGCTTCGAAAAATTATCACCCCATACCAGGTTACAACTAAATTCACTTTGCGATAGTACTTATAAATTACAAACCCTATCATATAAAAAAGAATTTTTATTGGAAATATTACGTAATCAAAAAAAAATACAGCTAATCCCGTTTATGGATTGGTTCGATCTTTATAAAATAACAGCTATCATCTAATAATTACCTCAATAAAAGAAGTAGAATTGAAAGTTAATCGGGTAAAATATTGAGACAAAAACTTTTGCTTGCTGTAATGCTACGGGATATTATCCTTTATAAACCTAATCTAATAGTTTTGTGCATTCAATCATCCATCCGGACTTTCCCATTTTTTGGTGTATTAAACAAGCGATTAAAATAATAAGATGTTGAATTCAACTTTCAACAAAAATATAATAAAGCGATTTTTCATTAATTTATCCAGTGTTGTTCAGAAAAACGTCGTAAAAAAATCTGAAAAAACGTGTAAAAATGTAAGTGTTTGAAAAACACCCTGCCATAGTCTATTACCGTTACTGTTACTTACAGTAACTGTTTTAAAAGTGGTTTTTACACTAAAAAAACAGCGTTTTTTGGAAAACCGTCGTAAAAAAAAAACAATGAAAAAAAGACCTTGCTGTATTTGTATATTTGAAATTTAAAAAAAAAAATTCTAAATGTCGAACTAAAAAGAACTAATCTTTCATACTAATATTTAGTTTTTCACTCAAAAACAAAATCTTCAAAAATGTTTACAAATTTTTAAAATAACGGAAGAGAAATTTTATCAGTGTAAAAATTGTTTCAAGCACATCGGACATATGCAACTAAATTTGAGAGCTCACTTTTTATCTAGTGTAAAATTTTATTAAGGAAAGGCAATAATACCGGATAAAAACCTGAAACAACTTCTTATATTTCATTTCCTTGACTAAAATTTGCAGATACTATATTCATAGTCCGATTCGGAGATACGTAAAACGTTCATAGTCCTAAGCATGGGTATTTTTTTATAATAAATATGTGATATTGAGTTGTGTGCACAACAAATTTACACACATATTTGTACGCAAACAGTGTGCTGAAAACGAACAAATAAATCACATCATACAACCACAAACTTATTTGTTGACAGCGAGTTGTAAACAAGCTTCAAGTGGACTCTCCCCAACAAATTTTCACCTTACTGTCACCATGCGGGAAAACCTTGCTTTAGACTACTCAACTAAAAATTGCAGTACTATCCAACACATTTAAACACCGGTGGGTCACAATTCGAGTTCAATGTTAACACAATCACATTTTTTTTAAGTATTTTAACTATATCTTAATTTGAAACCTTACCCTATATCTTTACAACTCTAAGTGGTAAACATTTCGTGGGTTTATTCTGATCTAAAATGACCAGTATATCAAGTAGGCACTGGTACCAGCACTGTACCCAACTCGATTCGCGTCGTCTGTTGACACAGGAATTAGATTCCGACTGATAATGATCGATGTGGTTCAGCCATTGAGAGTACAATACAATTGCGCTATTTTCTCTACGTATCGAGCCTACCGTAAGAGGGGTATGATGGTCTGTTGCCAAGTATACTGAAAGTCAACAAAGTAGACCCCGAAATAATTCCATTCCAGGAAATCGAAACATCGCACAAGCATTGCCTTGCTTACTGTGATGACAAGATTTGGCACAAAATGTTTACCTTCGCAATCCTAAAAAAGCCGACGCTAATCAGTAGGATTTTATCACTTAGTTTCTTTCGCTGGTCGAAGCCCTGAACTTACACTACTGGAGTTCAAAATGGTTACCTATCAGCGAAAAGTTTCGCCCAATTTACGCAATAATTCATCAGCAGAAATTATCAATCGTCTGGTGTTGTCTGCCGGTGTGTCGCTGGGAAAAACGTGACAAGTCTGTTTTCGCAGTGAGTCAAGCAAATTTTTAGGTTGCGCGATAAGACAATTACGTGAAACTACATCCGGACGCAAAAAAATGATGACGAATTCATTCGAAAGGTTGAACTTGCATACCATCACATATCGATTGGTGTTATCGTTGCTTATCAACTCGAAAGCGCACACATCTTCGAATTGGAAATAAATACAGCTATTGTGGTAAATCAAGATTTACCCGACATTATCCGGAGCAATAATAGCAATAATGCAAATCTTTACGATAGCTGATAAAGCAATCTCCAGCCGGAATAATAAATCGTCTGTTGACCGGTGAAAATCGGTTGTTTACCAGTACATTCTGTGGCTGAGGTGATTGGCATGTCGGTCAGCCGCCCCCCTCGCTGTATTCATGCTGCGGTTATTGTTATCGCATCAATTGAAAAGTTAGGCTCAGAGTAGGATTTCCCAAACCTTCATTGCTGCGTAACAGTCAAATTAGAGAGTTCTGGTGTTCTGAGTTTTTGCAAAATTTATCCTGATTATTATTGATTAATGATAACATTCATCGATGCGGGTAATCGCCAACTCCCGCCTACAATTTCGTCCAAACTTGCAAAAACGTGACAAATTACGATTTTGCATCTCGATGTTTCTGACTTACTACTTAAGTGCTAATCGATCCTACGCCCAATTCAACCGATCGAATGATGACGCTTCTATTCGTTAATCAGAACAAGCAACAAAATCGATCGTGCGAACAAAGGAAAATAATCAAGCGAAAGTATGGCGCAGTTATGAATTGTATATTTGAAAACATATGAAAAGAGAAAAAAAGAAATACAAATTATCACGTTTTTGAATGAAATACTTTTGCAACACTGCCCATAATTGAAAAATTGTCTAATATGCCATTTTTACCGATATCGAGAAAACAGTTTCTCGTTATAGTGAATACCCCAAACAACATCCTTACAACAGTCGATTGTCAAAAAATGTATATGTAGCGGGCAGCATATGAGAAACAATTTGGTCTTATATTCAAAATAATTGATCACGCTTCCGCGGTGGTTTGATCCTCCTCGTACTCACTCGTACTGCCATACTTTTTTCAAATAGTTAAAAGCCATTTTATTTTTCACAAACAAACACGATATAATTCTCAAGATATGCACATTAGTCAAATTACACACGGGTTTGTCAACTTTCATTGCGTTTATAATTGAAAAACGGGTTAAAAATGCTTGACGGAAGAAATTTGGCTGCAGATTTTTCTGTTTGATCTCAACGGCAAGTCCTAGCATATATGAGGGGTGATAAACTTTTTAGAAAAGTTACCTTGAACGTTCAAAACTTATTGTACCGACAAAAATATTTAACCGTTATGTGCTCGGGGTATCTTTTTTGGTTTCAAAAGACAAAATTTCATAGTTGACTGCAATCAGTAGTGATAAAAGTAGTGAAATTTTGAAACTCCTTAAGAGGCAATTTTTATAGTAACGAGAAGTGGTAAATGGAAAGGACCAAATTTTTTTTACCCCGACGGGAAATGGTAAAAACTACTAGAATAACAGAAATTATAAAATTGACATAAGTGACGAAAGCGGTGAAAAATGCATAAAAAAAATGATGCAAATGACATAAATAATAAAAAAAAAACTACAATAGTGATAAGCAGGCTTCGAAATGGTCACGGTAGACCCACTTTTCACTGCGATAATCGTCTTCTTCTTCTTCTGACGCTACCAAGGCTCGCTGTCTGAATACATTCTTAAACAAACATGTCAAATGAGTATCGCCATCACGACGTTATTTTCCTCAAACGTATTTTGACATTTTTTCTAGATATCAGAATTACGCACGTTGAGTGCATGTATTCTGGAAATTATTAATATTATTGATCTTGTAATAATATTTCTCAACATAAATGAACGGAGTAGACAGAAATAGGCCGAAATAACATCGCTAAACGATTGACAGTGTGCATCTCATTGATACGCGAGTGTCGCTTGACTATCCTTTTCTTTCTGTGAGCTGAGCGGCGATGGTTTGGTTATTTTACATTTACGAGCGAAAGCCGACTGTGACGCACGCTAAAGAAGCGAGATCAAATGAAAATGGTGACCGTTTACAAGCCTGGTGATAAGAATGACGAAAATGGGAGAAATGTCAAAAATGAAACAAAAAATGAAACAAAAACCGAGACGAAAAAACGACGAGAACGGCAAACATAGAGAAATGGTATAAATAACTTATATACAAATATGTCAATAATATAACAATCAATATAGTATAAAAAAAAAAAAAAAAAAAAAAAAATAACAAACATATCACAAATGAAACGATATGAAAGATAAGTTTAAACAAACAGTAATAACAGATTACAACGTGACAAAAATGATAGAAAAGACAAAAACAGCCAAAATTGCCAAATTTACATAAATGACAATGTTGAAGAGAAAATACTGAAAAGGATGTAAATTACAGGAGTGAAAAATACGATAAAAATAAACAGAAATGGTTAAAAGTAACACAAATAACAAAAATAACACATAACATAAAATATGACAAAAATGATAGAAATGATAGAAATGATAAAAACGAAAACAATGACAGCTAGACAAAACCTAAATTAATCCACCTAGCGGTCTGACTCAGTCTTTCTCATTCAAACTTATTATTTGTAAAAATAGATTTACATGAATGCTCAAATCCAATAAAGGTATAATCACTCTTCGGGTTCCAAAATATTGATGTTGTAATTGAAGTATAAAATATGGAATTTGACGTAATGTTAGTGCTTAAGAAATAGCGAATTAAAGAAATGCCTTTTAATTTCGAACAATTTAATCACGAGCGATACCGGGAACGTTCAAATAGTACGATACCACATTTTAATCAGGTTGCGGCCATATATATTGAACAAAGCAGCTAAAGTTTTGAATAGTCTTTGAATTCATTTTCTTTTCAAAACTTTTGAACCACATATCAAATTTTTATGAAGTTTGTTACTTGTAAGTTTGAGAGATGACTCGTTTGAATGACAATACTTATGTTCAAATAAGTCGTGTAATCTTTGAGAAAATAGACTTTCGTTGTTTTAACAATTTAATACATAACGGTTGCTTAAGTTCAATTATAATCAAATGAAAAGGGAACGTATAGGGCAGCCAACATTTGAAACCACGTGTTCAATCATCAGTGCGTCTTGAACTGTCCTACAGATCAGACGTTTTTTCGGTTGCTTGTAGACTGGTCTTTGACTGCCTATAGCTTCAAAGTTTGTGTTTTGTCAGTGTGTCTTTTAAAGATTACCTGAAAGTTATTTCCCATCAGTCTTTCTCAAGACTACCTACTTTTGAATTTAACATTTATTTTAACTTTTTTCGTATCACCTGAAATGGCTGGACGAAAAAAGAAACCTCGCATCGCTGCGGGGAGGAAAAGAGAGGCATCTCTTTCTGACACATCGAGTGTCTGTAGTGACAATCCTTTTGATATTTTGCCTGAGCAAGAAGCTGGTGAAATGGAAGTTATTAATAACGAAACTATACAAAATATAAAATCTTTAAAAAAGGAGAAAGTTCCACCTATTGTGGTAACTATTTCTTCTGAATTTAATATATTCAAAAAGGAACTTTCAACGTTTGTTTCTGACGTTAAAGTTACCTATCAAATTGGCCGTAGAGGTGAATGCCGCTTATTAGCCGACTCAGTAAAGGGTCGTGATCGTCTTGTTCAGTATTTAACTGACAAGATGTACAAATTTTTTACATATGACACCAAGAACGCCAAGCCGTTCAAGGTTGTCTTGAAAGGTCTCACCAACGATCAAACCGTTGATGAGATCAAACTTACTTTAACAGAATTACTTGGCATAGCCCCTACCCAAGTAATTCTAATGAAACAAAAATCACGAGGCGAAAACAGTCAGAGAACTGGAATTTCCCTTGTTAATTATTTAATTCATTTTAACCGCAATGAGGTTAACAACTTAAAATTTTTTGAAAAAGCACATGCTTTGTATAATGTGCGTATAAAGTGGGAAATTTATAGGAAGTATGGCGGAGGTGAAAAGCATATCACCCAATGCCGTACTTGCCAACGTTATGGCCATGGTTCCAAATTCTGTAACATGGACCAAAAATGTCTTAATTGTGGAGACTCTTCTCACAAAAAGGACACATGTCCTGTGAAAGAGAGTAAAAATTTTCGCTGTGCGAATTGTAACGGCAACCATATGTCAAATTTTTATCAATGCCCAGTCCGTTTAGCAATTGTTAAGGCAAGGCAAGGTAAACAAAATTCAATTTCTCAATTAAAACCAACTTCAAAACAAAATTCTCCAAGCGTACCAGTGACGCATAGTTTACCTACTCCTTTGCATACCCGTTTAACTTATGCACAGGTTACAGGTAGTTCGAAAATTATACCGCCTAGTGTTGGTAGTTCGAAAATGACCGTCAATATGGGTAAGCAAAACAGGCTAGAAAATAATTGTACACCTATCACTCCAGCTAATATTGCTGCCGAAAATATTTTTTCTAATGTCAACTGCCTGGGGCCTATTACGGCAGGTAAACTTTCTTTTTTGCAACAGGCAATGTTCGATCTTATGAACGCCATGTTGCAGGCAAAATCAATGTTTGAAGCCATTCAAATAGGCACAAATTTTACTATTAAAATTGTTTCTAATTTAAAATTTAGCAATGATTTTAAATAAAACAATTAAAATATTAAATTGGAATGCTCGCTCATTGAAGGCCAGTGAGAATGAGCTTTTTAACTTTTTAACAGTAAATAATGTGCATATTGCAATTATTACTGAAACATTTTTGAAACCTAACATAAAATTAAAATATGATCCCAATTACGTGGTTCATAGATATGATAGGATTCAGGGTTCCGGCGGTGGAGTTGCAATTGTTATTCATCGCCGAATCAAACATCGTGCTCTTCCCCATCTTGAGACGGAAGTTATTGAAACTTTGGGAATTGAAGTTCAAACTGAACTTGGGAATTTATTTATTGCCGCAGCATATTTACCATTTCAATGCACACGCGAGCTCAAAAATTATTTTAAAGGTGATTTACAAAAACTCACCAGAAATCGTTCGAAATTTTTCATAATCGGCGATTTTAACGCTAAACATCGTTCATGGAATAATTCTCAAAGTAATTCCAATGGCAAAATTTTATTCAACGATTGTTCTTCAGGATACTATTCTATTTTGTCTCCGAATAGTCCTACATGCTTTTCTTCTGTAAGAAACCCTTCAACAATTGATTTGGTGCTTACAGATCAAAGTCATGTATGTAGTGATTTGATCACACATGCTGACTTTGATTCTGACCATCTTCCAATAACTTTTTCTTTATCACATGAATCAGTTTTAAACCCTATGAGCTCTGTTTTTAATTATAACAAGGCTAATTAGGAAAGATACAAAACTCATATTGAGAGAAATTTCAATAATGAGCTTGATTTGCAAAACGAAGTGAATATTGATTCCGCTTTGGAAGCATTAAAATGTGCAATTGTTGATGCCAAGAATTATTCTGTTCCAAAGGCTCAAATGAAATTTGATTCACCAATAATTGACGAAAATCTTCAACTTCTAATTCGTTTGAAAAATGTCCGCAGACGTCAATATCAACGTTCTCGTGACCCTGTTTTTAAAACTATTTATAAAGATTTACAGAAAGAGATTAAACATAGATTTACCCTTCTGAGAAATCAAAATTTTGAGACTAAAGTTGAAAAATTGAAACCATATTCAAAACCATTTTGGAAGCTGTCGAAGATTCTTAAGAAACCTTCAAAGCCTATTCCAGTTTTTAAAGATGGTGAACGTTTTCTTGTATCCAATGAACAAAAGGCTCAAAGACTTGCTCAGCAGTTTGAGAGTGTTCATAACTCAAATTTGAATTTTGTGAGTCCAATTGAAAATGAAGTCACACGTCAATTTGATTTAATTTCTTCCCAGAATTTTCTACCTGCAGAAATAATTGAAACTAACTTGAATGAGAATAAATCAATTATTAAAAATTTCAAAAATATGAAAGCACCTGGTGACGATGGAATCTTTAATATACTAATCAAACATCTCCCTGAGAGCACAATGGAATTTTTAGTAAAAATTTTCAATTGCTGCTTCAAAATTGCATATTTTCCCAAATTATGGAAAAATGCAAAAATTACTCCCATTTTAAAGCCGGATAAGAACCCAGCTGAAGTTTCAAGTTATCGACCAATCAGTTTGCTTTCTTCAATAAGTAAACTGTTTGAGAGAATTATTCTTAACAGAATGATGTCACACATCAACGAAAATTCAATTTTTGCAAATGAACAGTTTGGATTTCGCCATGGGCATTCCACAACTCATCAATTGCTCAGAGTTACTAATATGATACGAGCTAACAAATCTGAAGGTTATTCCACTGGAGCTGCTCTTTTAGACATAGAAAAAGCATTCGACAGTGTTTGGCATAAAGGTTTGATTGCGAAATTGCAAACTTTTAATTTTCCAATTTTCCTAATCAAAATTTTAAAAAATTATCTTACTGATCGAACTCTGCAGGTTGTCTATCAGAATTCAAAATCTGATAGATTTCCTGTCAGAGCAGGTGTACCTCAAGGTTCAGTCTTGGGTCCAGTCCTGTACAACATATTCACTTCAGATCTTCCTGATTTGCCTCCAGGATGCACAAAGTCATTGTTCTGCGATGACACAAGCATTTCCGTAAAAGGAAAAAGTCTTCGTGTCATATGCAGTCGATTGCAGAAAAGTTTAGATATTTTTTCTTCCTACTTGCAAAAGTGGAAAATCTCTCCCAATGCTTCTAAAACTCAAATGATAATTTTTCCGCATAAGCCTAGGGCTTCTTTCCTCAAGCCAAACAATAATCACGTTGTCAAGATGAATGGGGTTATTTTAAGTTGGTCCGACAAGGTTAAGTACTTGGGACTAATTTATGATAAAAAACTTATTTTCAAAGAGCACATTGAGAGTATACAAGCCAAGTGCATCAAATATACGAGATGTTTATATCCTCTCATTAACAGGAATTCTAAACTTTGTTTAAAGAACAAACTTTTGATTTACAAACAAATTTTTAGACCAGCAATGCTTTATGCTGTACCGATCTGGTCAAGTTGCTGTTCAACAAGGAAGAAAACGCTTCAAAGGATTCAGAATAAAATTCTGAAAATGATTTTGAAGCGTCCTCCTTGGTTTGGTACACTCGAATTACATAGACTTACTGGTGTTGAACCATTAGAAGCTATGTCAAATAAAATTATTAACAATTTTCGACAAAAATCGTTGCAATCCTCAATTGCTACGATAAGCTCTCTTTATAGCCAATAAGTTAGCAATTAAGTTAGTTGTAAGTTTACTTCCCCTTTTCTGACAAGTAGGTTTAAATCCCTACGAATGATAAGTCCTAATTGCGAAAGCAAACAAATCCTAACAATTAAAATTACAAATTTCTAACAGTGTTGAGAAGTCACCATTTGTGATTGGACACACATACTCATTATTTACTAATATTTATCATAAATACTTAAGCTACTAACAAATCCCTCCTTAAAAAAAAAAAAAAAACGTGTTCAATCATAATTCATCAGTTAACCCTTAACTAGCCCGTTCATCTTATATCAATATTGTTCAAATCGGTTGTGTAGTTTCTAAGCTAATGAAGTTTCGTGATTTTCACATTTCGATACATTACAGACGAAGTTACAGTCCGATTACAGCAAAATTCAATAGGGTATTATGAGGCAGCTAGACCTTTCATCTGACATTAATTTTGTGGAAATCGGTTCAACCATCTCTGAGAAAAGTAAATGAGTTTATGTAGTCTTTGGAATATGTTTCTTTTCATACCTGGATTTCACATTTTTAAACATAACAGGCAAAGTAATAGTCCAAGTACAAATAAAATCAATAGGGTCTTATGGGGCAGCAAGACCTTCTATATGACACTGATTTTATGAAAATCGGTACAGCCATCTCTGAGAAACATGAGTGAGATTAAATAGTCTCCAGAACACGTTTATTTCCATAAATTCTGAACCACAAGTTCAATCATCATAAAATTCAAAAGTTATGGGTTTTTTAGGTAGTCCGTTCTTTTGAAATTAATTTTGTTCAAATCGGTTGTGTAGTTTCTGAGATATTGATGCTTCGTGATTTTCACATTTTGATACATAAACTCGAAACTAAAAATCCGATTACAATAAAATTCAATAAGGTCTTATGGGGCAACTAGTCCTTTCATTTGCAATTAATTTCATTGAAATCGGTCCAGCCATCTCTAAGAAAATCGAGTGAGATTGGGAGAGCGTTACATACACACACACATACACACACATACACACACACATACAGAAAATGCTCAGCTCGTCGAACTGAGTCGAGTGATATACGACATCCGGCCCTTTTGAGCACTTTTATACCTTTAGTTTTTGCAGTGATTGCTATACCTTTCTAGGAGAAAGGCAAAAATACCAATGTTAACAATAACAAAAGAGACGACAACCACAAAACCTAGTAAAATGACAGAAATGATAGATATGTTCTGTTATAAAATAAAACGAATGACCAAAATGACGAAGATGAAATGAATACTAATAATAAAGACAGTAATAAAAATGGTTTAAAATATTATAAAATTGACAATAATATAAAAAACGGTAGAAAGGACAGAGATGACTAAGATGAGACAAAATGATACAAATGACAAAGATGATAAAAATGATAAAAGAGACAAATGACAAAAATGCCACAAATGACAAAAATTATTGAAGAGACAGATATGGTATAAATGACAAAAATAACATAAATGACAAAAATGCGAAAATTGCAAAACAAAGAGAAACAGCTTGAATAACATACATGAAAAATGCCAATAATGACAAAATGAATAAAAGACACAGAAATAACCAAAAAAAAATAAATATAACGTAAATAACATAATATGACAGATATGACAAAACAAACAGACACGAACGAATTGCAACGTGACAAAAATGACAGAAAAGACAAAAACGGCCAGCCAATTACAGAAATTACATGAATGACAAAAATATAAACATATAAAAATGCAGCTCTGTCTGTCTGTCTGTCTATCTGTCTGTCTGTCTGTCTGATTCATATAGGCTTGGAAACTACCGAACCGATCGGCGTGAAATTTTGTATTTAGGGGTTTTAGGGGCCGGGAAAGGTGATTAAGACAGTACGAGACCCCTCCCCCTTCTGGAAGGGAGGGGTCCCATACAAATGAAACACAAATGTCTGCACATCTCGAGAACTAACCAAGTAAACAAAACCAAATTTGGTAGGTAGATGTTTTTGAGGGTAAAAAATATATCCATAATGGTTTGACACCCCTCCCTTTTCTACAAGGGAGGGATCCCATAGAAATTAAATAACGAATTTCGCACAGCTCGAGAACCAATCAACCAAATACAACCAAATTTGGTATGTGAATATTTTTAGAGGTCACAAGTATGTCCATAGTGGTTCGACTCCCTTCCCTCTTCTGGAAGGGAGGGGTCCCATACAAATGAAACACACATTTCTGCACATCTCGAGAACTAACCAAGTAAATAGAACCAAATTTGGTAGGTAGCTGATTTTAGGGGTAACAAATATATCCATAACTAGCTGACCCGGCAAACTTCGTCCCGCCTATTTAGTGTTTAATTTAATAATTTTAAACATTTCAAATTTATTGATTCCTTGCGATTGGATTATATCGTTTAAAAATAATTGGTTTTAGCGGAATGGCAAATCCTCAACTTTTGGCTTTTGTACATGACCTCTATTCCGGATATATATTGGGTGCATTTCAGTTATTTTCGTTGTTTTCCAGAACCTGAAAGTGGTCATCTTCTAATTCAAAATGGAGTCCAGGGTCAATGCATGGGTTCTTTACATCATTTCGATTACGGACTTATCCATATGTAGTAGTATTCGGTTATTTCCGGCTGTTTTCCAGAAGTTGCCATTTTTCAATTCAAACTGTTGTCTAAGGTCAATTTGAAGCTCCTTGCATCATTCTGGATCCGGTTATCCGGAACCGTAAGTCGCCATCTTGGATTTAAAAATGGCACTTGGAAACAATTTCTGGCCCCTGAGCGCCATTCTGGTTTAAGAAACACCCTTATTGGGTATTATTTGGTCATTTTCGGCTGTTCGCCAGAAACCGGATGTCACCATCTTCGAATTCAAAATGGTGTCTGTGGTCGATGCTAGCTCCTGTGTATCATTCTGGTTCCGAAAATACACATTTTGTATGGAAATTGGCCATTTTTGGCTGTTTTTTAGAAACCGGAAGTTGCCATCTTACAATTCATAATGGTGTCTGAGGTCAATTTTCAGCTTCATTCTCGTTCCAGAGATACTCATATTGGGTGGTACTTTAGGCTGTTTCCAGACACCGGAAGTCGCCATATTACAATTCAAAATATTGTCTGAGGTCGATTTGTGGCTTCAGTGCATCATAACAATCCCAAAAATACCCATATTGGGTGGTATTTGGTCATTTGCCGCTGTTTCTCAGAAACCGGAAGTCGCCTTCTTACAATTCAAAATGTTGTCTGAGGTTAATAGGTCGATTTGTGGCTTCATTGCATCATAAAAATTCCGGAAATACGCATATTGAGGGGTATTTGGTCATTTGCCGCTGTTTTTCGGGAACCGGAAGTCGCCATCTTGGATTTCAAAATGGCATTTGGGAACAATTTCTGGCCTCCGTACGTCAATCTGATTAAAGAAACGCTCATATTAAGTGGTATTTGATTATTTTCGGCTGTTTTCCAGACACCGAAAGTTGCCAGCTTACAATTCAAAATGTTGTCTGAAGTCGATTTGTGGCTTCAGTGCATCATAATAATCCCGGAAATACCCATATTGGATGGTATTTGGTCATTTGCCGCTGTTTTTCAGAAACCGGAAGTCGCCATCTTGGATTTCAGAATGGCATTAGGAGACAATTGTGGCCTCTGATCGTCAATCTAGTTGAAGAAACATTTATATTGGGTGGTATTTGGTACAACTTACAACTCAAATTGTTGTTTGAGGTCGATTTGTGGCTTCAGTGTATCATAACAATCCCAGAAATACCCATATTGGGTGGAATTTGGTCATTTGCCGCCAGTCTTGGCATACTCATCGTGTGTAACAAAGAGGCTCATAAAATTTGCACAGAACACTAAAGCATGTTGAAAAAAACGGATGAGTTGATTATTTTTTTCACGCGCTAAAAGCAAATGCACACTCTGTGAAGAAAGCAAAATACGCAACATCAGAAAGCTTGTATTGTAAAGAGGAAGCGCATAAAGCTCCCGCAGAGAGACTTTCCCGATTGCAACTGATAAAATGTAGATAGCGCACATGTATTGCTCATTGATAAGTGCACTATGATGAAAATTCTAGCTGGGTAAACGTTTCTGACTGTTTCCTTATTAACCTGCTCTGTAGCGTTTACGTAGGGCTCTGCGCTATACTCACTGTGCTATGCTCACTGAGTTTTTTTTACTATCACGGTGCAGGTCTATGATAAATTTAGCCCAGACACAGTAAATTTACTCAACAGCACGCAGCTTTGGCTCGCCTACTCCTGTGTGTCATTATATTCCACACTCCCTACGCGCAAAGGAATCGCTCAATAAGGTTGTGCTTTTTTTCTTGCTCATTCACAATGCCTACTAAAAAATTGATGTGATGCAATGTATGTGTTGATAAATGCACAAAGATGAGTAAATGGACAAGACTGTTTGCCGCTGATTTTCAGGAACCGCAAGTCGCCATCTTGGATTTCACATTGGCATTAGGAGACAATTTTTGGCCTCTGAGCGTCATTCTGGTTGAAGAAACACTCATATTGGGTTGTATTTGGTCATTTTCGGCTGTTTTCCAGACACCGGAAGTCGCCATCTTACAATTCGAAATGTTGTCTGAGGTGATTTGTGGCTTCAGTGCATCATAACAAATCCGGAAATACCCATGTTGGGTGGTATTTGGTCATTTGCCGCTATTTTTCTGAAACGGAAAGTCGCCATCTTGGATTTCGAAATGGTATTTGGAGACATGCCAGAAGAAGGAAGGGTGTCGAAACATTATGGACATGTTTGTTACCTCTAAAAATATTCACATACCAAATTTGGTTGTATTTGGTTGATTGGTTCTCGAGCTGTGCGAAATTCGTATTTTATTTGTATGGGACCCCTCCCTTATAGAAGAGACAGAGGTGTCAAACCATTATATTTGTTACCCCTAAAAACAATCACCCGCCAAATTTGGTTCCATTTAGTTGGTTAGTTCTCGAGATAAGCAGAAATTTGTGTTTCATTTGTTATGAACCTTTCCCTCACAGAAGAGGGAGGGGAGTCGAACCACTATGGACATACTTGTTACCTCTAAAAATATTCACATACCAAATTTGGTTGTATTTGGTTGATTGGTTCTCGAGCTGTGCGAAATTCGTATTTTATTTGTATGGGACCCCTTCCTTGTAGAAGAGGGAGGGGTGTCAAACCATTATGTTACCCCTAAAAACATCTACCTACCAAATTTGGTTTTGTTTACTTGGTTAGTTCTCGAGATGTGCAGAAATTTGTGTTTCATTTGTATGGGACCCCTCCCTTACAGAAGAGGGAAGGGCGCGAATCAACATGGTCTAAAATTCCGGATAATCGAATTCCGGATAATCGAGTTTCCGGATAATCGAGTCTCCGGATAATCGAGTCCGACCTTTACTACTACATATGGATAAGTCCGTAATCGAAATGATGTAAAGAAGCCAAGCATTGACCCTGGACACCATTTTGAATCAGAAGATGACCACTTTCAGTTTCTGGAAAACAACGAAATAACTGAAATGCACCCAATATATATCCGGAATAGAGGTCATGTACAAGAGCCAAAAGTTGAGGATGTTGCCATTCCGATAAAACCAATTATTTTTAAACGATATAATCCAATCGCAAGGAATCAATAAATTTGAAATGTTTAAAATTATTAAATTAAACACTAAAATAGGCGGGACGAAGTTTGCCGGGTCAGCTAGTGATAGAATAAAAATAATGGAATGGATGTAAAATACAGGAAAAAGAAGAAACGGTAAAAATGAGTAAAAATGGTAAATGGAAACAAAACACACATATTATAGAACACAGAATATGACAAAAGTTTCAAAAATAACAAAAAACGGAAAACGACAGACACAAAAATGATACAGATGAATATACAATAAAGCCACAAAAGTCAAAAAAGACAATATCACAAAAACTATAGAAATGAGCGAAAAAGATATAATGAAACAAAAATGACACAAATAACAAAAATACCACAAATAACAAAAATGACACAATTAAAAAAAATGATACAAAATACAAAAATAACACAAGCTGACAAAAATTATAAAAAAGCAAAGCCTTGGTGCTACATTCCGATTCGGAACTTGACCTTCTGTTTATTTGTACACAGACTTCGCAGCCGACTGTTTAGAGAACAGGACAATTGCGTGGCTAGCGCACCAGTCTCTCCCGAGCCGAGACTCGAACCCACGACGACTGGCTAGTTGGGCCAGCATCGTACCTCGAGACCATCTGGGAGATTCAAAAATTATATTAATGAAAATAATAGCAAAAACGAGAAAAAGACCATATTTACAGAATTGAGAAAACTGATAGAAAAGAACAAATTACAGCATGACATAAATGACAAAAATGATAAAATGAGAATGATGAAAAGGATGAACAAGACAGGAATGACACAAACGATAAAAATGACCAAAAGTGCTAAAAGGAAACAAAAGTGTCACAAATAACAAAAACTACACAAACAAAAACGAAAAATATGATATAATTTGCAATAATGGCAAAAATAACCAAATTTACAGAAATAATATAACTGACATAGAAAAGCAAATTACAACGTGACAAAAAATACAAAAACGGCAAAACTGATGAACGAGCATCGTACACAAATTACGTAACGCTAAAAATCTAGATTTCAGACCCCCTCCCCCCCTATGTAATGATAGGTAACGTTCGATATGACTCCCTCCATAAAATTACGTAACGATGAACAGCCTGACCCCCCTCCGAAATTTTCAATTCAGAGCAAACATTACGTAACTGTCTCAACAGTAAGTAACGCAGACTCAACCCCCTCCCCCCCTTTATGCGTTACGTAATTTGGGTACGACGCCATACAACAAAAATTACAAAAACTACCTAAATGTCAAAAATAATAAAAAGAATGAAAGTGACAAAATCATCCAAAAACAGTAGCAATTAGCATAAATGGTAAAAAGTAATAGAAATAACAAAAATAAAATAAATAATAACATGACAGAAATTACAAAAATTACCAAAATTACGGAAATGACAGAAAACAACAAATTATGATGTTACAAAAACGACAAAACTTACTGAGCAAATTTTTTTTTTCATAAATGACAAAAATGACAAAACGAGAATGATGTAAAGAACGAATGAGGCCGAAATCATAAAAACGATAGAAAGGAGTAAAGAGATAAACGGAAACAACAACAAAAAAGACAGGTATGACATGAATAATGAATAATAATAATAATAATAATAGAAACGTAAAAATAGTAAATATGGTTCCCTTTTGTTTCCTTTTGCCATTTTGCTTATTTTTATGGTTTCTTTCATTTCTGTTAATTATATCATTCCTTTGATTAATTTGATTTTTGTATTCATCAGTAGTGCTGTTTTATATTTTTTGCCACGATGAACTTTGTTCTCTTGTGCCAGTTATGTTATTTCTGTAATTTTTTCCGTTTTTGTCGTTGTTACGATTTATGCCATTTGTATCATATTTGTTTCCTTTTACCATTTTTACAAATTACACATTACAATTATAGATATGACTAAAATTGCAGAAATGACCTAACTGACAGAAAGAAAATAAAAAACAACAGAAATAAACAGATGGCATAAATGACAAAAATAACAGAAATACTGACCTAGAAAGAACAAACTACAACGAGATAATAACGGAGAAATGAGCAAAAATGGTTAAAGGAAACAAAAGTAACACGAATAACTGACAAAAAAAATATAAATGGCATAAATCGCGAAAACGACATAAATGGCATAACTGACATGACTGACTGGAAAAATTACAAAAATTACAAAAATGATAAAATGAAAACATATATACATAAAATATACATGAAATATACAAAAAAGACAACAATAGCGAAAATCTTCAAAATTACCAAGAAATTCGCCGTCAACTTGACGCAGTCATCAAAATTACGCATGAAGAACTTAACCGTAAAATCGATCATCAAATCAAGTCCTGCCCTAAGAACTTCTTCAATTACTTAAAAACCAAACTAAAAAGTAGCAACTTTCCATCACGAATGCATCTTGATAGTAAATTAGGACAAACTAATAATGAAATATGTAGTCTTTTTGCCACTTTTTTTCAAGAAATATACACCACATTCGAAGAAACAGATCGCGACCGCGAATATTTCTCGTATTTTCCTGATTTTTCGAATTCTTTATCTGTCAATCAAATATCCGAATTCAAAATTCAGAACGCACTTAAAAACTTGACGCTACGAAAGGTCCTGGACCTGACAGAATAGCTCCAATTTTTCTCAAAAACTTGGCAGAAGAACTATCTACACCATTACTACACCTCTTTAATATGTCTTTGAAGAATGGAATTTTTCCAGAACTCTGGAAAACCTCATATTTAGTGCCAATTTTCAAATCTGGCGCTAAGTCTGACATTCGTAATTATCGTGGAATTGCCATTATTTCATGCATTCCAAAATTATTTGAATCAATAATTAATGAAAAAATCTTTCAGCAAGTAAAAACCAAATCACAACTCAACAGCACGGCTTTTATAAAGGCCGGTCAACTATCACAAATCTTTTGGAATTCATAACTTTAACTTTGACTGTAATGGACAACAGCAACCACGTAGAAGCTCTTTATACGGACTTTAGCAAGGCATTTGACAGAATCGACATACCTTTATTGCTCTTCAAGCTCGAAAACTACGGAATGGAAACAAAATTCTTGGAATGGCTGCAGTCATACTTAACAAAGAGAACACAAATAGTCCGCTTTAAAAATTCCTTTTCAAACCCAATAGAAGTAACTTCCGGGGTTCCTCAAGGTTCTCACCTGGGCCCTCTTCTTTTTATATTATACGTGAATGACATTTCCTTTCTTCTGAAATCAATACGTGTGCTTGTATATGCTGACGACATGAAGCTCTTTATAGAAATAATCAATGCAGAAGACTTCGAAATATTCCAGAATGAAAATAATGTATTCTACACTTGGTGCAACAAAAGTCTAATGTAATTCAATAGCCTTCAGCATAAAAACAGTAACACCACCTACAAACATTTTCTTAGGAAACCAACCAGTAGAAAAATGCAAAATCGTAAGGGACCTAGGCGTAATCTTAGACTCCAAACTTACATTCACAGAGCATAATAATACAATTATCAACAAAGCAAATAGTATGCTGGGCTTTATAAAACGCTTCGGCCACAATTGTCAAGACCCATATACAATCAAACTATTATATATTACATACGTCCGACCAATTCTGGAATACTGTAGCATTGTATGGAATCCCTATATTGTAACACATGAAGAACGCATTGAATCTGTCCAAAAACAATTTCTTTTGTACGCGCTTCGTAAGCTAAATTGGACAGCCTTTCCCTTACCATCATATGAAGCACGCTGCATGCTTATAGACATACAAGCACTTAAAGAACGCCGCGAACTTTCAATGCTTTATTTTATCAATGACATTATTTCTCAACGCGTGCAATCTTCTAAATTATTATCGCAACTAAATTTTTATGCACCCAGTCGTCAATTAAGAAATCGTGAAATATTTCCGGAAAACTCTCACAGAACTGACTACTCAAAAAATGGCCCAATAAATCGCATGATACGTCACTATAATCAGCACTGCGAAAATATGGACATCACTATGGGCAGAAATCAAATCAAAAAACGACTAACTACTGGAAATAATGTATAGAATATAGGAAAACATTGTATTATTAAAACTATAGTCTACATTTGCTTGACGAAAAAATAAAAATAAATAAAATAAATAAAATAGAATAAAATAAAAAAATAAAAAGGATGCAAGTGACGGAAATGATACATACGATTGAAATAAACAAAAAAGGTAAAAGACACTAGCAATGACACAAAAAACATAAATGTATCGTGCCGTGTCAAATATAGTACTGATGAAAAAAAAAAAACAAATAACATAAATGAATATATATATATATAAATGAAAATCGCCAAATCGAATGAGATTGCAGAAATGGCAAAAATGACAGAAAAGATCAAATTACTACGTGATAAAAATGACATAATTTGGTTAAATTATAAAATCAACAAAAACTACAGATATTACAAAAAAAAATGATGAAAAGTATGACAGATATGATATAAACGATAGCAATTAGCAAAAATAAGCAAACATTGTGAACGGAACGAAAGTGTCATAACTAACTAAAATATCATGAATTGGAAAAGTTACAAAAAGGTTAAAATGTCAAAAATATTACAAATGGAACTAATGACAAAAATGACATGGAATTGCAAAACAAGACGTAACAACAAAAATGATAAAAAAATGACAGAAAATGACTAAAATGTGGAATAACTATGATATAGTGTCGAATAGGGGAACTGGGGGAAAATGTATGGCAGTTTTTTGATGACATTCGAGAGCGTTACTCCATGACAGTAGCGCTATTTGCGAAATAAAGACAGCCGATAGAAAAAATGTTTTGCGACTGTAAAGCAGGTATTAGACGAAGCAAATATTTGCTATTTTTCAATACAGATTTTATTTTGTGCAAATAAAAATCGTACCAAAAATATCAAATATTTGCGTCGTCTAATACCTGCCTCACGTTGCCGTCTTGTTCCCCATACATGAATGTTTTTTCTTTGCCAGTCACCTTATTGCTGTGTCGACGATGGCATGTATGGTTGAATGAAAATAAATAAAGTAAAAAGTGTTTCCGGTGGATTTGTGCAGTAATCGAAACGCGCTGTGTAGTGATGACACGAACGTCTGTATAAAAAGCTAGCTACTTCTCTCTTCTACAATCGCTATTCCGAAGACGTCCTTCAAATAATGCTGAATCGACACACAAAGCAGGTTTACCAGATCCACGGATTTCTCCGTAACTAGGTCTACGGATTTGTTTCACTTTTACCATTGTTCACACAAATTTTCACTTTGTAGTCGAAATTTTACCAAAATGAAAAAATCCGTAGAATTTCGTGGAAGCTCCAGATTTCACAAAATAGTTATGGTATCTTTGACACGAAGTTAATTTTTCGTTTAATTTTGTGATGCTCTGTTGCCAATATTTTCTCAAAATAATTACCCGACTGATACCGCGAATAGGTACCACAAACAGAAAAAGTGTATTGAGAAGACAAAAAGGCTGTGCTCTTGGGTTGCCTAGTAATAAACTTTAATGAACATGCATGTTACATAGAGCCAAATGAGTTCAATTTTCGTTGTAACTCGAACTTTTCTAACGAAGGAGTAAACTAAAAAGAAGACAAAACCGAGATGGATTTTGAAAACTATACGCAAAATGAATAAAAATCAATGGTGAAAAATATATAAAATAACATCTAATTCAAAGCTTTATTTAAATATAAACAAAATTTGTCGACAAGTGCGAAAAAACTTTTGCCCTAGAGCTCAAACTGAAGAGAAATGAAAAATTATTGCTTTTTAACCGTTTCTGTGAATTTTGGTGATCCTAGGGGGCCGTTCTTAAACCACGTGGTCATATATTGATCACATTTTATTGCATCATTTATGGCTATATCACATATGCGCAATGGTACCAGTTAAGGCAATACAGGCCTTATTCGATTTTGGCAACACGTCGAAATTCAAATTTTTTATTATGCCTACCGGACTAAAGAGAAAATTCAATAGCCAATTGTATAGCCGATCCGAACAGTGTTGTCCGCTGCCTACCGGACTAAAGCGAAAATTCAATTCAACGCTTGGATGGTTGCTGGTGACAACACGTTCAAAGTTTTTATGTTGCCAGAATTGAACCGTGCCAAAAACTGAACTAGCCAAAATCTACCGAGGACAGTACTCCATTAAAAATCCGCAATCCATAACTGGTACATTTTTAAGGCATTGCCATAACTGGTACTCCTCCTCTATATAAATTCTGAAAGCAATTTTTAGAGTAAAATATAACTTTAGACAACCTAAATTCAATTTAAGCACAATCAAATTTATTAAACCAATCTATTTTTAAAATTTATTACTACGCTAGCAGTTATGACAAGGTGAACAGTAATTAAATTTCGGAAACCAAGTCTTTGATGCTTGTTTCACTGTCCATTTTACGTCCAAATCAACGGGTTACAAACGCTCGAAAGCAGTTTTTAAGACTGATCAAAGAAGTTTTCTCATCAGTGATTGCAAAAAGGTTGAGTTTTCCCAATTTTTTTTTTTCAAGATGAAAAAAGTGACACGATATTCATTTGTATTAATTTGAAGGTTTCTTTGAAATACGTGATAGGCGTCATATGTTGAACATAAATCAAAATCGTAGAAAAGCGCCTTGTCATTTTTCAATTAAAATTTTTATCAAATCCAGAATAATAATTTTATCAGAAATCTTTCATGTTGATAATAAATATAATCACTCAGATAAAAACTATAAAACTTGCTGTTGACCATGAAAGATAGAAACTTTCTTTTTGAAACGTGATAATCACACAAATAGTAAACAATAAAAAGCCAGCTGCTAACCATGAAAACTAATCTCGAAAATTCCCGTTTCTGCCAGACACTCGAAGCAGCAATCATCAAAGCAATCCACACCGGCCACGATTGACATTGCTTATGCCACTTGGATGGATTAGAGCAGAGCAGTTGATAGCAGACAGAGGGACTGTTTACAAACACTCAAATTCAATAATCAATCGCAATCGGACACGCGTCCGTTACTTACCGCACACTTTCCTGCCGGCTGAATCCACTTCCGTGGGTGGAAATCCGCGCCAAACTTGGAACAATCGTCAGCGGCAGATTGCCGATCACGCTGTCCAGCGAATCTGGTTCCTCTTCGATCACACCTGGACGCATGAATATCCTATTTAGAGGTTTTTTCTCTTCCAGAAGAGACAGCTGGCGGTCGGACATTTTAAAGTTTCACTGTTTGGCTTTTATTTTCGATTTATTATTCCGCTGACTGTCTTTCTAGCTTATTCCTAGCAATAAAATGGCCCTTTCTTCCAAACGGATGCGCCTTATGCCTAACTCTAACACTAAAAATGATTGAATTCGATTCAATAATAGCTTCTCTCCGATCGTTTAACGCGAAATCTTTCACTAGAAACACTTTTGATTTTATTACCTACTCCTCCTAGGGGACGCACGCTCGAATGCCTATTGTTGTAGAATAAAAAGATGTGCTATTCTTTCAAAGAGATAAAATAAGTTAAAAATCAGCTTAATCCTATCGCTAGTTAAATGGAAAGATATTTTTTTTCTACAATTTAACCTGGTACCCGTCCACGCACAGGTTGTGACTGATTTTTACACGTTTACCACTTTTGCTGTTTAAAATCCGGTCCAGTACGAAGATCGGTTCCGCTTTGCGGAGTTGTTCCGCAGTGGCTCGGCTCAGCTAACTTTACTCCACCCCGCTCTCGGTATCATCGGTCCACTTGTCCCGCACTGTTTGGCAATTTTTGCGGTTTTATTTGATTTGTTTGTTTTTACATTCACACACCGTGTCATACGGGAGAAACGAAACGGAAAAAAAGAAGAGAAAAGGAAGAATTTCGTTTAATTAATTAAACCCAATTAGTCGGTCATCTGGATGGCTTTTGACACTGAACTTCTGCGCTTGTAATATGTTGAAAAAAAAGCACAAACACAAAGCACCAAGGGCAGCGGATTTTCGTTAGTTAAATTGCTGTTTTAGGTTAGGTACACTACAGAAAAAGGGACAAGCGTTAGATTGCGCAAAGCAACCGCGGAAAGTTGCAAACCGGCCGACTGCTACAGATGTACTAATCTAGTGGCGCAGAACTTGCGACATCCCACAGAATGTCAGATGGGATCATACCCCAGACCAGGAATGAAACCCGCCCATACATACACAAACACACACTATGTCACTATATTAAGGTAGACCGATATGTGATTACAAACGTCCGCCGCCGGTGTCGCGTCCGACAAAGCTACGCAAAGGTTAGTAGCTCTCTGTTAGTTTAGTGCGAGTTCTCGACCTGGCCGATGCGACAGTTCAAATGCTTGCCAGTAGTGTGTGCAAATTCTGAGTGCGTTTCGGTCCGAACCACAACTAACTAGTAGCACATACTAGTAGCAAATTAGATGACAATAAATGGTGGATGCCGGGTACGATCAGCTGCTGCCCCACTGAGATCAGCTAGTGGTTGTGAACCCATTTACGACCGGCGGTGTGACGATGGATGCGCTGACCCCTACCGAGCGAGGGCCACTAGGTCTAGTTTAATCCATTTAGAATGATGATGATAATGATTCCGCTGCCGTCACACTTTAGAAGACGATTACCCCGATTACTGCCGGCCCCTGGTGGGGCGACTAACCCAAGGCTAAGGTCTATTTGATTTGGGGTTTTGGGGTGAAATTTCGGTTATCAACAGGATCGGTCTACTGAAACTACAAACTTTATTGATCTGCAATTGCCTTTTTCAGTTGAAATAACCAAAATAAAACCAGAGTGTTGTTTAAAAATCGGACCAACTTCCTAACGGACATAATTTTCCTAAGCGAAATCGCTCCACTATTTCACGAAAAAATATTTCAAATATTTACCATCATCATGAAATAATTTCCCCTGACGATGTTCAGAAGTTTCATCACCATTTTAAAAGTATTGCTGCTGATAATTTTTTTTAAATGCTCCATTTACGAGCACAGTTCGCCCTTTGCGTTTGCAATCATGCCTTGTTTTCAAACATTGATGATGGAAACTAATATTTGAAGATTGCAGTATCTACATTTCCGGTACAATGCTTTTATTACATTTACATTTCATGTAGTAACACTTCTTGTGCGAAATATTTGCTTTTAAGTTGGAACTATTGGAGGAATGCGATAGCCTGTTTTGTATTATGATTGGGTCAGCTTACTTCTGAGACTTTACCCCTCCATTTAGCCTGTGCCTGATATGCATATCTAGAAAAACATTTCGAAAGGTCCTATCTGCTTTGATCGATTTTTCGATCGGTCACTTTCATTCAATCACCACAACATATTGAACACCTTTTATGACACGTTATTTGCACCAGTTGATAGCGGAGGGATCCCTCTAACCTTCTGAACTAAGACCACGCTTGAGAGTGTTACTAAAGTTAAACCATTACCAAAATTAAAGGTCGCTCCGGAAAAAACGATGAAAGCAGATAAGGCCTTTTGAAATGTTAATCTAGATATAAGAATTTCGTTTTATGGTATAGATATAGTTGGGTTCGGTTTTTTGAAAGTGTCGGGTACTGGTCGGTTATTGATTTGAAATCCAAATAAGCATAATAATTAGACAAGGATCTGTTATATTATGTATACAAAATCGACCCAAAAAATCTTGGGATCGGGACGGGTTCAGGTGTTATAGGAAAAATAAATGTCGAATTCGGGTTTAAACAAAAAAAAATCGGGTTAGGGTAGGGTACGGATTTTAAAAATATCAAACACCATCTCGAGGTCGGGCATATAAACTCTCTCATCTTCTCATATATAAGAATACAACTATAAATTAGTTACTATCTGAATCTGAAGAAATATGGAAGTTTTTTGTATAACATTTGACAATTAGACCTCTTCCATTCCCAATATCAAATCAAATCTCACTTCCAAACGTAATCTCAACCCCAATCCCAATCGTCAATCCAATCTTGATATACCAATCCCAATCCGTAACCAAATCTCATAACCTCAATTCCCAATTTCAGTTCTATTTTCAAGCAACAACGTAATCTCAATTTATCAACTTCCTACTTCAATTCCAAGCCCAATCTTTATCCCAATTCAAAATCTATTTCAATTCTTGATTTTAAAGCCCTGTTCTATTCCAATCCCAATCTCAATCCTAATCCTACTCCCAATCCCAATCCCAATCCCAATACCAATCTCAAACTTATTCCAAAACCTAATCTTTCATTCCAATCCTTAAATTACCCTTAACTCGATTGCCATCCCAATTGCCAATTCCATTCACAATCCCATATTTAATCCCAATGCAAATTCCAATCCCAGTCATATTTAAAACCCAATACCAATTTGAATATTTACTACAATTGTGGGTTAAGAAGAGAGGCCGTTCGCATTCCACGGGACAACATATTAGCAAAAAATTAGCATAAAATATAAATTCTACACATTATGGTTTAAGAGTCGTTGTCAGCTATATTTGAGATTTATTTGGAATGATTTCTTTCGTGGTCTTTTCGTTGTTTATGTTTGTTTCAAGTAAAACAAGATTATTACTTGTTTTCTCTCGGTAACAGAGCTTATAGAGCAAGATCGCGCCAAATGACCTATGGTCGAATATCAACCATTTTTGATTTGAATGAAACCTTGCCAACGTATTTGGCTTTGCAAACTGGGCATTTTTCACAGATGGAGAGATTTTTTACACCCATGAGTTACATTCTGAAAGGGCGTATGTAATTTGGCATTGGTTTTGTTCAAAGCATTGTAGAAACCGTTGGTTGTCTGATAATGAGTTGTAAGGAATTGAAAATGCACCATAAAAAAATATACACTGTACAAAAAAAAATTTGTTTGACCAAAAAAAATTAAAAATAAACATCAAATTTCAATTTGCAAAAAAAGAGTTGAATTTTTTTTATTTTTTTTTTAAGAAACTTGACGTTGATACGCAACTTTTTAAAAAAGTCCAGGATGGAGAAATGAAAAATAATTTTTTTATGGAAGATCAATTTTTTTATGAAAATTCTAATTCAAACATTTTTCAAAATATTTGTATCCTGATGATTTTAAAAGATACAGAGAGTCATTTTGAATCAAAAAGGTCTAGGTAGTAAACATTCTAAAGGCATCGGTTTTCGAGTTATTTTTAATTTAAGCTCGAAAAATTATAATTGATTAGGAAAATACACGTTTTTCTTAATTTGTCCATGGTTCTCCAGCAAAAACCATACGTTCATTGGAATGCTTGATCAAAAATACACAATTCATTCTTTGACAACAAAACGATTGGATAAATAACTCAAGCGCTAAACCTTAGCCTACCTACACCTTTCCCCTTGCCGAATGTTTTATAAAAAAATATGTTTGTCTGTTGCACTACCTACTTGTTTACTAATAATAACTGTTTGTAAAGTACGCAACCAATAACTACTGGGTTACCTATAATACCTGTTTTCGTATATGAATACGATTGCACTACTCCAGATGTGTTAGTAACAGTTTGCATTTTGTGAAGATGAATAAAATGAAAGTGGAATACACCAAGCCCAAATGCTGTAAACCCTTTCCTGATCATCGGTGCTCATCAAGCTTACGCAAATTAAACGAAAACGTTATTGCAAAATTAAAAATAATGAATAAAAGAGAGCATGCATAAATGACGTACCCCTTCCCCCTTTTCCACCGTAGCATTTCGTCATAAAGTCAGACCTCTATAGATAATTTCGTAGAATTATAACAAACACCTCACCACGCCCCTCCCCCCCGCACCTCACCCCAATGACTTTTTTTGCAATTTTTATTACTAAAAACATACATTGTATCATAAATGAATAAGACAAGACAAAAAATTGAAATGACCATGACAAAGCCGTAAAAAAAAACAATTGGAATAAATCCAAATTTTTTAATTTCATATTTGCTACGTAGCTTAGCTTGACTCCCTAGCCTCCCCCTTGTCAAATTTCGTCACAAAACTGCTAGTCGTTGCATGTTCGAGTCCCGGCTCGGGAGAAGACTGTTATTATCAGAAGGAAATAAACAGAACAGAAAAATCCACCTCTGCTCTAATCCTGGGTAAGAAGAAGAATAAGAAGAAGAACATAGGCGGATAAATGTTATGATAGGGTACTTGCTCTATGACGTGCTATGATATGAGCAAATTAAGATATTCGGTTATGATAAAATATTTTGGATGCGTTCGGAGATTTGTTTGAAAATGTGGTCTTGAATGTAAATATGCAAAATTATGAAATGAAATCTGAAATAAGCATTTTTTTCACGTTATTAACAATGTCACAAGTTGGTTTCGAAATTCGAATCATGGACAAAAGTCTACATTTAACAATACACAGTTTGAATTTAAATACGAAAAGTGTAGCCAAAACTCTCCTGTAACCTTTCGTGAAAATGATTCCAGAACGAAATTTTTTGCGTTACATCATTAACGGATGTTCCTCTAAGGTACATCTCTTCGATTACAGCAATTTATGTAGAAGCGCTTTCGTGCGTAGACAAAATCCAAAATCTTGCAATTTTGAAAATGCTGCAACTCTGGAACGCTACATTTTGTTTTTTTGCGGACGAATGATTCCTATGTAAAATCGTCTGCTAAACATATTGGCGTGGTCAAAATCAAAATCGAAGGAGGGGTATTTTGAGGAAATTGCAAATCAAGTTTTGAATCGAAAAAAATGCAATGTTGGCAACACTGCAGAAAAAAAATGGATCACGTAGTTCGATTCTACATCTAAAACCCCTCAAAATGATATGTCAATATCACCTGTAGCTCTTCAGGGTCCCGAGATATTCACAAAATAAAAAAAGTATTTTGCTAAATTCGCAAAAAGTGGAGGCAGTCCCATTGGCCGAGGGGTCCACCAATCGGTACAACACTTTGTACTTATAAGTTCCGGCTCGAAGTGCATCGACTCACAAATATTGGTCGAAATCGGAGATGATCGATGCATTTCGTCGGACACTTGACATGGAATGACCCCTTTATCAATTTGTGATTCGTGTAGTAATTGGAATGATAGTCAAGCCATCATTCATCCCTTCGTTGTTCACTATTCAGAATCTGGAACACTTAAGAATATCAGCTTCATCATGATATCGGAAGTACTCCATCATGATATTGTTGCGGTTCAGGTGTTCATTGCCAAATTAATGAGTTTTTTGAAAACAACAATACAGTTGAAAAAGCGATATTAATGTCTGATGGAGCTGCCTCACAATATAAAAATAGAAAAAACTTTGCAAGTCTTTTCAAGTTCAAAACAAAATATAACGTCGATGCAGAGTGGCATTTTTTTGCGACTTCTCATGTTAAAGGCCTATGCGATGCAATTGGTGGCATATTAAAACGAATGGCAGGAAATGCAAGTTTAGCTAAAGACCATGAACATCCCATTACAAGCGCAAAAGAATTGTATGATTGGTCTAATCAGAAAAATAATAAAAATTCATCAAAAATGTCATTTAGTTGGGTATCATATGAAGAATATGAACAAGGAGTAACAGAATGGAGCAAGATTTTCAAAAAATCTATAATAATAGCTGCCACACAAAAGTATCACTCTTTTGTACCGATTTCAGAAAATAAGATACAAACGAAGCTGTTTTCAAAAGCTGACGAATCATTTACTTATGATGTATAGGATATATAAGGTGAAGCTAGTTCTGTAAAATATCTATGTCATAAAAAAATATGTTCCTAAGATAATAAAACTCGAAAATAAATATTTGATTCTTACACATATCACTTAGAACATTTAACTCTTTTCTTGAGAACCGTTCGCCCAATCGTTTTGTTGTCAAAGAATTAATTGTATATTTTTGATCAAGCATTCCAATGAACGTATGGTTTTTACTGGAGAACCATGGACAAATTAAGAAAAACGTGTATTTTCCTAAATAATTATAATTTTTCGAGCTTAAACTAGAAATAACTCGAAAACCAATGCCTTTAGAATGTTTACTATCAAGAGCTTTTTGATTCAAAATGACACTCTGCATCTTTTAAAATCATCAGAATACAAATATTATGAAAAATGTTTGAATTAGAATTTTCATAAAAAAATTAATCTACCATAAAAAAATTATTTTTCATTTCTTCATCCTGGACTTTTTTTTAAATGTTGCGTATTAACGTCAAGTTTCTTAAAAAAAATTAAAAAAAAATACAATGCTTCGAATAAAACCTATGCCAAAAGGCATACGCCTTTTTAGAATGTAACTCATGGGTGTAGAAAATCTCTCCACCTGTGAATAATGCTCAGTTTGCTAAGCCAAATACGTGTGCAAAGTTTCATTCAAATCAAAAATGGTCGATTAAATTTTCGCGTATTTCCAGGCGATTTGAAATGTTTTTGCTCTATAGTTTTTTATGCCAATCTGATATCATTTTATTAAACCTTAGTTTAATTCTTTGGGACACATTTAACTAAGCTGAGAACTAAATTTGGAGTCAGTTTTGTATTCATTCTCATGCATTTATCTCTTATGGCTAAATTTGGAATCAATTTCTGCTCTACCCTTTCTCAATATAGTTAGAAGCGTTCCTCGACCATTAGACAGACTTTGAGTCATTTTCTTTTTAGCCCTCTCCTTACGATAGAATTATTTTAAAATTCGTGCTAGGTTTAACCCTGATCTCCTCGATGGGGTACCCGTGTACCTTTTTAGGTTTCATAAGACCTTACGGTTACTTAAGCGCGAACTCAATGCTTGTCAACGTCACTATCGCAAGCTTCGTACACCACTCACTGGAAACAACTTTAAGTATACAAGTATACAAGCGAATTGTAGTAACCACCTGCTGTTTCCCACAAAAAGCAGTTTTTCTGCTGAACAACATAGTTTCTATCCTGGTCGTTCTGTGACAACCAACTTACTTTGTTTCACCTCGGATTGTGTCTCTCACATTGAAAATGGAAAACAGGTTGATGCTGTATATAGGGATTTGAAAGTTGCGTTCGACAACGAATGGGTGTCTTGTAAAACTTGAATCTAACACATCCCGACGGTTTACAAACACATCCGATGTTCCCCAAAGGAGTAACCTTGGATCACTTCTCTTTATGTTGTATCGCAGCTCGTCTTGGAATTGGTTGTAAGCTGTTCGATGCTGATGATTTAAAGATTTTTGTCGTCGTTGAAGAATTATACGACTGTGAAAAGCTGCAAGAATTGTTGAATATTTTCGAGGATTGGTGCTAGAAGAACCTAGTGATCATCAGTGTCAATAAATGTTCCGTTATTTCGTTGCATCGTTGTAGCAATCCTATAGGGGCTACCTATACAATTGGACGTACACCTCTAGCTCGTGTCAACGAAATTAATGACCTTGGTGTACTGCTTGACGAAAAATTGACTGGGGTTTTTTCATTCACGATTTTGACACGCCCCTGCTCAGTCTGTATGACGTTTAGACAGCTGATCTCCACTGTGTGTTATTGTTTATAGTTCAACATAGGATTCTGTGTATTGTGAGCGCCGGTTTTCATCACTTTTGGGACAATGTGAATCATTTCCCCGGAAAAACGTAAAATGATCGTGCACAAATGGTGTACTATCGCTGACGTTTCACTGAACCAATTATTGTAAGATTCTGTTCAAATATCCATACATAAATTTCATATATCTTTTGGTGCTAAACTGTTTATGAATTTGTATTTGAATTTAATTTGTATTTGAATTTTTATGAATTATGTATAGAATGAAAATTGCAAAAGTTACATGAGTTTCAATTTGTGGGCACGTAAGGGTGTTCTTTATAAGCCTGAGCGGCTAAGATAATTTCTTTTTATTTTTTTTTTCTACCCAGTTTGGTTTATTCATTTTGCGGAGGAGTTTGCTATGTTTTAGACGAATTTTTGTTTTCTCGTGTACCTACGAGTTTGAAATTATCTTATTCTCATGCTTTTGAAGCAGTGCTCGGAGCCATTTTCTTTATTGAGTTAGATTTCTAAACTTTGAAAGTGCTTCTAGTAATTTCAGGGTGTATTTTTGTTTTGTTTTTTTTTTTTTTTGCTTTTGGTTCTTCCTGCTATTAGTTAAGTTTAATGAATTTTGATGTATTTTTTGGTTTTTATAGGTGTGAAATTTTTCAAGACTTCTTGATAATCAATTTTTAAACAATTTCTATCGCTTTTTCGGTTACTTCTGTTTTTGAACTACTTTCAGTAAGAGTTATAACATTTCTGCTCTGGTTAATTTTTTTTATAGCGATATTTTTTTAGATATTTTTAGCTGAATTCTGACCGTTTTGTTTGTTCTGTTCTTTCGGACGCTTTTGGTCATTTTCAGGTTAACTCGAAATCATGCACTCATGCAGTTCATGAGAACTCATTGAACTGAAATTAAACTTATATTTTTGTTAACCATTTGTTATAAATGTTTTTAGTCAGTTTTCTCTCGAAGTTATTTCACGCATCCTTAGTTGAATTTGGTGTGTTATCCTTCTAGCTTGAAAAAGAATTTCATCTTTCCAGCTTCTACAGTTGCTTCCAGTCTATTATGTATTTTTTGCGTTTATAAGTGTTTTCAATCATTCAAAGCATTATTTGTGATTATATTTCTATCGGTTTCTCCTGGACTATAAAGGCGTTTGCAAGTGAATGAATTTCTTTGCTGGTTTGAAAAGAAGTTAGCCAATGTTTTGCAACAACTAAAATGAGATCACCATTTGCACTGTTTTAACAAAAATTTGAAATCATTTTTTTTCTCTCTTCCAACTTCGGAACCATTAACAGCAAATTTTGAAAATACTGCTTCGCCTTTTTTCGATTTTTAATGTGTTTCTAAGCTATTTTCGACTGAATAATACTGCTATTCGTTTTATTTGTGCCTTTTCTAAACTAGGTGGGTTTGGACTGAATTTGATATATGTTTTGTCATTCTTTTGCTGACATTTTTTAAGGTTCAATCACTAAATAAACCACAGAAACAAACGTTTCCAATTCCTTGTGAACAAAGAGGGGGATGAGGGTTTGGTCAATGTTCACGATTGTCCACCAGGGGGCGGAGAGGTTCTAAAAGGACAATTCTTCTGTCCAAGTAAAATATGGACGACTTCCAAGATAAATTATATTGAATTTCTTAGTGAAATAAAACCAAAATATCGGATCTAACAGAACCAGCCGACGATATATGCGACCTGATGATGAAATTCAAATACAAACCTTTTAAAATGCATTTCATACCTTATCGTTAAGAACTCGATTTCAAGCTTTACAATAATTGGTCGTGAATAATAGTATAACATTCAAATTGTATTTTATTATGATTACTCAATACGGTTATAAGCTTCAGGCTGACTGACCGTGAAAAAAATTTTCGGAGTACCTCAAGGGAGTGTATTAGGAACCATTTTAATCATAATGTATATTATTGATACAAAGTGAGTTTCGCTATTCTGTGACATTTCTGTTTATCTGATAATGCTATACTGCCGCGCATAGCATGTCAGTCCCATTTGCATTTTCAGCAAGCCGAGAAAAACGTGTTTTTTTACAATTTCATATCATTGCTTCTTACGAGATGGGACAACATATTTAGATTTTTTCCGAAGTTTTGCAGAACAAAGTTGGTAAACTCATCAGTTGTTTGAAACTGTGCATAGTTAGCTATCATTTCCGCTTATTAACTCAATTTTGGATGAAAATGCAAGTGGGATTGACATGCTAGGCGCGGCAGTATACTGTTTATGATAGCTAAAAAACTTGATTTAAGAACATACGCGTTCGCCGAGCAGATGATTGAAATCTGAACAACCGAAATAAACTCCAAGTTCCAACAAGACAATTGAATGCATACGTGAGGTCAAACATCTACAGGGGACTATTGATGACAAACAAAAATTCAATACACATAATGACAATGTTATCAAGAAAATTACCAAAAAGTATGGATTTCTCTGACGTTTGAATAACGAGTACTCCTAACAATATTCATCTCTTCAAATCAATCATCTTTCAGCACTTTTTCTTTTCTCTTCCATTTTAATTTTGGTAACATAAACGAAAGTATCGAGATTGGAGCGTTTGCAGAAGAAAGCAGTGCCATTTGTTTTGAGGTGTAGTAGATTCACTCTCTCGGCATTGCTGGATGCTTTGCAATTAAGCTTCGAATCGTGTTCATGATGATGGTGTTTATTTTAAAAATAGGTAACGGATCGCTGCCGGATTTTTTTTCCATAGTACTACCACTTTCAAGACACGGAATATTACGCAAGGAGTTTAATTGCTTTAAACTAATTATCTAATAGGTGATCTACGTGCAAGCTTTGTAAGAGGTGAAACCAATATCAACAATTCCAATCCAAAAAATTAATGTCCTGACCCTAATGCCAATCCTAATCCATAATCGAACTCATCTTAATCCTAGTCCTAATCATAATCACAATCCTTTTTCTCATCCTAATCCCAATCCCAAAACCAATCTCAATCCCAATCCTAATTTCGACCACGATCCTTAACCCAATAGAAATACAAATCCCAAAACTTACAAATATAAAAAAAGCCAAACTCAAAACTAAATCTAAACCTTATTCCCGTAGCCAAACCCACACTCAATCTTAATTCCAATCCCAATTCTATTCTGATTCAAAATCCCCATTTAAATTGTATGTTCAATCCACCTTCCTATCCCAATTTTCGCCCCAATTCCCATTCCATAGAGGCTTTATATACCTAATAAATAATGTGTGATCTAGTTGGAATTTAAAACGATATTCAATCGTTTTGAGAATGACAAGAAGTTAGAATTTCAATACCAAAGCTATCGCAATGGTACTTTTCATAGTTATAATTTCATTTTGGATTATTACATGATCGTTTTCTTTTTCAACATGTCAACTTAGATTTGGTTGATTGGTTTCGCCTCGAATTATTCCACAGTAGAATTACCCTAAGATTTATTAGCTCATATCATACGAAATGCTATGAGCAGCTAATGAGTACCGAGGAGATGCTCATGGTAAAGCCCTAGCTATTTGAATTTCAAGCAAAAAACCAGCCGTTCATTCAACCGTTTAACATTTATTACTTTTACCTAGACCCTGGAAACATGATTGAGAAATTGCGCTCTACCTTCCGGCTATCTGTTCCGTCGCGATGGCCAGTAGCTAGTGTAAATTGCCCATACATGAATGTTGTGTATTCCGTAAACAGAACGGTCACCCCGCACCCCGCACAAGGCACAAGTCCGAGTGAACAGATTTATTATGCATCAAATCAAAATCCGCTGAGTTTCAGGCCGTACCGGCATGGCGCACGTGTCACATCTTCGCTCGCGATTCAATATTCATCGGACGTCTATAAATCTGTTATGATTAACAGTCGGGGCCTGATTATCATTTGTTTACGGAATACAGACGCGCTGTCTGGTGCAAACATTGATTTTTCAATCTTTCTGTTCCATATTTTTGTTTTACTGATTTACTATTTCACTGATAACACAGAAACTAGTCTTGATCTGCTGGTCAAATTACAACGACCAGCGTGAAGTTCGAACTAAATCTTTAACTTCCGCTGCATGCTCTATAGCGGTGCAGCTAGAGCTAATTTCGCACCATATTAGCACTTCCGTGACAATCAGCTACGATCTACGTACTCGTAGTTGTACGGAGACCGGAGGGTCCATTTACACGTACAGATGATAATGATACGAGTGATCTTGATCTTCAACTGCCGACCGGTCATCATCGCCGATGATGACTGCAACATACATAGACAACATAGAACAGAAACACCGCGCGTGGGGGTTGACGTTTTTGATGCACGAGAACCGATAATAATTATGATGGAGACGATAGTGGAGCAAATAGCGCATACGTAACACAAACCATGTTAGTCTGTGTAAAAATTCCATCCGATCCGGCTGACAATATTTATTCCCAACAATAGATGTTGATCGCTTGCGATCTTGTTGCGATGATAACTTGGGTCAACAGACTGACGACAAAAAAAAAATTGTAGAAGATCAACATTTTAACTTTTTACTTGGTTGGTGTAGAAAAACAGCTTCTTCTTCTGGACTAGATCGAAGCGATATTTTGGAGTGGAAAAATTATTCCAATTCTATTTGCTAGCTGATTCGCACTCCAGAACGACGACCGCGACGACGACGGGAGTAAATTTGTGCAGTTCGGCAAGGCCGGAACTTGCTAATCTGTAACGTTCACTGATGGCGATTTTGATTGACGATAATGATATGTTAATTAGTTACTCCGCCAGAGCCATGAGTGGCCCGCAATAGTTGAGCTTTCTGGAAAAGTTCCCTCCCCAAAGGGAAGACTATAAATTTTATATAGAAGAACTCGAACTGCGGTTTCGTTCGTTCGAATGAGTAATTCAGAAGTGCCTCATTTGGATGCGGTGCTCGCGTAACAATAATACCGTTTAGAACAGTCGGATTCCTAAGTACGACTGACATTAATATATACGACAGAGTAGAACTGGATCTATATTGGTCGTGTATGTAAATGTTGCACGCGAGCTGTTGATCCACGTGAACTTGCGTGGGTGGGTTGTCGAGGCGGAGATCGAAAAAATTAGAAAAAATATTAACATCGGGATCCGGGTGTGCTTGTAAGTTCAGAACTTATACAATGAAGAAAAAATAACAGTAACGTGGATTGTGCGGAACCAAACATGTGTTGAAATATTTCACCACATGATAAAACCAATTTCGTTATTACCATTCTTATTTTTTTTTTCTTCACATAACATTTATTTGACACGGCACAAATACAATTTAATGTTTAACGGCGCCAATTATATCTGTTGACTTAAAAACTAAAGCAAATTTTTTATCCTCGCTGCCGACTACGAGCTGAAATTAAGTCTAACTTAAAACTAGCATGGGATTTCCAATCAGTGTTTTGTTGTTCAATGGTCGTCTGATAATCGTCGAATGGCATGTATGGATTCGTTCTGCTGAGCCACGATGTCGTGAGTTGGGACAGAGGCTCGTAGTCCTTGGGTCCTGGTTCTGTTGTGCGGGGTCTGGTTGCTGGTTTTGTGCTTAAGGTTCAAACGTGTTCTTGTCGTTTTGTTGGGTGTAGACGGAGGGGAACGGGACTAGACTGGGGCGTGGATGGATTTCAGGAAAACGTATATAAGGGACATGTAGGATAGGTCACGGCTCGCCAAGACATCACGAACAGGAACAGCCGGCTGTCTACCCTCGGCCTGCAGGGAAGCTATTAATTTAGACCTGGCGTCACGGTGTACAGGGCATGACCAAACCACATGCTCTATGTCGTGATAACCTTCACCACAGGCACAGATACCACTTTCCCCGAGCCCAACACGACGGAGGAGCGCGTCAAATCTATAGTGATTGGACATAAGCCGGGACATCACGCAAATGAAATCCCGACCTACATCCAACCCCTTGAACCACGGGTTCGTCGATACTTTGGGGATTATGGAATGTAACCACCTTCCCAATTCCCCTCTGGTCCAAGCATTTTGCCAACTGATGATCGTATTCTGACGTACAAGTGCGAAAAATTCATTAAAGGCAATTGGTCTTTCATAAATATCACCGTTTGTTGCGCCCACCTTAGCCAAAGAGTCCGCTTTCTCATTACCCGGTATCGAGCAGTGAGAAGGGACCCACGCTAAGGTAATCTGAGTAGATTTTTCGGATAAAGCACTCAGATGTTCCCGTATTTTCCCCAGGAAATACGGAGAGTGCTTAACATCTTTCATCGATCGGAGAGCCTCAATGGAACTGAGACTGTCCGTAAAGATGAAATAATGGTCCGTGGGCATTTTTTCGATAATCCCTAGGGTGTACTGAATTGCAGCTAATTCTGCGACGTAAACAGAAGCAGGATTATCGAGCTTATGGGAGACGGTTAAATTGTTATTGAAGATACCGAAGCCAGTGGACCCATCAAGAAGTGATCCGTCAGTGTAGTACATATTGTCGCAGTTGATGTTTCGATATTTATTGGAAAAAATTTTAGGGATCTGCTGCACGCGTAAATGATCCGGGATTCCACGAGTTTCTTCTATCATGGATGTATCGAAAAACACAGTAGAATCAGAAGTATTTGATAAGACGACACGATTTGGAATATTCGAAGAAGGGTTAATATTTTGGGACATGTGATTGAAATACAATGTCATAAAACGGGTTTGAGAATTAAGTTCGATTAACCTTTCAAAATTTTCAATCACGGGACGGTTCAAGACCTCACATTTGATTAGAATACGAGAAGACAGGCTCCAGAAGCGGTTTTTCAATGGTAGTACTCCAGCTAAAACCTCCAAACTCATCGTATGGGTCGACTGCATGCAACCTAAGGCGATACGCAAACAACGATATTGTACTCGCTCCAGTTTGATCAAATGTGTGTTTGCTGCGGAGCGGAAGCAGAAACACCCGTATTCAATAACAGACAATATCGTTGTTTGGTAAAGCCTTATAAGGTCTCCTGGATGGGCTCCCCACCATTGTCCGGTTATTGTACGAAGAAAATTCACTCTTTGTTGACATTTTTTCATCAGATACCTCACGTGACAACCCCAGGTGCCTTTAGAGTCGAACCAGACACCAAGATATTTGTGTACCAAAACCTGAGAAATCGTTTTACCCATTAATTGTGTTTGAAGCTGAGCAGGTTCATGCTTCCTAGAAAAAACTACTATCTCAGTCTTCTCCGGAGAGAATTCGATACCTAGCTGTAAAGCCCAAGCAGACAAATTGTCCAAGGTATCTTGCAATGGTCCTTGCAAATCGGCAGCTTTGGCTCCTGTAACAGAGATTACACTGTCGTCTGCAAGTTGTCTTATCGTGCATGAATTTGCCAGACATTCGTCGATGTCATTTACATAAAAGTTGTAAAGAAGGGGGCTTAAACATGAGCCCTGGGGAAGACCCATGTAGCTAATGCGAAAAGTTGCCAAATCGCCATGCGTAAAATGCATGTGCTTTTCGGACAACAAATTGTGCAAAAAATTGTTCAAAATTGGAGAAAATCCTTGTCGGTGAAGTTTACCCGAAAGAATGTCAATAGAAACGGAATCAAAAGCCCCCTTAATGTCCAAGAACGCAGACGCCATTTGTTCTTTACGAGCATACGCCAGCTGAATATCTGTTGAAAGCAACGCAAGACAATCATTCGTCCCTTTGGCACGGCGGAAGCCAAATTGAGTTTCTGATAGTAGACCATTTGATTCGACCCAGTGGTCTAAACGACGGAGTATCATTTTTTCCATCAATTTCCGGATACAGGATAGCATTGCAATCGGCCTATAAGAGTTGTGATTAGAAGCTGGTTTCCCTGGTTTTTGGATGGCGATCACCTTCACTTGCCTCCAATCCTGCGGTACAATGTTTTGCTCCAGGAACTTATTGAACAAGTTCAACAAGCGCCTCTTGGCATTGCCGGGTAGATTCTTCAACAAGTTGAATTTGATTCTATCTAATCCAGGCGCGTTATTGTTACAGGACAGGAGGGCAACTGAAAGTTCTGCCATCGTAAAAGGTGATTCTATCGCGTCGTGGCCCGGAGACGCATCGCGAACAATATTTTGCTCAGGAACAGAGTCCGGACATACTTTCCTGGCAAAATCAAATATCCACCTACTTGAAGACTCCTCGCTTTCGTTGACCGTTACGCGATTCCGCATTCTTCGGGCTGTGTTCCAAAGAGTGCTCATCGATGTCTCCCTCGACGTCTCGTTCACGAACCGACGCCAATATCCACGTTTCTTTGCTTTAGCCAAGCTTTTAAGCTTGGTATCAAGCTCCGAATACCGTAAATAGTCGCCAGGTATACCTCCCGTCTGGTAGGCCTTAAACGCGTCGGATCTTTGCGTGTAGACATCGGAGCACTCTTGGTCCCACCACGGAGTGGGAGGCCGTTCTTTGATCGTTACGCCGGGATATTTCTTCGTTTGGGCTTGCAACGCGGCGTCGAGAATCAAGCCCGCGAGGAGGTTGTATTCTTCAAGTGGTGAATGATGTTGAATCGACTCGACCGCTTTTGAAATCATTTCCTCGTATAACTTCCAATCGACATTTCGTGTGAGGTCATACGGAATGTCAATTGGTCGCATGCGAGTTGACCCGTTAGTAATTGAAATAAGAATAGGCAGATGGTCGCTACCGTGAGGATCGAGGATTACCTTCCATGTGCAATCCAACCGTAGCGACGTCGAACATAAGGATAGATCCAAAGCGCTTGGGCACGCTGGAGGTTTCGGGATACGTGTCATTTCACCGTTGTTTAAAATAGTCATGTCGAAGTCATCGCAAAGGTTATAGATTAAAGAGGAGCGGTTATCATTGTATGGGGAACCCCAAGCCACGCCATGAGAGTTGAAGTCTCCCAAAATCAAACGTGGCGAGGGAAGAAGTTCTATTAAATCAAAGAGCAGCCGTTGCCCAACCTGTGCTCTGGGAGGAGTATATATTGAGGCAATACAAAGCTCTTTACCTTGTATTGTCATTTGACATGCGACAACTTCGATGCCTGGAATCGAGGGGAGGTTAATACGATAGAAAGAATAGCACTTTTTAATCCCTAAAAGTACTCCTCCATATGGGGTGTCTCGATCAAGGCGAATAATATTAAAATCATGGAAGTTGAGATCAATATTTGAAGTAAGCCAAGTTTCACAAAGGGAAAATGCATCGCATTTGTTTTTATTTATCAAAACTTTAAACGAATCAATTTTTGGTAAAATACTTCTACAATTCCACTGTAAGACAGAGATAGAATCCTTCATATACGCAGTTGAATTAGGCATCGAAGGATACAATCGCTGCAAGGAGAGGCCATTGGGCAGTCAACTGCTTCAAAAATGATCTAACTGTTGGGAGGAATGCTGTAAGAAAAATTTTAATTGGATCGGGTACATTGAAAGTTTCAAAAATCCAGTCCACAATGTCAGAAAATTTCACTAATCCAGAGTTTGTTTCATCAACTGGGAGTGTAAAAGGAGCAACTGGGGTTTTAGATGTTCCTGGCAGTGCTGGGAACTCCTTCTGGGACTTTAAATTTGCCAGCCCAGGAGGAGTTTGCTTCGGTTTTTCCGCAGCACTGTTTGGTTTGTTTGTATCTTTCATTTCACTTTGAGAAATCTTAGGACCTTTTCTGGGAAGTTTAGGAGAGGAAATATTTTTCCTCTTTCTAGACTCCCCAGGATTGGCGTAAGATGCTCCCGCTGGTGAATCGTCAGAATCGGTTTCCTCAGAGGGCAACAGATCGAAGGGGTTCGAAGTAACGGGAGAAGTGGTAACGGTCTTCTTCAGCATGTCAGCGTAGGAACGCTTTGAACGCTCTTTGAGAGACCGTTTTATTTTATCCCTGCGCTGCATGTACACCGCACATGTCGAGAGCTCATGCAGATTTTCTCCGCAGTGAATACACTTTTCAGCGTTAACACTGCAAGAATCTTCCGCATGAGACTCCCCACACTTGCCACAACGTGCCTTATTGCAGCAGTAGGCGGCTGTATGGCCTAACTGCTTGCAATTCAGGCAGTTCATGACGCGGGGCACGTAGAGCCTCACAGGGAGACGAACCCGGTGGATCGAGACGTGGCTTGGTAGTGCAGACCCGGCGAACGTAACTCGAAACGAGTCTGACGGAGTGTATACTGTTTTGCCACCGATGATCGATGCTGACCGCAATTGCTTGCAGTCGAGCACCTTTACTTCGGGACACGTTTTGTTCTTAAAGCACCCTTTGGCACTTTGCAGTATACACTCGACGGACAGACTCGAATCGGTTATGACACCGTCGATCTCCACGTCTCGTGCGGGTATGTAAACGCGATACTCGCGTGTGAAGAGCTCAGAGCAAGCTATATCGTTGGCCTCTTTCAGGTTACCGACCACGACACGGAGCTTGTTAGGCCGGACCTTGGAAATTTCGGTCACGCCCTTGTACTCCTTCGTCAGGTCTTTAGAAATCTGCAAGAGGTTCAACTGTTTCGATTTCGGTCCCGCCTTTGGCCGAAAATAGACAGTATAGCTGCCCTGGGCTCCGTCTGGGTAAAGCCTGGGGCGAGGGGGGACTGAAGAATGAACAGGGGAGGGGGTAACAGAAGGGTCAGGGTCAGAGGGGTTCGGGGATGGTGGCGCGGGAGGCGAGGGATCTACATCCATCGCGCTATGTTTAGCGCACTAGCGCTGACAAGAACACGTACCTTTTTATTTCTCCCTTCCAGTAAGGTTGGTTGTCCGATCGTTCGAAGTAGCAGCCGTTACAGCCAGCAGCACCAATACAGCAGCACCAAACAGCCACCAGCAGCGAGCCAGGTGTGAGATCACTCCACACAGCGATACGACTCGCTGACACTGATGGCTTCTTCTTTTTCCTCGTTTGTGTCTCGTCCACTGCTGTAGCACAATCCAGCCAGCAGCCAAATCGGCTTACGCACCAGCTGGCAGTCACGATGCGAAACAGTTGCACAAAGGAACGACCTTGAACCCGGATTTATTTCACTCGACCAGGCAAACAATGCCAACACTTGTTCACACGTCTTTTGTTTTATACTCTATCGGACCGATCACCAAACACGTCCAGTACTGATGCGTGTTCGGCACAGAATGATTACCATTCTTATATTATAATTATTTCTGTTGTAATCAATTAGAATGAAACAATATATAAAAATTAAAATTATTCGCAATCAAAGATATCAAATGAATTCTCTTTCCAATGTTAGTCCTGCTCTTTCTGTCTATGAATGAAAATATAACTGATACAAATACCAGTATTACAATAAGTACTCGTTCACCGATTCAGTGGAGAGTAGAGTTAAATGTAATGTTATTTACAGTTTCAATAAGCTATTGTGATTCCCAAAAAGTAGTAGTTGCACTAAGTTAAAGAGCAAGAGTTAAAAGTGTCAAACATTAGTTGAGTAACACTCAAACGTTATTAGACAATATTTACCCTATAACACCTGGAACTCACAGCACACTTTGATGCGGTAGCCTCTCTAATCCCCCCGTAGAAAAAAGACCCTCGTTTTCAGCACTCAGCACAACGAATCTAACGATGGTTCCTTGATCGAGAGCATACGGGCAGTGCGCTGCTTCTGAGCCGTGGACGGCGAGCCCTCGGAGACGGTCGCAACAGTGGCACCACCCAGAATTTCATTATTAACGACACCTCCACCACCACCACCTGGGTTAGCGAACGTTACACCCCCGTGATTCTGGGTAGTAGCGTTCAGATTGAAATGCAAATAACCGTTATGCTGTGACAGCGACTGCTGCTTGCCGGGCAACCGTGCCGTTGCCGTTGCGTTGTCCGAAGAGGACGATGTGTCCGATTCGTCACTGGACGAGGAGGGTACTTTAAGGACGGACAATAAACGGACGTAAGACAGTTGACAACAAAACAAGTTAGGGATTCGAAGAAAATAAACTCACCAATGCCATTCTGTTTGTTGAGCTCCTTTTTAACGACGCTCAGCTGCCGGGCGCTGCATAATGGCGTATCCACCTCATACGTATTGTTGAACATAGTATAGTCAACCTTGTGTAAAAAGAATCGATAGAGAGTTAAATTGAGAGTCCTAGAGAGTGAATCGTACACGCATGCGTCAATTTGACACATGCGCTTCGTAGCGCCATTTTTCGTTTTCATTCATCAGATCACAATCCATGATTGCATACCTCATATTCTCCGGTGTCCCGCTTGAACGTAACAACCGACTCGAATCGATGACCCCAGAGAATTTCCGACGGCAAGTAGCTGCTGCGTGCCTGGGTTGTCATTCCCGTCGATTCCACTACACCTTCTACAAATGAAAAAATGATGATTAGAAAAATACCCCAAAAACTGGCAACCATTTTACCAAGCATAACCACAATTTCGAACCGCTCCCGTAGCATATCCTGAGCGGACAGATTATACAGTGGGCTGTCGCGATCAATCTTGTGAACAACGATCGTAGGCCAAATGAACATCAACCGATCGTCCCCGCCATCACAGCTAACCTCTAAATTTTGCTGGAAAAACGGTTGCACTTCGCCTTCTTTCGTAATCTTCCGTCGGATGACCTGGGCCGTCACGTGGGCCTCGATGATGTGGCTCTTGCGCATATCGCCCACCCGGAACATCAAACAGGGAACACCGTCCCGATGGCAGATGACGGCGTTTCGGGAAAAGAGCAACGTTTGGGCCCGCTTCTTCGGTCGCGAAAGCTTCGCGAACACGATACCTACCATAAATGCTTGGATAAATACACCGGTAATGCTCTGCAGGGCCAGTATGAAGACCGCCTCCGGGCATTCCTCCGTTACGAACCGATTGCCGTACCCGATGGTGTGCTGCGTTTCGAGCGAGAACAGGAATGCGGATGTGAAACCGTAGATGAAGGTAACACACGGTTGGTGCTGGGAATCTACAAAATACGATCGCCACAATAAATGTTGGGATGGATAGTTTAAAATCAGACAGCAGACCTCCGTTTGCATAGGCAGCCATATCGCCGTGGCTGTAGCCGATCAGATACCAGATCGTTCCGAATCCCAACCACGACAGAATGAAGCTAAGGGCAAACACCAACAGCGTCCAGCGCCATTGGATGTCGACCAGGGTGGTGAAAATATCCTGCAAGTAGGCAAGAAAAAGTAACATGAAAAAGTAATCGTTGCAGGCGCAGCGTGAGATTGTTCTAGTACTACTTTCGTAGCGTGACTCAAAAATATATTTTTTTTTGTTCACACAACATTTATTTGACACGGCACAATACAAATTAATGTTTTACGGAGCCAATTAAATCTAATGCCTTATGGTCTAGAATATCTTATAATCTAAAGGCAAATTCTTTACCCTCGCTGCCGACTACGAGCTGAAACTAAATCTAATACTAAAACTAACATGGTTTTTTTTTGTTTCGCTGTTAAATTGGCACCTTGATGCTCTTCAAGTAGCTATAAACATGTAGCATGTATGGCAAGTTTCGCTGAGCGAGAATATCACGAACTGGCACTTAGGGCTGTATTCCTCGGGCCCTGAGGGTATCCAAAAGTAGAGATCTGGCGCCGCAGAATTCAGCACACACCCAAACCACGTGTTCAATGTCTTGATACCCCAATCCACAAACGCAATGATTACTGCTCGCCAGCCCAATACGCAAGAGATGTGCATCTAGCCCGTAGTGGTTGGACATAATCCGAGACATTATGCGAATGAAATCTCGTCCTACATCCAACCCCCGAAACCAAGGTTTGGTGGAAACCTTGGGGATGATGCTGTGTAGCCACCTCCCCAGTTCTCCCTTATCCCACGAGGCCTGCCAGTTGACAAGTGTACTCTGACGTGAAAATTTTAAAAATTCTTTGTAGGCAATTGGTCTGTTATAAATATCACCGTTTGTTGCGCCCACCTTAGCCAAAATGTCCGCTTTCTCATTGCCCGGAATGGAACAATGAGAAGGGACCCACACTAAGGTAATCTGAGAAGATTTTTCGGATAAAGCACTCAGATGTTCCCGTATTTTCCCCAGGAAATACGGAGAGTGCCTTACATCCTTCATCGATCGGAGAGCCTCAATAGAACTGAGACTGTCCGTAAAGATGAAGTAATGGTCCGTGGGCATTGTTTCAATAATCCCTAAGGTATACTGAATTGCAGCCAATTCTGCGACGTAAATAAAAGCAGGATTATCGAGCTTGTAGGAGGCGGTAAAACTATTGTTGAAGATACCGAAGCCAGTGGACCCGTTGAGAAGTGATCCATCAGTATAAAACGCATTGTCGCAGTTGATGTTTTTATATTTGTTATAAAATATTTTAGGGAGCTGCTGCACGCGTAAATGATCCGGGATTCCACGAGTTTCTTCCATCATGGATGTATCGAAAAACACTGTAGAAACAGAAGTATCTAATAAGTTGACACGATTGGAGGTTTATGAGGAAGGATTTATACTTTGAGACATGTGATTGAAATACACAGTCATGAAACGGGTTTGAGAATTAAGTTCAACTAGCCTATCGAAATTTTCAATTACCAAGGGGTTCAAAACCTCACATTTGATGAGAATACGAGTAGTCAGATCCCAAAAGCGGTCTTTTAATGGGAGAACGCCCGCCAAAACTTCCAAACTCATCGTATGGGTCGAATGCATGCAACCTAAGGCAATACGCAAACAACGATACTGCAATCGTTCCAGCTTGATTAAATGGGTGTTTGCAGCGGAGCGGAAGCAGAAACATCCGTACTCAAGCACCGACAATATCGTTGTTTGGTAAAGCCTTATGAGGTCTCCTGGGTGGGCGCCCCACCATGATCCAGTAATTCCGGTCCGGAGAAAATTCACTCTTTGTTGACATTTTTTCATCAAATACCGAACGTGACATCCCCAGGTGCCGTTCGAATCGAACCAGACACCAAGATATTTAGATACCAAAACCTGAGAAATCTTTTCACCCATTAACTGTAAGTGGAGCTGAGCAGGCTCACGCTTCCTAGAAAAAACTACTGTCTCAGTCTTCTCCGGAGAGAATTCGATACCTAGCTGTAAAGCCCAAGCAGACAAATTGTCCAAGGTATCTTGCAATGGTCCTTGCAAATCGGCAGCTTTGGCTCCTGTAACAGAGACCACGCTGTCGTCTGCAAGTTGTCTTATCGTGCATGAATTTGCCAGACATGCGTCAATGTCATTCACATAAAAATTGTAAAGAAGGGGGCTTAAACATGAGCCCTGGGGAAGACCCATGTAGCTAATACGAAAAGTTGCCAAATCGCCATGCGTAAAATGCATATGCTTTTCGGACAACAAATTATGCAAAAAATTGTTCAAAATTGGTGAAAATCCTTGTCCGTGAAGTTTGCCCGAAAGAATGTCAATAGAAACGGAATCAAAAGCCCCCTTAATGTCCAAGAACACAGATGCCATTTGTTCTTTGCGAGCATAGGCTAGCTGAATATCTGTAGAAAGCAACGCAAGACAGTCATTCGTTCCTTTGGCACGGCGGAAGCCAAATTGAGTATCTGATAGTAGACCATTTGATTCGACCCAATGGTCTAAACGACGGAGTATCATTTTTTCCATCAATTTCCGGATACAGGATAGCATTGCAATCGGCCTATAAGAGTTGTGATTAGAAGCTGGTTTCCCTGGTTTTTGGATGGCGATCACCTTCACTTGCCTCCAATCCTGCGGTACAATGTTTTGCTCCAGGAACTTATTGAACAAGTTCAACAAGCGCCTCTTGGCATTGCCTGGCAGATTCTTCAACAAGTTGAATTTGATTCTATCTAACCCAGGCGCGTTATTGTTACAGGACAGGAGGGCAACTGAAAATTCTGCCATCGTAAAAGGTGATTCTATCGCATCGTGGCCCGGAGACGTATCGCGAACAAAGTTTTGCGCAGAAACAGAGTCCGGACATACTTTCCTGGCAAAATCAAATATCCACCGGCTTGAAGACTCCTCGCTTTCGTTGACCGTTATACGATTTCGCATTCTTCGGGCTGTGTTCCAAAGAGTGCTCATCGATGTCTCCCTTGACGTTTCGTTTACGAACCGACGCCAATATCCACGTTTCTTTGCTCGGACCAAGCTTTTGAACTTGGTCTCAAGCTCCAAATACCGTTAAAGTCGTCGGGTTGACCTTTCACCCAAAAGAAGGCCTTAAACGCGTCGGACTTTTCCGTGTAGACATCGGAGCACTCTTTGTCCCACCACGAAGTGGGAGGCCGTTCTTTAATCGTCACGCCGGGATATTTCTTCGTTCGGGCTTGCAACGCGGCGTCGAGAATCAAGCCCGCGAGGAGGTTGTATTCTTCAAGTGGTGGGTGATGTTGAGTCGACTCGACAGCTTTTGATATCATTTCCTCGTATAATTTCCAATCGATATTCCGTGTGAGGTCATACGGAATATCAACTGATCGTGTGCGAGTTGAACCATTATCAATTGAAATTTGAGTAGGCAAATGATCGCTACCGTGGGGATCGAGGACTACCTTCCATATCCAATCCAACCGTAGCGATGTTGAACATAAAGATAAATCTAAAGCACTGGGGCGCGCTGGAAATTTCGGAACGCGTGTCATATCCCCGTTGTTTAATATTGTCATGTCGAAGTCGTCGCAGAGGTTATAGATCAAAGAGGAACGGTTATCATTAGAAGGGGAACCCCAAGCCACGCCGTGAGAGTTAAAATCTCCCAAAATCAAACGTGGCGAGGGAAGAAGTTCTATTAAATCAAAGAGCAGCCGTTGCCCAACCTGTGCTCTGGGAGGAATATAAATTGAGGCAAAACAAAGCTCTTTACCTTGTATTGTCATTTGACATGCGGCAGCTTCGACGCCTGGGACCGTGGGGAGGTTAATACGATAGGAAGCTAAGATCTACATTTGAAGTGAGCCAAGTTTCACAGAGGGAAAATGCATCGCATTTATGCTTATTAATCAAAACTTTAAATGAATCAATTTTGGGGATGATACTTCTACAATTCCACTGTAAAATAGAGATAGAATCCTTCATCATCGCTGCAAGGAGGGGCCATTTAGCAGTCAACTGCTTCAAAAACGTTTTAACTGTTGGTAGAAATGCCAGCAGAAGACTTTTAAGAGGATCAGTTATGTTGAAATTTTCAAAAATCCAGTCCACAATATCTGGAAACTTCAGCAGTCCAGATTCTGGCTGAACCTTGGACTAAAAAGAAGGAACAGTTGGGTTTTTTGATGTTCCTGGAAGTGCCGGAACCTCCTTACTTGAATTCAGTTTTGCCAATCCCGGAGGAGTTTGCTTCGGATTTTCTACAGCACTTTTTTGTTTCTTAGTATCAGTCACTTCAGATGGAGACCTTCTCTGTCCTTTCCTAGGAAGCCTAGGAGAAGAAAGGTTTTTCCTCTTCCTAGATTTCCCGGGTTCAATAAAAGAAGATTCCCCAACTGAATCGTCAGAATCAGACTCATCGGATGGCAAGACCTCGGAGAGATTCGGGGAAACCAGTTTGGTGGCAGCGGCCTCTTTGTCTTGGCGCTGTTTGTACGCGGGACATGCAGACAGCTCATGCGGAGTCTGCCCACAATAAAGGCACTTTTCAGCACCCTTATTACAGGCGTCATCCGCATGTTGCTCTCCGCACTTGCCACAACGTGCTTTATTGCCACAGTGGGAGGCCGTATGGCCCAACTGTTTGCACTTGAGGCAATTCATTACCCGCGGTACAAACAAGCTCACGGGCAGACGCACCTTGTCCACGAGCACATAGCTCGGCAGAGCAGACCCGGCGAAAGTCACGCGAAAAGAGTCTGAAGGGGTGTAAGTTTTTACACCCTTGTCGAGCGATACTGAATGTAATTGCTTACATTCAAGTATCTTGGCAGGTTCAAGGCTAGAATCCTTGAAAAGGCCTTTTCCAGCCTTCAACAGGTCCTCGACAGTCAGACTCGATTCGCTGACCACACCGTCAATCTCAACTACGCGAGCTGGAATGTACACGTGGTACTCCCGCGTGAAGAGCTCACAAGCAGCAATCTCGTTTGCTTGCTTGAGGTCGGACACCAAAATACGCAGCTTATTCGGGCGTACTTTGGTAATTTCAGTCACGGCTGTAAACCGTGCCAGATCTTTACATATTTGCATTGTGTTCAATGCTTTCACTTTCGGCCGGAAAAATACAGCCCCAATACCAACTTTGCCCTCCGGATACTGCTTAAGCCGATGGGTAGCTTCCTGCGGGGTTCCATTCTTAACCCTTGGAACTTTGTATCCGGGAGGGCTAGGCGGTAGAACGAGCGGGTTTTCATCCCCGCGTTCGTCGTCCATGTTGGACGCGTAAGCCACACACGCAAAATGCCAATCAACAAATAATATTGTAGAAAAAAACCAAGAGAAAAAAAACTTCTTATCTTCTGCAGCCGCTCTCCACCGCAATCAGCGCACGGGCGATGCCAATCTCCAGTCCTTCACACAAGAGTCCGCTAGCAAAAGCTGCAGCCGCTCCAGCCACACAGCAGCACCAGTACAGTCAAACAGCAGTACGCCGGGTACTGGATCTCTCGCAGTAGCGACACAACGTACAGTCTGTGGCGTACGTAGCAATAGGCGATGATGCGTTCCTTTGTCTTCAATAGACGAAAGCAACGAGCAGCAGTGCACACGCAATACAATGCACGGTGACCTTGAAGGCGATTAACTGGTCGGCACTATCGAGATCGAAATGAAATTGCGACCGAACACGACGAGAGCACAACTCGGAATGACTCAAAAATATTTGTTTGTTTGAATATTGTATCTAAGATCAAAAATGGTTAAAATATCGGAGTAATGAATGTCAACAATATTAAAAGTCATTTTTTTAATATGACAAATCTAGAGACCCATGTCTAAAATATGAAAAAAAGATTTCATTTCAGTTGTTGTACAATACACTGGTAAACATAGGTTACATACACATACACTGGTAAACATAGGTTTTGTTCTACAGCTCGAACTGGGAAAAATGAAAGATTATAGCTTTCTAATCATTCCTGTGAATTTTGGTGGCCCTAGCAAAGATAACTTTTTCAGAGACTTGAATGAGATTTCCCGTAAGCCAGCATAGAAGCGACGCACCCGGCGTTCACTTGCGAATTCAAAATTCACGGGAATGGTTGAAAAGCTATAACCATGTAGGAAAAATATTTTGAGCTCTAAGGGCATCTTCAGCGGTGGTCCAAATCGTTGTTTTGTTCTATTTTTTTGGAACAAACTCAAATTTACTGCTGCACCGGTGGTGTAAATTTTGTTTTATACCAGATCTAAGTTGAAGAAATTTGAAACTGGTATACGTTTTGGTCTATTTTTGTCACTTTTTGGAACAAGAAATAGATCGTTCTAAAACCCTTTGTACGCTACCAATAGGTGGGTAAATGTTATATTTTAATTGAATACCTCATTTTCAGCTATTTCCATTTAAGCATTTTGCATGTGTTGGGTAATAAACAAAACAAAGATTTTTTATGACAATTCACAATTCATTTTTGTGGTTTTTCTGAAGAAGAAAATGAACAAGTTTGTCGTTTTTGGCTTCAAGGAAACCGACCAGCAAAAAGGGGAATTCTGGAAGTCCATAACCGTAGGTTCAACTACTTGGTTTGCAATAATCAGCCACTAGGATAACAAATATGTTGCCTATTTTGTTAATCGCCTTAATTATAGTGGGACTAGAGGAGACCGTAAGAGGCCACAAAAATGTTCCTTGAAGACACTGAACTGAAAACGTTCAAAATGCTGGCTCGTTTCAATATCTTCAAAACCGAACCCAAGTTTAAAGAACTGCAAGATTCTGAAAGATTGATGAGACGAAAATGGAAGATGAACATCTACGCGATCAAATTTTTTTCGCTATCCTCCGAAGTAGCAGAAATTTTTCGATCATACCAATCCATCCTGAGAAATGTCACTGACGATCGGGTCAAACCGTCAAACCCATAAAGTCTTGTGGATATAAGGTTCTTGCCAAAGTAATCGTTTAAAGTGCTTAAAAATTATCGAATTTCCGTTTGTTAAATATTGAGTGCTTGTTATTATAACAAATCACATAAACTGATATCATGGGGTATTCAATTGTGGACAGTGTGACAGAAGTCAGCGGTTTAAAACAACAAGATATACAGCACCGGTGCGGAGAACGAGAAGTTGGTCTATATTAACTGGTTCTATTCAGGTTTCGCTGGTGTAAATCTAGTATAAAGTTGTTTCAAAAATAGACCACCGCTGAAGATGCCCTAAGATAACATTTTGTTCGTTTTTGTAGACCAGTGTTAATAACTATGTATAATATTACTTAAATATATCTCGGATTGTGCAAAAGGCTTTAAAAAGCTTTAAAAAAGGGGATCACTCTAATAAAAGGTTACGTCAACAAAAAGTGATTTACTTTAGTTGAAACTGGTACGAAGACGTGTGTAAGCAAAGCAAAGCGAAGCCTTGGTGCTACATTCCAATTCGAAACTCGACCTTCTGTTTCTTATTCACAGACTTCGCAACCATCTGTTTAGTGTACAGGGCAATTGCGGGGCTCGCGCCACGATCCTACTGACACTAACAGTACCTCCCGAGCCGAAACTCGAACCCACGACAACTGGCTTGTTAGACCAGCATCGTATCTCGAGACCAACTGGGAAGACGTGTGTACTAAATTTGAATTCCTGCTGAAGGTAATTACATAACATTTTTCTAAACACAGGGTAAGAATATTACGGTTGCTCCAATCACTGAAGCATCAAGCATCTTCTGCAGTTCCAGACAGTCTCCAAGGCAGGCTATAATCAAATAGATTTTTACATCATCTGCGGAAAGGAGCCATGTACCTCGCGGTGAAATAGTAGCGTTAGTAAATAGTGAGAATAAAAGTGGTCCCACATGGCTTCCTTACAGCACTCCAGAAACAAACTGACACATTGAACTCTGCCGTTCAGGTACGTACGAAACCATCTCACGAGCATGGCAGAGTGCCCTAGTTTATCTAGCTTTCGTAGAAGGGTGTCATGATTTACACGATCGAACGCAGCCTTGAAGTTCGTGTTCACAGCACCCACTTGTAATTCCGTATCCATTGATCGAGAACACAACGAAAATAACTGCGACAGATTGGTTGCGGTGCATCTCTTAGGATAAAAACAATGTTGGCCACTAGAAATGTAGTTTTTGCACGATGCAAGCAGCACTGCTCTGACGGTTATTTCAAAAACTTCGGAACGAACACATAATGATGTAATTCCCCGATAACACAGTGCAACATTTTTTTTTTTGACTTGGCTTCTATGTATTGATTTTTTTATGTATTTTGACGGAAAAGCAAATTTTGAACACATTTCACCTTAAGGGACAACAATGGCGCCATTTTGAATTTTTGAGAAATCGGCAAATTTTCAATGTTTTTCCGACGCCATTTTGTTTTGAAGCCAAATATCAAAATTCTAAGAGTTTGTCCACAGATTAGCATTTTCTTATACATCTTTTAAGAAAAACAGATCTTAAATCGGACAAAAACCTAACGGTGATTATACGAAAACGGTTTTGGCATGCTTTTAGTATACTTCACAAAGCGAAATAATATCGAGTATATATGAGCATTAATGGTAATCGCTAATATCTAAAAGTGGTAGTTAAAATCTGTCTTATATTGAGTGGAAAAATATCAGGAATCGATTGGTAGGTGTCTGATCCACGTAAAATGTCAGCAACATGTCAATTTTGCCCCGATTCCCCTACAATACTAAAACCGGTTCAAAACAGGTTCAAGGGGAGGATCATGTGAAAACAAATTCTTATTGTAACTTTGAGAATTTCTTACACTCTTGATATTACATTAAACAGATTTCAAAAGAGTTGAACCTATTTCAGTATTGTAGGGGAATTGGAACAAAATTGACATGTTGGTGACATTTTACGTGTATCAGACACGTACCAATCGATTCCTGAGACTTTTTCACTCAATATAAGACAGATTTCAACTACCACTTTTAGATATTATAGACCGTTCCAATAATTATAAATACACTTACGATCAACCGTCATTTCAAATAACGTGCAGTATTCAACCAAACGTTGGCTGCGTCCTGTTGTTTACATCCAAAAGAAACAGATGCTGTCATTCTGACATTCTGACATTTAGTACGAAATTTTGAAAATGCGTGGCCTTTCTCCCGAGCAAAGAAAGCGAATTGTGCACAAATGGGGCACCGTGAGTGGTCTTTCTATTTCTATTAGCCAGAGAAGAAGGTATAAGTGTCGGATCAGTTCAAACCGCATTACGGAAGTATTGTTAAGAGTGCACATTTACTGATGCCCCAAGACGCGGTAGAAAACCCGGGCCTGTTGATCCCACAATGGACAAAAAGATTAAGGAATACTACAAGCGGCATCCTTCAGTATCAGTACGAGATGTGGCGAGAAAGCTTGGAACCTCGGCGAGTAACGTTATGCGTGCCAAGGGAAGAATGGGTCTGCAGACCCGTCGGAAACAGTAGCAGCCAAAACGAAATCCAAAACAAACTGAATCTGTGAAACCGAGAGCTCGGAAGCTTTATGACAAACTTCTGACCAAAAAATGGGGTGTGTTATCATGGATGACGAAACCTACATAAAACTGGACTATAAGACTCTGCCAGGACCGAAATTTTATACATCACCAAAGGGAAAGGATGTCCCTGGACCAGTGAAAGCCATTTACACCGAAAAATTCGGCAAGAAGGTAATGGTTTGGCAGGCCATTTGTGAATGTGGGAAAATATCTCGTCCATTCATTACGAATGACACAATGAATGGTAAAATTTACGCGAAAGAGTGTTTGCAGAAAAGGTTGTTACCCATGGTTACCAATTTTTTGCCCCGATCTTGCTTCCTGCCATTACTCTAAGGATGCACTAGGGTGGTATAAAACAAATAATGTCACATGTGTCCCAAAGGAGATGAATCCTCCAAACTGCCCTGAAATTCGCCCTATTGAAACTTTTTGGGCTTTGACCAAGGCAAAGCTGAGGAAATATATCAAACCAGCGGACAATGTTGAAAAATTTAAAAAAGATTGGCTTAAAGTGGTAAAAATGGTCGGAGAACACACTGTGCAAAAGCTTATGAGTAGCGTTAAGAGAAAACTTAGAGAACTCGCGTATCCTACGAAAAATAATCCCAACTTGAATTGAAACTGGAAAGAAAACACTTATTATCTATATTTCAGAATAAAATGACCCGAAAAAACCTGTTTTTTTTGTTTTATTCTAGAAAGAAGATGTATTTATAATTTTCGTAACAGTATATAGCGCATTACCATTAATACCCATATATACTCGATATTATTTCGTTTTGTGAAATATACTAAAACTATGCCAAACCCGTTTTCGTAGAATCACCGTTTTGCGCTCAGTTTTTGTCCAATTTAAGATGTGCTAATATGTGGAAAAACTCTTAGAATTTTGATATTTGGCTTCAAAACAAAATGGCGTCGAAAAAACATCGACAATTGTTCCCCTTTGAGGTAAAATGTTTTCAAACTCGGGGAAATTTGTTTTTGCGTCAAAATACATCAGAAAATCATGCATAGAAGCCAAGGCAAAAGAAAAAGTAAATTTTTGTTGCACTGGTAATTTGCTAATATGCACTTATCTTCTTTTTTGAGTATCGGTGTGAGCAATGAATTTTCGCGTCTTCTTCAACGTTTACCACCCACTTGGTAGGAACGTAATCACAAAAAACACAAAGAATAAATGGATAAATGGAACTGGAACCGGTTTCAAAATATATACCCGAATCAGGCGAAAGTCAGTGGACTAATGAAGTGATGATGTGATGAACAAAACTGTTCGATTGTCTAAAATACCTACGGAGAGGACTAACGCCGCAAGCAGGCGGGGCCACGAATGTGGTATTATGGAAAAATGTAAAAAAATGCGCATTGTTTTTAGGACGAACGTTACGCCTACATCGGTTTTTCGTCAACTGGCTGTGCTGGGGAAGTGCTTGATTTTCATCATTACGGACACGCGATTGGTTGAATTATAATCAAATGCCTATGATTTTTAACCTCTTTACTCTAAAAAAATGTTTCGAAATGGTTTTCATGAGCTGGAGCATTGTGTTCTCTATCCAACGAGATATCAATGACTAAAATCCGTTCAGTGGTGATAAAGTTGTAAGCATTTGATGTCTTTCATTCTTCCGTTTCACTCTATTTTTGATATTCAGGAATGGCACCGTGTTAAAGTAGGCCGTAGTCTACATTAAAAATCGGACTCGTATTTGTTGTTGGGTAGTTAGGATGATCAGTTTCGATACAGGGCATAGGTTATAATATTCTCAAAAATTAATAATTTTTGAACAAGTTTAACGATTTTCGGTTATTTTGGATCAAAATTAAGGTTATTATTTCTAGTTTTAGAACGAATTACAAAGGAATCTTGCAGGAAAAATGCAAAAACAATATAATTATTACAATCATGCTTTTAAAATTGCTAAAATAAAAATAATAAGTAAAAATAACATACTTTCAAAACTTCGTCCATAAGTGGAGTCAATTGTGCCCTTCAAAATGAGGTCAAGCGATATTTCCTATGTTTGCTTCGAAAGCAACAACAAAAAACGAAAAGAAGAAAAAGGCGTACTTTTATAAAAAAAAACATCAATAACTTTGGTGAGTATAAAGATATTTACAATTTGTAAAATTTTGTCCCTAAAAATTTGATGTGAAAATTAAAATAAAAAAGGTAAAGCAAGAAATTTGTTTTTTCATACTAAATCCATTATTCTCAAAGAAAAAAAGCCGCCTAAGATAAGAGACTTCAACATTTATTAAATTTATAGGAATGTTCAATAGCTATAATCTTTTTTTTTCCGGCTTGAGCTTTTGGAATAAACTTTTTGTCGACCAGTGTAAAAGAACAGATACCCTATTACTTTTCTTCAACGATCTTTACTATTCTTCCGACTAGAAAGCAAACACATAAATTCGTTCAAATCAGGAATACTCATGTTTAGTCATTTACTCATTTACCTCGTGGAATTGTACTTATACGCCTATACGTAACACATTCCGTTGAGTTGTTCGAATGGTAGTATATTCAAAACCATTGAAATAATCTTCCAACCGCTACTCAGATATGTAATTATTCAGAAATTTATTTATTGAAGATGTTTTCTACTTCTGCTTACAAAGTGTATAGGGGACTTTTAACGTTTTAATAATTATGATGCAAAGCAATCAAGCATCAAAATAAATAAATAAATAAATAAATAAATAAATAAAAGAAAAAACAAAGATCATGCTAAAAATCTGTGAGCTCACCTGCAAATAGCGCCTCCTTCGTTTGGCAACATTGCCCTGTACCACGTTGCAGTCGCCATGCTTGAAAATCACCCGCTTGCGTATGCGTCTTGATGAAAACCTTGTTTGACGATATCTGTAATAAAAGCAAGAGAAATGCGAAACTTTCTAATTGTTCTTGTAAGGTATGTTTGATGTTTTAATTTAGGTTCTAACATATTCAATGGTATCTATCTTAGAGGTTAGTCAAATTTATTATCACATTAAAAGACAGAATATTCACCACTTTGTTAGTATCACTTTTTCAAACTCCAGCAAACCCCCCGTTTCCAGCGAATTAAACAGCCCAAATTCACCACACCGTCTGCGGGCGGCGTCGCGACTTTTCTCTGACGTTTGCCTTAGCTCTGGAGCTTCGCACCGCACAACCCACTCAAGCTCACCACAAATCGATTCACGCTCTCTCGCGGCACCGCGTGCAGGCGCCCGACTTCGAGCGCACTTGCTGCGCTCCCACTTACGACCTTCGCCCATTTCATTCACACGCTTTTCCCTAACGAGACAATCGGTGCGACCGAGATGGAGGCATCCAGCAAACGCTCCACTCTATGTACAGAGGCGGTCTAGTGGTGTGAAATGCAGCCTCCTGCGCGTCAGACGAGAGCGGGAGCGCGCCCGCGAGAGGAGGTCACTGTGACACACAGCGATTTGTTGGGCAGTTTGGGCTGGAAAACGGCTGCAGGTTTACTACATACATACATACACATATGCATACACCTTCGCTCTGTTGCTCCCTCTCTCTGGCCCAAACCTATGTGCCAGCAGCGAGACCAAATAAAAAGAAAATTTTGACAGCTGCTCTATTTTTTATTTATATGGGAAAACAGTGGCAGAAAGTTTTCGCAAATAAATCGCGTTTTAACTATCGGAACTACACCCAGGTAATGTTCGTCGTGTGGCCATCGGTTCCCCCCAGCGGTTAAACGTGCAGAGCGAACAGGAAATCGCACGTAAAGGGTGTATTTTCGTGATTCAGTTTCGAAGCAAAGTGCTCCCAAGAAGTAGTGATTGAAAATCTGACATTTTGGAATGCCTTTTGACCGTCTGACCGATACGGACGGCGCAGATGAAAAAAAGCAACTCGAGTAAATTTTTCATGTGAAATGATTGATGCCGTAATATAGGTTCGCTGATTAGTGACTTAGGCAGCATAATTTTTTTCAGGGGGACCAAAGTCCCACAGTTTAAATCCATTTGGACTAGCAGCTCCCCGTATAAATATTACCAAGCAGAAGAGCCGCAACCAGCAAAGGGAGAGTGAGTTGCGACTTTCGAGACGGCGAGAAAGAAGCAAAAACGCATATAGACATCGGGCACAGCCAAGTGAGGAACTGAAATGAGAAGCAGCAGAACAAAGTCCACAAAGTAGTCTGTTCGTGACCCCCGTGGTTCGTGTGTCGTGGTTTCTATCCGTGAAAGCTATAACCTGACATCAGACATCGGTGGTTCACCAGCAGTGCACAGCCCCTTTTCGCAAGCTGTTTGCCCAAAAAAGGATTAACAGCCCCGTGTTCGGTCTGGACTAGCCAGTAGGCCATGACCTGACCAATGACGGAGTAAGACTGGAAGCTTAAACTACAGCACAATACAATCATCATAAATCACCCTCAGGTGTTCGGGTTCAAGTGGTCAAGTGGAGAGAAGGTCAAAATTTCCTGTCGAAGAAAAGTTCGAATCTGTCCAGCCAGAGCTCTTTGCAGCAGCTCGATCGGCAAATACTTGGTGCAATCACTGGTTGCTTTGATGCGTGAAAAGCGAGGATTGAAATTTTCTTTTTCCCCCAAGCCTCAAGCCCCTTGCTCTACTAGCCCCTAGCTCCCTTCTGCAGCTCTAGTAGCGCCAGCACCAGCATTCGCCAGTGTAGATAAGTTAATTAAAGGCAAGGTGAAATAGTGAAGGCATTTCCTGAAGGCTAGCGGGAATTGTAGTGAAAAGCAACAGGAAAAGCAGCCGCAAGGAAATTACCTATCGAGGTCAGGTCCCTCCGCAAGGGGACAGTGTAAGTGGCTGGTGAGAAAAGCATCGGATATGTTCCATCATAGCTGGAAGAAACTTGTATGTTCAATCGGTGACATGAAGCATTAGCATCGCTAGAAAAAGGGAGAGCGAAGAAAAAACGGCGAAAAATCGAAGCAGCAAAATTACCCAGCAAGCTGCAGGTGCTTCTCTAGTGGCAGCGGGACTTTGTGGTGTTACCTAGAACTAGTAGAGCAGGAAAGCAAGAGTATGGGCGAAAAAGAAAATTTTTCTCATTCAGTAAACGCTTAACCAACCAACGCACCAGAAAAGGACAGTTTGCGAATGTGTGGAAGCGAAACGGGACGCCTGCTGGCAGAGAAAAATCGGTTTTCCATAATCAAAGGAAAAACTAGCAACAAGAGAGTAACGAAAGAGAGAAAATAAAACCGCAGGAGAGCACTCCCAATACAGAGCACAGTGGAGAGCTCCAAGCTTCCATTCGAAAGAAACACATACGGAAGCATGCGGATAAAAAGTCCTGAAAAATTTTTGTTTTCCTTCTGCCAGCATTCTGTGGTGGCATTGGAAAATTGAAGTTGGCAGACACGGACGGTGGAAAAAAAGTTGCTTCAGCAGCGCTGAGCCCAGCTTCTGTATGGATTGCGTGAACGTCTCTCGGCACGTCGTCGCCTGGCAGCAGCAACAGCAGCAGGCGATGCAAATCTGATTGTGTGTATTTTTGTATTATTTTTAGAAATCCTCCCACTACGATTTCCCGTTGGTGTAGGAATTTAGGTGTTTTCTTTGATACAACCAGAGTGCAAGAGTGGCAAAAGCGAATCATTAGTGTTTAGTGTTTGGAGTGTACGGAAAAAGGGCGAAAAAGAAATAGAAAAAGTCCAGCAGTAATTCGATCTTGAATCTAGATACAGGAGAAGAAAAGCATAGTGCAATATAAAGGAAAGAAGAAAATCCTGCAAGAGGAAAATTCGACACTCAGATAACATCATCCTTTTAGGCGACGAGTTTCTCCTAGTGTGTGTGCGCGAGCTTGTCAATCGTACCAGCAGCAGAGAACGAAGAGCAAAAGTTGGGAAAATTCAGCACCACTACAAGCGGTTAGATAGAGAGAAAAGAAAAGCGAGCTGGAGAGTGCCATTTGGAGCCCATCCGAGAGGCGAAAGGACGACGAAAACGCGACATAGATAGTGTGTGCGGAAGGTCCCCGGTGAGCGAGAGCCAGGCAGCAGAAAACGGAATCCACGCGAGAGGATTATCGATAACGGACGGAGGACGGTTCGCACACGTATTCACTCACACAGGCAACCGTTTCGGCAGGGAGCAGATTAGCCTGTGTGCCTGGTTTCGAGACTGCCCCATGAACTGCAGCAGTTCGATTCACCGTAGCTTGCCAAGGTGGAAACTCGGCATCCAGGTGAGTTTGCCAACGCGAAATGATAGTTGTTCAATGCAAACCGTCTTTTTGTTCCGCTAATCTTCACTAGAATCCTTTTCCTCATGGAGGGGCAATAATTTGATTAAAACGGAGAAGACCAGAGGCGCCGTGTAGGGGAGTAACCCATTGGTTGGGGTTAAAAGCGATGGAACAGTGGTCGGAGGAATCACGAAGGTCGATTCCAACAGTTCGCGTGCATGATTAGTGTGTGCTGGTTATAGGTCACACCATATATGTAATCCAATTCCTGGTCTCACTCTGCAGGCCAACAGCAGGCATGCAACAGCTTAACGGGGAATGAAGACATGCCCCGGTGCGGATATTAACGGGGGCTTGTTTTATGGGTGTTTGAATGGCGGTGGTAATTTTTTTTTTTTTCAAACCACCAATAAACAACTCCCTTCTGTATTGTATAACGTTGGTACCTACTAGTTCTGGGTAGTTTTCATCGTTTCAAAATACACCACTCTCTCAGGATAAACCGATGAATGTGATAACCACACGGTCATGGTTTTTATTATGCACCATCCCAAGTAACAAAACTATACAACAACCTGGGCTTATTTAATTCTCTTAACCGTTTTATTGCAGCAATAACTGTTATCTATAGTTTTACGATGTTCATGCGCGTTGATGAAAAAGAACAGTCATAAGACAAATAAAACGCTACTCATAAATTTTACGCCACGCGATTTTTACTTTATTAGTGGATATGCATTAGCTATCAGAAGTAGAAAATTCTACAACATGGTTATGACATCTGTGTACATTTTTTGAAACACTTTCTCCAACAACATTGGTCAACACAGGTGCACTCCAAAAAGCTCAAACTGGAAAAAATTGAAAGATTATAGCTATTCGACCATTGCTGTGAATTTTGGTGTCCCTAGCCACTAACTTGTTTTGCAGAGACTTAAATGAGTTTTCTCGTAAACATAACGGTGAAGCGACAAAACCGGCAAACAATTACTATCCGAAAACTCACATTTCTATATAAGCATATAAGCATTTAGCATTTCTATATAAGTTTTAACGACTCTGGCAGTATGAGTACGAGCGCTGTCATGCAGTAGAATCACTTTTTCGTGCCTCTACTCGAATTGTAATATTGTTCGCGCATATTTGACCGAGCCGACGACGTAGAAGCATGACGTGGGTAATCCTCATAACTTCCTTTTCTTTGGGTTGCTTATTTTTTCATACCTGTCACGATGCCATTGGAGCAATTGTTCCCAGCGACAAAAGCGACACTCAAAGTCTCTTGGCTTCAAGTCATGAGGAACTCAAGTTCCCTGTTTTTTAATCATTTAATCATTCTGGTGAGTATTAGGAGTTACCAAAGCAAACTGTTCCTGCATTTGGCATGGATCGTCGTAGAGAAATTTCTTCAGTTCAGCGTTTTTGAAGGTTTTTGGCCTTCAAATTACCGTCGTTGAAGCGATGGAACCAATTAAGGTACGTTGTTTCACTTCAATCAGTATTGCCGTAACTTTTTTCAACTCTCGATGCGCTTCAGTCGCCATTTTCTTTGAATGAAATGCACAAAGTAATACTTTCAGCAAATAACGATTATTTGGTACAAAATCAAACATTCTCACACAATTAAAGGGTGTAACGGTCAAAAATTGGCCAAACAAAAATGTGTGTAAATCGGTCATTTTTTTATTGAAAAATGAAATCATGTTTCTTGTCAAGTTCAATTCGTACAGAATAAAGGAAAAATATTGACACAAGCTGCCTTTTTAGCGACTGAATTACCGAATCTCTCTCTTGACCCTTTTTATCAAGTTTTGTACAGCCTTCTTGGTCACTTTGTTCAGCGCAGAACGCCAGCTGGCCTTGAACTGCATCTCGTTGACAACTGTCTCTCGTGTCTTCTTGAGGTTCCGTTTGACGGTAACTCAGTATGTTTTCTATAGGAAGGAGTTCTGTTGTATTGGGACGGCTCATGTCCTTTGGCTCCACCTGGACGTTGTTCGCGGCATACCACTCCATGGCCATTTTCTGTAATGGCAAGATGTCAAACCCGGCCAAGACAAAACATGTTACTTAAGACGTTTTTTTTTCAGGCAAATCACCTTATAAACTTCCTGGTTGACGGATACTTTTGCGATGAAAACATTACTCTTCAAACCACAGGGACAGATGGCCTGCCAAACGAGATATTTCGTTGCAAACTTCGACAGCTTTATGTGCTTGAAAATCTCTGCCACCTTTTCTCTTCTAGTTTAAAGTCTGCCTTGACGTAAGTTTCGTCCTGTTTCACACAATAAAACTTCGTTAGCATCTTCACGTATAGCTTTCGCGCTCGTTGTCAGGCTGACTCGTTTTGCTTATCGTCACGATTTAAAGTCACCACCTTTTTGTAAATCGACATCCGTTTCAGCTCGATTCACACTTTTAGACGACACTCCCTGTTTTACGGTCTTCGGATTTCTATTTCTCCCCGATCTTGTCTTCCTGGCAGTCAACAAACGTACCCCAAACACTTTTATTACGTTGATGGTTGATTTGGCCACATTCCACAAATTTGCCAACTTGTCGTGCGAGTAGTTCAGATTTTTACAATGCGCGAGCAAAATTTTGATGCGTTGCTTTTCTTGCCATTTTGCCATCCTTAACATGGGAGGTATTCATGGTTTTTTGAGACACGATAAAAATATAACGGCAAATTGAAGTTGACCATTTTTTTACCGTAACATTTCCCGTTTCTATAAATTTGTTTAAAAAAAATTCAAAATTAACTTAATAAAATGTTTGGGAACGTTTGGGAACGAACTTTGCGAACATATTTTTCCTTCAAGGCATCAAATTAGTCTAAGCTCATCGAACAATAATTGATCTGTTGGGACGAAGAATCTGTCAATTTTTTTCCCGCGAATCTTTTCGAAAGGGCCTGATTAAAAATGAGAGATTTTCTCCTCTCTCACTCTGGTTTGTTTATTACAGCGTAATTATAAAAGTTTCCAACGACTTCTTGCCACAAAACTAAAGATTACAATATTACCTAGCTTACTATGCAGAATGTTATGAAAAAAGTAAAAACAACTTAGTCAATAATCAAAAAGAAAGAGACCTAAGAATGAATGCCTCATGTCGAGCATGCTCGCACGTGATTGGTACAATGTTCGTGGAAATTTGACCATGAAACAGTTTACCAAATTTTATTCCGTGAGCGATCAAATAACAATGCCAGTTTTCATTATCACAAAATTGTCCAGCATTTTATCTGTTCAACTACATATTGATTATTGTAATTTATCATGTCGCTATGGTGTTATGTCCGTTTGAAACCTAACCGAACATTTACCGATTTCATTTTCAATTTTACAGAATGTACCCTAATATTGAAATTAAAGACGTAGTTCTACGTCGAATTGCAACTTTATTTTGTGAAAATAAAAAGCAAAGTCTTGGTGCTACATTCCTATTCGGAACTAGACCTTCTGTTCATTATACACAGACTTCGCAGCCAACTGTTTAGTGTACTGGACAATTGCGGGGTTAGCGCTACGATCCTACTGACACTAACAGTCTTTCCCGAGCCGTGACTCGAACCTACAACGACTGGCTTACTAGACCAGCATCGTACCTCGAGACCAACTGGGAACCTTTTGTAAAAATATTGGCCCATAAATCATTCATAGTATTGCCCACCGCTAGCTACCACTCTATCCCATTTTTCTATTAGAACTTCAATATTGTTACGGTGAAGTGTTCATCTTTTGAGGCTATTGACAAATCAAAATATTTCGAGGTCTTTATGTGAGCAAAACTGCCCATATGAATCCAGAACATGTGTTATCGACCAGCACAAGTAAAAATTGGACGACGCCATATCTGGGGAATAGGATGGGAGAGGTGGTCGACTTTAGCAGTATGAGGCCGAGCGTTATCATGCAGTAGAATCTCTTTTCAATTTTTAAAAAACAACTTAGGTAGTAATCAAAGAAAAAGTAATCTAAGAGAGCCTTTTAATGTTACTTAGGTCCTTTTAGAATGTTATTATTAGTTTATGTTTTCCATTCAACAAAATGTCTAAATGAATTTTAATCTTACATAATCCTCAACGTCATATTTTTAAACAAACGGATCTCGCTTCTCTACTAGAGAAACGTTAACCAAATTCGAAGTAATCCTCAGCAGTAACAAAGGCACGTATCATAGAAAATATAGGCTCATTGAGTTCAAACGCTGTGCGACTAAACCATAGTTAGAAATGAGTAGAAGTCCTTAGAGTACACGATGTGGCGCGAATATCCAGTAATAACAGCAGTCTGGGACAGTCAATCTCACGGTACAGAAGCTTAGCGACAAGTGTTGCCTTCTGAATCTTCCGTCGTCGAGCTAGGGTGTCAATATTGATAAGCTTGTATGGAGGCTAGTTTCTTAGAGCAATTCGGATGAAACGTTCTTGAACTCTTCCGATTCGTAGACTCAGTATTGAAAACAAAGACGTAGTCTTACGTCAAAATACAACTTTATTTTGTGAAAATATTTACCTAAAAATCATTCATAGTATTGTCCATCGCTAGCTACAACTTTATTCCATATTTCTATTAGAACTCTAGTACCGTTACGATGAAAGTGATCGTCAGAATATTTCGAGGTCTTTATATGAGCATTGACCATATGACGCCTGCTTATGTGTTATCGAATAGAATAAGTTAGGACGAACCATGTTTCCCAGATATAGGACGGTGCCATATCTGGGAAATATGGTGGAAGAAGTAAGCGTTTCTATTTATGTTTGAATGACTTCAGCAGTATGTGGCCGAGCGCTGTCATGCAGTAGAATTACTTTTTCGTGCCTCTGCTCGTATGGTGGCCGTTTTTATTGCAGTGATCGAATCAATTAAAAAGTGATGGTTTCGTTCGGTTTCATCCATTCTTCATCACCTGTCATAATGCGATAAAGAAAACCCTTCCTTTTATGCCGCTGGAGCAATTATTCACAGAAAAAAACGACGCTCAACGTCCCTTGGTTTTTAATCATGAGGAACTCAAGTCCTTTGGTTTTGAATCATTCCCAAAGCAAACACCCACTTGCACATGACTTGGCGGGTAACTTCTAATAAAACTAATTTCAGTATAGATTTCTGGAGTTCATTTAAGAAATTTTGCAATGATCTCAGAGTCCTAATTTTCGTTTCTAGTTTCTAACATATTTTACACGTTACTCAGTAGTTAACACAATAAATATTAAATGTGTCTGGCATCGAAAATAACAAATTTTCAATTTCTATTTGTTCAATCTATCAAACGACGAATGTTTAGAGCTTTTGCGAACTAATGAATTGTTTTTTTTAATATATAATTCAGTGTTCATTGGATGCTAATAAAATACCGAAATAAGTTATAGTGTCGGACATAAGTTGAGCAACTAGTTTGAGGTATGCAAAACAGACTCAAAAAACATAGATTTAAGCGACGCTCATTGCTTTCGGGTTCGGATAGTGTTGTTTTTTTTTTTTTCATTTACATCATTTCAGAGAGGTTGCAGTTATTGATTTTAAAATAACATTATGTAAGTACGGAAGAAGTTCAAATACGATGATTTTTAATGCGAAAAAAAAATAAGAACTAAAAGATATCAATTATTTATTGCTGATTTTCTTAATATTTTGTTGCATATCTTTTATGCTATTGCTGCGCATCGCCGTGAGCCAAGCCTAAATTGTTCCTTATTTCGGAAGCTGATGTAAAATAGTCGTTTTCAGTGCAACGTTTGATTACGCGAACCATTCGTGGACTAGTTTTCCTCGAACGACCGGAACGGGCAGCCGTTTCAACCGTTTCTTTTTTTAATATCGCTTCAGTAGGAGAGATACCACTGACTTGTGAATACCAAAATGTTCACTTACTTCTTCGTGGGTACGTCCTTGTTGAATGAATTCAACTATTTTTGGTTTCAAGTCGTTACTGTACACATTACGTGACATTTCTATAGATCACTTTGCTCAATACTTCAGGAAACAATAAAAACTCCTAAATTCAACAATATTTGATCAATTCATCAAGTTTGAAAGTTAGGAACTGTAAAACAGCAGTAATTGTCTACGTAATAACCTATACCGACCACTTCGTTCACCAAACTTGCCAGTTGCTTAATTTATGTCGCACGAGTTTAAGCACTTTATTGATATTTTTGAACAGTGCTGCCAAGAAACTTTTCACAACGTGATTCTACAAAATAGCGTGTAATTACTTGTTGTTGGAGTAACATGTAGATTGAATAAATACTTACAAAAGTGATTCTACTTCCTCCAGTTGCTTAACTTATGTCCGACACTGTAAATGCTTAGTTGTTTTATTGTAATAAAAATTAAAACATAACTAAATGTCATTTAAAACAGCGTATGCAGTTTTTTAAAATACTTCTAAAAAGTACTTTCAATTGTAGTAATTATAGCGTAATCATTGCTTTTTGGATACACATATTTTTGTAAAAAACGAAAGAGCATGAATTCGGAATTCGTCTCACCAAAACATTGATGCTGAATTGAAAAAAAAAAACACTTTTTGGTGACATTGCTTTATGCGCTGTTTAACTAGCATTCGATTTCTTGTCTGCTCTTGCATACATAAGCAATATATTCTGAGCGAAAATGACAGATTGAGAAGACAGTTTAAGAAATTAATGAAAAATGAAATTCATTATGTTTACTGTAGTTGGGTGAAAAAATATTCGTTGAAATAATCAGAAATCATTTCATTTTGAAAAATAAATCCAATTTAATTTTTTTTGTTAACAAAACGTTATATTTAACAAGGCACACCAATATCAAACTATTGAAGCTGAAGAATAATCAACTGAGCAATATATAAAAACGATCAAAAAATAACAAACTAATTCATTGCTTTTAAAACATTTTGTTTTGACCAAAGCCTTAATTCCTTTTGTTATTAGAAGATTTTAAAATATTCGAAGCTTATTATTTTTAATGATTCAAGAAACGATGAGAAAACTAGTAATTTGATTAGCACAAATTTATTGCTTTTTGAAAAAGATTTCAAAACAGCTCTACAGTTTTGGCATCACAAATGCTAATCTTGAGTTTTGCTCTAGCATTTTTTCTCAACCCAGCATACATTTTAAAAATTTTCTGATGAAATTCTAAAAAATTACAGAAGGGAACTATATTGATAATCGTTAAATTTATATTTAAAAATTACTTCATTGATTTCCATCCCATTATTAAGTTACACTCTCTTTAATCCATCTCGAATAAGCTCAATGCATCTTCCGCACGAGCCAACATAGAAGATAAGCCAGCGTTCGTTAGTTCGAAAAATTGGTCAAATATTTTCAATTTGATTTGTGCTCGTTCAAGAGCCCAGAACTTCCCGCCTGCTACGATAACGGGTGTAAACAGTGCGACTTTTATTCTCGCGAAGCACCGTGTCGGTCGGTAGCGGGCTGAACACTACAACACAAACAAACCGGAGATAATCGGAAGCTAGCTTAAACAGGCATCGACCGGAAAGAGTCACAACGATGCAACGCACGTATCTCCAGATGTTTGAAACTCTTCAGTAATTTACGATGGCTGGAGTGTCGACCTTTCTAATTTCTACGCAGTTTAGTTTTTGGTTTAAAATGTCGACACTGCGCCATTTTTTTAATTGATTACAGTTAGCATACGAATTTAAAAAAATCAGAACTTCAGTACACAAGATAGTAGATACCTTTGCTTAAAAAGTCGTACACAAACCGTACATGTCAGCAATTGGACACGAACTGACAAAAAAATTCAGAACACCACGGCATTTTATACCACCGGCTAATTAACAACCTTTTAGAAGTCTGCATTATGATCCAATCATATGGAAAATATACTGGATTATTCGAAAACTAAAATCCCTTGAAATGTTCCCCTCTTGAACTTTACATACTCATTTCAGTTTTCACAGAGTGTTGAGAATAGTGTGTTCGAGAACGTTTGGAAAGACGTAAAAGAAAAGAAATTATAAGGGCAATTTGATTCTAGAAACTAATGGCTTTGGAAGCAATTCTCCGATGGATAATTATTTCTCGTTTTTATGATGAAACCCGATGGTCGATGATAGTTATTCGTTCGAAATAAAAGTTGTGTGATTAAATTCTTCACAATTTTTGAATCAATACTCAAATGTCCCAGCTTGAATAATTTTCGAAGATGCATTGATAAGTGATTGATAAAACTACCTAAGTTTCAAAATCATATCTGTTTATCTCATATATTTCAACATAATTGCCAATACAAACTCAGTTTTAGTGTGTTTGTCCTTATGATCTTGCGAGTCCAAAAGCCAATTACGCAGATCTAAGATTCCACAAACGTGCTTCAAATGATTTAATGATCGATAACCTATCGTTTGTAGTCCATGTTGATAACATGATAACATTTTTTGTTTCTCCCACGTCAAAGTGCAATATGTAAATGTTTTTTTTTTTTTAATTTAAACCGAGAATTGTATTTCAATGTATTTTAAAAACCGCAGAGGATGACTGACAAAATAGGAATAAAGTAGGTCGGAACGTTCGAAAATACTTGCTGTTTAAGTCTACTTTTCACCGAAAACGGTCGATTATCCAACATATATACAAAGTGCAATATGTAATCCACTTCCAATGAATTTTTTGGTCGTAACTCAACATTCTTGTTAAGAAAGAGTTCTGGTCTGCTGGACTAGCAGCAGCTAGAAACATAAGCACTCGTCTAGAATTTTTTCCCATATCGTCATCATCATCGACAGGCAGTGAATGACAAAGTTCATTAAGCCGCTTCGAACACGGTTGACCATCACGTGCACCGGATAAACTTTCCTACCTAATTACAATCCGGTCTCTTCATCATAATTATTTTTATAGCCCAAGTTGTTGATGACAGTTTGCCAAACTATTCCACCAACCGTCATCGCAACCAGCGATCACAGATGGTGTTGTTGTGCGAAAAAAAACATCAATTTCAACTTTTCATTACTCCACACCACTCTAACATCACTACAGAAAGCGCAGTTTGTTTTTTCTCTCTCTCTCTCTCTCTCTCTCTCTCTTCATCGCTTGCTGTTGTCCTCGTCGTCTTTTTTAGCGATTAATCAAGTGTTTATCGTTTTTTTTTTCGCATTCACCACCCTAAAACTGCACACGGTGATACATGCCCACATACGAACGCACACTCAGGAAAATCCATGTACTCGAACGAACGCGCTGCCTGCAATCTGACCCATAAAAACAGTACAACCTAATCAAATTGTGATTTATGATCGAATTATTACGGTTCAGCTGATGGCTGCTGCGCGGTTTGATGGTGCGAAGTGTGACGTCACTGCCATTGGCTAGAATGAGGCGATAGTGCGCTATCATGAATATGTTTGTTTATTTTTGCTGTTTTTTTGTCTCGACTCTCTATCTCTCTCTCTCTAGGTTTTATGTCCTTAGCAGTTAGACACCCACTTACTCACGGGCACTCACGCTGACTGACTGTTGATGCTTGATTTTGCGCTAGAATTAATTATATCAGCACGCCGTTGTCTGTTTAACTGTAAATTAATTAGCTTTCGGAAAACCGTGAATAATGTGCTAATGACACATTAATTTGGGCTCCGTGTCTGTTCGCACTTTCTGCCGCATCTTGGGGCTTCTCGCGTGAAAGGGGAACACTTTGTTTGGCGAACTGAGAGTCTGATCACCCGTCCAAGGTTTGTCAATTTGAAAAAAAAAATTACTAAATTCCTTTACTAACAAATACCAGTGACTTAATGTAATATTCATATGTATTTGTACAAAAATGTAGATTTTTACCTAAAAACAGGGCGTGATCTAATAGTACTATAATTATGCTAGAATACAGGTCGGACTCGATTATCCGGAGTTTTGAAAAATATTTCACTCCAGATAACCGAATTCTCCGAATAATCGAACCGAATAATTAGATACATTTTTGTTTATTTTTTTTCTGATCGAGGACATTCAGTTTGTCGATAAAAGAGTATTGTACTCGGTAAATATGCCGACATAAAATACAAAAATTATCTAGCGTCTATATGTCGATGTTTGACCAATCTGATCGTAATGACATGAATCAATCGTGTCGCCTCTCTTTATGCATTGAATAAACTACGCAGTATATGACGCAAAAACCTGTATTAAATCTAGCATTTCTAGATAGAATCGACAAAAGACAAACGTCACAAATGGAAACAAAATCCGAAATCGATTAAAAAAAATGACTCCGGATAATCGAACCGAAAAACGAATTCATTGACTTCATCAATGGATTTTTCCATAGTAATCACTGAGCCTTTCGCAATAAAAACCCATCTATGTTATCATTATGAGTTCTTTTTTCAAGTGTTCAGTGGTTTATTTTGAGCCAGAACAACACACGTTTGGTAGACAATTCCAAAAAATATAAAACTCTGGAGATTTTCATTAACTTTTTTAATATCTAATCTAGACATTTGTTATTACCACTCCGAAGGGACTTAGAACTTAATTTTGCTCCCCACGGATATAGTTTACCCGACCTGTGTAAAAAAAATCATAACAAAATTATAATAAAATTTCTGATAACTTCTCATGCGGAAAAATTTAGATGATTTTTTCACAGGTTTCCGTTTGGTGTAATCCTATGTTCCAATATTTCCATAATAATAACATAATACGCGAATTAGGGCACTTTTCGAAGATTATTATTCGGATAGGTTCGGTAGAAGTCGATTGTAGATGGTACTAATAATTGGTTTCCGGTTTAGTAGTCATCAATCTCTGAATTTAGAACTAAATTATCTACATTCGTATCAACGTTTTAGCACTTGTTGGTGCCTTCATGAAAGGGAACTACCCTGGATTCTTTTTTTACGCGATTGTCTTTTACGTAATTTTATTTTACAAAATTTTTTTATACGAGGCGGATAATTTTATCAAAACGACGTGATTTTTTTTTACACGAATTGTTGAAAATTATGCGCCTTTTTTACGGGATTCTTTTTTTGCGAGGACGCATCAATCGCGTAAAAAAAGAATCCAGTGTATGAAAGATTTTTTTTTATTATAATGTAAATTTATTAAAGTTGTTTTTTGACTTACAATAATTTTTTTTAATTAGTTTGTTGAAAAATGGTTTGATATGAGAAATAAAACATCTGCTGCAAGAAATAACTTTTATTATATTGTTCTACACTAAATGAGTAAAATAGCATCAGAATAAATTCAGTAGAACATGATAAAATATATTTTTTATTCAAACAGGTTTGTTTGACACGGTAGGATGAACATCGAAAAAAAATGAAAGTGAATACAAATAAAACCACTGTGGAAATAGATGAAATGCGGGAGAAAAAGTAGAACTCAGGAATTAAAGAGAAACAGTAGAATTCAGAAATTATATGGGAAAGCAACTCCTTTTTTTATCCCATATTGTTATAAAAATACGTAAGAGAACAACAATGGCAATAACAAGCAAAGGAAACGAAGAAAAATAGGACGAAAACAGGCAGAATAGGGAGAGATACCTAAAACTAGTCATATTTAAATCAAAAGAAAAAATAACAAGAATTACAAGAAAAAAACAACGATATAACTAGAAGTAATCCTAAGAAGGCGAAAAAAAAATAAGAGTGAAGAAGCGAGAAAAAGTAGACAAAAATTGATACAAATGAAAAAAATTGAGAAAATAGCAGAACAAAGCGAGTAGGAAATTCAGAAAAAATATAAAGCGGATATCAAAAGGATACAGGGAATCAAGAAGAGAAAATTAGTTAGAAAATAAAGATAATAATGTTGTGTAAGCAGGCAAGAACATGGAAAGTGAACTTAGAATAAATTAAATAATGTTCATTCGAAGTGGTTATAGAATTTGAGTCATTCCGTACAAGGTGATCACGAAACAGCACAAACTTGGACACAACCTTCACGTATTTAATTTAAAGTTTGGGGATATATTTATCTGTGTCACTGGAAAAATCCCGGTTCAGGTGTCGATTGAAATACCCTCCGCTCTGTGGAACCCCCCTTTTTGTTGCAAAATAATGCATTTTTCGTTCAAAACATTTTTCTTACAACTTCTAGGCGTAAGATGTCCGAAAAAACTGATTTCTGAAGAAAATAAAGCAAGAAAAGTATCTTTTTTGACTGGAAGTGTTGCCAGAAAACATATTTTTGGTTTTAAATCTAAATTTAAATTTTTTGGCAATCACAAACATACCAATTTAATTTCAAATTTAATAGTTTCACCGTGTTCCATGGAAAATTTCATGTAAAAAATATCTGTTATCCTAAGGTAATGTGAGTCAATCTCGATAACATTTTCACGAAAACAGTTTTGAATTGCATAGTTCTTATTTCTTTGAAAATGATTTTTAGGATTTTACTTGTTATTGAGAAACCCAAAAAAAACTTTCCTTTTTTGCAAAAGTGTTGCCAGATTTATTCATTTCAATGAATGCTTAAAATTTCCATTTGTAATGAATATTAACGTTTTTTTTTTGTTTTTTATTCGTTGGTAATACTAAATTGAAAACAATATTTTCCATGTTATTCACGATTCCTACGAAAATAAAAATTAGTTGGAGTCCGTAAATCACAATTCAACTCAAGAACGGATCAGCGCATCAGCATTTTTAGAATCGGTAGAATTTTAATAGAAAAACATGCAAATTGTAGAATTTTAATGGAAAAACATGCTCCACATGCAAATCTGTTTTGTTTTTGCATTTTTTTGATTTTATTTTTGTTTTTTGATTTTCTGTGCAAAACATGCACAGAAAATCAGAAAACAAAAAAATTAAAAACACAAATCTCTTATCGTATCACATTACACTGCCGCCTATTCTATTGCTCATTCCATTGCACAATGGTCCAGAAACAAAAATTAGGGGGAAATTTGGGTCTAGAGCTCTATAGCAATATTTTAGAGAAAAACTTTCTTCTACAAAGTTGTTAAATATGCTAAAGCGCTTATAGAAAAATTATCAAAAATTGGGGTGACCAAAATTTTCGATGAAGTTAGATATCTAACTTTTTTATCATTATTTTTAAGTGAACTCGTAAAAAAAAGTATTTCTCTGTCTTTGAAAACATCCGATTTACATAGAAAAACACATTTTGCGCTCTAACTTTTTAATTTTAATTTTTATCTTGAAACTGTTTTTGAACGACTTTTGGGGCTTTTTAAGAGAAATAGTTTGCAATGTTGACATCGTCTATATCTCAATTCTACTCAAAGTTATTAATGTTTTTCATCACAAATATGCGTTTTTCTTTGGTTTGTCATTCTTTTTGGGGCAAACATAAAAAAATATCTTTTGGTTTCAATATAAAGGCACATTTGACTCTATGAATGGAGAAATTTTTGAAAATGTGTTTTTTCTTGAATTTGAGTAAATTCAATTTGAAACATGACAAAAAATACGGGTTTGATTATTTTCAACATAGGTCCATCCCTGCAATTTTGAGCACAATTAAAGAACTTTGCGTGACCAATTCGGAAATAGGGTGACCATAAGAAACGGCTGTATTCCATGTATTTTACATTCAAAAATTCATAACTTTTGAACCAGTTGATCGATTTTCGATCTTTTTGGATCGAATTAAAGGTAATTACTTCTAATTTCAAGAAAAAATATCAAAAAATAAATAAACCTGTGTGATTTTATATGCACAATATACGAAAATATTGAAATTTTTGTCATGTTTTATAATTCAATTTACTCAAATTCAAGATAAAACATATTTTTAAAAATTTCTCCATTTATAGAGTTAAATGTGGCCCTTATATTGAAACCAAAAGATATTTTTATGTTTGCCCCAAAAAGAATGACAAACCTAAGAAAAACGCATATTTGTGATGAAAAACATTAATAACTTTGAGTAGAATGGAAATATTCACGATATAAGCATTGCAAACTGTTTCTCTTAAAAAGCTCTAAAAGTCGTTCAAAAACAGTTTCAAGATAAAAATTAAAATTAAAAAGTTAGAGCGCGATATGTTTTTTTTTTATATAAATCGGATGTTTTCAGAGATAGAGAAAAAAACTTTTTCTGCTAGGTCACTTAGAATTAACGTAACTATAACATTATAGAACAACTTTTTCTTTAAGTTAGATACTTAACTTCATCGAAAATTTTGGTCACCCTAATTTTTGATAATTTTTCTATAAGCGCTTTATCATATGTAACAACTTTGTAGAAGAAAGTTTTTCTATAAAATATTGCTATAGAGCTCTAGACCCAAATTTCCCCCTAAATTTGGTTTCTGGACCATTTGGCATTGCACACACTGCTGTGCAGGCGTAATTTTCGCGACTGAATAAATTTGAAAAAACTCAGCATAACGGAGCACCTTTTGTTATTGTGTCGCGTTTGCAGGCACAGACTGGCTTTGGTCTTGATTACACAAGGCAATAAGAGTTATCAGCAACAGCTGACTCTTCTGCGTTTGATGAGACATTTCTTTCAGTCGCGAAAATAACGCCTGCACAGCGGTGAGTGTGCAACTCACCAACTGGTCGATTGGGGTGAGCAATAGAATGGGCGGCAGTGGAATGAGAAATGATTATTATAGATTCTGCAACAGTATCATCGTCCCAGTAGTTTAATTGTATAAAACAAAATACCGAAAACAAGGAGATTGCTGGCTCAAATCTCGTCTGGATGCGGTATATTTTTCCGAGTCTGTATCATATTTTTCAGTTCGCTTATTTTTTGCTTCTCCAGCTACATACATTGTCTGCCTAAATTAAAATTAGTACTTGATTGTTGACGGGTAAAGTCGTTGTTAAAATAGAAATCGGTTCGAAAAAATTCTTTTGTGTCGCTAGAATTACTAGTTTGCTTGTCGTCTAGTTACTCATTTGCTTGTCGTCTGCGTAACTTGGTATTTTCATTTTTTAAGTTTGAAGGAAATGTCATTTAACTTCAAGATGGAAAAAATGTACCCAATGATGAACCCAGTGGCACCTCAGACGGGCTCTAAAAAGGGAATGAGAGGTTATTTTGGGAACACAGTTTTTTGCGATTCTTCAAACATTACTGGAGCCAACTCAAAAGTCGGGACCCGATTCCCATTGTTGATGTTAGGTATATCGATTTGGTCAAATGTTTTACTTAAGGTAATATTAAGGGTTTTCACGGTTTCCCTTTCCCTTTCTAACACACAAAAATCCTAAATAAAAAGTTTCGTATAAAAAAAATAAGTCTGAATATAGTCGAAACAAAAGACAAGTAGACTGAAACGTCAACAAATTTGTTTTAAATAGTAAGGAAAACTCACCGAAATTCAAATAAAACTCGACAAAATAAGCCACACGGTGATCAAAGCCCGAAAAAAATTGATAACGGAATCGTGAAAGGAATCGTTTACCCGATACAGACAGCATTTGTATGACTCACATATGGAAAACCTTATCACTGATCTCTGTTCTGGGAATTCACACTCAAGATTCTTTGTGTGTTAATTAAGGTAGTGTCCCCTAAAATCCCGGCGATCCAGCTGAAGCAAATCTGATCGTTTTTCAATTCTGTGAATGCCTCAAAGTGAAAGATTTCGAATCGGAGAGATTATCATTCGTGACATTTTTGAGGTTTTTTTTTTCGGGATTCCTTATTGACGACAACCACGATTTCAATGAGAATCTATGCGAAACTTAAGTGTTTGTCCGGGTAGTTGATATGTTAAATTTATAACGAATTTACCAAACCAGTTAATGTATGCAGTTTTACGAGGATGCGAAAAATTACCTAGAACAGTCAGGTCTGACGTGGACTTCGAAATTTTTTTGCTCTTGTTGTTAAACTTTCTCAATAGAGTATTTATTTTCGAAAAATCGCCGACGCAATTTTTTACTTTTTCATTTTAAGGGTCTGTTCCTTTCAGAGTAAAAGCATTTAAAGCAAAGCAAAGCCTTGGTGCTACATTCCGTATCGGAACTCGACCTTCTGTTTATTATACACAGACTTCGCAGCCAACTGTTGAGTGTACGGGACAATTGCGGGGCTAGCGCTACGATCCTACTGACACTAACAGTCTCTCCCGAGCCGAGACTCGAACATACGACGACTGGCTTGTTAAGCCAGCATCGTACCTCGAGACCAGCTGGGAAAGGCATTGATTCGCAAATCGTTTCCAATTTTTCCGTTCCGGTTCTGGACTTTCTGGACTCCGATGTCGAAAACCTATGATCAATTTTACCTTCTGATTACGACAAAGTAATTTGTTCTAAATCAATATGTTCTCCTGTTATCATAAAACAATAAAAATTACAAGTTTAAACATTTTTTCGTTTGTGACTATTTTAAGCTTTTATTATTTACACCCCACATCTTCCACTGTGCACTGGATGCTTGGTTGCTGCCGTTATCCCCCAAGCATGACTTTCTGTGACCGAGCGCTGCACCGACTGGGGCTGTTACTGGATGTAGCGCACGTATAAATAAATAACAAACAATTTCAAATTATGATACTCGCAACGATTCGACACCGCAGAACGTCGGGATGGGATGAGATGCTGCCACACTGCAGTCGGAAAATGCGGACAAAAGCTCGAACGTTCGTTCCAAATTCACCGTGGAATAGAAGTGGAAGCAAAGAAAAGTGCCTTCATATAAGTGTGCTGCTGTGTATGTGCGAAAGCTGCTTTGAACCGGCTCCCGATGGGACTGGCGGAGCAGAAGTGTCACAAATGTATGTGGTCATCCTTAGAAAGTTTGCAGCAGAATAGACAACCCGGGGAGGGAAGGTAAACAAACAGCAGTTGACCACTAGTTCGGTTTGGGAAAAGTTCGTTCCACTACTTGTTCTAGAAAGATAAATTGTTTTCACTACTACTTTAAATATCTCATTCGTCCAACCGAACAGGTTCAATCGGTTTCGCGTATATTGCAGTGCAGGAAATATATCAAAATTTATTTTGGGATTTTTTAGTGTTTTCTGTCAAACAAAAAAATGAAATTCATTGTCCACCTGAGAATGTAACAACAATTTAACCTCCTCCACTGAGTTCGAATACATCGGTTTTATGTGCGAAAGTAAGGTTACTATCGTAAAACACACCCCTCATGGCGAGGCCATTATCCAACCCCGTCACGTCACGATACATAGCGCGTTAGAATCGATCGCCCGTCGGAAATTCTGCCGCTTATTCGCGGTGGAATTCCAGCGACATACTTAACGCTGGACACTACCTCCACTGTTAGTGGATTCAAAAGGGCAAAAAGCAAGTGATCACTGTTTCGCGGTGCACGCAGCATACAAAACAGTTGTGCACCATTTAGCTGTCGCCATCTGTCACTCCACTCCGCCGACGGTAGGCATAAGCAAGCAGTACATAGTGCTGGTAACCGTTCTGTGCATGTGACCCGATACAGCCGAAAGCCGGATTGACGTGTGATTGCGTCCATGTCCCCGTCTGGCCGTTTTCTGTGTCCACAAGTCCAAGACAAGCCAGCTGGCAAACGGTCACAGTTGACTTTGCCAAGTTCTTTGATGGTTGTCTGTTGTGTTTTTGCGCATTTTTAATAACTACGCGAATACGTCGTTGTCCCATTTGTTTAGTAACTGTTTTGCCGTGAAATCATAGTAGGCACAAAGTTTTTTTTTTCGACGCAAGTGTGGGGTGACGAATCGATGGAGTGAGAGCACCAGTTTTGGCTATATTATGTTATGTATGGAAGATATCGATTGCTTACAAAATTAGTTTTACTAAGTCAAAAAAAACTCTTCCGAGTTTTAATTTTTACCATAGAATTCCTATATTTGCCTCTTGAGACTCCTATATAAGTCAAATTGAATTCCTTTATTTCGTAATTTGATTATACCATCTGTTGTTGTTTGTTTTAATTGTAAAAAAAACTTTTGGGATAAACTAGAAACAACTTTGTCAAACTCCAACTATTTTCTATTCAAAAAATTTATTCAAATAAGTACTGTTTATTTATAAAATAATTTTAATGGCATCAAATGGCAGAACGTATATTTCTAAGAGTAGCGTTGGACTGAAAAACCTTGATGTTGGCCAAAGCCCGATACTTCAACCCTAGGTGATTTCAATCTGTTGGCATTTTTGTATTGAAAATGCCTTTCAGGTTCATACTGCAATAAACTGAATAAAACTGCATTTCGAATTCAACGGGTGACATCTCTGCCTTGGATCGTCATCGATATCGCAGCAGAAGGTTATGTTCGACCTAGTCGACGAATGAAGAAGCGACGACGGACTCTACCTTCACAGTCTGTCGCGTCATCGCCCGTCGTCCTCGGCAGCGAAAGAGAGAAGAAGAGAGGTCAACTGCTCATTCATATGCCACTGGCGGTGCTTGCCAATTCATTACGTTTGCGATTTACGGAATGCAGTCCGTTTCGGTACCTACATGTTGCTTGCTATACCTGTGGATGGAGATGAAGACTACGTAGTAGTAGATGGATGCGCACAACCAATGTGGAATCATGTGACTCGGGCTAGATTAAATAACAAAACCTTTTGTTTTAGGAACAAATTTTCATTCCACGCAGACAGGAATATTAGAAACTTTTATTATTATGTTCACATTACTAGGGTAAAACTACCTTGGATGGACAACTTCCTTCAGTGGACCACCGTGATGAAAACTGTTTATTCTCTTAATATAAGTTGGATCTTTCAAATGTTTCTCATGGTTCTGATGCACATTAGCTGTGAAAAATGTTTCTCTTAACAACGATTTCATCGAAAAGCCGCAATGGTATTAGGTCAGCAAAGAGTTTCATAAAATAAAATACTTCCAAAAATACGAAATTCGATTATACCTAATAAAAAATCTCGAATCAGGAATTACAATATTTTTGCTTTTTTTTTTTGTTCAAGAACGTTTTGACATTTTGAACATTCTTGGAATTTTTAACAATTAGACATTGAATTCAACACATCAACACTTATAATATTCCCCAAATTTTTTTAAGGATTTAAACATTTTTTAAACCTGAAAAACATATTTTTAAAATGGTCGAACTGACACTTTGCAAAGATGTTTCCATGGATCAGAGATATCATTTTACGCTATTATTTTTTTGACGCAAAAATACGTCTTACGAAAACTTCGAGGGCGTCAAAAAAACTATCCACTTTCAAATGCTTAAAACTCAGTCAGATTCCAACGGATTTTCTCCATTATTACAGCAATCGACTGAAAAATCAACTATGCGTCCACCAAAATGCGGAAAACTATGATTTTGTGATGTTAACTATTGAACAGTGATTTTTCGATTTTATCAACATTCGTTTTTATCACTACTCGCCAAATTCATGCTCGGTTTTCTCACGCTTTCTATATCGGTTTTATTACGCTTCTTCAAAAGATGTTTGAATCAAGTATAATGGAGTTTGAGTTGTAGAAAGTGCATTAAAAACGTATTTCTCATATGTCATTGTGTCATTGCCTGTGTATAGTTTTAAGAACTCAATTTATTTGCTGATTTTACTGGATAGGGCAACCAAGTGTCATATCTGTTACAATTGATTTGTGACATAATTTTGTAAAAAAATGGATTGTAAATAGCGAATTTCATTGACATTGCAGAAAAGCATACGTATTTATCGAGCAGTTGAGAAAACAAAATTTATTTAATACCCAATTGATGATCTACGAACACCAAAATGAAAATAATGAAATCTAGTGGTTCCGCAGTTTCACATAAATAAACAACAATCCCTTCTAAGTATGCTAGGATATGAAGAATAAATTCAAATTAATATGACATGTATAATTTTCTTAAGAAAGTTTACGAAAATGCTATGGAGAAAAATACTGTAAACTGACTTTTTTCTTTTGAATCTTGAACATCTTTTCTATTGAATTATTGAACTATGATAGCACATAATTTTACTCAAAAACCATTAAACACTAACTTCACGGTGAAATTTTTTTAACCGTAATAAAATCGAAAGAGCACTGTACTTCTTCCCCGGCACAGCCAACGCTAAAGTATACAAACGATTCGACTTCATGGCCGATTTGTTGTTGTTGTCTTTTTGCTCACACGCCTGCCGAAGGTTTAAATCTCAGTATTCACGTACAAAAGCTGGCATGCAGAAATGTAGTCTTCATTCGATTCTTGCAGCAAAAAGACGGGTGATTCTTACTGGAAACTGTCTCGACCCACAGAGCAGCACTGCCGCTATTCGCATAACAGTCCTATGTAAAATTTTGTGTTTACTCGTTTTTTTTGCGGGAATGGGTTCTTTTTGGCATGCTCTTCAAGAATAGCCATTAAAATAGAGGTTGTGGGAATCAAACCTTACTTTCTTTAATGGCTATTCTTGGAGAGCATGTCAAAAAGGATCCATTCCCAAATTTACACCCAAATTTTACCTAGGACTGTTATGCGAATAGCGGCAGAGCAGAAAATTTTTATAAAGCAAGGCTGAATGAGCGACTCATTCGATCGCAGCGTTCCACAGCAAACGGACCAACCGGTGCACTGCACAGCAATGCTGAACTTGTCCGGGTATTTTTTAAAATTTTGTCCGGATCTATCGCGTCACGGTCGCTTTCAGCCTTTTGGTGGCTGCTCATAGCTGTGAGTGTGTCGGAAGCGTATGTGTATAATCGTTATGTCTTATTTGCTTGCTTGCAATGTTTGCGGAGCGGAGAATAACAAGAGATCTAGAATCATCCCATGTCATCGGTAAATGGCAATCCAAAATCAACGCTTTCCTTCGAGGTTACCAATCAATTGATAAACAAAAAGAAAGTTAATAGAATGAAATTTACCACTTCACACCATTAAATTGATCAACCAAATTTATTTCCAAATTTATAGTAAAAAATACATTGACATAAGACAGTCTGTCGTAATGCTACGTTAACTGGCGGTCGTGTCTTATGAACAACATCTTCAAATAATTTTGTTTTCTGAATTACGTCTTATATTTAAGAAGGGCAAATGTAAATAAAAGAGATATTGATGATTGCAAATATTTTTAGAACCCGCACGGTTTATTATACTGGTGCGACGTCTTCAGCAAAGTTGTCTTGAAGAAAAAAAAATATAAATAACAAAAAAAATCATGGCTAATGTAAATAAAAAAGATATTCAGGATTGCAAATATTTGAAGAACCCGCACGGTTCATTATATTGGTGTGACGTCTTCGGCAAAGTTGTCTTGAAGAAATAAAATGTTAATCACAAAAAAAAATCATTTTTCACGAAAACTTTTTGAAACGACTCGAACCACTTTTCAGTGTAGTATCTCAAAATTTCAAAATGTGAAACTGCGTCAACCATGAGAACGTTTTTGCTAACGAAACTTTGTTTTCTTGAAAGTACCCACTTTGCCTGATTTATAAGAGTGTAAGGTAAATAAATTGTCTATCTAAAAACTTTCATTGAAAAATCTTAGAATGACCGATCACTTTTTGATTTTGGGATGATTTTTTTTTTTCAGTGTAGGATCTCAAACTTCACTATTTTTTTTTTTCAATTCAATCTCAGATAATACCCTAGCCCTTTCCGACCGAGCCCACACATTTGTGTAGGTAAAGAATGACGGATAACAAAACCTAAATTGAAGCAGTTCCTATACAAAAACAATTGCTTGCTCCGGTTTTTTATTTTTCGTAGCAACTGCGATGTTGCAATAAAACAATGAATAGAACGTTGAAAAAGCGAGAGAAAAGGTTTTGTTCAAGTCACCTTCTACCTACGCAATTATATGGGGCCGGTCGAAAAGGACTAACTCTTGCCATTGCCGTACTTCCAATAGGACAAAAAAGTTTTTGAGAAATTTTTTTTCTCTAAGAGTGCTCACTCCACTTTGTTCGGAAGAATTCTAGACAACCGAATTGTCTATCTCAAAAATTCATTTAAAAAAAAATGAGACGACCAATTTTTTTGAAATCACTACTCGTTTTTTAAATTGATATTTTTTTCAGTGTAGAATCCCAAATACAGTTTTGTCAATATTTTTAAATAAAATTTTAAACAGTTCCCTAGAAGTCATTCCTTGACAACTTTTCGCTATCTCTCATAATTAATCTGATATATTGATTTATTAAAAAAAATCAGCCTTTTTAAAATGTTAGTACAGATAAATTTTCAAAAATAAAAAGAAAACAAAGTTTCTCAGAGTAGTAAAGCATACACACTAGGGTGTCCCAAAAAAATCAATGTTGAAAAAGTCAAGGTGCTCAGCCCTCTAAATTAAAAGATAAGGTTATTTATAGCATTTTTGTAGAACATTTTGACTTTTTAAAAAAATGTTTTCAGGTCACCCAAACGTGATTTATGAAAAAATGACTTTTTCAAGCTACAAACCCATTCTTTTGCACTTTTTTCAGTTCTGTTCGATTCCTAAATTTTTCCATATATTTTTTTTATTTTTGTGGGGTGGTGTCTGAAAATTTTGCATGGTTCAGTTCAGCATTGCATTCAGTTATCTGACTCCCAGAGCCCATTAAACAACAAATAAAAATTATTTATACCCTATGGCTATAATCAACATTTGAATCACTTTTTAGGAAATTATTCGCACAAACGGCAAAATAAAACACTGTGCAATGCAGATATTAAGCATTTAGTGGCATTTTTTTAGAAAATGCATAGTTTTCCATCACATGTAAAAACGCCAATATCCCACCCCCCGATAAGATATCAAGGATCTTTTTTCATGTAAATTTTCATCATGAATCCCGCTTTGCAATAAAAATTTCAGTTCTTGATCAAAAAAATTTTTAGTATGTGTTTTGAAGGGTTTTATCTAAAAATTATGAGAAAAATTCACTTTTTTCTGATGTTTGATGGGCTCTGTGAGTCAAATAATTAAATGCGATGCTAAAATAAACCATGAAAATTATTCAAAAACAACCCTACTGAAATAAAAAAATTATGGAAAAATGTAGGAATCGAACAGATTTAAAAAAGAGCTTGTAGCTTGTAAAAGTCATTTTTTTATAAATCACGTTTGGGCAACCTAAAAACAATTTTTTTAGGAAGTCGAAATGTTCTACAAAAATGCTTCAAATAACCTTATCTTTCAATTTGGGGCTGTGCACCTTGACTTTTTCAACATTGATTTTTTTTTGGGACAGCCTAATACACACCCACGAAGTTTCATTGACAGCTGCCAGCCTCTCAGTCGAGTTGGTGCAAAATCCTTCATTAACCCTTTTATGAAAAAAATTTTGATTCAAAAATATATATAATGTGAACAGAATTAAAAATTGACAAATTGTTCCAGTTCACACGGTAAACATTATGGACACTTTTGACATTTTAGATATTATGTATTTATCATTTCAAGTGTAGATAATCATATAGATAATCATCATACATTATGGACATTATGGACATTATGGACATTATGGACATTATGAACATTATGGACATTATGGACATTATGGATATTATGGACATTTTGGACATTATGGATATTATGGACATTATGGACATTATGGACATTCTGGACAGTCTGAACATTCTGGACATTCTGGACCTTCTGGGAATTCTGGACATTCTGGACATTTTGGACATTCGGGACATTCTGGACATTATGGATATTGTGGACATTATGGACATTATGGACATTATGGTCATTAGGGACATTATGAACATTATGGACATTATAGATATTATGGACATTATGGACATTCTGGACATTCTAAACATTCTGGACGTTCTGGACATGCTGGACATTCTGGATATTCTGGACATTATGGACATTATGGACATTCTGGACATTCTGAACATTCTGGACATTCTGAACATTCTGGACATTCTGATCATTCTGGACATTCTGGACCTTCTGGGAATTCTGGACATTTTGGACATTCGGGACATTCTGGACATTATGGATATTATGGACATTAGGGACATTATGGACATTAGGGACATTATGGACATTATGGACATTATGGACATTATAGACATTATGGACATTATGGACATTCTGGACATTCTGGACATTCTAAACATTCTGGACGTTCTGGGTATTCTGGACATTCTGGATATTCTGGACTTTATGGACATTATGGACATTATGAACATTATGGACATTATGTACATTATTGACATTGTCGACATTATTGACGTTAGTGACATTACGGGTGTTGATACTGGCAACACTCACGGTTACACCGATAAAGAAAATTATACTGTAACCCAGCCGTCGAAGGAGTTGTCACCGATTGAAGGGACAAGGGTTACTCCTTAAAATTTGCCAGCTCATCGTTCTTTTCTAAATTAGACGTCGTACAGTTAAGAACTCCTAGAGAGGTGAGGGAAAGTTTCTAAAATTAACCTTAAATTACCCTTATTCTAAATTAAAACTTAAAACTATTTTTTTCATTTAAAACATTCAGGTAAAATAGATTTCATGCAAATAAAGTTAAAACTACAGTTATTAAAATATCAAAGTGTACGAAAAAGTTAAAATTGTTCAACGTGCAAACCTAAATTTGTAAGTTAACCCTGAATAAAACCTGTTACTTGAATTATTGTTAAAATAAAAATAAATTTACAGCTAAAGCTACATTGCAACAAATTAAAAGCGTTGTGATTTGCCAACGAAATCAACCAACGGACGTTCAGGAACAACGGGCATTTTTAACATGATTGATATTTTACGATTTCTGATGTTTTATTTTTATTAACATTTTTTATGTTCGACATTTTTAACATTTCTTACATTTTGCATGGATCTAGGATTTTTGGACATTTATGCCACTTTACCATTTTTGAAACTTTTTGACGTACGCTTAGGTCTTTTTCACGCGTTTTTTACGTAGAATTACTGAATATTCACTTATTAGACCTTACCTTTTTATATTTTTCCTTGATGTTCAGCCCGATTCGCAGGTGCAAATGACACTCCTTTTGATTCTTTTTAAAAAATATTTAGCAGAAATGATGAAAAACCTTTTGAAAATAAAGTTTTTTACGGGGATTTTCGGAATTAATGTGGATTTACTTACGCTGATTTCGGAATTTACGCGTTTTTCACGCACTACGTATCCCCCGCGTGAAAGAAGATTGTAGTGTAGTTGGTATTAATGATGTCACTGGCTCGTACTCACTTATAAATTAGGTGCGCAACTAAGTTCTCACTGTATAACAATAAATGGCATCAGCAGTAAGTGCTGGTCGATTACGAAATATCTAAAACGTGATGAACCAATCATAGAGATATGATGAACAAACTGCTTCAACACGGTAGCGATTTTATTGCGGAGTCATGTACTTTTAGTTGTGAGAACATGTCTGATATTGTACCAACGGCGGCTGAAGCGCATTGAAAGTTTGGAAAAAGTTTACGGAATGCTACTCTTAATGAAGCAACGTGCTATGGGGTTCGCCACAGAAGGCAGAATCACGAAAGGCAGAATTCTATGACCTATAGTCAAGTGTGTAATGACAAATTGGTGCGAATCCTGGTCACGGCATTAAAGCTGCTACTCTACCTTTATTATTAAATATTATTTGGTAACCAGACATAATAACTGGTCACTATCAATGACCACTTTTGTTGTGAGGTGCAAATCAAGCCTAATTATTAGATCCGAAACGCGCAAACTGGTTTAGCTCAGAACCTAAAGAGTCTCACGGCATCGCGGAGAGAAATTTTTCGATGGTAGGTATAACTTACACTAGTCTCAAACGGCTTGTTGATTATAATTAACATGAAACAATTCATGCGGCGAAGACGCATAATCGAGGGCAAGGAACCGAGGCGGCACAAAGCCGCCGTGGTTTCCGCGGTCCGAGCCGGGCGCCGACCCGCCGTCGGAAGCGGCGGCCTCTCGCATACAAACAACTGATCTACTGGTTTTCTATGATTATTCAAACAGGTTTTCTTTCCCTTAGTTAAGTCCGAACGAGCGGTAGCGAGTAAGGACAGCATACACTTGGACAGTAGAGTCGGCCGAAGGCCGCGAGTGTGTGTTGTTAAAAAGAAAATAGACCATTTTTTGATTCTGCCATTCGTGCTTTTTTTTATTCTGCCATTCGTTATTCTGCCTTATGAAATATTCTGCCTTTCGTAATTCTGCTTTCCGTGATTCTGCCTTTTGATTTTCTGCCTTTCGTAGGAGACCCGTGCTATGATTGGTTTTGTCGCCTTCAAGACGGCAATTTCGATGTTAACGACTGTCCGTATAAAGGAAAGCAAAAACCTTCACAAGACACTGAATTGGAGGAATCTTTGCTTTGGGAGTTACCCCCCAAACCAAACACTTTTTTTAAAAAAAAGTGAGAGTTTAATTACGCAGCTAACAGTTTACTTGTTCCGGAATCATTTCATTATTTTTTTTATCTGTCATAGTTTTTCCATCGTTAGTTAATTGGTGCTCCTAATCAACTTTCTTGCTTCCCAATCAACAGAGCCTAAGCACCGTCGGTGAAAAAACAAATACTCATAAAAAATAGATAACCAAATTTCATCACGGAAAGCGAAAACCTTGGTCCAACCATTCCTAAAAAGGATCACCTAAATGAGCTGTACGCTTCATAACAACCACCATAACCAAACAACAACTCTTTTATTCTCGCATTCCTGCACGATTGCTTATTTTTGCCATTTGATCTATTTAATGGTTCTGTAAACTAAAACTTCAAACGTTATTTTAACAGTGGTTAATTTTGTGCTCTAGCAGGTGGTAAACTCTACTGGAAAAACGGACCTCGCAAGGCTTGACCAACGCATGCCAGCCGGATTGTTCACTTGCCAAAAGCTGGAACAAAAGCAAGTCATCCCTGTCCGTACGTCTACCAGACCCCCCGATTCGGTCACGCACCGGCGACGGTGATGACCATGGTTGACAAACAAACTAACCGAGCGCGATGGTGACAGTCGAGTCAGTCGGGTTTTTAGCAGAAGATTATTTACAGTTGAAATGATAATTACTTATCGTTATTTTTTTGTTCCTTATTTGAGTGCACCTTGGCTGGCATCAAATGGTGGACCACCCACATGCAGACTCGCAGGGGTACACGGGAACATGATGACGGAATGGAATGACCAACTTTTGGTGCACACGCGACAAAAACGAACCTTCGTCTGAAGAAATGGAGCGGGGGGTGTAGAAAAAAGGCTTGAGGAAGGATTATGTGCAGCTAACGAAAACTGACATGCAAGCACGCCACTGTGCATATTGCGAGGACTTTGTCCCGGCTGGCTGTGGCGATGGTGAGCGTACGGTTATTCGTTTGCAATTCAGGGATTTAGTATGTTCGCTTTTCGACGACTGTAGCATTGCACAAGGAACGAACGTACGAGTGTATGAATGAGTGAAAGGATGTTTGTGTACTTGGCAGGACACAGAGAGAGAGTGCGAGGAATGGAGAGATACAGAGACAGCTCAGGTGGTAATTGCTTGCTTGCGAATAGAGTTCTACCCGTGCGCAAGATGCGTCCTTGAAGTCCCATTTTGACCTAGTTTAAGGGGTACATTCTCTCTAGCACTTGTTTCACGTTAGAGCTGTTGCGCAGAAAAACAAATTACGGCCTAACCCAATTTCCGAATCATTATAACATTGTTACGCTTAATTCCCGCTTAGAAGCCATAAGAAAAAGAACAAAGGTAGGCACTTTTACTTTTGAAAAATATACGCTCGGTGTAGAACAGCCCAGTATAAGGAACAAAGCACACTCGACCGTCTCCTCTTATGGAATAATAAAATTGCGCTTGTCGTAATTGTTTTTCGCTTCCGAGTTTGCTGCACAGGAAACCGGTAGCCGGTAATTGCTCCGAAGGCAGGAAAAACACCGTTTCTTTACATGCACAAAAACACACATTCACACACACACACATTCGCAGTGATGAAAAACGTTTGCACCGGTTGAATCGAGGAAATCGGCACTCAAAACATTTATTGAATTGGAATAAATAGATATTTGCTGAATTATTTTATTAAATGGTGCAAGCAATAAAAATGTACTTTGAAAATTAAGCCATAAAGCTTTCAGCATACGTCAACCAGAATTCTGTGTTGAGATTTCCATCGTATGAATAAAAAAACATAAGAATTGATCCGTACCTCACGGTAGTGGCGAATCCTCACGGAGTAGCCCGGAGCAAATGATACAGGAGTATGAAAGGAATGGCTGTACACCAGTAGCCACCAAACCCGATTTGTTCTTCTCCGCTCGAGTATGCACCGATGTACGAATGAATGCATCGATTTACAAGCTTTGGTGGTACCCTATTCAAATGCACTTTTACACACCCACATGTAGACTCTTTCAGTGTCCTATCGGAAACGGTTCTCTTTACCATGTACTGCTTCACTCCAACAACCAGCAACTGGTGGTCTTCTTGCTGTTTATGGCCAGCAGAAATGTGCAACTGGTGAGTGTGACCAGACCAGTGCTTTTGTTATTTCCGGATGTTTTGGGGTAAGCAACACTCGTGTGAGCAAAGCATATGTGCCGCCCGTCTGCAGCATAGTTGCCACTTTCGGTTTGGAAAATGGAGTTGCAGAAGCATGGAAATCTTGACGAAAGAGTTGTTTTATGATTCTTGATGAGATTCAGAATTGTCAACCTTATTTTTATTTATTAATCATTTGATGCAGCTCGAAAATAGCAGCAAACAATGATTTGCAACAATTCAACAAATTCTTTTTTTAAAAAATGTCAAAATTTAGAAATTGAAATTACAAACAAGCTCAAAAGAATTCCGATAATACCCATATCTGGTAGTATTTGAACTTGATTTCAGTTCTGGTTGATTGAAAATTTCGTTATAAACATGGCTCGAAATTTTTCAATAGTACAATAGTTTACAACATAAAAATACAATTCTCTTTTTTTCTTTAGACGCATAACTAAATTTTCATTCGATTGTGGCAAATACGAAAAAAAACAGAGTTACAAGCATTTGAAATGTAACAATAGTTTTTTGATGATCCGCTTTCAAACTTTCGTTTTACAGCCTCCCTAAGCTTACCAAAAGCCGTAGTTCTTCGTCAAAAACATATTCAGATTGGACCACACGCAAAAGTTTTCCTAAATCGCATTGTCGATTAAGTATTTTTTTCTGTTTGCACCTCGTTTCGTGAAGAAGGAAAAACAATACAAATTGGCGTTGCAACAAACGCTAAAGAAAATTTGCAAACTTTCCCGGCTATGATTGACAATCCCAATCAGGAGCACCAAAACCTTGTTAATTTTTGATGGTTGGGAATATGTCTCCTCAGCAAGGCTCACAACCACAACGCGCCTCCATAATCTCATCTTCACATGATCAACCTGCTTTAGGTACTTCGACTTATTTTGTTTCGAGGGTTGTTTGTTTTTCTCCGAACACATTCACGCTCGAAGCCACGGGGTCTATTGGGAGGTTTGACATCAAAGTGTAAAACCAGAGGAGAAGAAAAACAGTACGACACGAATTCGTGTAGGTGTGTGTGTTTCATAAATTTCGCGCTCGCTATTCCCGATCCCACATAAACTTCACCTTGTTGTTTGTGTCCCTGATGATGGCAACCACCGGAGACTGAAATTTTATTGCTAGCAAATTCGATTACATCTCTAATGCAGCTCGAAAAAAAAACTCACAAAGTCTTTCCCAAAAATTGGCAACTTTTTCCCCAAAAGCTGTCAGTTAGTCCCTAATCGGAAAATCGAATCGTAAATCCTCATTCCCACGTTTGCCGGCGGTCGGCAACAATGAATATTTGCTCCGGCACAAAGTATGTACCTACATACGTATGTATATACGTGTGAATGTGGAAGTAGAGCGAACCTAATCCTAGTGAAAGCTTTGAAAAATGTTTCACATGGTTGAGAAAATGGTATAAAGTCGTTATAATCGCCGCCACTGCCGCTGCCTCAGTGAGAGCTTGTCACGTTTAGGATCAACAGTCAGCCCTGTGAAACGGTAGTGAAAGGTACGAAAGGAAGCACTGAAAATCGAACATGGATTGACCATGAGTCGGGTGGGTGCCCCGACTGCAGCAGTAGCGATGATAATTTTACTGCGGTGGTCTCCCTTGGCTAACAACACTTGTAGAGTCATAATCCTTGGTAGTGGTATGGTACTGAACGGTCCTGCAATTTCCCCCTTTAATGAAAAACGGTGGCACGGTACCGCGGGCTTAGTAGGTTCACATCCATTGAAATCCGCTGAAAGTCATTTCAACCATTCAATCCGCTACCATTCCGAGTCCGTACAGGTGCGGAAAGGCTGCTTTTATTTACTTCCCCATTCATCTCCCGCCCGCATCCCCTTTGCACGTTTCACATACCATTAGTGCCGGGTCGCGAAAACCTATGTGATAGTTGTGCGTACCATAGGGAAATAAAAGAAAATATTCATCACCGCTTTAAGCGGTCATCGAAACAAGCCGAAACGAGCGCACAGGTGGAATGAATGAATGAGCAAATCATGGGTTCACATTGCATGAAATGAAAACGAAATATTTTTCCACATTTTCCGGCTCGCAGATTATACCATGAGCGGATTTCGCTCGAACTGTTGAAAGAATGATGAATATGAAAGAAGTTGATTGCCTTTTGGAATAATTCGCTCGTGACACTGATCAACAGACTTTTGCCCAACTCGTAGACAATGATGTCGAGATGCCTGACAGCCAATGGCGAATAAAACTGAATCTGTTTATATACTGCTCTGTGCATGAAAATTTATTGGAAAACTGGAAAAACAACCAAACAAAACAATGTCTCTCAAACCACGAACCGATGATGGCACACAAGTTTACAGCGCAAGGTTGTTTCTTAACTGTTCGTAAACTTGTTCTGTAGTGGCAAAGAAGATTCCCTCTCAACTTTCCAACGTCGATTTAAACAATCCCGGCAGCAACTAGCAATTGGAATTGCATGGTAACAAACTTTTGTTACAGGCGAAAGAAAACTATTTGCCAAAAGTTGGTTGTTGAATACAAAGTTGCATCCCACAGCTGGTATGCAAAAGCAAGAAATTTTAGAAAAAAAAGTTCATCCTAATCAGTGCCAATTTTGTTGAAGCCAGAGTTTTGTATAGAAAAATAGGTGTCAGAATGGTTGCAAAAGACATTTTTTTTTTCAAAAACTATGAACTAAAATTCGGAAAACCTAAACTGATTGCGAAATGATCTTATACTTATAGTTTCGAAGTTGTTCACACATAATTTATAACATTTTTTCACTAGGATTTCGATTTAAATGAGTGTTTTCTATCAAAAGTGCGAACCAACATTTCATTTCAGTTTTATTTGTTCAAATGCGTTTTATGTTTCAGTTTTTCATTTGTTTTTCCTTTCAGTTTATTCGCTTTTTATTTTATTGATTCCTTAAATTTTACTTATTATTTTTCTTCTTTTCGGTTCTATCTGATGTATTTGATTTTCACTTATTTTCGACGCTTTTGTTTTTACATTTTCAATATTTACCTTGTTCTTCTAATTTTGTAAGACTTTTTAAATATTTTTGGAGAATTTTTTTATTAGGTATATTATTTTTAGAATATCTGATACCATATTTCTGACTTGGGATTGTTTGGATTCGGGCAACGTAGACGTGTAGAGAGAAAGGTAAATATAGAAAATAACCGTCTTAGCACGGTGACAAAGTAACCTTCCTTTCCGTAACTGTCGTTAGAAATGCAGAGGTAAACTCGGTCTTTGGCAACAACTTATTGATCTATTGAGAGTGGAAGTTGTACAATAAAGTTGGTAAATTAATCCCAAATTAGCCATCTTACAGTGATACTTTATGCTTCACTAGTTCAGATTCTTCACGGAGAAGCAACGAAATGTGCGGTCGTTCAAGCATAAGCAAGATCTCAGCTCTTCTGATTTTTCTTGATTTTGTTATTATTTTTATGCTTCGATTTTTCATTAATTTCTTTGATTTATGTAATTTTTGCTTTGACCTTTATTTTCACTTCTTCACTTTATTTTATTTTTGTTTTACAGATTCTGTAGAATTTTTTTCTTGTGCTTTTTCAGATACTTTCATGTTTTCGACATGAACATTTACAATTGACAATTCATTTCATGATCATATTTAAAAAATATTTTTCTAAAGATTGGTCTATTCTATTTCAAATTTTTCTAGTTTTTTATCATTGTTCAGAGTCCTCTTTGTTTTCTAATAATTATTCCGGTTTTTTCGATTCATTCTCATTTGATTCTCATCTATTTTAGGTTAGACCGTTTTTTTTTATTTTTCTAATTTTAATGTTTTGATTTTTCAACAATTTTATGACTCCCGAATTCTGCTTTCTGATTTATGATTATAATATCGGGTTTCTGATTCCGTATCTCTGATTTCTGACTGTTTACTTTTTGAGTTCTAATTTCCTTCTGTTTCCTTAATTCAGATTATGATTTTCGATATTCATTTCTGATTTTTCCAGTTTCTCATTATATCCCATTTTGTCTCAATCTGTTTTTTTTATTTTATTTTTCCAGGTATAACTGTTTTCTCTTTTGTGTAGGTTCTAGTTTTTTATTTTGACTCCTCAGATTTCACTATTTTTATTATTTTTACATTTCGGATTTTTAATTTCTGGCTTTGAAGTCTTCTCATTATCATCTTATCTCATTTTTGGTTTTATTTCTAAATTTTGTTTAATTTTTTTAAATTGGTTTTCTCTATTTTTTAAGTGCTTGGCTGTCATGGATTTTGAAGGTTCGGTTCTTTTGATTTTCCTTATTTTAGTTATTAATTGCTCCGATTTTCAAAAAAACTCTTTGTTTACTGATAATATTTGCTATGACCCTTTACTCCAATTTTTGTTTTGGATTTGAGATTTTTTTTTTTTTTTTTTTTTTTCTTCACATAACATTTATTTGACACGGCACAAATACAATTTAATGTTTAACGGCGCCAATTATATCTGATGACTTAAAAACTAAAGCAAATTTTTTATCCTCGCTGCCGACTACGAGCTGAAATTAAGTCTAACTTAAAACTAGCATGGGATTTCCAATCAGTGTTTTGTTGTTCAATGGTCGTCTGATAATCGTCGAATGGCATGTATGGATTCGTTCTGCTGAGCCACGATGTCGTGAGTTGGGACAGAGGCTCGTAGTCCTTGGGTCCTGGTTCTGTTGTGCGGGGTCTGGTTGCTGGTTTTGTGCTTAAGGTTCAAACGTGTTCTTGTCGTTTTGTTGGGTGTAGACGGAGGGGAACGGGACTAGACTGGGGCGTGGATGGATTTCAGGAAAACGTATATAAGGGACATGTAGGATAGGTCACGGCTCGCCAAGACATCACGAACAGGAACAGCCGGCTGTCTACCCTCGGCCTGCAGGGAAGCTATCAATTTAGACCTGGCGTCACGGTGTACAGGGCATGACCAAACCACATGCTCTATGTCGTGATAACCTTCACCACAGGCACAGATACCACTTTCCCCGAGCCCAACACGACGGAGGAGCGCGTCAAATCTATAGTGATTGGACATAAGCCGGGACATCACGCAAATGAAATCCCGACCTACATCCAACCCCTTGAACCACGGGTTCGTCGATACTTTGGGGATTATGGAATGTAACCACCTTCCCAATTCCCCTCTGGTCCAAGCATTTTGCCAACTGATGATCGTATTCTGACGTACAAGTGCGAAAAATTCATTAAAGGCAATTGGTCTTTCATAAATATCACCGTTTGTTGCGCCCACCTTAGCCAAAGAGTCCGCTTTCTCATTACCCGGTATCGAGCAGTGAGAAGGGACCCACGCTAAGGTAATCTGAGTAGATTTTTCGGATAAAGCACTCAGATGTTCCCGTATTTTCCCCAGGAAATACGGAGAGTGCTTAACATCTTTCATCGATCGGAGAGCCTCAATGGAACTGAGACTGTCCGTAAAGATGAAATAATGGTCCGTGGGCATTTTTTCGATAATCCCTAGGGTGTACTGAATTGCAGCTAATTCTGCGACGTAAACAGAAGCAGGATTATCGAGCTTATGGGAGACGGTTAAATTGTTATTGAAGATACCGAAGCCAGTGGACCCATCAAGAAGTGATCCGTCAGTGTAGTACATATTGTCGCAGTTGATGTTTCGATATTTATTGGAAAAAATTTTAGGGATCTGCTGCACGCGTAAATGATCCGGGATTCCACGAGTTTCTTCTATCATGGATGTATCGAAAAACACAGTAGAATCAGAAGTATTTGATAAGTCGACACGATTTGGAATATTCGAAGAAGGGTTAATATTTTGGGACATGTGATTGAAATACAATGTCATAAAACGGGTTTGAGAATTAAGTTCGATTAACCTTTCAAAATTTTCAATCACGGGACGGTTCAAGACCTCACATTTGATTAGAATACGAGAAGACAGGCTCCAGAAGCGGTTTTTCAATGGTAGTACTCCAGCTAAAACCTCCAAACTCATCGTATGGGTCGACTGCATGCAACCTAAGGCGATACGCAAACAACGATATTGTATTCGCTCCAGTTTGATCAAATGTGTGTTTGCTGCGGAGCGGAAGCAGAAACACCCGTATTCAATAACAGACAATATCGTTGTTTGGTAAAGCCTTATAAGGTCTCCTGGATGGGCTCCCCACCATTGTCCGGTTATTGTACGAAGAAAATTCACTCTTTGTTGACATTTTTTCATCAGATACCTCACGTGACAACCCCAGGTGCCTTTAGAGTCGAACCAGACACCAAGATATTTGTGTACCAAAACCTGAGAAATCGTTTTACCCATTAATTGTGTTTGAAGCTGAGCAGGTTCATGCTTCCTAGAAAAAACTACTATCTCAGTCTTCTCCGGAGAGAATTCGATACCTAGCTGTAAAGCCCAAGCAGACAAATTGTCCAAGGTATCTTGCAATGGTCCTTGCAAATCGGCAGCTTTGGCTCCTGTAACAGAGATTACACTGTCGTCTGCAAGTTGTCTTATCGTGCATGAATTTGCCAGACATTCGTCGATGTCATTTACATAAAAGTTGTAAAGAAGGGGGCTTAAACATGAGCCCTGGGGAAGACCCATGTAGCTAATGCGAAAAGTTGCCAAATCGCCATGCGTAAAATGCATGTGCTTTTCGGACAACAAGTTGTGCAAAAAATTGTTCAAAATTGGAGAAAATCCTTGTCGGTGAAGTTTACCCGAAAGAATGTCAATAGAAACGGAATCAAAAGCCCCCTTAATGTCCAAGAACGCAGACGCCATTTGTTCTTTACGAGCATACGCCAGCTGAATATCTGTTGAAAGCAACGCAAGACAATCATTCGTCCCTTTGGCACGGCGGAAGCCAAATTGAGTTTCTGATAGTAGACCATTTGATTCGACCCAGTGGTCTAAACGACGGAGTATCATTTTTTCCATCAATTTCCGGATACAGGATAGCATTGCAATCGGCCTATAAGAGTTGTGATTAGAAGCTGGTTTCCCTGGTTTTTGGATGGCGATCACCTTCACTTGCCTCCAATCCTGCGGTACAATGTTTTGCTCCAGGAACTTATTGAACAAGTTCAACAAGCGCCTCTTGGCATTGCCGGGTAGATTCTTCAACAAGTTGAATTTGATTCTATCTAATCCAGGCGCGTTATTGTTACAGGACAGGAGGGCAACTGAAAGTTCTGCCATCGTAAAAGGTGATTCTATCGCGTCGTGGCCCGGAGACGCATCGCGAACAATATTTTGCTCAGGAACAGAGTCCGGACATACTTTCCTGGCAAAATCAAATATCCACCTACTTGAAGACTCCTCGCTTTCGTTGACCGTTACGCGATTCCGCATTCTTCGGGCTGTGTTCCAAAGAGTGCTCATCGATGTCTCCCTCGACGTCTCGTTCACGAACCGACGCCAATATCCACGTTTCTTTGCTTTAGCCAAGCTTTTAAGCTTGGTATCAAGCTCCGAATACCGTAAATAGTCGCCAGGTATACCTCCCGTCTGGTAGGCCTTAAACGCGTCGGATCTTTGCGTGTAGACATCGGAGCACTCTTGGTCCCACCACGGAGTGGGAGGCCGTTCTTTGATCGTTACGCCGGGATATTTCTTCGTTTGGGCTTGCAACGCGGCGTCGAGAATCAAGCCCGCGAGGAGGTTGTATTCTTCAAGTGGTGAATGATGTTGAATCGACTCGACCGCTTTTGAAATCATTTCCTCGTATAACTTCCAATCGACATTTCGTGTGAGGTCATACGGAATGTCAATTGGTCGCATGCGAGTTGACCCGTTAGTAAATGAAATAAGAATAGGCAGATGGTCGCTACCGTGAGGATCGAGGATTACCTTCCATGTGCAATCCAACCGTAGCGACGTCGAACATAAGGATAGATCCAAAGCGCTTGGGCGCGCTGGAGGTTTCGGGATACGTGTCATTTCACCGTTGTTTAAAATAGTCATGTCGAAGTCATCGCAAAAGTTATAGATTAAAGAGGAGCGGTTATCATTGTATGGGGAACCCCAAGCCACGCCATGAGAGTTGAAGTCTCCCAAAATCAAACGTGGCGAGGGAAGAAGTTCTATTAAATCAAAGAGCAGCCGTTGCCCAACCTGTGCTCTGGGGGGAATATATATTGAGGCAATACAAAGCTCTTTACCTTGTATTGTCATTTGACATGCGACAACTTCGATGCCTGGAATCGAGGGGAGGTTAATACGATAGAAAGAATAGCACTTTTTAATCCCTAGAAGTACTCCTCCATATGGGGTGTCTCGATCAAGGCGAATAATATTAAAATCATGGAAGTTGAGATCAATATTTGAAGTAAGCCAAGTTTCACAAAGGGAAAATGCATCGCATTTGTTTTTATTTATCAAAACTTTAAACGAATCAATTTTTGGTAAAATACTTCTACAATTCCACTGTAAGACAGAGATAGAATCCTTCATATACGCAGTTGAATTAGGCATCGAAGGATACAATCGCTGCAAGGAGAGGCCATTGGGCAGTCAACTGCTTCAAAAATGATCTAACTGTTGGGAGGAATGCTGTAAGAAAAATTTTAATTGGATCGGGTACATTGAAAGTTTCAAAAATCCAGTCCACAATGTCAGAAAATTTCACTAATCCAGAGTTTGTTTCATCAACTGGGAGTGTAAAAGGAGCAACTGGGGTTTTAGATGTTCCTGGCAGTGCTGGGAACTCCTTCTGGGACTTTAAATTTGCCAGCCCAGGAGGAGTTTGCTTCGGTTTTTCCGCAGCACTGTTTGGTTTGTTTGTAACTTTCATTTCACTTTGAGAAATCTTAGGACCTTTTCTGGGAAGTTTAGGAGAGGAAATATTTTTCCTCTTTCTAGACTCCCCAGGATTGGCGTAAGACGCTCCCGCTGGTGAATCGTCAGAATCGGTTTCATCAGAGGACAACAGATCGAAGGGGTTCGAAGTAACGGGAGAAGTGGTAACGGTCTTCTTCAGCATGTCAGCGTAGGAACGCTTTGAACGCTCTTTGAGAGACCGTTTTATTTTATCCCTGCGCTGCATGTACACCGCACATGTCGAGAGCTCATGCAGATTTTCTCCGCAGTGAATACACTTTTCAGCGTTAACACTGCAAGAATCTTCCGCATGAGACTCCCCACACTTGCCACAACGTGCCTTATTGCAGCAGTAGGCGGCTGTATGGCCTAACTGCTTGCAATTCAGGCAGTTCATGACGCGGGGCACGTAGAGCCTCACAGGGAGACGAACCCGGTGGATCGAGACGTGGCTTGGTAGTGCAGACCCGGCGAACGTAACTCGAAACGAGTCTGACGGAGTGTATACTGTTTTGCCACCGATGATCGATGCTGACCGCAATTGCTTGCAGTCGAGCACCTTTACTTCGGGACACGTTTTGTTCTTAAAGCACCCTTTGGCACTTTGCAGTATACACTCGACGGACAGACTCGAATCGGTTATGACACCGTCGATCTCCACGTCTCGTGCGGGTATGTAAACGCGATACTCGCGTGTGAAGAGCTCAGAGCAAGCTATATCGTTGGCCTCTTTCAGGTTACCGACCACGACACGGAGCTTGTTAGGCCGGACCTTGGAAATTTCGGTCACGCCCTTGTACTCCTTCGTCAGGTCTTTAGAAATCTGCAAGAGGTTCAACTGTTTCGATTTCGGTCCCGCCTTTGGCCGAAAATAGACAGTATAGCTGCCCTGGGCTCCGTCTGGGTAAAGCCTGGGGCGAGGGGGGACTGAAGAATGAACAGGGGAGGGGGTAACAGAAGGGTCAGGGTCAGAGGGGTTCGGGGATGGTGGCGCGGGAGGCGAGGGATCTACATCCATCGCGCTATGTTTAGCGCACTAGCGCTGACAAGAACACGTACCTTTTTATTTCTCCCTTCCAGTAAGGTTGGTTGTCCGATCGTTCGAAGTAGCAGCCGTTACAGCCAGCAGCACCAATACAGCAGCACCAAACAGCCACCAGCAGCGAGCCAGGTGTGAGATCACTCCACACAGCGATACGACTCGCTGACACTGATGGCTTCTTCTTTTTCCTCGTTTGTGTCTCGTCCACTGCTGTAGCACAATCCAGCCAGCAGCCAAATCGGCTTACGCACCAGCTGGCAGTCACGATGCGAAACAGTTGCACAAAGGAACGACCTTGAACCCGGATTTATTTCACTCGACCAGGCAAACAATGCCAACACTTGTTCACACATCTTTTGTTTTATACTCTATCGGACCGATCACCAAACACGTCCAGTACTGATGCGTGTTCGGCACAGAATGATTCCGATATTTTTGACTTGATCAATTTTTTTTTCACTAATTTTGGATTAGACCGTTTTACTTTCAACTTGATAATTTTGCTGTTTCTGTTTTTGTTTTTTTTCTGCGATTTTCGAATTCTGATTTCTGATTTCAGACGTCTGATAACCAGGTACTGATTTTGGATACTTGATCTCTCATTCTCCAATTTCTAATTCCTTATTGTTTGCTATTTCTTTTTTTCCTTTTTTTCCTTTTTATCTCCGTAGGACCGTAGTGGTCGGGGTTTGTCCGTAAGACCTATAGATCTTCAAGCGATTATGCCGGACGGGTTGGTCTATGGTGAACCATTCAAGCACCGGGCTGCAATCAGCTATCATAATCTGCTCGTCAATCTGAGATAGGCAGTTTGGGACGGGCATTTGGTCTACGTTGTTTGTCATGTCGTACTTTTGTGTTTGTTTGGGTTGAATTTAGGGTTATTGAGTATTTAATTGTCCGTGGGCAGATAGAATGTATATATGTGATCAAAAAATTACAGTGGCGTCGGGTCCACCTGTGCAACATGTGCACAGCACAGATACCCCCTATTCCCTAATATCCAAGTATGTGCAATTATCGAAATATTATAACCTACAAAAACAAGTGAGGCATCAAACACTTTGGTTTGATTTTCTTATTTCATTTAACGAAAAAGAGCTCGAATATATGTTTGATGTACATGACGATATTAGCCACGCGACACCTCTGATAAATTAAAATGTGAATATCTTCGTTTACCTTTCGTGTGTATTATCTTACGTTGAGTTTGGCCTAGCATTCTTCGCCGTAGAAGACATCTTCGGTGTCGCTTAGACCTATGCTGTCGCAATCAGATTCGCTATCACTCAGCGCATAATCCGATTCCTGTATATGGTTGTATAACTCCTTTGTCACTTATATCTCTTCAACGATAGGACAGTTTTTTACTCCTGTATTTAGTATTTAGTCACCAAGACTCTGTTATTTACCCTATTATGAAAGGGAGAGGAAAGGATTAGAAGCCAATTTTGAGTGACTGGTTGTATGATATGTTGAAAAAAAAAGAAAAAAAAGATGATCAAACGAAAAATAATAAAAAAATAAAAAGAATAAAAATAAAAAAAAATAAATATAAATTGTTATTAGTTCAACGATGCAGGCTTCTGGTAAGTTGGGATGTTATTAGGGTTTCCATGCTCTCATTCGTCCCCGTGTAACTGGGTATGAGGCCTATAAAGAGATAAAAACATAAACAACAATCGCTTCTCTATCAGACCTTATCTGGACAAACCAAAGTGCAGTATCTTTGTGATATTGTTTCCCATAAAGTCCTGAGTCAAAAGCCATCATTTATTTTATAATTTATTGCATATAATTTTTCAATTATACAATTCACGACTTAAGAACCTGTTTTTGATGTTTAGAGTGACATAGCTGTTGTTCCCGGTAAATTTGAAGTTTTGCTCACAAAGATACTGTTGGTATGACTCAATTGGCTTTTGGTCTGCATCATCACAACTAAGTAACACTCGTGTGCATCTTTCATTGATGAGTAAAGATGCAGACAAGCCCTGGGACCTAGAATGCAATCAAGCATCCTCAAGGTTTTACTTTTGCCCAGGGTATTCCTAATTGTTTGCTATTTGATTTCTTATTTCTTTTGATTCCTGAACTCTGGTTATGAATCTCCGTTTTTTTTTTGTTTATTCCTCAGATTTTACTATTTTTTTTATTCTTTTGATTACTCTGATTTTTTTGTGTCCACTACTTATGACTCATACCATTTTTTTTTTTATTTTTTATATTTCGATTTTCAACCTTTTTTTTTAATGTTCAACTTTTTATTAATTTTTTTTCGAAATTTTCTTTTTTTTTCATACTGTTGGGACGTTTAAACTTCCGAGTCCCTAATTTGTTTATCTGATTTATTTCTAAGTTTTCTACATTATATGTTTTCTCTATTTTTAGATTTGCTGAGTTTTCGTATCTCTCAATTTGGGTTAATTCTCCAGACTTTCCTAATTTTTTATCATTCTTTTGATTTGCCGATTCAATATTGATTCATTGATTTTTGCTTTGAAGAATTATTTTTAAATTTTTAAATATTTCTGGTTTTGCTATTTTTTTTGTTTTTTTTTTATTTCTTATTTGTTTTTTTTACAGTTTTTTTAATTTTTCCATATTATCGTCGATTTCGGTTTTTTGATTTTTCACTGTTTTATTTTTTTATTTATTAAGTTCCCTAATTTTAAAACGTTTTCTCGATTTCTGTTTTCCTTATTTTTTAATTGTTCGGATCTAGTTGATATCTTTTATTTTTCTATTTTTTTTGCTCTTTAGATCGTCTTAGATGTTTTTTTATGTTTTTCCAACTTTTAAAAATTTTTTGATTTAATTTCAAGCTTTTTTGTGTTCTGCTTTCTGTTAATGATTTTTGATTTCCCATTTTTCTTTTTCTGACATCTGATCATCGATTTTTGATATCGGGTGTCTAATTTATTAGTTTTCATTTCGTTCTCAATTTTTTGCTATCTGATTCCTTGTTTCTACTGTTTTCTGATCTCTTATTAATAATTTTTAATTTTCATCTCTGATTTTTCCAATTGTGATGCAATATTACTCATTTTCATTTATATCTTCTATCAGATTTTTTATTTTTTTTTCTGTTATATCTGTTTTCTCTATTATGCAAATTTCTTGATTTTTCTTTAATTTATTTTTTGTTTTCGTTTTTTTTTTTGATTCCTCAGATTTTACTATTTTTATTGTTCTTTGGATTCATCTTATATTTTGTTATGTTTTCCACTAACCATTAATTAAACGAGTTTCTTTTTAATTATTGCATTTTAGTTTTTCAACATTATTTTTATAATTGTTCAACTTTTTCTCAATCTCTCTTTTTCTAAATTTTCGTTTTTTCACAAATTTTCCAATTTCTCCAGATTATTGTGATTACAGTAGGTTTCCGTTTTTGGCATGTTCCATTCTTGGCATGCTCCGTTTTTGGCACACTCCGATTTTGGCAACAAAAGGTTCCGATTTTGGCAACATTTTATAGCACATAGTATACAACAATTTATACAACAAACTGAGCTGATTTTGGCACCCGTTCTAGGTTGAAACTGATTCAACTGAAACTGAAAACATCCTACGCCTGATAGTTTTTAACGAGCTCAACTACCAACACTATTGATAAAACGATGGATTTCTTTTGCGAGGTTGTCTTGCCCAGTGTGTCGAACAGTTGACATTTTTGCATGACACCCTATCGAAAAATACTGTTGCTTCTCTTGCTGACTTCGACAGCAGCGTTCAACTGTACGCTTCTCTATTTGAGAGAATCGTGAGACTAAAGGCCAACACGGATAGGTAACGATTCTCTTTTGTTCCGATCTCCAGCCGCTTCGATATCTCGACTGTCGCATTGTACGAATGACAATAATTGGCAATCGTGCGACAGTTTAGCACAGTAATAAGATGGAAAATTAATAATTACTATGTATGTACTGCCGAAAAATATCATCAAACGTGTACACCAGAAAATTTGAATCCCAACTTCTAAACTTTTTCATTCGAAAATAGTTCGCTGTAGCGAAAGTCTCATCCAAATTTAGCATATTTAATCGAAAACAGGACAATAAAAGCATGAATCTTACAAATTCGATTATCGTCCTCGTGCCCAAATAAAAATCGACGCTAAGTAAATTGATTCCACTTCAATTCGTAATAAATGCAATAAATACCACAGATACTACAGTCAATAACACACGAGCCAGAGATTGTCTATACAATGACAACAATATGAAAGGAAGTGAGCGAGAGAATTGTTGTTCATATTGAATTCGTGACAAAAAGCAAGAGATAAAGCAGATCGTATGAAAGTTCGATAGCGGCTACTGTCGCGTAGTGTTTCATTCCACAGTGGTAATCACAAAAATCTCGCTGCTGTCGTGTGATTACTGTAGCGTACCAGTACATTTCCCTACCCTGGTCTTGCCTTCTTTTTTTATATGTTTTGCCTTTCTCCTAGAAAGGTATAGCAATCACTTGCAAAACTGAAAGTATAAAAGTGCTCCAAAGGGCCGAATGGCATATATCACTCGACTCAGCTCGACGAGCTGAGCATTTTCTGTATGTGTGTGTATGTGTGTGTGTGTGTGTGTGTGTGTGTGTATGTGCAGATTTTTATTCTCACTCACTTTTCTCAGAGATGGCTGGACCGATTTTCATGAAATTAATTGCAAATGAAAGGTCTCGTTGTCCCATAAGACCCTATTAAATTACATTGTAATCGGATTTTTAGTTTAGAGTAATGTAAAAAAATGTAAAAATCATGAAACATCATTATCTCGAAAACTACACAACCGATTTGAACAAAACTGGTTTCAAATGAACGGGCTACCTTAAATACCCCAAACTTTTGAATTTCATAAAGATTGAACTCGTGGTTCAAAAGTTATGACAAGAAACGTGTTTTAAAGACTACTGAATCTCACTCATGTTTCTCAGAGATGGCTGGACCGATTTTCATAAAATCAGTGTCAAATGGAAGGTCTAGTTGCCCCATAAGTCCCCATTGATTTGTTTTGCAATCAGACTATTACTTTGTCTGTTATGTTTAAAAATGTGAAATCCAGCTTTGAAAAGGAACATATTTCGAAGACTACTTGAACTCATTCACTTTTCTCAGAGATGGCTAACCCGATTTCCACAAAATTAGTGTCAACTAATAAGTCTAGCTACCTCGTAACACCCTATTGAATTTTACTGTAATCGAACTGTAACTTCGTCTGTAATGTACCAAAATGAAAAAATCACGAAACTTCATTATCTCAGAAACTACACAACCGATTTGATCAATATTATTATCAGATGAGCGGGCTAGTTAAGGGTTAACTGATGAATTATGATTAAACAGGTGGTTTCAAAGTTTGGCTGCCCTATACATTCCCATTTCATTTGATTATAATTGAACTTAAGCCACCGTTATGTATTAAATTGTCAATAAAACAACGAAAGTCTATTATTTCAAAGATTGCATGACTTATTTGAACATAACTAGTGTCATACGAACGAGTCATCTCTCAAACTTACAAATAACAAACTTCATAACAATTTGATATGTGGCTCAAAAATTATGGAAAGAAAAGAAATTCAAAGGCTATTTAAAACTATACCTGCTTTGATTGACATATGTGGTCTCCATATAATTTAAATGTGGTTTTGTACTATTTGAACGTTCCAAATTCATTGATTCCTTGCGATGTGTTTAAAGTCTGCAAATGCACGACCAGTCGGCCATAGGATATGATCAAAGTCAAAAGATAAATCGTTTGAAATTATTGGTTTTATCTAAATGACAACATCCTCGACTTTTGGCCTCTGTTCATCGGCCTAATTCTGAATATATTCATATTGGGTGGTATTCGGTCATTTTCAGCAAATTTTCTGGCATCAATCTGACACCGGAAATACTCATATTGGGAGGTATTTAGTAATTTTGGTTGTTTTCCAGAAATTAACAGTGGTCGTCTTTAAATTCAAAATGGTGTCAAGGGTCAATGTTTGGTCATCTTGATTACGGAAATATCCATGTTGAGTATTATTTGGTCATTTGTTATTGTTAGCTCATTGCATCACTGTGGTTCCAGAGATACTCATATTGGATGGTATTTGGTTATTTTAGGCTGTTTTTCACAAACCGGAATTCGCCATCTTGGATTTCAAAATGGTATTTAAGATAATTTCTGGCCTCTGAACTTCATTCTGGTTGAAGAAAAACCCATAATGGGTGTAATTCGATCATTTTCCGCTGTTTCCCAGGAACTGGTAGTCGCCAATCTAGAATCCAAAATGGGGTCTTTGGTCGATTTCAGCTGCTGTGTATCATTCTAGATCCGGTGATACTCATGTTAGACGGAAATCGGCCGTTTTTGGCTGTTTTCCAGAAACCACAAGTTGCCATCCTACAATTCATAATGGTGTCTGAAGCCGATTTGTGGCTCCAGTGCATCATTACGATTCCGAAAATACCCATATTGGGTGGTATTTGGTCGTTTGCCGCTGTTTTTCAGAAACCGGAAGTCACCATCTTAGAATACAAAATGGTATCTATGGTCGAATTTAGCTCCTGTGTATCTTTCTTCATCCAGATATTATTATATTGGGTGGAAATCGTCCATTTTTGGGTGTTTTCCAGAAACCGGAAGTTGCTATCTTACAATCCAAAATGTTACCTGAGGTCGATTATCGAACATGTTTGTTACCACTAAAAACATTTACCTGCCAAATATGGTTCCATTTAGTTGATTAGTTCGCGAGATGTGCAGAAACATGTGCTTCTATAAGAGGGAGGGGCGTCGAACCATTATGGACATATTTATTACCCTTTAAAATATCCACATCCCAAATTCAGTTTCATTTGCTTGGTTTGTTCTTGAGTTGTGCAGAAATGTATGTTTCATTTGTATTGGACCTATCCTTTCCAGAAGAGGGAGGGGTCTCAAACTATCATAGGAACCTTTATCGGGACCAAAAACCCCTACATATAAATTTTCACGTCGATCGGTTCGGTAGTTTTCGAGCCTATTTGGATCAAACAGACAGACAGACCGGACTGCATTTTTATATGTATAGATTACAGCATCAATATTTTAGAACCTAGAGAGTGAATATACATTTATTAGATTGAAGCGTTCATGTAAATCTATATTTACAAATAAAAGTTTGAATGAGAAAGGCTGGGTCTGACCGCTAGGTGGATTAATTTAGGTTTTTCATTATGTATTTCAAATGAAGCAAGCGCGATCAAATGTAGTTCCCCTAGAATGATATATCACGAAGCGCCAGTGATGGGCTAATCGCTAATTAGTGACGCTAATATTCAGTTAGCGGTTTAGCGATTTCGCTAATTTTTTAGCTGGTTAGCAAAACTGTTAGCGTCGCAAAGATTCTGGCCTTCGAAACGCTAATCGCTAATTCGCTAAATTTTGTAGGGAAGCGACAGTAAAATTATTTAAAAAAAACTGTGAATTGCTGATGGCGTACATAAATTGCTTCGTAAGAAGAACATTCTTTACTACAAATGTTACTTTTGGAACGTATGTTCCATTCAAACAATGTTTAATTGTTCAAATTGTTCAAATTTTCTACAGTTCCTCTCTCTACGACACAAGTGCAAGTCAGTCTTTTACCCTAGAATGGGGTTTCAGTTATCGTACAACCCACAGGAGCATTTTGAAGAACAATTTTAAAGTCTAGATTAAATTTTCGGCACACCAAGAATTTTGTGAATTGCAATGCGCTCGAAATCATGAATACTTTGATTCTACTTTTTCGATTCAAATAATATTTGATTTTTTATGAAACCATTCCTATAAGTATTTATTTCGAATGCAAGCTGTATAACTTTGTTACTCCTTGTGTAGAGTCCCCCGTAGGACTCTACCAGGACTTATGATAAAACGATACAATAAACGAACGAACAAATCCTGTACGTGCGGTCAGGACACAACAAGTAAATCAAGTATGAACACCGTTTTGTGAACCCCCTAAAAAGTAATTGTTTTCGTTTGTTTTACCACAAAAGATCAAAGTGGTCCAAAACATACAAAACACGAGCAATAAATAAAGCGATGTGACTATTTACATATTAATAATTTAGCGATTAGCAAAAGTTCTGCTAATGTGAATTTAGCGTTTAGCGTTTAGCAATTATCGAGGTAAATGTTCCGATTAGCGTCGCTAAATTTTCGGTTAGCGGATTCCCCCCACCCCCCAGCCGAAGCGCAAAATTCAAGTTTTGAAAATCAATTAAAAATTTATCAAAAGACTAATTCGTATTTGTTATTCATCAAATGGGTAGAAAATTTACTCAATAAAAAGTCGCGCAACTTTTTTAAAAATGAGTGAAATTTCTCTTACTAATGGGTAACTTAGATTTAACATGTATTAGACTCCAACTGTAAACAACGCACTGTCGTATGTAAATGGTCTGGCATATAAAACCAGCCGTCGTTTACACTCACTTGCTTTTAAAATAGGGACGAATAGCCGTTTGGCATTAAAGTCCCTTCAAAAGAAATCAATCATTCAATCAATTGCTTTTAAATGGAATAGAGAGTTTGACGTCACAGACGCTGTTGTACAAGCACTGCGATAAGATAAAAATAATGACAAATTTGAAATTTGTTATTACTGTACGTTATATACAACGGATTTTGTTAAAAACCTATTGAATCATGTAAATAAATAAATTTTCATAATAATTTTGAAGTCTCAAATTGAATATATTAATGACAAAAAAGGTTTCCTTTTTTGGCACGGTCCCAGTTTTGGCAACTGAAATTTAAAATGTTGTTGCCAAAAACGGAAACTTACTGTACAAATTTTCGTTTCCTGACCTTCACATGTTTTATTCTTTTATTCATTAGGTTTTCTCAATTTTATTGGTTTCCTTGATTCTTGTTAATAAGGAATTTTTTAATTTTCCGGATCTTGTGATTATATTTTGTTTTCCTTTTTTTTTGTTTTTTTTTTATCTTAAAACTTTTTTTTTGTTTTTTTTTTTTTTCAATTTCTATTTATTGTGGTTTGTCTTATTTTTCTGATTACCTATCGATTTCTGTGTTCTGTTTCCTGTTAGTAATTTTCGATTTCTGATTTTGCTTTGATTTTTCCAATCTCAAATTTACAAATTTTGTTCGGTTCTTCTGTATCAATTTTTTTCTAATTTATATATTTTCTTCGTTTTCCAGATTTTGTCAATGTTCTGAAAGTTAATTTATTTTGAGTTTCTTAGATTTTTTGAATTATTTATCGTTCTTCTGATTGAACTTAGTTAACCATTTTTTCCAAATTTTAAATTAGTTCTCTCATTTCCAATTTCTAATTTTTGATTCTTTGCTTAATTTATAATTTTTCTACTTCTGATTCCCAATTTTTTGTTATCTGATTTCGTATTTCTCTGCTTTTTCCAACTCTGAATCATTGTTTCTTGTTTACATTTATTTTCTTTGTCTTTTTGTTTATTCTGATATGTTTATTTTCTGCAGGTTCCTTAATTTTTCATTGTTTTCACTGACTATTACTTAGACCTTTTTTTCTTTTTTATTTTAGCTTCGACAATTTAAAAGCCTTTTATTATTTTTTTAAGTTATTTTCTTCCACAGATTTTTAAGACTTCTCTGACTGTCAATTCTTTTATTTGTTTGTCCAATTTCAATGATACATTATTTCTAAGTTCTTTTTTTTTTTGTTCTGATTTATTTTAAAATTTTCTGCTCTATCTGTTTTTCTCATTTTTAGAATTGCTGAGATTTTATATGTTTTCTCTATTTTCAGATTTGTTGAGTATTTTAGATCGCTCAATTTAGGTTAATTCTTTAGATTTTCCATTTTTTTATATTTTTTTATTTATTCTATTTTTGTTTTTTGATTTTCCGATTTAATACTGATTCACTGATTTTTGTTATGACGGTATGTTTTTAAAATTTTAAATGTTTCCAGTTTAACGTTTTTTTTTTATTTTTTACAGATTTTCAATTTTTCCATATTATTATATTGCCGATTTATGCTTCCTGAATTTTCTATGTTTCATTCTTTTATTTATTGAGTTTTCTAGATTTTAATAGTTTTCTTGATTCTTGTTTTTCTTATTTTTTCATTGTTCGGATCTAGTTCATTTCTTATATTTTCTATTTTTTTGTTCATTTAATATGTTTTAAAGTTTTTTTATGTTTTTACGGATGTTTTTCGATTTAATATCTAATTTTTCGAATATTCTCATGTTTTAGTTTATTTTTTTCTAATTTATATATTTTCTCCATTTTGCAGATTTTGTCATTTTTCAGACAGTTATTTTAATTTTAGTTTCTTAGATTTTGAGTTATTTATTATTATGGTGATTTTTTTTTTCTTAATTTTAAATTAAAAACAGAAAAATTACCGATTTCTGTTCTCTTATTACCAATTTCTTTTTTCTGACTTCTAACTGTTCCTAAAATTTTTAATTTTCCAATTTTTGATTCCTAATTGTTTGCTGCCCAGCGTTGTTAAACTCGCTCGCAAAAAGCATGCGATACTCCAAGTGGCGTTCTCGCCGCTACCAAAATCTCACACTAGAGATACTCCTGTCGCACTGTTTCTAGTTCTCTTTTACTTTTTTCATTTCACACTACCAAGCGTTGCTGCTTGCGAGTTTTCTCGCACACACTCTCGCTCGTGTACTTTCCCACTCGCGTGTACCTCCCTTTCTCGCGAGCACAACCAGCGGAGGTGATTGTCAAGACCGTCAAGACGCATTATGACGATACGGAGTGACAAGGTACGACGAAGCGGAGTGGCAAAAAGAATATTTCGACGAGTAGGCAGGGATGCCACATATACAGATTTATCAGTACTTATACAGATTTTTTGTGTGTTTTTCATACAGATATCTGTATATACAAATTACAGATTTTCTAGAAATAGTACAGAACTATACAGTTTTTTTTTGGGGTTTTCATGAGGTCGCGAAATAAACTTTTCGATGTAGGTAGTTGAAAATCGAAAATGAACTCAAATGCTATTGAGCGTGTTGAAATTTTCATTATATTTATATGTTACGCGTAAACGTGTGCATAAAAGAGTCAATGAACAAACTATATTGCGTATTTTTTCTTCTAAGGGATATGTTCAGTGAATATGCAGATTTTTATACAGATTGAAATATCACTAAGGTGATTTCCTGAGATTCGAAATACAGATAAAAATGTGGCATCACTGCGAGTAGGTATTCCGATACCCTACACGTTCAAGCATGCGATTTATCACCCCACTTTCGGCTGTCGGTGCACGATACAAAACTGCTTGGCATCAGTTCAGCGATTGACAAACCGCATGCATGAGTCGGTGAACGAAGCATTTTCGTTTTCGGGCACATTTTTTCAAGCACTCCTTGTCAAGTACTCTTATTCGAGTACTCGCGTACTCGGCGTGAGTAAAAAGATAGAAGAGAATTTGCGAGCGGTTATATGCTGGCTGCTGCTCTGGCAAGTGCGTGAATAATAAAGAGTGTCTCGAAGGTGTGTGTGCGAACGACTGGAGAAGCGTAGCACACATCTCATTCTCAAGCAGAAAGGAGTGGCTATGTTATGCTTCTCGCTCGTTTAGCAACGCTGTTGCTGCCTGATTTCTGAATTTCGACTATGGTTTTTGATTGTCATCTTTACTTTTTTCAACTTTGATTCATTACTCCTCATTATCTTTTTTTTTCTTTCTCTGACTCTATTTTTTCTGATATACATATTTTCTCTATCGTACAGGTTTTTTTGATGTTCTCTCTGATTGTTTTTTGGTTCTCCATTGACTATAACCTGGACGATTTATTATTCTCTTTACTCTTTTTTCCATTTTAATTTTCTATCACTTTTTTGATTTGGTAAACGTTTGTTCAACATGCTATGTTTTCTGAATTGTTTTATTTTTCAGATTTTTTTTATCAATTTCTGACACATTATTTTTCATTTCTGTTTTTTCTGTTTCATCTATTTTTTTTTAGTTTTCTGCTTAATCAGTTTTCTCCAGTTTTCAGATTTGTAAAGTTTTTTGGCCCCTTAACTTAGTGTAAATCAGCAGATTTTCCTAATTTTTTAATTATTTTTTCGTTTTTCTTATTCAATATTGCTGCATTGATTTTTGCTTTGACGATTTCTTTTTCAAATTTTATATTTCTGGTTTCACTATTTTTAATTTTTCCAGATCTGTATTTTACCCGATTATTTTTACATTCTTCAAATTTCTCAATTTTAATATTTTTTAATTCTTTTTTTTTGTATTATTCTGATATAGGTAATTCCTTAAATTCTCTGTTTTAATGTTCTTCAAATAATCTCAGTTTTTTCAAACTTTTTTGCAATGTTTTACTTATTTCCTAATTTTTCTATTTTTTCAGTCTGAATTTTCTGAATTTCTGTTAATAATCATTTCTGATAATGATTTTTGATTTCCGATTTTGCCCTAAGAACAAATCATAATGAGAATGACATTGATAATTTTTGTTCGTTTCTTCTTTTTCTGATGTTTTCTGATTATATATTTTCTCCATTTTGCAGATTTTGTCATTGTACTGTTAATTTGGTTGTAATTTCTTAAATTGTTTTTTATTATTTATTATTAGGTATAATTAGTTATAATTAGATATAATATATTATTTATATTATTATTTTTCTCATTTAAATTATTTCATCATTAAATTAAATTCATTAAATTTGATTACCGATTTCTGTTCTCGCATCACCAATTTATATTTTATTTAACTTTTAATGGATTGTTTTTCGGTTTCTGATTGCCATGATCTACTCTTGGATTTACGATTTTCGATTATAAATATTCAATTGAGTTTTTTATAGTTTCGAGATTCAAATGTGCAAAACTGTAGAACTTAGGTTCGCTTGCGGGATCGAAGATGCCCCCTATGAATACTGATGCTGTGACAAAATCTAGCCAGCAGACAATATACCACGCCGGAAAATGCTTTATCCGAAATGAGGTTACACACTTTTTACGAGTACGCAAAAATTTCATCTTTCCTTTGTCGCTTTGTAACGGGCGACCTTCATCTTTTTTGCTAACAACCGCCGCCCGCGAAAACGATCAGCCGTTTAACATAATGTTATTAGATGTGCTTTATTCTGACTCTGACGCCTGCGTCCATGGAACTCCCTTGGCATGGGGGCAAACTTTCATCAAGGATATGTTACACAATGCGGGAAGTAAATTTTTTATTGAATCTGTCGGTCTCGCAAACAACACCGCACAGCCTGGTAGCAAACACAAAAAAAAATCAAAAGCCAATAGACGCAGAAAGGTCCAGCAGAAGAAGAAAAAGTTGCCATCCAGGCGCCATCAGTTTGAGATTCCAGACCATGGTGCCTTACTGGCTGATTGTACAGCGCCTTGCCACTACACCAATTGTCGGTCGCCCAAATAACAAAGCAATTGACTGTATTCGTTGGTTATTAAAGTGTTTTGTGGTAAAAACGTAAAAATCCAGTCATGGTAAAATAACTCAACTTGAAATGCAAATTGGAATCTATCAATGGAAGAATAATGCATCACAAAGTGTTCAATCAAAGTTACTAAAAATGGGATGACATAAAGTTACTCAGCATCAAGTTAGACTGATCCATTTCAGCATCGGTTTACCTTCTACTGCCTCCACCGGGACCACCAGCCACAAAATAGAACTAAATGAAACATTTACCCACGAATGTGTGAATAAACTCCCACAGCTTTTCTGGTGCGACGTCGTTACGTCGATAATGATGATGATAAACTTTTTGCCACTTTGCTTGTACCAAACCCTCTTTCCACGCTGTGCCACCGTCGGAACGAGAAATTGTTCCCTTTTAGGCCAATGCCGTAAAGTACTCTTTCGCTAATCTATCGATTCGAACCGCACTATTCTGGTAGGATTTGAAATTGCTGTGGGGTTGAGGGCTAGCAACAACTTCGAGGGAAACTGACAGCAGATGGCTCCAGTCTTGTACCCATATCGGTTTACATCGGATTCTGCCTGCTGCCGGGAGCCATTTTCCGTTCAACAATATTGGATCGATTCGAGCCCATGATTGTAAAGAATATGAGCGTTTTCTGGATGTTCGATTGTTCACCTGAATGTGCTAGTGTTTAAAGTTGATTGTTGTTTATTTTGATTGAAAAATGAGAAAAGGTAAAGCATCGAGAATATTATTATTCATTCGTGTTTTTTGTAAAACGAACACTTCAAATATAATGACAATCGTTTTATCGAAACTCGTTGAACATCATTCTGCTACAAGCCTTTGGCGTTAAGTAGAACAATTGCTCGAGCGCCATTTTATGCCTTTTATCTTGCCTCGGTGGAGCAATAACATTCGATTTGCTGGCAATATCGACGTCTTGCAAATAGCCGCCAGCAGCAAAGGGAAACCAAGAAACCAGCAGCAGATGAAAAACAGTTACAGTGGCGATCGAAGAAAACGGCATCCAATTTCAATACCAGTTAAGTGTGCTGCCCTAAGCCAGTAATTTCTTGATCTGCCGTTCGACCCGCTCTGAAATTATTGACCGAAAAAAAGGATTGTCGTCTGATTTGAATGTTAAAGGAAATTCATTCGAGGTAATTGTCATTGCACTTCTTCGTAGTTAACTGCTGATATTTTGTCAATCCTCTCATCATCTATGCGCTCTTAGCTCTGCAAATATTGAGGACACTTACTCAAAATTGAAGAGCAACTATGCTTCCCCTTATTTTCTAGATTCAATAGAGACGCCTGGTTCATAAACGTTGACAATGCTGGAGAAATAAAATATTTCATCGGACAACAGGTTTTGTAGTCATAGTTCAACATTTTTCGTGGCAGCAAAACATGAATATTGTGTTCAAAACAAATATGCAGACTTACGCCGATGACTTCACTATTTTGTATATTTCGCAAGAAATTATTTGCTGTCAGTTATATTCCTGAAGTTTCACATGATTAATTAAAGGTAAATTCTGTCATTGGCGATCATGAATTGCTTACAAACCGAACAGCATAACTGCTTTATATTCGAATGAAATATAACCCCCAGCTGCAATATGAATAGCACAATAAACAATAAACGCACTGATAAGACGAGCGAAAAACATCTCACTAAAGCCACTTTTCTGGTCCCGAGCTTTATTAGCTCTATGCACCAACAATTAACCTCCAAGTAGTCTAGAACCAGGTAATTGCCAAGACTCCCAGCCGTGAAAGCCGCCAGTGCAGTGGAACGGTAAAAGCCTCATAGCTTTACAGTTTCATGAGCTAATGCACTCTGGCTTTCCGCATGGAACCCAGTTCTCGATAGAATGTGCAGCGACTTAACTTGAAAACTCAATCTACGCCCGTTTGGGGTGGCGCCCCATGCGAATTAGATCTAGAAGAACTGTTGAGACGGGAGATTTTCTCTCCACTTTCGCTAGCAAACGTTGCAGCCTGAATTGTTCCCACATCGCGGAAGATTTCGTGCTTCAAACCGTCCAAAGCGGCGTCCTCGAATGGGAGGCTGATTATAATAAAAGTCTAGACCAGCGGCGAGCAGCCATATGAGTTAATACGATTTCTACTTTGTGTGGTTGAAGTGATGGGCCAATATATATCTTCCCTTTTTCACACCATTTTCAGCACTAGTTCTGTTCCCATTCCGTTTAGGTTCTTGGGGAAAGGCGGAGGGTGAAAACGGAAGATAAATGATTACATTATCCCAGTCCTTCGAACAACATCAGAACATGGCCCTAGTCGAAGCTCATATACACTCACACGCAAAAGTGTATATGCAAGCACCAGAAGCAACGTTTCGGTTGTTAAGATGTTATCTTTTATTTATTGGTATTCCATGGCTGTAGACCATGTTGGAGGAAGAATGCTAGCACAACATAGGTTCCGGATTGCGGCGAAGCTTTAGTGCTATCGGAATAAATATTTCCTGCCTGCCTGAGTATACTAGTACCGAGCGGTTGGTACAAAGAATTTCACATTTCATGGCCACCGGGAAAACCAGCCCCTCCGGTAAGCTAAAAGAGAAAGTTTTGAGCCTGTTTGAAGCAGAGTTCGCAAAACTTTTTCCCGCACATCAAGTGCGCTGCTGGGGGGCAGGCGAAAAGTACCCTTTAGTATTTTCGTGCAAAGTAAGTATAAACCTAATTTACGGAAGCTATCGTTACTGCCTCGAGAGCGCCCATGTACCGAAAGCAGATTATTTATTCAGTCTGTTTCGTTGACAAACGTAATTAGAATTCTGTTTTGAGTGTCACTTTCTCGTTAACTACTTGCTGACCAGTGGGTCGCCCGGCTAAATGAATGCACAATTTGGTTTGTAGAGCTTCATCGGAAAACTTGCGAGGACGAGGACGTAGACGACGACGATGACGACAAAATTGACGCAGTTGAAACCGTACAAAAGACAACCGACACCAAATTAGCTTCAATCTTGGAGCTGGCAATCATGGATGTCAATTTTCCCAATCGTGACGTCACATAGCGCACACATTACCCGCCAACGGCAGTCAAGCTATGCGGTAAAACTTTTCCGCAACTGTTGCTTTACTTTGTCTCTTCATCAATCCCGTAATTGTGTAATCCCGGGGGCTTAGAATGTGATACTTTGAGTTTCATAATTAATGTTTAAAATATGCCATCCTCGTGTCATATTACGATAGAACATATTGTATTTATTATATATCTTACTACTCGGAACCCGTATATATGTAACGAAAAGTTTTAAAGCAACCTTTTTGAAACTGCTTTCTATAAAATTAATACCAGATTGCATTGGTCGACAAAATGAAAAAAGTGCATTCCAAACGCTCAATCCGGAAAAAAGAAAGATTATAACTATTCAACCGTTCCTATGAATTTTGGTGCCCCCAACCTTGGTGATGGTTAACTTACGCGAGAGTTTCGTATAAAAAATGCTCGCCGAGTTCATCGCTTTAACATTATGTTCACAATGAAACTCATTTGAGTACTGGAAAAAACGATGATGGCTAGGGACACCAAAATTCACAGGAATGGTTGAATAGCTATAATCTTTCATTTTTTCCGGTTTAAGCTTTTCGAGTGCACCTGTATTGACTAGTTTTATTATTGTCTGCTGATATTAATCAACAAAACACAGCAGCGCACTATTCATATAAGCGGAATGATTGCGATCACAATTTCTCTGCTGGTGTTATTTTCTTAAATTATTATTGAATTTAAAATATTCTGTAGCTCAGCTAACCTTCAAAACATCCACTAAAATTACACAATTTCGCAATTCCTTTATTTGCTAAAACATGCGCGGTTTTCAAAAAAATGTTTTCCGCCTTCGAAACATGCTATACCTTTCAAGTCAAAGTCAGGCTTCTTCCGTTCTCTTGATTTTTGCTCAAATTTCCTTCTCTACATGTCAAACCCCCTGGAGAACAAGACTTTCTCTCACACAGTGAGTAATTATCCACATTTAGGCGTAGAGTATTTCAGTCGCAGAGTTCCTTTTCACTCTTAATCATCGCGTGTTAGGGGTAAACACTTGTTTGCTCTCTCAGTTTAAGAGAAAGTATATAGTTTTCGTTAGCTTCTCCTTTACTAGAAGAGAAGTTGGCCAAATATCAAAACATTTAGGTTCACATTGAAGCCACATCCTAACCGTTTTCGAATTTAATATTATGGGAACATTCACAACTCACCATCGGTGCGTATTCTGCAGAAAGTTCGATTTTATACTGTTTTTGTCGCACCCCAGAGCGATGAGAACGGCAACGCAATGCTCAGTTGATCGCCGAGCAATTTATTCCACTTTTATTGCGTACGCGGATGAGCAATTTACAAGAGTTTCACTGGGTTTTGCTCTGTCAAATTAGGAGCGTTTTTTCGTCAGAGAAACTATTACTCTGTGCTCTCTCTACAGCAGATGGTGTGATGCACATTGAATGTAAGCTTACAGTTGTTAAGAGGGAAGAAAACTGTTTTCTCTTTAAGATGAAGATGAGCAAAACAAAGTCTGGTCAAAGTTCAGTATCAGTTCACGCTCATAACACAAAATAATAACAGAAATGGATAGCATGCATTTCTTATTTGCAAAATGTTGATCTTGTGTTCTTGCGGAACAAGAAAATACGATTTTTTATGGAAACAAATCTTTTTTGACATATAACTGGTTAATGTTCCGTTATATTTCAAACGCTAATAAGAGCATGACCACACGATAGATAACAATGACTAATATGTTATTATATAGATAAAATATTGGATAATTTTGTAGTACGCAAGTTATCATTATTATTTTATTGCTCAGCAGTAAAAATTGATGAAAAGATTCAAACAATGCATAAATCACATGCGAGCATCCCTAGCACAGACGACATGAACAGACACCATCCATGTACTGTGACATTCTCTATGTCAGTATCAGTAAAAATTACAGAGACTTCCTTCCCGTCTCAATAAGTCAATTAATGTTTGATTCCATGAACTTAGACTAATTTGTCGCTCAAGGGTAAGGATTTTTCGAAAAGTTTCAGATAGCTCTCTTTTTTAAACATTTTGTCAACCTGCAGATAGAAACTAATTAAAACTGATGCCTTGAAAGAAAACATACTGATAAAAGTAACAGTACGAACACTGCCGGTAACCGCAAGTCAGTCCCATCTGTAAAAATATGAAATCGAGAAAACAGCTTCGAAAGATATTTTATTCTCGCTTAGTTCTCACTTATTTAAGATGAATTATTTTGACAACATTCATGCTAAAACATAGTTTGCATGCTAGCCTACACGAATTACATTGGTAAAACTACTGAAATCATTGATTTCATGATAAAAACCTTGAGTGTGACTGACTTGCCGTTACATTACACACTGAAGAGAGAAGTAACCGCAAGTCAGTCCCATTTCCATGTTGATGCTATAGTGAGCGTTGACGTGATGTTATCTGTTGCCGTTGCGCTTCGCAGTTCGGAAGTTCATGTCCATGAGAACAGTTTTAAAAATGGCGGCGTTGGAAAATCTCATGATGTACGGAACCAATGAGAGCTCATCCGGTGTGGATTCGGATGAAGAAACTGAAGCCGGGACTACAGTTGGTTCATCCAGATGATCAAAATCCGTTTGAGGTTCGAGCATAACCTTTGGAGACTTCTTGGAACAATTTTGATGGAAGTTTTTTCGATACTGAAGATTTTCCGGATAAATCTACGAAGAAGCGAACCAAGAATAGAAAATGGACTTGAATTCTCATTTGCAGGAAATTGCTGCACATAGATTCAACACCAATTCGAACTAGAAACTAATCCCAATAATTGATAACTGTTACTTGATGACTTATTTTCATATAAACGGTCATGTCAAAGTTCACTTCTTCATTACCAATCCATTTTATTGTACTATGCATGTTTTTTTTTTTGCATTTGGGACTGACTTCCGGTTATTTTTCCTCTGGGACTGACTTGCGGTTACTTTTCATAATGGGACAATTGGACTTGGTATTGATTTCCGCTTTCGTTGATCAAACCCCTCTTATTTATCGGTACATCTGAAAATACACTTAAAGATAGGCCAAAATCCGATGCTAACTCAAAATCGACAGAATTACAGATGGGACTGACTTGCGGTTACCGGCAGTACAGTGCAGGTAAAGCAAAGCGCCGCTGGCCTATCATTGCAGTGCTACACGATTTCTATTCGTGTGCAATTAAGGAAAAACTGCAATGCTGCTGCTGATGATAATTAACGGGTTATCCCATATATATGGATACTATAAAAACCATAAATTACTCAATAAGAATTAAGTTATAAGTTACTTTTATTTCATTTTATCTCTTCATTTTATCTTTTAAGATGTGAAATAATCGTAAACTGCGAGTAAATCAAAAGAGTAAATTTAAAGAAAAGTAAAAGCCGGTGAAAACTTGAAAAAAACTACATACCTACAGTAAGTAAAACATTGACACACTATTTCCAAGGCTGCAAAAACGTGATCGAAATCATTTTGACCCAAAAAATTTGATTTTAGAGTCATAGTGTCTTCAGCAAAGTTGTTCCATTATTTATTCTTCATGTTATAGAAATTACAGTTTTGTGATCAATCCACTTAACAGTGAAAAGCGAATTTTACTCTTTTCATTTTTGCATATAAAAATTCATCGAGTTCGGCAAAGTTGTGTAGCATATTTTATAAGAAACAACTTTGCCAAAGACACCATACATCTATCTGCCTAGTTTAAAGGACTAATGTGGAGTTTTCTACAGATTGCCACTAAAAATCAGTTTTTTAAATATAACTTTTAATAGTGAATTTCTACAATTTTTCAATATTCTATAATATTGTTTTCTATAACAAAACAAACAATTTCTTCGAAGGAAGTTCATTTTTTTACTGAAATATTTTTTTATAGTTATTGACGAATTCTACTTGAATAATGCAAAAATTTACACTAATTACTTTTTACTCAAAAAAAATTGATTTTGGAGCCATAATGTCTTCAGCAAAGTTGTTTTGTTAATTATTCTTCATTTTATGAAAATTAGAATTTTGTGATCAATCTACCCAAAAGAGAAAAACGAATTCAATTTTTCTCATTTTTGCATATAAACATCCACTTTGCTGAGTAAAGTATTAGCATATTTTATAAGAAACAACTTTGTCGAAGACACCATACTTCTATTGCCAATTTAAATGAATTTTTGTGAAGTTTCCTTTAGAATTCAAATAGAAACATTTCTTTGCTATCACTTTTTATAGTGATTTTTAATTTTTTTCAATATTCTACAATGTTTTTCAGTATAATAAAAGACACGAGTTCACCGAAGGAATAAATTAGTTATTGAAAATTTCTATTAAAATGGTGCACCAATTTACTTACAGATATAAACACAAGAGACAGCGAGAGACAAATGCCTATATCTAAATTGAATGATGTTTGAGTTATACTTTAATATAGAAATGGTTTAGTCTGCAGATATTTGCCGATTTTGAAGATATGTAAATGATTGCATTGTTTTAATAAAAATTGTCAATAATCGGAGAAATATGTGAGATAAAAATAAACTTTCTTCAAAGAAATTGTTTGTTTTGTTATAGCAAACAACATTGTAGAACATTAAAAAATTATAGAAAATCACTACAAAAAGTTATATTGAAAAAACTGATTTTTAGTGGCAATCAGCAGAAAACTCCACATAAGTCCATTTAAATAGGCAGATAGAAGTATGATATCTTTGACAAAGTTGTTTCTTATAGAATGTGCTACGACTTTGCGGAACTCGATGAATTTTTGTATGCATAAATGTAAAAAGTAAAATTCGCTTTTCACTGTTGTCAATGTTTTACTTACTGTAGGTATGTAGTTTTTTTCATGTACGGACAATTCATGTCCGTAGAACGCCACCGGGAGGATCAGCTTCCTATGAAGCGCAAATTTCGTGCGTATCTACAAGCTGCGGCACCTGAACTGGCTACGCGTTACGTAAAAAGCCCTGGTCGCTGCCGCAATCCGTCTCTTCACCTCGCGGCCACCTCGTTATTACACGTAACGATCGTACCAAAATAAAACAATCATCAATCACTTCAAAAGTATCATTATCCATCACAGCCGCAGCATCATTGCCCGCAGGACTACCATACTATCTGGCAGTCACCATGTACTTCGTTTTGGCAGTGTTAATTGTGACTCCAATTCTCGCAACTTCTCTTCTGAGAGCCGTTGAGGCTTCCTCCACAGCTCTACGATCAACACCACAAATATAGATGTCGTCCGCAAAGCCTAAAAGCATGTGAGACTTCGTGATAGCGGTACGGCTTCTCTGCACACCTACCTCTTCGTACATAACCTTTCGGGGCTATGTTAAAAAGAAAACTCAAGAGTCCATCCCCTTAGTTCGGACCATCCAACGTCACAAACACATCCGAAATTTCAACCACTATCCTGACGCTTGATGTGGAACCGTACGAAGTCGCACGACCCAGCTTAATCTGTTTTGTTGAGAAACCATGTTCAAGCATAATCTGCTACAACTCGTTGCGTTTCACTGAGTCGTACGCCGCCTTGATGTCTTTAAACAGATTTTGTGTCTGCAAGTTGTATTCTCGAAACATGACGAGGATCTATCTCAGGGTGAACACCTGGTCCGTTGTAGATTGTCTCGCTCGATAACCGCTCCACCCTCAGCCAATTTTTTGGTTTTTTTTTACTTTTTTTATTTTTATTTTATTTTATTTTTTTTGTTTTAGACCTGAAACAAGGCCTTCTTCCCCAGCACATCCTACGCTAAAGTATACAAACGATTTGACTTTCCAGCCGATTTGTTGTTATCGTTGCTGTCTTACCCGCTCTAGTCCTCAAAGATACCCATTCTAGAAGTTTAACTCTCAGTAGTCACGCATAAGATCTAGCATGCAGGAATTTAGTCTTATTGTACAACCGGTTACAGCAGTAAAAGGACGGTTTACTTTTACTGGAAACTGATTCGACCCGCAGCAAGGCTGAGCGACGACTGATTCGATCACAGCGTTCCACAACAGAATGACCAACCGGCAGATCGCAGCACTGTACAGCATTGCTGGAGATTTCCGTACATATTAGTAATTTTGTCCTCCCGCGTAGGTGTGTCGGTAGTGTGCGGAGCGGACAATAACAAGAGAATTAGAATTATCCCGTGTCATCGGTAATTGGCAATCCAAAATCAACGCTTCACTTCAAGGTTACCAAAAATAGAGAGTTGAAATAGAGTTTTCACTGGAATTTACCACCTCACATCATTAAATTGATTAACCCCAATTGGGTGTATTCCCAAACCAATTGCAAAAAATACACTGACATATGAGCCATTGCGGGACAGAGTGGTCTATAAACCATTTTTTGTTCAAAAATGAGTTTGTTGCACATGTGATTTGTAACCTGCTACACGTATTGTAACATGAAAAATGTAACATGTGTAATAACATGTTATACTTAACATGTTGTGTTACATGTTACATGTTACACGTTACATGTTAGATGTATAGCATATAACATGTGACACTAGCCATTTATACGAGTTAACGTCATTTTTATTGTCATTTATTAGGTCAGCATTCGACAGCAGAATTTTTCGCGGAAGATTTGTTAACGATAGAACAGTTTTTGAATGCTTTAAAACCACATTCTTAATCAATAAAGAACACATTATTTAGGGATATGCAAGACAGACCTCATAGAAGTCTACTTGACTTTCAGGCAACTTGACCCTTCATTTGATACTGAAATTGTGGAGATTGGCAAGCATCACACTCAAATGCATATACATACACGCCCACACACGAATACAGAAAATGCTTAGTTCGTCTGCTTGAATCGAGTGGTATATAATACTCGGTCCGTTGTGCTTCATTTAAAACACCACTGGCAATTGTTCTATAACCTACCCGTAGCATAGCTTACGTGCAAAGTATTATCATTGGACAAAGACGGGTCACAAGTTCCTCCGAAAGGCCTGAAATAATAGCGCCCACAACGAAAGTGAATAACCCCTCGCTCCACGCTGTCATACTCTACCAAATCGGTTGACCTATTTTGCTTTAATACCGAAAACGATGCCCTTACTTTTCATAAGAAAGTGAGCGGTAAAAAAAACTTAGGATATCGAACAAATTCTTCATTCGTTCCGTGCGCCTTGCGCGATATCCCATCGTCGTCGTCTTTCCGACTCCAGTGTGCATCCTAAAGCAAACTGAGTGAACCCCAATAAAGCCCTCCAACCTACACTTCTGGAGTAAAGTCCGGCCCCTTGAACGATAAAAGATGCGAGCGGCGGAAAAGCAAAGGAAAACTTTCCGTTATGCTTTTCAATGATTTTATTTCTTCGTCGTATGCGCACTAGCTCCGACCCAACCCGTCCGTTTCCCGAAAGGGCAGATCCCTATCGTTCGGCCTCTATTTACATGCCGGAGATACCGGGGTGCATGTTCCGAACACAAATTTTTTACCCATTAAATTTGAATATTTATACACCGACAAATTATTTCCAACTTTGCACTGGCAGGCTGGGCTTTTACCATGAGCACACCTTTCCATGTGCAGTCATTTTTCGGTAGACGACACCGAAAGACAAACTCGGGAAAGACAAACATGGCAGATGGCACCGTTTGAAAATTGCCGCAATTTTCCTGTGCTCCGTTCTGTTGATTTATGCTGTCGGAATTTCTTTCTACGTTGACAAACTGCTACCAGTCAGAGATTATTACGAACGACTAGAGACTTGTAACCGTAAGCCTACACTGCACTATAATCGAATCGCGACTTCAAAGCCTGTTTATTCGCGGAAAGCATTTCTTTTCCAACATCAACAACGTCATCTGCAGCCAAGGGCAGCTAATTATTATACAAGTTGCGAAGCGAAATTCCGGAAAATATAAAACATAAAATAGAGGAAAGAACAGAATGCCAATTCTACTGAAATATAAACTTAAAAATTAGGATACACGCTTCAGTTCAAAATACTAAATTTCAAATTTTAGGTTTCATAGTTTCGAACTTAGTAAACTATTCATTACGATCTCTGGAAACTGAAGGAAAATATGAAATTGAATTAGACTTTAGACCAAGGTAATAGGATGGATTTGGAGTCTAAGATTCAATGTATTACTTATAGATATTCTATATTGATTAAAACATATTATGAGCTCACGTGATTTCAGTATTTTGGAATCTGATAATCAAATCTAGTTTTAATTTAAAATTTTAAGAAATAGTACTGACCAGTTCTTAGTGCAAACGGAGCTCATGAAAAAAATCACACTCGCTAATAACACCGATGTTCAACGAGTTGAAAAAAAAAATCTAAACTATCGCCTGCCATAACACACTTACCGTTCTCACTAACTTTTCAGTAATTGTCACTTGGCCAGCAGAAGTAATCAATAACGCGTTTTTTTTTTTATCGCCGCACACTTCCCGGCCGAAGCTGTGTCTAGATAAAGCGTTAAAGTTGTCAAGTTTGTCGTCGGTGCAGTTTATTCGCTCGAAAAATTTCCTCCACGGCTCTTGAAGCTCGAGGGAGAAAAAAATTCCATATTGGCAAGATAAGCTACAGGCATGAGGCAGCAACTATAGGCACTTCTGCACGAGTGTTCCGACAGCGTGAATCTAAAGTCACATAAAAGTGAACGAAAAAAAAGTTGCTTCTTCCATTGCGGGAAACCCACCAAGCCAGCCTTTCTCGCGTTCTGTTTTCTACCCGCGCCATGTTGTTACTGGGAGTGAAAAGCATGCAGCTGAAATTGAATCTAATTTTCTCAAAAATGGAAGTGCTTTCCATTTCCTTCCTTTTTTTTCTCACCTACTTTCAAATTAGCTTCCCGCGTGCTAACGAACTACTGGTAGCAATTGTGAAAAATATCGAGGCGACAAAAAAATACTTGCCACGTTTCCACTTGCTGGTTGCAGAACTAGCTGTCGTCGACAAACTCGGAGAATATTTATAAAACTAACTTCACTGCTGTTGCAATGCAGTGGGAAACTTCGCAAACGAGTTAGACAACTTCGTGCAACATTTAGTACGGATGAAAAACGATGTTTTCCTAAACGGATTTGTTTACACAAACACGTTACACTCGAGCAGAAAAAAATAACTTATTTTTCCGTCAGAATAATCCAATCAGTTTTCATTAGTCAAAAGGGGGTCAACGTGTGCCTTGCCTCCTTTGACTTCGTATTTTATCGGTTGGATGGCTGCGGTGTGGCTTACGGTTTCCACTTTGACACGTGCATGGCACGGCAGCTGATCATCAGCACGTAAGACGACAGGCCGGAATGCTAGAGTGCGACGATATTCGGATTTGATCGATTACTCGCAAGATCCGGCAGACGTGAGAGATTTTTAGTAGCCTTTCTGGAAGGGCGATGGGTTGGATGGGGTTGCACGTACTTCAGGATAAAAACTGGACTCTACATAATAACAGTTTTAGTTAGAGAAAAGTAGAATAACGTAAATTATAATGAAATTTTTGTTTTTTTTTTCAGGACTAAACCAGCATCGGTTCAAGTTAACCAAAACAGCGTCATCCCGTGGAAAAATGTCCTGGTGCTAGTGAAGTTATAAGTAAGTACATATATTTAACAAAAAAATCAATCAATAAAAAGTAATTTCCAGCATATCAATACACAATGAACGCGAACAAGCTTCGTAGAAAAAAATCTGATTCACCATATTATGTAATCGCAAAAAACCTCTTTCTCGCGACTCCCTGAGAATGAACTCATAGAATAAGCATAATACGTTCCCGTCTACGATAAGGAATTTCCCATACAGAAGCGTCCTTGTCAGCTAAATCAACGTCAGATGTCGTGTTCTCGGATTTTCTCGGATGGAGTGACACACCTTCACGAAAGGTGGAGCACAACGGATGAGAAAAAAAGAAACCGAGGGAGGAGAACTTTGTTCTCATTGTTGTCCCTGCTAGACCAGAGCACGGTCGCCATATCGGATAAATCGAAAACAGTGCCACTCACCGCTAGCATGACGACAAACATAACACACGAAAAAAAAGGCAAAAGGGGGTGATGTCATCGGTGTGTCCTCACGACGGCCACGGCTCTAGCGCACCTTTTCATCACGAGTAGCGTTCGTTCAGAAGCGATAACGAAGACATATAACAGAATCGCACATAACTTCTCGTGCAAATCAATTTATCCATGCGGTAACATGCGACTCGCAGTGGCGAACCCGGCAGTGGAAGCCAGCGATCAAAGGGAGGCTAACAGTTCCGTGTTACAAACGTTGCACGGTCTATCAATATCAAATCTGCTGCTATTGGATAGGTGTAGCGTTGATGCGAGCGTATTGAGAAGGGAAACGTAATTCGATACTTATTACCTTTGTAAAATTTTTAGATCGGTAACTGCATTACACTTCACGTTCATTATGACAAAAATTTTCTATTAAATATGATTGAAATTTGTACTACTGATTAGAAAAAACCCAGCCTGCATTGATTTGGTAATCAAGTAAAAACAATCAAGAAAAAAATGTTTGCGCAACTAAGTTCTCGTTGTTTGGCAGTAGAGAGCGACAGCAAGAACTGGCCAATTTTGACATATCTAAAACCGCTTTGACACGTTAGTGGTTGTATTATAGCGTCACAAACTTTTGGTTATATGAAAATGTCTAATTTTATACCAAATTATCGTTATTTGTATGAAGTTTCTCATTTCATTCAAAGAGGACCACTGCTGAAGCGCATTCAAAAATGTCGAAAGTTAATATAAGTGGGTACGTAAATGCTTCTTTAAGCGAAACAAGGTCCGATGATTGTTTCGCGGAATGCGGAAATGCGGAACAAGCCCACAAAAAAGTCCCTGTTTTTTTTTTCAATTGTCATGATTTGGTTGAAACCGTCTTTGGGCAAAAGATGCAATTTTATGTCATTATTTTTTTTCACGATTCACTTTTGATAATCTATTGATAATTTCAAATATTTCTAGAGCCAAAACGGATTGTTTGATCGATGTGGCGTCTTCGGTAAAGATGTAGATAATAACTTTGTCTTTTTGAAAACAATTCAGAAATTAAAATTATTTATCTAAAAAAGCTCATTTTTCAACAATCTTTTTTTTAAGTAAACTACAAAAAGTTGCTTAACTTTGATGGTTGTCCGATCATGGAGAAATGTGAAACAAAAAAGGTAAAAATTTCTAGAAGCACGACAAAAAAATTTAAAGTCAGAACGTTAGGTTTGTTGGTATAACGTCTTCAGCAAAGTTGTAGACAGTAATTTTGTCCCTCCAGAAAAAATATACAATAATAGTCCCAACTTGTTCATGTCAGCAAAAATAACCTGAGACATCAAGTTTTGGGATTATTTTCTGCGCCAAATGCCAATTAGTGTTGCAAAAAAAAAACATTTTTAGCATCTATACGGTTTGTTTGATCGGTATAGTGTCTTCGACAAAGTTGTAGATAATATTTATTTTTTGATTTTATACTATATAAAAATATTGAAAAAAAAATGCTTTTTGAAAAATCTAAAGTTCAGCAAACTATTTTTGGTTATCCTATAATCTGTTACTTTTGTATTTAATTTATAATTATTTTTTTCCAAAAGAAAAAAATGTTTAACATTGTATATGTTTTCTAGAGGGACAAAATTACCCTTATAGACCGTTCCGATAATTATAAATACACCTACGATCAACCGTCATTTCAAATAACGTGCAGTATTCAACCAAACGTTGGCTGCGTCCTGTTGTTTACATCCAAAAGAAACAGATGCTGTCATTTTTTCTAACATTTAGTGCGAAATTTTGAAAATGCGTGGCCTTTCTCCCGAGCAAAGAAAGCGAATTGTGCACAAATGGGGCACCGTGAGTGGTCTTTCTATAAGAAAATTAGCCAGAGAAGAAGGTATAAGTGTCGGAGCAGTTCAAACCGCATTGCGGAAGTATTGTGAAGAGTACACATTTACTGATGCCCCAAGACGTGGTAGAAAACCCGGGCCTGTTGATCCCACAATGGACAAAAAGGTGAAGGAATACTACAAGCGGCATCCTTCAGTATCAGTACGAGGTGTGGCGAGAAAGCTTGGAACCTCGGCGAGTAACGTTATGCGTGCCAAGGGAAGAATGGGTCTGCAGACCCGTCGGAAGCAGTAGCAGCCAAAACGAAATCCAAAACAAGCTGAATCTGTGAAACCGAGAGCTCGAAAGCTTTATGACAAACTTCTGACCAAAAAAATGGGGTGTGTTATCATGGATGACGAAACCTACATAAAACTGAACTATAAGACTCTGCCAGGACCGCAATTTTATACATCACCGGAGGGAAATGATGTCCCTGGACCAGTGAAAGCCATTTACACCGAAAAATTCGGCAAGAAGGTAATGGTTTGGCAAGCCATTTGTGAATGTGGGAAAATATCTCGTCCATTCATTACGAATGACACAATGAACGGTGAAAAGGTTGTTACCCATGGTTAAGCAGCATAACAATCCTCCAATCTTTTGGCCCGATCTTGCTTCCTGCCATTACTCTAAGGATGCACTAGGGTGGTATAAAACAAATAATGTCACATGTGTCCCAAAGGAGATGAATGCTCCAAACTGCCCTGAAATTCGCCCTATTGAAACTTTTTGAGCTTTGACCAAGGCAAAGCTGAGGAAATATGTCAAACCAGCGGACAATGTTGAAAAATTCAAAAAAGATTGGCTTAAAGTGGTAAAAATGGTCGGAGAACACACTGTGCAAAAGCTTATGAGTAGTGTTAAGAAAAAAGTTAGAGAACTCGCGTATCCTACGAAAAATAATCCCAACTTGAATTGAAACTGGAAAGAAAACACTTATTATCTATATTTCAGAATAAAATGACCCGAAAAATCCTGTATTTTTTGTTTTATTCAAGAAAGAAGATGTATTTATAATTTTCGGAACAGTCTATATGAGAACTGAAGAAAACTTGGTTTAGGAGCATTTCTCGCTTGAAAAATGCGTTGCGGCACCAACTTTGAAGGCCCATATTTTTTGATCAAAAATTACACCACCGCGAAATTTTCAGGGCAGTTTCGAAATTTCGTCAAAAATACTTGTTATTTTTTTTCAGATTTTTCAGTGCCCCAGAACATAGATTTTCAACTATTGTTTTAAATAGTTACTATTGAAAAAATATTTTTTTCTTCAAAAAAAATATTTTCGTAAACTACAACTCAGGGTGCATCTGCTGTGAAAATTTCATCAAATTCGATGCAATATTTTCAAAGCTATGTCTATTTAAAAACAATTTTGACCTGAATTTCGAATGACAATAACAACTTATGAATTTACTCAAATTCAATAAAAATTGGAAAATCAACATCCCGAGTGAAATTCTTGAAGTTTTAAATACTTATTTAAAAAATTAGACATCGCGATTTTAGTGATCCGTTTCACGAATTCTGACTCTATATGGAGAATGTTTCAAAAATATGTTATTTTTTAAATCTAAGCAAATTCAATTTAAAAACATGACAAAAATTTCAATAATTTTCTATACTACTAGCTGACCCGGCAAACTTCGTTCCGCCCATTTTTGTGTTTAATTAAATAATTTTAAACATTCTCATTTATTTGGTCACTTTGGGCTGTTTTTTAGAAACCGGAAGTTGCCATCTTGGATTTCAAAATTGCACTTGGAGACAATATCTGGCCCCTGGGCGTCATTCTGGTTCCGGAACAACCAAATTATAAACCGGAAGTTCTCACCTAAAATTTAAAAATGGCGTCTGGAGTCGAGTTTTGGCTCTTGTGCATCGACCCGACCATTTTAAGCTGTTTCTCGGAAAACCTGTTTGAACCATTTGTTTAATTTGTATGGAAGACCTCCCTCCCCTTCCAGAGTACTAAGGAGTGTCAAACCACCATAAAAAATTGTTTTTGAATTGTATAACCCTTCCCAACCGGGCTCATATAATTGCGTACGTAGAAGATGACTCAAACAAGACCTTTTCTCTCGCTTTTTGAACGTTCTATTTATTGTTTTATTGCTCACAACGCTAGTGTTAACATCGCAGCTGCAGAAAAATAAAAAACCCAAAAATCATCCACCAAGCGGTCAGACCAAGCCTTTCTCATTCGTACTTATTATTTGTTAAAATAGATTTACACGAACACTTCATTTTAGAAAAAATACCCTGGATTTATTTATCACTCCAAAATAACAAATCATTGTTAGCAGTGAAATCATGCCGAACATTTAAAACATAATCTTCAAACATATATGAACATACATTAACACATGCGAATGACATGAAATAAATATGTTTCAAATATATGACGCGAATTTTTTTTTGATCGTGGTATAATCGAAACGTCACTGTACTCATATATAGGTTGGACTCGATTATATGTAGACTCGATATATCATTCGTTAAAATATAATTTTTGATTCGATTGTTTATAGTTAATTTTTTTTCCTATATCGAATATGACTTGCTTTTCATAACTTTTGAACCACGTGTGCAATCATAATAATTCGTCAGTTAACCCTTAACTAGCCCGCTCATCTAAAATCAGTATTGTTCAAATCGGTTGTGTAGTTTCTTAGATAATGAAGTTTCGTGATTTTCACATTTTGATACATTAGAGACGAAGTGACAGTCCGATTACAGCAAAATTCAATAAGGTGTTATGAGGCAGCTAGACCTTTCATTTGACACTAATTTTGTGAAAATCGGCTCAGCCATCTCTGAGAAAAGTGAGTGAGTTTAAGTATTCTTCGGAATATGTTCCTTTTCATAGCTGGATTTCACATTTTTAAACATAACAGGCAAAGTAATAGTCCGTTTGCAAAACAAATCAATAGAATCTTATGGGGCAACAAGACCTTCCATTCGACACTGATTTTATGAAAATCGGTTCAGCCATCTCTGAGGAACATGAGTGAGATTGAACAGTCTTCAGAACACGTTTCTCTCATAACTTTTGAACCACATGTTCAATCTTTATAAAATTCAAAAGTTTGGGGTATTTCATGTAGCCCGTTCCTTTGAAACCAATTTTGTTCAAATCGGTTGTGCAGTTTTCGAGATAAAGAAGTTTCATGATTTTCACATTTCGTTACATAAAAGACAACGTTACGGTCCGATTATAATAAAATTTAATAGGGTATTATAAGACAACTAGACCTATCATTTGCAACCAATTTCGTAAAAATCGGTCCAGCCATCTCTGAGAAAAGTGGACGAGTTCAAGCAGTCTCAGGATAATGTTTCTTTTCATAGCCTGATTTTGCATTATTATACATAACGAAAAAAGTTAAAGTCCAATTACAATAAAATTCAATAGGGTCTTATGGGGCACAAGACCTGCCATATGATACCAATTTTGTTCAAATCGGTAGTGTAGTTACTGAGATATTGAAGTTTTGTGATTTTCACATTTTGATACATAACCTCTAAACTAAACATCCTATTACGATAAAATTCAATAGGGTTCTATGGGGCAACTGGACCTTTCATTTGCAATTAGTTTCATGAAAATCGGTCCAGCCATCTTAGAGTAAATCGAGTGAGATTGGGAGACCGTTACATACACACACACACACACACACACACACACAAACATACGCACACACATACACACACATACAGGAAATGCCCAGCTCGTCGAACTAAGTCGATTGATATACGAGATTTGACCCTCTGGAGCACTTTTATACCTCTGGTTTTTGCAGTGAATGCTATACCTTTCTAGGAGAAAGGCAAAACCGGAGCATCTAAGTGCTTTTATATAGGAATTGCTACGATTTAGGTTTTGTTATCCGGAATTTTTTTTACCTACACAATTGTGTGGGCTCGGTCGGAATGGGATAAGAGCCCTCCAGAATAAGAGTGTCGAACCACCATGAAAATATTTTTTGCTCTCAAAACCCCTCCACATGCCAAATTCGGTTCCATTTACTTGATTAGTTCTTGAGTTGAGAAGAAATTTGAGGTTCATTATTATCAAATTTGGTTGGTACTTACTTGATTATTTCTCGAGAAGTGCAGAAATTTATGTATCATTTGTAGGAAACCACTCCCTTCCAGAAGGACTAAACTGTGTCAAACTATTATGGATATATTTGTTACCCCTAAAACATTCACCTGCCAAATTTGGTTCCATTCAGATGATTATTTCTCGAGATGTGCAAAAATTTGTGTTTCGTTTGTATGGAACCCCTCCCTTCAAGAAGAAGGAGAGGTGTCGAACTATTGTGGACATATTTGATACTCCTCAGAACATTCACATACCAAATTTGGTTGTATTTACTTGATTAGTTCGCGAGCTGTACGAAATTTCTATTTCATTTGTATGCGACTTCTCCCTTCCAGAAGAAGGAGTGGTCTCGAGCTATCTTAGTCACCTTTCTCCCCCCTAAAACCCCTATATACAAAATTTGACGTCGATCGGTACAGTAGTTTCCAAGCCTATATGGATCAGACAGACAGAGCTGCATTCTTATATGCTTAGATGCATGTAAAAGCACACAGTTTTTTTTTTGTTTTTTTTTTCTTGAAACTAGGAATAATTACCTTTAATTTGATCTAAAAAGATCGCAAATCGATCAACAGGTTCAAAAGTTATGAATTTTTGATAATGATATATATCGAATAAAGTCGTTTTTAATAGACGACCCAACGAAAAAATACAGGTTCGATCATTTTTGACGAAGATTAAGCATAATCAGTAAGAAACAGTACGAACAAAACGAAAGAAAACAGAAAAATACAAAGTAAAAGTGAACTTGAAACATGAAGAAAATAAGAAAAATTAAAAACCTAACAGAGAACTGTACAAAAAGTAATAATAAATTTATATCTCGAAAAAATATCTTGAGAAATAACATCTTTAGAAGTTTTTAAAACTATACAACGCTAACTTAAATGCGAGTAAAGAGCAAAATATTAGTTATTACATGAAAAAAACGTGAATCCATTAGGTAAAGTTACTCTCTATCAGTCAACTTAGGAGACACCGTTTTTTTCTCTTACAAATAGTATATATGCAATAATGTAATTTTATCCTAATATTAGTACGATTGTACGTAAAATATTTGGCCTTGATGATGGTACCATAAAAAGACCGAAACGTCGGTGATAAGCAGATACAAATCAACGCAATTAATTAGACTGCAAGCCGAAATATCAATTTCTTGTATCAAGCATCATTTTTTTACAAAAAGCTTTCCAAAAAAAACTAACTGCAGCATATAATAAAGTTATAAAAATCATCAAAACAAAACTTTGCTGAACAATTTGAACTTAAAGAAAAGAGAGCAAAAAACTGTTTTTTTTTATGAGCCACCCTAAGCAAAATTGCTATAATTTAGCCAATTCAAGAGCTGCATTCTTATATGCTTAGATGCATGTAAAAGCACACAGTTTTTTTTTGTTTTTATTTTTCTTGAAACTAGGAATAATTACCTTTAATTTGATCTAAAAAGATCGCAAATCGATCAACAGGCTCAAAAGTTATGAATTTTTGATAATGATATATATCGAATAAAGTCGTTTTTAATAGACGACCCAACGAAAAAATACAGGTTCGATCATTTTTGACGAAGATTAAGCATAATCAGTAAGAAACAGTAAGAAACAGTACGAACAAAACGAAACAAAACAGAAAAATGCAAAGTAAAAGTGAACCTGAAACATGAAGAAAATAAGAAAAATTAAAAACCTAACAGAGAACTGTACAAAAAGTAATAATAAATTTATATCTCGAAAAAATATCTTGAGAAATAACATCTTTAGAAGTTTTTAAAACTATACAACGCTAACTTAAATGCGAGTAAAGAGCAAAATATTAGTTATTACATGAAAAAACGTGAATCCATTAGGTAAAGTTACTCTCTATCAGTCAACTTAGGAGACACCGTTTTTTTCTCTTACAAATAGTATATACGCAATAATGTAATTTTATCCTAATATTAGTACGATTGTACGTAAAATATCAAATATATTCTTGGCCCTGATGATGGTACCATAAAAAGACCGAAGCGTCGGTGATAAGCAGATACAAATCAACGCAATTAATTAGACTGCAAGCCGAAATATCAATTTCTTGTATCAAGCATCATTTTTTTACAAAAAGCTTTCCAAAAAAAATTAACTGCCGCATATAATAAAGTTATAAAAATCATCAAAACAAAACTTTGCTGAACAATTTGAACTTAAAGAAAAGAGAGCAAAAAACTGTTTTTTTATGAGCCACCCTAAGCAAAATTGCTATAATTTAGCCAATTCAAGAGCTGCAACAAAGTAGTCTTGTAATAAGTTGCTTGAAATAACGTGATCTACAACTTCACTGAGAACAATATAACATTTTTTCGCAAACAAAAAGTTTAACTGAGGTATTTTGCTGCTTCCAGGACCACCCTTATTCTCACTTCAATTTAAATGTAGACCTGTTTGTAAGAAGCAACTTCTTAATAGGATCTAAAACTACAACAAAAAATAAAGATTGCATTTCCGCTTGCATTGTCGTTCTGCACTTGTGCGTTCTGCATTGTGCACAAAGTAAAAACTAATTATTTTAAATAAAAAGACAGAGTATAACGAGAAAACTATCAATAGATTGTTGAAAGTCTAGAACAAACGGCTAATTTCAATTCAATCATTAATTACGTAAGCATTCCCAAGTAACAAAACTGGTTTTAGTTTCATAGCGCTGTTTTAATTGTATAAAACGCTGTAAAGCCTTGATAAAACCAATATTGTTACTAGGGTTCTGACATGAGATAATTGAAACTTAAACAATAATTCACGGAGAAAATGACAAACTTTGACGAAAAACCTTAGCCCTAATATTTCATTCTAGAGATGAACTTATTTGGCTATGATCGGGGAGCCTGTAATTTTTTTTTACTATCAATATGCAAGCTACAGTAGTTGCCTTTTTACAGCAGCAAACGGACAACTGCTAAGAAATTAAAAAAAAAATGTTTGCTCGCAAGCCGACAATTATACCACCCATTCATTAGTGTCATCCCAGCAGCAGCAACGGTCAAAGCAATCAACGCGGCCGCCCCAGTCTGTTACACGCACCGCTTGGCGCCAAATTGTAACCTCTGCAGTTTTACTCCTTCCGAAGGCAATTAAAATTAAATTTAGCGTTTTATAGAACTGACCAAACGGTCGGCATCCTCTAGTTTGCGCGCGCCTCTGGGTTACACTGTATTTATTACGAAACCATCGTCAGATGAAACAAAAGCAAAAGATTTTTACCACCCACCCGACAGCGACTGTCACCCAGCATTCCAGTCTATATGCACAAGAAGATAGATTGATAATTTAGTTTTAATGAGTTTTGTTCACCCCCTTTGCTCTTCGCTTTCTTTAGGTCAAAACAGAATAAAAATGATTGATACGCATGCCTCCTCTGTGAGAGTGACTGCAGTTTGTCACCAAGTCCAACAAGTTACGTACCGGTTGCACAACCTCTTATGGAAGAATACTTTAACAACTTTGACAATTTAACCCGATGTTTTATCATTACAGCAGGTCATAAGTCATGACTAAACAGACTCTTGAATATCAATCAATAATGGGGCAGTATTATTGATAGATATTTTCATTATTTTTCTGCTTCATTTCTGACTGTTTCTTTGTTTCTTTTCCATTTTGTTTTTTAAATATATATTTTTCACTTTTCTGTATTTACGGTTTCACTTTTAAAGGCTGCCATTTTTGATATCTTTTGTGTGCTTCATTCAGCTATGTTTTAAATTACCTTACTTCAAATTATTCTCACTTTTTGAGAAGGATTTGGGTGAAGTTAACTATATATATTGTATAAGTTTTCGGCTGTGTACACAAAATAAAATGCAATGTTTCCATTGCAGTTTTGAATTAATCACCTTTTAATATATTTATTTGGGTGAAATTTTTGATACAAAAAGTATGTCCGACCCCCGCTCTCATCTGAAGCGAATAATCCGAAAGCTTAACACTAAAGATTATAGATCGTCAGTGCTGCTTTTTAATCCAAACATCCATAAATCCCAATGTGCAAAGAGAAATGGAATAATTTGTTATAATCCAGCCCACTCTTTTCGTCACCGAAAAAAGCTGAATCGCTGCGCTATCGCCACCACGAAGTAGCAGCAGCGACGTACAAAATGTTGCAATTTGGATCGCCATTTCCGTCTTATTTATCACCTAGCCATATCGCAGCCGGTAATGGTCACGTGCGCTCGTGTGTGAGCCGAGGCCCGGTAAAGTTCGAAACGTGCCATTCCGGCGCCGATAGATGAAACCATGTTCGCAGCGACAGAGAGGAAAAAGGTTGCAAATTAATTTGGCAATTTGTGACTGTACTGTCAGACATCGGACCGCCTCCGCTTTCGCTAGTCTAACAAGTGTCAACCGTCATGCCAGTGTATTGCCTTTCCAGTTTGTCGTCACTCTCTGCACTTACTTTGCTAACTTAACTCGCTCGAAAGTTAATCGTTGATCTCTTGCATCACATCGCCAGACGCGCGTTGCGAGTTAAAAAATTTAATTACTGCATCCATCGAAGTTTGATTGTTTCGTAATTCCGCTGATTTTATCCTATTATTGCAACTCAGCAACGCAATAAAATTAATTAAGTGCCGTGAAACAACATCTACACGAGACCAGATAGAATTATCTCCAAAGAATCTCTCTCGCTGTCTTTCTCTCTCGATGGAGCATCCTCATGCGTAACACAACATAGCTCTCGAAATTAATTGGATTTTTCGCTCCAGCTTCGAGCACTACATCTACGCACAAAGGTAAACAATTCCTGTTAATGAACTGAGCATCCAAGATGCAAGCCTGTTTCCCATTTCTACCACCCTCACCACCCTACCCATGCTCTAGCATGAATCTCAAGCGAAAGTTACCCATACACGTCATTAAACTCAAAAACAAAACAAAAAATTAAAATAAATGCAGTCCCTTGCTCCGAAACAACCAGAACCCCCGGAAGTCATATTTTACCAGCTAGCAACGACATAAAGCTGCGGTAAGTGTTATACTTTTCTCGAACAATATCTAGCAACGGTATGTCATTCATCCCATAGCATGAGGAAAAAAACGGGCATGGAAAATCGGCTCAAAGAACAGCACAGCGGAAGCATTCTCGATTTACATATGAAAGGATAATTGCTTTTGCCGGTGTTCGGTCGTATGCACAACAACATACTGACTGACATGTGCGTGAGTGTGTATGAGTGCTTTGCGGTTACGGATAGATTCTGCTGCTGCTGGTTGCTAACCACCCACTTTATCCGCACGGTTAACCTCCGCAGAAAGAAACACACAGACAAACGCACATATTGATGCATCTGAAGCAGAGATATGTGGTACGAAAATGGTTCCCCTCATAACCGAAACCACCGAATGTTGTTAAATGCAGCGGATTTTGCGGTGAATGCGATCCTATGACAATGTCAGAAAAAGTTCAATGGGTTTTTTTTTACACTCCATGACTAAATATATTATAGATAGAATACGATTAGTCAGCTTCAAACAGGAAATTCAATTCATCAATATTTTTAAAAAGTATAGGATAGGCTTGGTGTTATTATTTAATAACACTCTGACTGACCTTAAATAGTAGGAGGCTGATATCCAAGCAACAACCGCGTGATGTAGGACTACTGTTCTTTTTCACTATCAGAGGCATTTTGGCGAGTGATTGAAAAAATACTCAACTTCTTCAATTACATCCGTCTAGTCTTGAAAAAAAAAATGATGGTGAAATTTATTCATGTTACCTTTTATATTAAGGTTCCGTCAAAAACTACGAGGACTAGGGAAATGGCAGGGGAAGTAAAACATTTTTAGTAGCTGCACAAGTCGAGGTGGAGAAATGAACACAAAAAAACTCAATTATATGCTTACTGCGTAGTTTTCATCACTATCATCAAGGTTTTGGCGAGCGGCAGAAAAAAATTTTCAATTATATGATTAGGGGTGTTTGAAAGCGCTTCTTCCTCGGTTGGTTCGTCTGCTGTGAAAGACTGCGATCGAATGGAACGAATGGGTGCGAACACCATGTAAAATGTTTTTGCAATCGTCGCCTGTTCAGCTCTGCCGCGCTCTACGGGTCGTGCCAGTTTCCAATGAACCATCATCATGTCGTAGTAACCGATTGTATACAATGAAAACTAAATTTCTACATACTAGGCTTTTATACGTGACTACTGTTATTCTTTCGGTGGGCGTGTCGTTGAGCGAGCAAAACAACAACAACAAATTGTTTAAAAAGTCAAATCTTTTATATACTTTAGCGTCGACTGTTGGGGAAGAAAGGTAGTAATTGGTTGTTTAGTTTTATCTAGACTGACACTGAGAGTTTCGCCTGATATTTTGCTTTGCTTAGCTAATAACTTAGTAAGCTTTTCAATCGATTACTGTCAGGCTTTTTCAGTACCACACTGCTTCCTTCTGCTTTGTGCTGTGTTTCTGCCACTCGAAAAATTAACACACTCTAGTGAGAATACACAGAAGTTCACTGCGGTGCGCACTGCTGAGATAAATTCAATAGCATGCGAAGAGCGAACATGCGTGCAATGCAAACAACGCAGTCTATTTTACTACCAAGATACTCCCCTCATTTAAAATATGCTTAAGAGACACACAGTCAAAGCACTGCAGTAAGCTCTTTTGTGCAGTTATTGTGCGTAATGTCCTTGTGTGTAAGAAAGCTCACACAACTTTTTTATCTCTGGATCTTCAGATTCCACAGCGGTGTTTTTGCGAGCTCCTCAGATACACACGATTTGCTGCTCTCTTCAAGAAAGTGTGTCACTTTGTCCTCCAGTGTGAGAACAATTGTTTTCGCAGGGAAATACTCCTACACGTTAGTAATTCTCTGAGTGAAACCACAGGCCTAAACTAAAAGGAACCCATTGGGAATTGACTGAGTGCTTGGAGCATTTATGTTATTTCTTGACGCTCTCGATGTTTTCGATTTTTTAATTTGTACCCCTCAAAACTAAAAGCTAAAGTTATATTATCATCTGAATCATTTTCATCGTGTTCATCGTTTTTGTCCTTTCGTTCATTGTTGCCATTTTTTTCTTCATTTTCGCCGCTTATGTTCATATTTTACCGTTTCTATTCTTTAGGTATGTTTTCATAATTTCTTGCAATATCATTTTGTCATTAATGTTATTTTTGTTAGTTCGTCTTTATTTGTCATTATTGCCAATTTTTCAATAATCAAAATCATCATTTTTGTTTTTTACTTCTTTTTGTCATATTTATTATTTTTATCAAGTTTGACATCTTCAGCATATTTGCCATGTCGATAATTTTTGGCATTTTTTCTTTGTCGTTTTTATCGTTTTCAACATTTTCTTCTTTCTGAGCCTTTTTATTATCTCTATCATATCATAAACATAACTTTTTTTCATATTTGACATGTTCATCGTTTTTCTAGTATTTATCATTTTCAGCATCTTCGTCATTTCTTACATTGTCCTTATTTTTGCCATTTCAATATTATTTTACATTTTTGCGTTATTTAATCTGTACCCCTATGTTGCCGTAAGACGTAAGTCTACGTCAAAAATAAAAGTTAAAAACATTATATTGTCATCTGCATTGCCATTTTTTTCATTTTCGTCGTTAACGTCATTTTGACCATTTTTACTTTTCTGATATTTTTTAATCATTCTTAGTATTATCATCTTTCCTATCGTTTCTGTCATTATTATTTATGTAATTTTTGCTCCATCTTTTCAATATATTGTGTTCCTTTAACTCATTATTGCTTTTTTCATTTTTTTTTTTTTTTGATAATTTTAATAATTTTTGCCATTATTATTATAAGCATCATTTTTATCATTATTTTACTAATTTTTCAATATTTGAAATATCATTTTCATGTAGTTTTTAAATTTTTGCCATGTTTATAATATTTTTCATTTCTATCATTTTCTACAGTTTTGTTGTTTTAACTTTTGATATTTTCATCACATTTGTCATGTCCGTAATTTTTAACATTTTTGATCGTTTTTGTCATTTTTAATATTTTCATCATTTACATCTATTTTATTCTTTTGGTAATTTTGTCATTTTTTCTCTATTCTTTTGGTAATTTTGTCATTTTCATTATTATATGCTTATAGTTTTAGTTTCAGCTCTATGATTTTTTGTTTCAGTTCTATGATTTTTACCTTACTATTGGATTTATCATTTTTACCATTAATGTCATTTTAGTCTTTATTTGTCGTTCTTGTCAATTTTACGATAGATGACACTTCAGCATTTTCAACAATTTTATTGTTTTTTTTTTTAATTTTTGTCATTTTTGTCATATTACTCATTTTTATCATTCTTGAAATTTTGTTTGCTTTTATTTCTGCTATTTTCTTCATTTTTACCTTGTCGGTCATTTTTAGCATTTTTTGTCGTTTTCAAAATTTATAATATTTCCATTTTTTTGAGCATTTTAATTATATTTTATTTATGTCATTTTTCATCATTTTTGATATGTTTTATTTCATTTATTATTGCCATTTTTTTTCATTTTCGTCGCCTATGTAATTTTTACTATTCTTATTTTTTGGTTATTTTCACATTTTTAGCATGTTCATCATTTCAATCATTTCTTTCATTATTATTATACAGTGAGGAAAATTCGTTTAAACGCAGTCTTATATTTTACCGTTCTGGTGAGTTAGTGTACATTATTAAAATTTATCACTGTTGCATATGTTGGCTTATCCAAAGCATAGCTTCTTGCACTATTGATTTTAATTATAAGTTCTAATATGACTGGGAAAGAGAAAAAAATAAGTTGTAATCAGGGAAATTCGTTTGAACGCACGCATTATTTTTCAATGATAACAAAGAATTTATTTACATTAAAACATTAACCAATACTCAATATTTAGTTTGCTTTCCGTTCATACGAATAGTTTCGAATATTCGGTTCGGCATCGAATTTACGAGATTTTTCAGCGTTTAAACAGAAATTGACTCCCAGGCGTCTCTCACAGCGGTTTCTAATTCCTTAACTGTTCCGTACTGCTTTCCACCTCGGTATACACGTCGAGCGAGGATTCCCCAGAGGTTCTCTATCGGGTTTAAGTCCGGGCTACGTGCTGGCCAGTCTAAAACCCTGATTTCCCGCTCCGAAAACCATTCCATACTTCTTTTGCTGACATGAATTACCGCATTATCTTGCTGAAAAAAGCAGTTTGTTGGCGTATAATCCTCGATAAATGGAATCAGAACGTCATCCAGCAGTTCCACATACATTTCCGAGTTCATCCTGGTAGAAATGGTACAAATCGGAGTCTTTCCGTGAAGCGAAAAACCACCCCAAACCATGAGTGATCCGCCTCCAAAGTTTCGGCTCAGTTTAACCTCGGTTTCCTGTCTCAAATCTTGCCAATAGTACGCGCAACAGTCAGGGCCATCTAGATTGAATTTCTTTCCATCTGAAAATATCACAGTATCCCATTCATTTCGCCATGTCATATACCTTTTGGCAAAATCCAGTCTCATCTGAATATGACGTTGCGTTAGATTCGGTTTCTTGACCTTTTTTGTATACCTAAAATGTCCAGATCCACGCAGTATCTGTGCAATTCGTTTATTGGTAATCGGGAGTCCAAGTTCCTTCTTAATATCCGACGAGTTGAACTTTCCAGTGCCAGCCAGCTCCAAAATGCGGTTTCTATCACGATTACTTATTTTGGTATTCCCCTTAGTTTTTTTCTTAACACCGTATTTATCACCTTTTTTGAGCAAATTTCGAATCACTGTTTCGGATCTATTTACTCTCCTCGCAATTCCACGGTTACTAATGCCAGTTTTTTAAGTTCCATAGCAACTTTTTGCTCTGACTCACTCAAGTAAGGTTTTTTCGCCATTTCGTAACCTCAGATCAACAAAAAAGCCAGCATCAACTTGAGCTCCGCGTACTAACACTACTACAATACTAAGCTGACAGATCGTCAAGGTTTTCGATATTGCAGGTGAGCCTGTTGATGATTCTTAATGGTGTGCGTTTAAACGAATTTCCCCCCCTTGAAACCTGTTTTTGTCTCTAACAGCGCCGAATGTTAATTTGAAATTAAAATCAGTACTGCAATTAACTATGATTTGTGTTAGCTAACATATTCTAATGTCTTAGTTTTATTATTGTTCGTCAAATTATCGGAAGAATAAAATATGATGCTGCGTTTAAACGAATTTTCCACACTGTATGTATCATTTCAATATTATTGTCATTTTTGTTACTTTTATCTTTATTTATCATATTTGCCAATTTTTCAATATTTGACACGTTAATCATTTCCAACATTTTTTTTATATTTATCATTCTTTTAACCTTTCGTAATTTGTCAATGTTATCATTTTAAATTGTGTTTTAGACTGTTCTATTATTTCTGTAATACTTGTTTTTTTTTATTTTTAGCATTCATGTTATTTTTATTGTTTTTTTATTTTCATTTTCATCTTTTTTGTAATATTTATCTTTTTTGCTGTTTCTATCGGTTTTATCACTTTTATTATTTTTTTTGTCATTTTTGCCAATTTTATTCTTGCTGCATTTTCATCATTTTTATTTTTATTATTGACACTCACAAAAGATTATCATGATTGTCAATTTTATTATTTTTTTCATTATCATTTAATCCGTTTTGTCTATTGTATGTTTTTGTCATTTCCATTAGATTTGTTTTGTTATGTTTGTTCACCAATTTGGTTTTTATCATCTTTATCATTTCAGACAATTTAATCATTTTCGTTATATTTAGTACTTATATTGTCATTCTCAGCATCCTAACTATTTTAACGCTCTCTTCATTCATGTTATTTCTGATATTTTTGATCTTTTTGTCATTCTTATCATATTTTTCTATCATTTTTTGTTATTTCCATCTTTTAGAGCATTTTAATTATTTCTATCATATTTTTCATAATTTTTGACGTTTTTATTATTCCCGTAATTTTAGTCATTTTCAGCACATCGTCCTTTTTCAAAACTGTCTTCATTTTTGTCAATGTTTCTATTTCTATTATTTCTACTATTTCGATCATTTTCTTCATTCATGTCGTTTTCATCGTTTTTGTAATTTTCATCATTTTTGTCATTTCTCATTATCATTTTTAATTTTTTTCCTTTCACCAATTTTCATCATTTTTTTTATTTTTGTTATTTCTGCCATCTTATCACTTCTATTATAATTCATTTTCAATTTTTTTTCATCTTCGACATTTCATTTTTGTCATCATTATCGTTGTCATCATTTTTGTCATCATCGGTTATTCATTTGGTGAACAACAAAACCCATGTTTATTTATCACACGTTCCAGAGAGGAAAATTCAGTTGAGTTCTCAAAAAACATTTGATTTCACATTTGTTTTTTTCCAAGTGCTTCTTATCCGTTCTAATTGGACTTTTTTAAGACAAAAGGGCTTCCTAATATCCTGTGTTTGTCTGTCACTGTCATTCTTGTTATTTTCGTCATTTTTGACATTTTTATCAGTCATGTGTTAATTTTTATTACTGTTGCTATTTTTGTCCTTTTCCTCAAATTAGATTTGCTAATTTGGTTTTCATCTTTATCAGTTCAGACATTTTCATCATTTCCAAAAAATTTAGAACTTTAATTATTTCTCTCATTTTTATCATTTTCATAAATTTGCATTTCGTGTATTGCACTATTTTAACACTTTCTTCTTTTTTGTTATTGTTTTTTTTTTGTCATTCTTATCATTTTGGTTATTTTTTTAATGTCTATTTTTTTTTTAATTTTTTTTATAATTTGTTATTATTTTCATTTTGACTTTTTTGTCGTTTTGATCATTTTCATCGTCTTTCTTTTCATTTTTATCTTTTATATTATTTTTTTTTATTTTAATATGTGTAACTTTTATCATTTTTTTAAGTCATACCATTCTTGTAGTTTTTTTTTTCATTCATGTAATTTTTATCATTGTACTTTTGACCTTTTTGTCATTTTTAACAGTTTTATCCTTGTTATCGTTTTCATCAGTTCATCGTTGGTCAGTTTTGATTTTTTTTCATTTTTGTCCTTTTCATCATTTTTTTTTCTTCATTACGTGTCATTTTATACAAGTTTGTCTTTGTTGCCATTTTCAACAATTTAATCCTCCTTTTATTTCATTATTTTATTCTCATTTGTGTAATAACATCATTTTCACCATTTTTACTGTTTTTATCATTTTTTGTTATTTTTGTCATGATGAAAAACATTTATATTTTTGCAATTACCTATGGGTCATTCCATACGAAGTGTACATGCCACTTGGACACGACCATCACGGATTTGGCTCAAAGCGGGGGGAATTATTCATCTAGATTCACTATGAAAAAATCCCAATTTTGGTGTCGATTGGAATACCCCCCGCTCTGTGGGACCCCCCTCTTTGAGACAAAATCAGGCAATTATTGTTCAAAATTCCGTTTTTCTTTTTCTTACAATTCATAGATGTAGGATGTCCGCAAAATACTGATAGATGATTTTTAAAGAAAATAAACCAAGGAATCCAAAAAAAATATAATTTTTGACTGGAAGTGTTGCCAGATAGATTATTTTTGTTTTTAAAAACTAAATTTATATTTTTCGGCAAATGCAGCCATTTTTATTTTAAATTTGATGATTTCATCGTGGTCCTTGGAAAATTTCACGTAAGAAACAGCTATCATCCCGAGGTAATATGAGCGAGATATAACACTTTTACGAAAATAGTTGAAATTTTCGTAATTAATTTATTTTATAGTTTATAGCCGTAAGACACCCGAAAAATAGTGATGAGCGAATTTTGAAGGAAATAAACCAAGGAATCCAGAAAAAAAAAATTTTGACCGGAAGTGTTGCCAGATAGATTATTTTTCTATTTTAAAACTAAATTTGCATTTTTCGGCAAATGTAGCTGAGTTTATTTTAAATTTGAAGGTTTCATCGTGTTTCTCGGAAAATTTTACATAAGAAACACTTATCACCACCGGTAATATGAGCCAATCTCGAGATATAGCATTTTTACAAAAATGGTTTTAAATTTCGTAATTAGTTTTTCGTAATAATGCTATATCTCGAGTTTGGCTCATATTATCACGGGGTGATAAGTGTTTCTTATGTCAAATTTTCCGAGAAACACGATGAATCCTTTAAATTTAAAATAAACTCAGCTACATTTGCCGAAAAATGCAAATCTAGTTTTGAAATAGAAAAATAATCTATCTGGCAACATTTCCGGTCAAATTTTTTTTTCTGGATTCCTTGGTTTATTTTCTTCAAAATTCACTCATCACTATTTTTCGGGTGTCTTACGGCTATAAACTATAAAATAAATTAATTACGAAAATTACAACTATTTTCGTAAAAATGTTATATCTCGAGATCGGCTCATATTATCTCGGGATGATAGTTGTTTCTTACGTGAAATTTTCCAAGGAACACGATGAAATTATCAAATTTAGGATAAAAATGGCTGCATTTGCCGAAAAATATAAATTTAGTTTTCAAATTCAAAAATAATCTATCTGGCAACACTTCCAGTCAAAAAAAATAATTTTTTTTTGAATCCTTGGTTTATCTTTTCTTTAAAAATCATCTATCAGTATTTTGCGGACTTCCTACATGAATTGTAAGAAAAAGAAAAACGGAATTTTGAACAAAAATTGCCTCACTTTGTCACAAAGAGGGGGGTCCCACAGAGCGGGGGTTATTCCAATCGACACCAAAATTGGGATTTTTTCATAGAGAACCTAGATGAATAATTCCCCCAGCTTTGAGCCAAATCCGTGATGGTCGTGTCCAAGTTTATTCTTTTCCGTGGTCACTTCGTATGGAAGAACCCCTATGCATTTTTACTTTTTTATCGTATTATTTCCGTTCATGCTATTTTAATCAATCTTCATAGCTAACCAAATTCGGATTCCATTCGCATTGTGATTTAATGCCGCATGAAACATTCATACTGTTTCAAGAATCAGATAGATCTAAAAAAAATAGTATCATCTCGGGTTACACTAATCGCGTGAAGATAAATGCCGGCAAAGAGCGTGAAGAAAATGGTCTCAAGTTCAAGCTGGCAATCAGAAAAAGAACAGAGCTTCCAAAAAAGACGACGTTAACTCGGGTTTGAGTAGTGAAAAGCTGTTCGCTATTGTACCTAGCTTGTGAAGCCTGAGGCATCACAAAGAACAATATTTCGGTGGGAAACCCCAAATTTGTCGAGAAACTTCTGTACCGCTTTCCAAACATAGGGCTGATACTGGCAGATTTAAAACAAGCACTTTTCAGAGGAATGTTATCATCCCCAGCTTCAAGATTCGGGAATGTGAGAGTATCGAAAAAGATTTCCTTCCACCTCCTGTGTGTTCACCTCACGTCGGAGGAGCCAACAAAGGACCGGATTAGCTAAATAGCTTCGAAAGAAAACGTCAACATCACATTTGTGGTTTTGTGCGCTTGTCTTGCCTTGATGAGGGTTAGAGCTGAGCCGTTGTCACTAAATTCTACGGTATTGCGGTGAACAAATCATGCTCTGATTTTCTTGGGAAAAAATGTCTCATTTTGTCCGAGATATCGAATTATTACTGAAGGCATAATCAGGGACATGTTAAATAGCCGGGTTCGTATTACATTAAATTATCAGTCGTAGCAGATGGCAGGAAACGAAACAATCAGAAATGCGGATTAAGAAGAACATTTTATCTTGGATGTGCAAAAAAAAACGGGGATCATGAAATGAATCCGCAAGGGGATTACGTTTGCTTACAGAGACTGCAAGCGGCTCGAAGCAGGCGATTTCGTTATGAATCCAAATTGCCTCACGCTGAGCACGAACCGGAACCGTTTGCTCAATTTCTTCGACGCCTGGACGATGATGTCCATTCGAAACCTCGCGCCAAACCAAAATCACCGACCAAATCCTGGCAGTGCGAACCACAGTCTGCGCTGGTGATGGTAATCTACATATTTCCAACGCTTCAACGATTTATCGATTTTCGCTTTACAACCGCTCGACCAGCGCTTAACTGGAATGCTTTCATGCGGGGCAACCGGCAAGGATTCGCCCCTCCCCCCGTCGAAAGATGATGAACAACGATGGTTGCGGTGCGCTGCGAAGGCGCGGCCAAATGTTCGACGTTTCTTCGCGAACACTGCACCAGAGACAGAGAGCTCAGCAACCCCGTCCGTGAAGACTTAACTGGCTGGGGGCCCGCCAGTACGGGATGGAAACAATTGGTTTTAATTAAAGCATTTTCCAACTTGAAACAAATACGACGGGAACGAAGGTCAAGAACTGGGATGGCGGCGAAAAACGGTGCTGACGGGAGTGAAATGAAAGTTTCAATTCCATTATAGATGGGATGAGGTCAGTTAGTCTTGATTAGCCGGAGAGGATGGCGAAAGTTCTTCCGTTAGTGGACTTAAGACGGGATGTTTGGTGCCTGCTACCCGTACAAATGGAATAGATTAATTCTTGGGTAGCGGAAAGTACGGAAATTAACTCCACAGCAATAAGACAGTTGTTTGGGCTCAATAGAAGTTAATTGAATTTAGTCTGTTTTTTAAAAACAGTCAGTTTGTTTATTGGTTCGATAACATTAGCAAGGAATTCACTAAATAAAATACACAATTGCTTCCTCTAATCCGACTCTGCATGAAACGACTACATTTTCAGTTAACATGTTAACAATGGAAAGTAATACTTTTCAATGTGCGACGCTTCTGTTGCTCAAGGAAAAAATAGAAAATTACGTGCAATACATATTTATAGCACACCACTCAAATTGCTAAGCAAACAACAAACGCATTACTTTCCGCGATTTCTACGAATACGAAATTGATTCAATGAAACCGAAAAGAAGGTGGAGAAAGCCGCTTCCAAGAGCGGTGAACGATTATCCACAAAAGGCGTGTGTTAGATATCGTTTTTGGGTTTTGAGTTGAATTCAACCTTTTCGTAGATAATGGGTTTCAATTTTTTTAGGTTTAAGTTGGTTTATTTGACACGTATGGGTTTCAATTGAAATCATTGAAATTTATTCGATTTAAAATAAAAAAACACTGACATTTTAAAAGCCTGAAGTGAGATGGAAGCATTTTCATCACTCTGTGTAAAAACAAATCAAATCAAATTGAAAAATGTACCTATCACTATTAAGGGCTATTTGTCAGAGGTTCTCAGTATTTTTTCTTCGTATCAACTTGATGATTATTTTATCGACATACAGAGGAAGCGAAACCTCTGTTCCACTCATTCTTCATTGTTTGCAGATGGGGAGACTTTATGGCGAATGTCTCTCGAAAAAAAAACTTTTCCTAACATATGCAAACAATCAATCATCACAAAATGGGAAAGGTGACATCGTGTCTTTCATTTTTCTCTGAAAGGTTGGGTGAAAAACTTTCCCATAGTATTATCAGCAAAATATTCCAACCAACGCGTACCCTTTTCTAAGCAAAAGAAAATGCTAGCATTATCGGGAACGTTTGACATTCGACCCAAAAAAAGATTTTCCTAATCATAGGGAACATTCGGGGTTTTAAACTTCGATAGCATTTCTATAATTTTAGAACCGAAATAAAATTATTTCTAAAGTCACCATGTCTGTCTTTCAGAGTGGGTTTAACACGACTGAATTTGAATATATGTTATATTTGATTCTATCGATGTTCGCCCTTATTTGGGATTATTACCTCGTTTTTCGTTTCATTTTCATATGAATACGGCTGACACCGGCTGCACTGTGTACTCATAAACGCGATAATAATCTGTGTGCAGTAATTATTCTGAGATTAAAATAAATATTAATGAGTATCGATCGTCTAGGTGAACCTTGGACTGCAACCGACAGCCGCCGGAGCGCACCAGAGGAAAAAGTGTTCATGCTTCACGGCACTTGCACTCTACGCTTTCGACCCTTCAATCAACAATGCACAGTTGGAAAATTCTCGACCATCAATCCTGCTCTCCGGGCAAATTTCGGACACCAGCTTCAAGTCGATCTTGGTACCAGAAAAATCACACAGTTGACAGAAACTGCCAAACAAACTTCTGTTTATCTTTTTCAACTGTCACTATCCTGACCGGGCACCGGCGGTGTTGAAAATGATGTCGAAAACATGTGTTTTCCCAGTGAATTAGCTTCGGCCTGCGGCTAGCTAAAAACCACTTTCGAACAGTTGCCACCGCCCACCGTCGCTACTGTGCTGGTAGTGGTCGTCGTATGCACAGATCCGCTCCATCATACGGACAACTAGGTCAAATTATAATAAATACATCAAATTAATAGCAAGCCAGCCGTGGTAACCCTCCAAACCGGGTCCAACGCCGCCCATCCGTCCCACTTCTTACAAGGGTAAACCAACGAAAGAAAACTACCGCAGACGCCCGCAAAAAGGGTGGCGGAAATCCCACAGCAAAGCATACCCTTTTCCCATTTATTATTACACGCGGTGATGTGTTTCGTTCGCCGTTCGGCTTATATTGATATTGATGTCGGTGGTTGGATAGCTTAGAAAAAGCCCGCCGCTGCCAACGGGCGGGATGAAAAGGTTTTTGACTGCACACAACCAGCGAGCGAGCGCCGCGTGTTCCGCTATTGTTTTTCTCCATCGCTCTTTCCACCACTGGGCCGACCGGCCGTCCGTTGTCGTAATGGTGAGCCTGCATGTGCGTACAAAACAGTATCCATTTCTGTCAGGCGGTTCTGATCGATAAACAAATTTACAGCTGTCCGTCAGTTGGGCGAGCTTTTAATTTGCTTGTCAGTTTGCTTTGCATTGTGACGAACGAAGAGTTCTGCGTTTGTATGTTAGGGAGACTGATACTGCTGCAGTTGGTAAAAATGTTTCTTGGAGCAAAAAAAAAATGGATATAAGAAAATGACTACTTCCGACATTAAGTGGTCGGTGTTAAGTCAGACCAAACCAAATGCAATTTTTATTACACAGAGAAAAACGAATTTAAATTTACTACTCTGGGGATTTCTTTTCCAAAATACAAACGATTAAAAAATACCTAAAAAATAATATCCGCTAACAATGAAACGACAAAAAGTGTTCTAAAAATTGTAAGAGGAAACGAAAGAAAATGCTCTCAAATTTGATCCAATATCACTAAAATATGTTTCTTAAATCGCAAAAAATAAGTCGCTTGGAATCGGTTTCAACAGCTAGAAAATAGCTGTTGTCAAATAATTTATCAGATTATTCGATTGTGTAAAAACCAATTAATTACCCTAAAAATGAACAACATTTCTAGGCATTAAGGGAAATTATATCATTATCCTAAAGGTTAAAATGGTAATGTTTCTAATGGCATCTCATAAGATTGAAAACATTTTTTAAAGACAGAAAAAGCAGTAAATGTTTTAAATTAGACTAAAAAGTCAAACAAAAAATTTTTGCACACCAGTCAAAACAAAAGAAAATTTCAAAATACGACCGTCGAAAATATTGCCTATTAATGAATAAAAAATGATAAGGATTTGAATTGTAAAAAATAAAGCATAATAGGAAAGTTATGTGAAATTAAAGTGAAAATCAACTATCAACGACGAAAAATTATATAAATTAGATTAAGACCTAGAATATTTAAAATATGTTTCTAGTTTACAGAGTACAATACTAGTTACTAGTTTACAGAGAACAATTTTCCTCTTTATAATCATGTTTTTCAGTGGCCTACCCAGAATTTTTTTTTATGAAGAGTTTTGATAACAAATGTAAATTTTGAGAATATTTAAGAGAGAGTAACTTAAATTTATGACTATCATATAGCAAAACGGGATCAGAGAAACACCGGCTTGACGCGCTCACATCACTCACTCTCAATAAGGGTTGCGTTTTAGTAGAGATATGGGGATATAGAAGAAAGAGAAAAAGACAGAATAACGTAAAAGACAACGTGTTTTCTTGCTAGCTTTAGCGATACCGCTTACCGTGAAACGCGCGTACTGTTTAACCGGTATGTGACGAGGTACCCGGGTACCTTTTTATATTTCACAAGGTGAGATTTCACAATTCACAGCAATCAACAGTGATAAAAAACAGTGACATCTTGAAGCTCATTAAAAGGCAACTTATAATAACGTTAGTTTTTATCTGAGAGAGAGGCGCCAACTCAATGACAGTTCAATTTTGTTTTCGTCTACTTCGTTTTCGTTTTTGTGCAAGAGAAATATCTCACAATAGTTTCAATCAAGTCAGCGTGCGCATTTGTCTCTCGTTTTGATGATGATATTATTCAAAAATATGTTCAAACTTGAGATGATTGTCATATCGGTTGATTATTATAATATATTATTGATGTAGCGAAAGTAGATTCATGGTTTCCGTCCGTGTAATTAAGATTTAGTAGTTCTGATAATCTTCTGTGAATTAAGACTGAATGCAATGGTATTTGTCTACCTTTTTGCCATCGACATTCGATTGATAAATAATTTTTAACGTGGTGGATAGAATTTAGCGACGTGAGAGTGGGTTGGAAACGGACAAATGCATTGAAGGTATGCAACGCATGTTAACCAGCTCAAAATAATAACCAATCCAGTCGATGTGTCGCTTCCGCGCAATGCTCTCCAGGCAAATAAATGTTACGAATTCAAAAGAATTTCAATTTCACAGTGACAGGCACCAGCAATGTGTTATTGTTTTTGGGTGGTTGATGCAAGTGCTTTTAAGCAGTGACTTCGAAGTAAAAATAAAAGTTTAGGCAGATTGTTTCCGATATCAACTGTGCCATCATTAATGAATAGGCAATTGCCTAATAAGATCCCGCCTATATGAGTTTTACATCTATACTGTGGGTGTCATTATTATTATTGTTCTTACTTTGGGCTTATTCCAATTTCTACATCATGTTAGGAGATGGTTATATATTATTTTACTAACGAAAACTCCAACATATTTTACAATATATGGGAAGAGATATTAACTTCACCGTCAATTTCAAATAATAAATAGAAATACAGTAAATATTGATTACATAGAGAAAGTTCATATTAACTTGTGAATTAAAAATAAACTATACAGTATTTTAATTCTTGATTTATGGTTGAGCGACGTTTTTTAAAATATTGATATGCAGGGTTTTGATAAAGTGAGAACTTTCGTAAATACGCTTAAATCACCATAGCAAAAAATGAGCACATTTACAAGTAAATTAGACTGCAAATAAACCAACGCGAAAAATAGAACAGAAATAATTCATCTTTCGGAAATATTTATTTAAAAAATTATCTTGAAAAAATAAATGCTGGATTAATTTACATCGACTACGATACTCTCCATATTTCATTTTATCAGGCCTACCGGTTTCCAATGACATTTCTTGCCTGGTTCACGATGACATTCGTGAGCATAAAAACAAAGCCAGCTGGCGCCTCTCTCTCAGGTTTTTATATAGTAACAAGGGGAGGTAACTGGAGGTGACTTGAACTTTTTAACCCCTTACATGCCCGACGAGGTACCCGGATATCCACGAATTAAAATTCTTGCGACTTTGACATTTTCCATCCGATTTCGAGAGTTTTAGCACCAAAAGATTCAGTAAGTTCTCTACTTTTAAATTAGTGTCAACGGTGCTCCGGAATATTTCGGGGATATGTTCTGAAACAGTAATTATATGAATATTTGCACAGAATCCTACAATTATTGGTTCAAAGTTTATAAAATTACTTCCATTTTCATCTATAAAATTAGGCCGTTTTGGATTCCAAAATGGCGATTTCCAGTATCCGGAAGAAAACCAAAACTGGCCGAATACCATCAAATAATGTTTTTCCCGAGCTCGGATTGATACCCAGAGACCGGAAATCAACCCCAGACGCCAATTTGTAATTTAAGATGATGACTTTCGGTTTCCGGAAAACAACTAAAATTGATCAAAAACCACCTAATATGGGTAGTTCTGGAATCGGGACAAGGTCCAGAGACCTGAAAACGACTACAGAAACCATTTTTAATTCCATAATGGCGACTTGGCCGAAAACTATCGATAGGGGTATCTCCGGAGTCGGGATGATGCACAGAGACCGGAGATCAACTCCAGACGCCATTTTGAAATTTAAGTTGGTGACTTCCGGTTTCCGGGAACCGCTAAAATTGACCAAATACCACAAAATTTGTTTACTTTCGGAATCGGGATGCTGTCCAGAAACCTCAAAACGACACCAGACGAATCGGAAGTCATCACCTTGAATTTCAAAATCGCATGTGAAAATAATTGCGGTCTCTAGGAAACATCCCGATTCCGGAAACACTCATATTGGGTGGTATTCAGCCTTTTTCGAGTCTTTTCCAGAAACCGAAAGTCACTATTTTGATATTCAAAATAGCCGCTAGGGTGGTTTTCAGATCTCTGGGCAACATCCCGATTCCGAAAGTACTCATATGAGGTGGTATTTGGTCAATTTTGGCTGTTTTCCAGAAATCTGAAGTCAGCAGCTTAAACTTTATCATCTTAAATTTCAAAATGGCGTCTGGAGTTGATTTCCGCACTCTGAGTAACAGCCCAATCCGAAAACATCCATATTTGATGGTATTTAACCAATTTTGGTTCTCTTCCAGAAACGGGAAATCTCCATTTTGATATTCATACTAGAGATACTAGAGTCATCTTCAGGTTTCTAGTCATCGTCTCGATTCAAAAAAATATGACGTATCCATTGTAATTGTAATAATAATATTGTACAATACTGGTAGGGCTCGATTATCGGAAGCATCGATAAAAACATTCGAATTTACAATCAACGAACTTGAAACATTTTTTTTTCTGTTATTTTACTTGTATATTGCAGTGACGTAGCTAGAAATTATTTCCATGGGAAAGAGAGCTGAGCAATCAATTCGACAACAACATTCGAAGTGTTGTTTATCGCAAGACATCAACAGTAGAGTGCCAATGGAGATCGATTTTGAAGTAGACCCAAGCAGCACACATTGTTGCAATGAAGCAAATGCAACTATCAATGCAGCATTCAAAGATTGTAATAATTCGCATCCGTTTCTTTTATTCAACTTGTAAATAACCGAAAAAGCGCAAGAGGTGGAGCCTATATGCAACTAACAGTGCTATGTTAAATCATCATCTGCATCGATAACCGCTGCAGTATAGAAAGAAAAGAGAGGGGAAATAAAATTTAGTTTGTTTACCTTTACTCTTATTACGCTTCGGTGATGGTGTCGCGAAGTTTCATATAACTACAAATATATCGAAATTTTTCTCTACTTACGCTTCTGATAGGAATGTAATTCTACCTGCGATGCGATTCGAAATTTACCATGCAAAGAATGTTTTTACTTCGTAATTATTCACGCGCCTTTTATAAAGTGTTGTAAAAGAAATTTCATGTTTCAAACTCGCCAAATTATAAACAATGTTTTGGGAAACGATAGTTCAGAATACCTTGCTCAGTGGATATGCAGTGTTAATCATGCGAAATATGGAATAACAAAACCATATTTCCAACAATAATCACTTATCATTTATTTATATTAAAGATGGCTTTTTACTGTTGTGGTAATTTTAGCAAATATATGGTTTAACAAGATGTTGCTATTCATTTTTATTACTAGCTTGCTTTCCTTAGAAGAAAACATTTTTGAAACAACAGTATGCAACATCATGTGACATTATCGTTTTTTAAAAGCATCATGAAATATGCAGTAGGAAATAAATTGCAGAAAACTGTTGAGCAATTTCTAGTGTTCAGTTACGAGAATGATATACGTAAATAACAAAATGTTGCTCAATTCTCTTAAATTGCTTTAGAGTAACCGGAAAAGTTTCTTGCACCGTTAAAAACGTTTTAAAACAACAAATATTGAGCAGTCTCATTTGAAAACATGTTGCAAGTGCTGCTTGGGGAATACTTCTCTCAGGAAGTTCGGCTACATAGGGATGTGAAATGAAAATCTAAAACCGAAAGAAGTGAAAAATATGTCCAATTTCAAATGCTAATAAATCGGTTAGTATTCGATGGATTTCCTTCGTTCTTGCAGCAATAGATTGGAAAATCTTCTAAGATTCTTCCCAAATAAAGAAAATTGTAATTATATTTTTCAAACTATTGTACTATTGAAAATAGTCAAGCCTTGTCGAAACGAAAACTTCGGCCTCTGATTGGTCGTTATATGATTGCTTCCCAAGCACGGTCGACAGAATCATAGACCTTGCCATTTGAAATGTGCAATTTGGCCTATATAAGAGCCTGTTTCACCCGAAGCCGCTCATTATAATTCTAGACTGCAACAACAGCAGTCCTCCCTTAGCAGCAGCAGTGGATACAGCAGCAGTAGCAGTGCAGCGGACAACGGCCACAGCTGTGGTATGGCAACGGATAGCGGAGCGCGTCTCAGCATCGATAGCAGGACCAGGTGACGCAGGGCAGCGGATACCAATGGCAACAGAAGCGTCCACGACTGTGGCAACGGGGATAGCGCAGCGGTTGACGTTGGTCTCGGCATCAATATAAGTAGGTCCAGCTGATGCAGTGTGGCATTTCGTGGCATTTTAGTAAAATGCTGTCTCTGAGCGATAGCAGGCACACTAGCAAATGCATCCAATGAAAAGAACGTTCTGGAAAGCTTTTCAGTGTTTATTTTCCCCCATGGAATACTTTATTTGCACTGCCAGTGATAACGCAAAGATGTGATCGGCATCCTATCAGACATTGAATTAAACAGCAAATTGTCCTTTTCAGGATGAATAAAGTGGAGAGTTAATATTTTCTCCTAAATCAATTTACACTTTCAAGTAATTTGGAACAGATATATATTTGGCTTCATCTTCGTGTCTCAGAACGTACTGAATTATCTTTTCCTTCAGTCATGAGCACAACATACGAAAAGCTTTTATTATCATCATAAAAAAAATTTTTCGCATAGTTAAAATTCAAAAATTATCAAGTCAAAATCATGAAAAGCAACTATATTATTGAGAATGGTCAATCCTTGTTGAAGCGCAAAATTTGACTGATCTTATTAGTCGTTAATATGATTGCTTCCCAAGCACGGTCGACAGAATCATAGACCTTGTCATTTTAAATTTGCTATCTGTCTGTATAAGAGTAAGGATGGGAAATATCGACTGAAATGGCTATCGATAGTTATCGATGATTTCCTACTACTATCGATAGGTTTTTCATCCCTATATAAGAGCCTGTTTCAGACGAAGCCGCTCAAAATAGTTCTAGACAGCGACAACAGCAGTTGTCCTCCCTGAGCAGCAGCACTAGCAGTGCAGTGGATACCAGCGATGGCGGAAAGCGGCCACAGCTGTGGCGTAGCAATTATAGCGCACTAGTTGCAGCGGATCCCAGCAACGATAGCAGCTGATACAGGGACTGTGGATACCAATGGCAGCGTATAGCGGCCACAACTGTGGCATGGCTATGGATAGCGCACTAGTTGCAGCGGATCTTCCCAAGCAGCACACATTGTTGCAATTAAGCATATGCAACTCTCAATGCAGCATTCAAAGATTGTAATAATTCACATCCGTTACTTTTATTCAACTTGTAATAACCGAAAAAGCGCAAGAGGTGGAGCGTATATGCAACTAACAGTGCTATGCGAAATCATCATCTGCATCGATAGCCGCTGCAGTATAAGAAGGAAAGAGAGGAGAAATAAAATTTAGTTTGTTTACCTTTACTGTCGTTACTATTCGGTGATGGTGTCGCGAAGTACTACATACATTATAAAAAACCTCAAATATATCGAATTTTTTCTCTACTTACGCTTCTGATAGGTATGTAATTCTACCTGCGATTCAAAATTTAGCGTGCAAAAAATGTTTTTACTTCGTAATTATTCATGCGCCTTTCATAAAGTGCTATAAAAGAAATGTTACGATTCAAACTCGCCAAATTATAAACAATGTTTTGGGAAACGATAGTTCAGGAAACCTTGCTCAGTGGATATGCAGTGTTAATGGTGCGAAATATGAAATAACAAAACCATATTTCCAACAATAATCGTTTATCATTCATTTATATTGAAGATGGCTGTTTACTGTGTGGTAATTTTAGTAAATATATGCTTCAACAAGATGTTGCTATACATTTTCATCACTAGTTTGCTTTCGTAAGAAGAAAACATTTGTGAAACGATAATGTGCAACATCATGTGACATTATCGTTATTTAAAAGCATCATGAAATATGCAGTTGGAAATAGATTGCAGAGAACTATTGAGCAATTTCTAGTGTTCAGTTATGAGAATTTTACACGTAAATAACAAAATGTTACTTAATTCTTTTTAATTCTTTTAGAGTAACCGGAAAAGTTTCTTGAACCGTCAAAAAGGTTTTAAAACAACAAATATTGAGTAATCTCATTTGAAAACATGTTGCAAGTGCTGATTGGGTTAGCATCGATAGCGGCTGATGCAGTGAGGCACTTTAGTGAAATGCAGTCTCTGTGCGATAGTGGGCACTAGTAAATGCATTCAATGAAAAGTTGACTCATTTTGACAACACATGAGCCGTCTAGTTTTGAGTGTTAAATCAGCTTTTCACAGTTTGTTTTATCACAAGGAATACTTTATTCGCACTGTCAGTGATAACGCCAAGATGTGATCGGTATCTTATCCGATATTGAATTGAACAACAAATTAAAAAAATTACAAGGGTTGTATGCAAAGCCACGACCGCAAGGTTGACGTAGAACTACATAAGGTTGTTTGTTGGATTACTTGTATTGAATATGTTTGAAATTTTGTGCAGAAGAGGAGTTGAATTGCTACCAAATTTTTTTTTTCTTCACAAAACATTTATTTGACACGGCACAAATACAATTTAATGTTTAACGGCGCCAATTATATCTGATGACTTAAAAACTAAAGCAAATTTTTTATCCTCGCTGCCGACTACGAGCTGTACCAAATTATAGTTTGCACATGAACAGGAATGAAACAAACACTATACAACGCAAACAAGTTTTAACCGTCAAAGTGCATGCAAATTAAAATAACATCTAACTTTTAATTCCATCGCAGAACGAGAAAATATTAAATCTTCAATAATTTGTTTGTTGTCCTTATAAGGATTGTTGTTGTTCAATTCCATATCGGATTAATGGTGATCGCATCTGTGCGGTACCGACAGAGGAGATTACGGCATTTTTCTGATAACACAGTTGAATGCTGTTTTTACACGGAAAATTTGACGGCCCATATACTTATAAAGCCAGCATTCCAAAACGTGTGTGTGTTGTCGAAATACGGCAACTTTTCATTAGAGGAAGTAATGTACCTACTACTGACACTGCTTGCTACTGCACAAAGGCAGCTTTTACTAGAGAAAGTGCCGTTGCACCAGCTAGCCCAAATATTGCGGCTGATACCTCTACTGCTGCTGATGCTATCCGCTGCCACAGCTACTGCTGTTAAGTAAGGATTATTGTAGTCACTGTCTAGAACTAATATGAGCAGTTTCGGCAGAAACAGTACATTCTATAATTCTGTCAACCGTGCTTGGGAAGCAACCTTACAACGACCAATTAGAGGTCGAATTTCTCGATTTAACAAGGCTTGACAATTTTTAATAGCACAATATTTTGAGTGATAAAATTACAATTTTCTGCATCTGGGAAGAATCATAGAAGATTTCACAATCTATTACTACAAGAATGAAGAAAATCCATCGAAAACTAACCGATTTATTACCATTTGAAATCGGACATATTTTTCACTTTTTCCGGTTTTAGATTATCATTTTACACCCCTATGTAGCCGAACTTCCTTAAAGACGTAGTTCTACGTCAAAATGACCGACACGCAAGCAGCCGGGTTTTCTTGTAAAAGTATTCTACTTCATCCTTGCGGTCGTGGCTTTGCACACAACCCCCCTGTGATTTTTTCGAGTTTTGTTTGGCGGTTCTATCGATGCAAGAGCAATGTTATTTCAGAAGCATATCAATGTTTTCTACCTCTAGGTGATTCGGACCAAGTGAGGGGATGGTGGTGGTGGTGATGAGGAGCCTGAGAATTAACCCAGCCCTTTGATAATCAAAAATGGCCTGCTTCTAACAAGATTTGAACTCACGGCCATCTGCTTATCAAGGCGGACTCTGTAACCTTGTCGCTACCAGCTCCTCCACAGTAAAAGAAAAATTTTAAATTGAGCTAAAATTATCATAATACACTGGGGTCGCTTTTTACGCGGTTGATTGTACCGCATTTAAAAGATTAGATTAGATATATTCATACTAAACTTATTTGATACCGCGTACAAACCATCTTCCGAATCGAGTAAAAATAATCCGCGTTATTTTAAAAATATCCCGTTCAAAAAAATGCATAAAAACAACCCGCGTAAAAAGCGACCCCAGTGTATGTGATTGTACAAATATAACAATTGAATGGCTACAAACATTTTTGGGTGATCGGAAAGGCATCACAGAAAAATTCTCCCGACTTAGAAGATAACCAAATGAAAAATACTTGCAAAGACGAGAAATCGACGAACAGGATTCAAATTAAAACGTTTAAGCGCTTCAAGTTACTTCTAGAAGCCAGGACACAGCTTTCGACGTTATAATATACTAACATTATTTTCATAATTCAAAAATGCTGAATAAAACAAAAATTTGCTTGCCGATAACTTGAAAAATAATATTATCATTAATGTCTATAATGGTTTTGTAATCTAAAAAGTCAAAATAACCTGGTCATCCCAAAAAATATGATTATCATCAAAAAGTCACTTCCAAGAATAAAATTCACCAGCAACAAGTATTTTTAAAAGAAAAACTATCCAGGTTTTGTCAGCGCAGACGTTTTTGCAATAAAAAAAAAACAAAATAAATTCTTATAAATGAATGCGAATTTAGACTGACGAGAAAATTGAATTTAAACAATGCATCTAAATCATTTAAAAAGAAAAAAAAAAGAATTGAAAGATAATCCAAAATTGGGTGTTTTTAAACCTACGAAAATAGTGCACAGAACAACATTTAAATTAAATTCCTGAAGCACACCATAAGTGTTGCGTTTCGGAACAACATAAACTAAAATACAAGTAGTAGAGTTGTTGAAACCGATGAGTCAAAAGGTGTCCCACAATTTCATCTTCCATTTTTTCCCAATTTCCAACACACTACTGTTTCGAATTTGATTGTGTACACAACCGGACACAACGCCCAGGTGACGAATCGGTGGCATGCTGTGGCAAAACTCATTCATTGCAGATGGTGCATAACACGGGACGACGAAAGGAAACACCCACCCAAGTGTGACAGTTCACCGCCAATCGAATCACTTCTTCCCAATCCGGTCCGGTTCCGGCCCGCACTCCATCAATGTGTCTCACGGCAAAGTTCAAGAGATTTATTTTTAGTTCCACTCGTCCGGTCCGGTCCGTGTAAGTAGCGCAGTTCCGCTGACTGTGCCGGTAGGCAAGGTGGCAGCGTGTTGCATTATTACAGACGCACCGCTAGGCCATGTGATGTACGCGGGGTGTTTTTTTACCTCCGTTCTTCTTCTTCTTCTTCTTCGTCTCATGTCATACAGCCGTCGCCCAGACGGTCACAAGATTGGCAAATCAATCTTCAGCGGTCAAGGAGAGGCAGCGGCGGCAACAGTGACAGCGGCTTCTATTGCCGCTTGTTTGAAATAAGTTTGGTATTTTTGCGGATCTCCTGTTTGTTTGTTTGTTTCTTTTTTCTTAAATTTTTTTTCGTCTCACTGAGCAAAATGTGACTAAGCAGAAATCAGTGACAAGTGGTATAATTACATGAGCAAGCTAGAAATTTGACAGATAATTACCATGGTAATTTAACGCAAATTTGACTTAAGGCAAACAAGACAGAGCATAACCAAAACACAACTAATAATCACAGCAGTAATCCAAAAAAATGTCAAGTTCTAATCGATACCGTTAGTAGTAATAGTGGTCTAACTAACCTAGATCACGTTTCAAGAAGAGTATTGAAGCGAGAACAAACATCCACCGAATATCAACCGATAAACATCGACCAAAATCAAACACAGACCGAGCCTCCCGGTTGCTGACAAGCGCATATCGAAATGGAGCGCACGTTCCAGTTGACAGCTGTCAGTTGGTTTTACGAGCCGGGCTAAAACTGGCTGAAACCGGCTTTTCCAGCAGGTGTCCCCCACGAGCTCGGTCGAAAATTCACTCTCCATTGCTAGTGTGCGAATGGAGCGATAAGCAAATTCATCTGAAATCGAGAGGGGAGCGGGTTTGCGCGGCTTCCTGGAAGATCCATTAAATTATGAACCAATTACCGGACTGCAGAGTGTTGTGATTAAAAGTAAAGCTACCCAAGCGCACTAAATCAACTCGGCATAGGCCGGGCTGAGTCACGGCTCCCTTTGCAGCCACACTCGGGGCAAACAGGTATTTGTCGAGCGCCCGGCGGGGACACATGCGCTGTTTACTCGGCTAGAAAAACTCATTAAAGTTTTATCTTGTTGGTGGCGTCTTTGCACGCCTTTGCCGTTTCTTTGCCACCCAGCAGCGCTACTGACTCAAGTTGATAGCAAAAAATAACTTGCTGCAAGAAAGCCAAAGGCAAGGCGAGACATTATCCCAGGTGTAATCTCAGCCCCAATGAAGCTGGAGCTCCTTACCCTCAATTAGTGAATGCACCAACCCGCCTCAGAGCAGGCAAGCGGACACACATAAACGGTAGATACCGCTCCGAGTCTTTAATCTTAACCGTACCGGCAGTGGTCAAGATTCCATCAAGGTGGGGAAACCGAGTAAACAGCTTCGGTTCGGTTTTTGTAAGCAATGCTCGCACAAAAGAGAAAAAATACCGAGCGCACCCATAGAACCGCAACTGGGATGAGGGCGCCTCGCAACACAAAGAAATAAATGACGCTGATAGGATTGTGCGTTATTGATGAGCAACTTAAATTTGGTTTTCGACGATCGAAGCGGTGCCTGGCCGGAAACGGAAGTCAATATTTTTCACTCTCATTGTATTCGAATGGAATTGCGGTTTATTTGCTGCAATTTATTGATGCGTTCTGTTGGGTCCCGGCCAGGATGGTAATTAATAACGGGGGCAGTCAAGTTGTTTGGTACGTGAGCAGCCGGAAATTGGTACTGCTTTGTGCCTGTACTTTTGTGAAGAAAGGGGAAACAGCAGTATTGCCACGTCCATTTTCCTGAACTGTTTCTATCCAAATTGAGAATACCCATAAAAATACGTTTAATCTGGTATCTATATTTTCTTCTCTTTTCCTTCTTCTTATATATAAATGCGAAATTCCGTGCCGCAGTTGATCTTATTGATATTGTTTTCTTCGTTTCGGTAGTGTGTTCCACTGAGAATAGCCGATTTTCGGTACCGGGATGATACCCAAAGGCCAGATATTATCTGCAGACACTTTTTTTAAATCCAAGATGGCGGTTTGCTGGTGAACAGCCTAAAATGGCCAAATACTAGCTGATATGAATAATGCTACAACCGGATGATAGCCAGGGGCCGAAAATCGACACTTGAAATGCCGAAAACTACCAAAAAAACACCCTAAATGTTAAAATATCGAAGATATTAAAAAGCAAAAAAAGTTAGAAAAGTTTCAGCCACAAAATCGAAATTTTTTGTTTCGAACTAGATAAACTAGTCAGATAAAAATGAATAAAAGCGTAAATGCATATGAAAACACCATAAAGTTGTTGGAAAATTCGTTGTAAAATAAATTCGCGACAATTCTCAATTCCATTTTTCTAGCACAAAAAATCCTCATAGATGACAATAGGATATACAGTGTTGAAAATTTCGAAAATATCAAAACAAAACAATGGTTAGAATTGTCAATAAACACAGAATGTAAGGAAGAATATTAAAATCTTAAAAAGTGGAAAAAAACTGAAAATAGATGCAAAAAAGCTTCAGAATATTTTAAAATAGGGTATCGAACGTCTTCGTCAGTGGATTTCTTCGGCAGTTTTTCTGCAGCAATCTTATGCAAAAGGGGGCCGAAGAAAACCACTGACGAAAACGTTTGATACCTTATGTAAAAAATGTGAGGAAAAAATCAAAATTTCGACAAAATGTTAAAAATTTTGAAAACTGTAAAAATGTCTAAAGTGTCAAAAACATGTAAAATTTCAATACTGCGAAAATTTTCAATTTTTTATGACAAAAACACCAGGAATAATGTATATGTTTATTAATATTTGATAAGTCATCTTTCAGTCAACTATTATTTCACCAAAAAAACAGATTTGTCAGAAAGTTCCTAAATACTCGGCAGAGAAACAGTAGCACAAATCGCTAAATAAATAAGCACAAGCGAACAGAAAGATTTTTGATGGTTTTGAGTTTCTTTAAACTCGAACCTCCTGTGGTAAAGCTACCGAAACCAGCGAAGCACTTTATAATATCATACAACTAATCCTAAGCCATCGCCGTCAAAATCAATTTCCACCCGGTCGACGACAATCACTGAACCACCCACCAACAGAATCCGATTACAGCAGATTACTTTCGATGCCGCAGGAAATCGGACCGACACAGTATAATTAATTCAAAACGACAATGCTCACAACCAATTCGCAATTAAGCGATGGAACGATTATTCATTTCAGCCGCAGCAGCTACTTTTCGCTCTGAAATCGATGACTGGCAGTTTATCAAATCAAAACAAAAGCTTTCATCCCATCTGGCAGCACTTTCTCTCGCGCTCAGCGAGAGAAACAGAAGCCATTTACCTGTTAGATGGTATGCCCTGACATCTGGGTGAAAAAATCAGCTTGCTTTTACTATTGTTGTTGTTTCCATAAACATCACTACACACATTGTTGTTTTCATCGATTACAATCGATATTTCACTGAGACACTTTTGCAATTGTTCGGACATATTGCGCGGCACAAACTTGAACCATAAAGCAAATGGGCTGGATATCACTGCAGAACGAAGCACCACAACTAATTAAGCTGTCACTTTTTTCACGCACTCTCGTTCAATCTCTCCCCCTGGTCGACTTCTTTGTTGTTCACCAGCGAACGAAAGAATTCATCGCTTTTCTTGGCACGATCATCCGACTTTTACACGCGCGCTTTGTCTTTCCGCACGGCGAAATAGTTACACTAACCGCACGAACAAGTGGGTAAACGGTTAAAAAAATTAAACAAATCTCCGATCACTGGCCATGAACGTTGTACTCGCAATCGAACCGTTCCAGAAAAGCAACCAGACATCGCGGAACAATTACAGCTGAGCTTCTCACTTTCACTCTCGATCGATCAACTGACGGTAACTGACAGCTTAACCAGCCGCAGCTGACCGATCGATCGACTATCAAAAGACGACGGTGGTAGACGTTCTCTCGCAGGCAAAAATAAACCAGAGGCTTATCGTCCCCTCGGACACTCTACTGGCGGCTATATAGATAGAGGCAATCCCCTGCGGCGTCTCGAGAAATCAGGAGCGCAAATTGTGGGATCCACGCGGGGCTAAAAATAGGATCGGATGGCAAATCGCAGTCAGATGTGTATAATCATGTGCGAAATCTTAAGACGCCGTCACCATCTATTATAGTACCTTACAACTCGGGCACCGTTGGATGGGGTGAATGAGGACGGGGATGCCGACGAATCTTGGTACATTGTTGTTGCGCGGTTGACTGGGATCTTGCGATGAGTCTTGACGATGTTTTCCGTTCCGCTCGGTTTGTGTGCCAGCTCTCTTGGTAGTTGGACACAAAGGGCTAATGATCGCCATTTGTGTTGATAAATAGGAAGCACACGGCGTTTTTCGTTTGCGTAGGAAACTTTTGACCTTTTTCAAAGTTAATTTTTGTCACGCGTGGAAAAAAAGTAGAAGAATACTGTGAGAGAATTTCAAATCCATCCCACAAGTGGCGTTTATAACCCATTCAAGACTATTGATATGAATAATATCTAACGTACGATATTAAATAAATTATTATTACGGAACCAATCGCGGTACATTAATTCACTGAGAACAGCATTCCCTTAATTTTTTCTTAACTCTCGATGCGGTTCAGCTACCGTTTCATTTGAATGACATGAGCAAAGTTACACTTTTCGCAAATGACAATTATTTGATACAAAATTGGTAAAAAATTACTTTGGCCAAAACATTGCGTAAATGTTTATATGGACAAGATATGCCATTTTGTGCTATTGATTTTTTTATGAATAACGATTCCTTTTTGAGAAGCTGTGTTAAAATGCTATGTAGAAAAAGTAATGATGATTACTTATACACGTCGCACTCGATTAACTGGAGTTTTGAAAAATATTTCGCTCCGGATAATCGAATCCTCCGGATAATCGAGCCGTTTTTAATTTTTTAATTTTTAATATATCTCATTTAGAACAGTGAGTTTTCTATTATAGTATGTTGTACACAATACATATGTCGACGAAATAAATTAAAAATTGTCTTTAGACTGTCGGCGTTTATTATACATATATATGCAATAATAAATTATGTTATATTGATTATCTCAAAGATGTAAAAACCAAATAAAATAAATCAAAACTACCATTTGAAAGACAGCTTTTGCTTCGAGAGATTAAAGAAAATATTTTCCAGAAAATATAATAGAATTTGATTTGATTTAGGTATTTATCTGTTTTATTATCTTAAATATTAAGAAGAATTGAGGTGTTACATATACAGACCCTGTTCGATTTTGACAACACTCATGATTTTTTTTTATTTCCTAAGTGACCTATAACGACCTAGACGCTTGATATGACTACCAATGGGCTGCTTTGCGGATTTCAAACCGTTATTGATTTCGCTTGATGAGTTTTGGTTCAATAATCCAGGAGTATTCGGGACACCACCGAAACAGGCCAGCTTGTAGCTCTAAGTATTGCATTGATCATGACCATTATATTACAGAAATATTTTCCGGTCATAAATTCGAAACCGGTTGACCAATAGTGGTTGTCCTCATTGGCGTTTTAAGTTGCCAATGAGGACAACCACTATTGGTCAACCGCTTTTGGAGATTGTTCAGTAAGAATTGGTTGAAGGAACGATGAGAAAACTGCTAAAAACGAACTACCTAAACAAACCGGGGCATTGTTGCTACAATTTTGAACAACCCCGAAACTCCCAATGAGCCGGAACACAAAAGTACATTATAGAAATACAGAAGAAAATAAATACTCCGGATAATCGAGCCATTTTCTCCGGATAATCGAGCTCCGGATAATCGGGCCCCCGGATAATCGGGCCCCCGGATAATTGGGCCCCCGGATAATCGAATCCGACCTATATATTTAAAGTCAAAACGGTTTGTTTGTTTTGAAACGCCAGAAAACGCCAAAAAAGAAAATGATCCCAAATTGAGCTCAAAATCGCCAAAAACGCCTTCTAAAGGCCAGAAAAGGCAAAAAAATGATCCCATATTGAGCTTAGAATCGTCGAAAACGCCTTCTAAAGGCCAAAAAAGAAAATGATCCCAAATTAGGCTCAGAATCGCCAAAAACGCCTTCTAAAGGCCAGAAAACGCCAAAAAAGAAAATGATCCCAATTTGAGCTTAGAATCGCCAAAAACGCCTACTAAAGGCCACAAAAGAAAATGATCTCAAATTGAGCTCAGAATCGCCAAAAAAGCCTTCTAAAGGCCAAAAAAGAAAATGACCCAAAATTGAGCTCAGAATCGCCAAAAACGCCTTCTGAAGGCAAGAAAACGCTAAAAAAGAAAATGATCCCAAATTAAGCTCAGAATCGCCTAAAACGCCTTCTGATGGCCAGAAAAGGACAAAAAAAGAAAATGATTCCAAATTGAGCTCAGAATCGCCGAAAACGCCTTCTAAAGGCCAAAAAAGAAAATGATCCCAAAGTAAGCTTTGAATCACCGAAAACGCCTTCTGAAGGAATTTCAAGGTAAGAAAATTCAGCACTGCTTCAAAAACGTGTTTGTGGCACGGAGAAGGGCCGATTGTAATTTTATACTTGGCTGTAGGAATAAAACAATTTGCTGGTTAGCTCTCCAGGCAACAGCAAACGTACTAAAGTCTGAACATGGCTGTTTTGGCGTTTGTCCAAAAAATTTGTGACAAAAAACTAATGTACCCACCTACTTCGCGCATTACGATCGTATATATACCTACATGCAATGTGCAACGCAGTTCATCTCCTTTTACGAATTTTTTCATTCTACCATCTACGTCGCGCCGCCCTGGCATTTGCGTTAGCATTTCCATCATCACATCGCTATTTCGTTTGTTCATGGTTACATCGCATTCTTCTCCCGAAAAAACGGGAAATAGGGTATAAAGCATAAGCAATATGTTTGTGTCCCAGCTTTGTAAAAACTGAAACTACAAATTTTCAATTGAAGCGGTAAAAATGAGTTTTTGCCTCTGATTAGAATGAGAACTTGACATAAAATTATCAACGAGCGTGATTCAGTTTCCCATATGCCGTTTTGCTTTGACGGTCAAGTGGGTAATTTACCTATAACTGAGACCCAGCAACTTTCAACATAATTTTCGAATGCCCTAAAGTCAATGAAAAATATTTCTATTCGACATTACTATTTGTTTGTCAAAAAAGAAATTGATTGACCCCAACCGAGTGTATTCTAAAACATATTGCTCATGTCTACCACCAGTGAACGCTAGCACGAACAAATTTTCTTCCCAGTCGCACATCGGCAATATGCAATACGCAACAGTGTGCAACTAATTTGGTATCTGCTTTCACCCGACACGTGACCAATTCGATTGTTTTTCTCCAAGCACACTCGGTAATTTTTTTAATAATTACATAACTACAGATTGCCATAACTACAAATTGCCACTTGCATGACGTGCGGGACAAATCGCGTTCTGTTGTTATCTCGGCTGCATTTCCTATCATTTTGAGAACTTCATCAGCTACTACACGCAAAAGTTGAAGTCTTGTACAATCATTGTGTCTTCCCGATTCGCACAAATGTTGCACAGAAATCGCACAATAAATGTGTGAAACGCATAACGCAACAGTTGTACTGCGAATACATTGACATAGATTGAAATCAGAATATGTATCATATACCGACACTTTATTTCTCACATCGAGTGTATTAGTGACTGCTCTTTCTCTCTTGCTCGTAGATTTTCCATGCACGTGCGACGAGACTAGATACGTCACATATAATTTGCAGGTTGCTCTTTCGCTTCTTTTTCGGTTCGGGTTGCGACGCGCAAGACGATGTCTCGTCGCTTTACGAAATGAGCGAGACACCCGTGCTGTACATACTAGATGCCAGTGTTGTTAGTCTCTCACTCATACTGTCGATGCGTGCTTGCTGCTATTCAGAGGAAGGCATGAAGAAGAAAAAGTATCTCGAAAGCGTGTGTGCAAAAGACTTGAAAAGCGTAACATATGTCTCGTCCTCAAGCAGAAATAGCGAACCTATACATTAGAGAAATGACAAGACACTCACCGTTAAGGCAACTGTCACATCAAAACGGATAACGGCAATGCAAAATGATACAACTCGCCCGTTTTGGTGTTGACAGTTGCCTTAACGGTGAGTGTCTTGTCATTTCTCTAATGTATAGGTTCGCTAAGCAGAAAGGAGGAGAAAGGTTTTGCTTCTCGCTCGCTTTGCAATGCTGCTTGATACCAGTTGAAACTGTTTAGGTGTAGTAGTTTGGAGCTGCCAAATACATTGGAGAAACGCTAGAGCATTAATAGCGTTATGCCCAACACGCAATCATTGTACTGGTTCCGAATTACATCAACAATTGCGCTAAAAACGCACAATTTTGTATTGGTTTCGCACCATCCAACTTTTGCGTGTAGGTATTTTACAACAGCTATCAGATATATGAGCGCTCCAGCATCGCAATGTTTGACACAGTTTCTGTTCATCTTTCATTCCTTAACCTATTGCAAGAAATACATTGACATATGACAAGCTGTCGAAATTACACGGTAACCTTGCGGTCGTGTCATGTATATAACGTCCTCAAAAGGTCAAAAAAACTTATAGATAATTAATCTATAAAAGTTTCAAAAAATTAAAGGCTGGGCGTTTGGTTTGATTGGTATAACGTCTTTAGCAAAGCTGTAGATAGAAAATTTTCCCTTCCAGAAAAAATATCCACCGAAAAAAAAAATGAAAAAACAGGAAAATATATTTTTTGTAGTATATATTCTACAAAAAAATCTTAGAATGGCTGCCCGTTTTTTGTGGAATTGATCAAGATAAGTAATAAGCTGTAGAAAATCCAGAATCAATCATTAAAAAAAATAATCAAAAAATGGTATAAACTATTCAAAGTGGTAACATTCCTGAAAAATACCTTCTGAATTTAAGCCATTCTGAAAAACTTTTTTTTTAATTAAAACAAATCTAAAAGATTTACCCAAATTAAAAAAAATGACAACAATGAAAATAACAATTTTTACAATCAAAAACCAGGAAAATAACAGTCAATAGATAAACCATTGGAAAGCTTCAATAGACTGTCCGAATAACACAAAAATAACAGGCGACCACGCGAATCAATTTTTTCATTAATCATGATTTTTGAAGTAGAATACTTCTCTCAGGAAGTTCGGCTACATAGGGATGTGAAATGAAAATCTAAAACCGAAAAAAAGTGAAAAATATGTCCAATTTCAAATGCTAATAAATCGGTTAGTATTCGATGGATTTCCTTCGTTCTTGCAGCAATAGATTGGAAAAACTCCTAAGATTCTTCCCAAATGAAGATAATTGTAACTTTATTATTCAAACTATTGTACTATTGAAAATAGTCAAGCCTTGTCAAAACGAAAAATTCGACCTCTGATTGGTCTTTATATGATTGCTTCCCAAGCACAGTCGACAGAATCATATACCTTGCAATTTAAAATATGCTATGAAGCCGCTCATAATAGTTCTAGACAGCGACAACAGCAGTCATTCTCCCTTAGCAGCAGCAGTAGCAGTACAGTGAATACCAGCGATAGCGGATAGCGGCCAGAGCTGTGGCATAGCAATGGATAGCGCACTAGTTGCAGCGGATCTCAGCATCGATAGCAGCTGGGCCAGCTGATGCAGGGACAGCGGATACCAATGGCAGCATATAGCGGTCACAACTGTGGCATGGATACGGATAGCGTAGCAGTTGCAGCGGGTATCAGCATCGATAGCAGCTAGCAGCTGATGCAGTGAGGCACTTTAGTGGAACGCAGTCTCTGTGCGATAGTGGGCACTAGTAAATGCATTCAATGAAAAGTTGACTCGTTTTGACAACACGTGAGGCCTCTGCCATGTTGAATGCCAACGCGAGCGATCGGGCAAGATTCTTGCCACGGCAAAAATCTCGCCCGATCGCTCGCGTTGGCATTCAGCCTGGCAGAGGCCTGAGCTGTCTAGTTTTGAGTGTTAAATCAGCTTGTCACTGTTTATTTCATCACAAGGAATACTTTATTCGCACTGTCAGTGATAACGCCAAGATGAGTTCGGTATCTTATCCGATATTGAATTGAACAACAAATTGTCCTTTTCAGGATGAAATAAAAACCTGATGATTGAAGAGTTAATGTTTTCTCTTGAGTTAATTAACATTTTTAAGTTTGTAAAAGTTATAAATTTTACTTTATCTCCGTGTCTCAGAGCGTACTGAATTATCTTTTGCTTCAGTCAAGACTCAAGCGCAAAATTCGATTGATCTGATTAGTCTACGTTTATTTACTAGAAAAAATGACTGACACGCAAGCAGCCGGGTTATCTTTCTTGTAAAAGTATTCTACTTCAACCTTGCGGTCGTGGCTTTGCACACAACCCTCCTATGATTTTTCTCTTCAACAGTAAGTTTTCGAAAGGGTGAATTTACGCATACAATAGCACCGTCAACTTCCTTATTTTTGACGTAGAACTACGTCTCTCAGGAGGTTCGGCTATTGTAATTTTTTTTCACACAACATTTATTAGACACGGCACAATACAAAAATTGTAGATTGGTAAATTGTTGTTAAAATGCAAATTTCGGTCTGACTGGTCGCTCAATGCCTGTTTCCCCTAACATGGTCGACAGACTTACACTGCCGGTACCCGGATAACTGTCCCATAATGAAAAACAACATGTTGAGAAAACGGCGATTTAATATTACCGTGAATTTTCGGATTTCCAGCAATTACACCCAGAACCAATGACCATAACAGTTTCATGGCAGCACAAGTTTATCGTTGAAAACAAATAAACATGAATGGAATTGGTTTTACGTTATACAACTTGAAAAGAAGACAAAATGGGACAAAATATGCGGGTACATTTCAAAAGTACTCGCATATTTTGTCCCATCCCATATAAATTCAACCAGCAACCGGCAGTATCATTGGCAACGTAGATTGTACTACAGAAATACAACATTAGTCTAGTTGATTAAATGTCATACTTCTATATGCCTCAAATAATCCGATATACACTAATCTAGAGCAAAATTATATGTTTGCAGTTTATACCACTATACAGTGGGACTGTAATGCGGGTACTTTCAATATGGGACAAAAACAACTTGGTATTTTTTCCATGTTTTTCCATACAAAAGTATCAATTTTATTTTTTTTCCAGAAAATATGATAAAAATTAAGTCGATTCCCGATGATAACTCAAAAGTGACCGAAATCAGTATGGGACAGTTATGCGGGTACCGACAGTACATACCTAGTAAAACAGTCATGCACTCTTTGGGTTATATAAAATGCTGTCTTTGCTCAAACCAATCATTTTACTGAAAGTTGACAACTAGGATGCTCCTGATTATGTGGCAGCAGTAGTGGCAGTAGCGTCAGTGGTAGGTGCAGCGGCACTTTCTCTAGTAAAAAGCTTCCTTTATGCGGTAGCGGTAGCATTAGTAGGTGCATTGGCCGGTACTTCCTGCAGTGAGCAGCTCTGCCCTATTTCGACAGCAAACAAATGTTTTTGGGATACTGGGAATCATAATCTACCGGCCGTATCTAGTTTTCAGTGTGAAAACAGTTTTGTTTTCAGATTGCCTCATTGATATTTAGTAATAAGTTGAATTAAATGTTTACGAAATTTTAAAATATTTTGCTTTCCCGATGCCATCGATCTTCGAGCATAGAGTATTTATTTCTAACACATTTTGTCCAAAACCTGTGCAACTTAATAGTTTTTATGAGCATCTAAAAACAAAAATTGTAATGACAAAAAACAATAAATTGGTTAGCATCCACAACAAACTTTTTATCATTTCTTTGCAATTTCTTAGTGTTTTTAAGAAGAAAAATCTACATTTTATTTCAATAATACTTTAAATATAAGGCCCTAATATTTACGATAGCTTAGAAATAGTTGAACTTTCAACTACATTAAAAAGTTACTCTCATAACCATGATTAATGAAAATACAATCTGGTTTGGATATCAGCGTATCAGCAGAGTTACACTTAAATTTGAAAAAGTTGATATCAAAAACCAAAATGTTTTGATACTTAAAACTAGTAGAACTGCTTAATCTAAAACAGCATTTGAAATTCCATACAAGAAGTCGACAACTTTTGGTATGTGAATCCATAAAACCCAAAAATTAGAAAAACTCATCTAATGCACATGAGTAATGAAGTAAACTTAAATCAACTTAATTTAACTTACACTTTTCTACCACTCATGGCGAAGTAGGAAATTATAGCTGTTAGTTAACCAAATTGCTGTGAAAAGTTGAAAATAGACATTTATAAATTCAAGCATGACTTTGTTCTCCACTGGTTTGCTGCTCGAAGCATAAACACCGCTTTGCAAACTACGACACCATGATGAAAGGTTTGAATCTTCCAAACTATCAACCACTGCTGGAAAACCGGCAATCTCCACCCTGAATTTCAAAGCACCGTTGAAACACAGTTTCAACTTCCGCACGTCGTAACCGGTACCTGTCAATCCAAGCTCTGTCTCAGCTTTCAGAAGATGCTAGTAGCAGATTTACAGCGCAAACCATGATGCTCGAGACACCAATTTTCCTAACCTCTAGAAGATATTTTTCATATGAAACGACTGAACACTGTTCCGAGCTGTCGGTGAAAGATCTTTTTTCCCGTGTTCCACTGACTAGCGTGTTAACAACCAGCGCTAGGGAGCTCGAAAAGGAGCACAACTTGCCACGCCTCCACGATATTAGCATTCACGTGCCAAGGAAAGCTGACAAAAGGAAGCGAAATTCAAACTGTTGAATATTTCAGTGAACCATCCTTTCCGGTTCCTCTACACTCTACACGGTGTAGTGTCCCAAGCCCACTCACAGCATACATCAGAACCGGAGCAACATTTTCCACATATCCTTCCGCTGTCCGGACCGAAGCGTAAAGTTTTTACATGGCTAGCGTGCTTTCGCCCCCGCACGGTATCACGCGTCACTACATGGAGGCTACGAGTCGCTACGGGAGTATTCAGTTGTCAGAAAAGCTAGTTCCACCGAGCCGCCTCAGCGGTCTTTCCCGCGAATAATCTTCCTCTCTTGCGGAACGGAAAGTTTCGTCAAACCCCGAACCGATTCGTTCCATATTCTACGATACGGAATCAATGAGATCCAGCTTTTCGCGTATCATGTCATGTTGAGCGGTATATTAAACGACCGTCGCGTGCGAACGTCACCCGCTTCTATTATCAGATTTATTTTCGTTACACAATTTTACTTTATGACGGTCTTATTGCATATGTATTAATAATTTCTGAATGAAACCCTCTGTCACCTTTGTAATACATATTACTTATCTCCATTTAATATGATACGAATATTGGAAACCACATGCGACGCGATACACTGCTGGGTAGAATGATGCGAAGGGAAAGGAAAACTTTCAAAATCTTGCGACCCATTTATTTCCGAAAATTCAAACAAACGACGAAACGACTAGAGGAAATAAAAACGTCTTACCACCCACCGACCGTGCGGGAGTTGAATTCTTACAGCCGCTTTCCCTACGCCGGCTTCCCACACCAAATCTGGTTTCGCACTTTACTATAGTGGCCAGCAGAGAGACACACGCAGTTGCTGGATGTTGAATATTTTATTCATGGGAAACTTTCCCCGGCAGACAAAAAAAACACAAAGAGCCTGCGGTTCTGAAGATTTTCCACTTCTTCCCCGAGCATTCCAGGAATCCATCTTCCTCAGCTATTCACGATTCTAGTGATTACTATTCAGGATCTTTCGCCTCGGATGTCGACGGCCTAACAATGCTTGGCTGTTCGCTTCAGTGGAAAGTGCATTGGTTTCGGTGGTCCTGACTGTCCGACAATCTAATTATGCATTTATTCCGGTTATCTGCACTTGACTCGTAGTAATTTCACGCTTATCGTTGATCCATAAAATGTTCACTGCAACGGGTCGAATTGTGTACGCATAAAAAACACGAAACATTTTTATCCTGTTTTCTAATCAATCGTTCTTGCAGCAGAATCTCCAATTTTCAGTTAGTAGAGCCTCCACGCCACGACTACTGCAGTGGTCTGATTAATTGTCATTGGCCAGTAATGCAATCCTAATTTGCACCAAAACTGCGCACCCCGTAGCGCACAGTGAAGATTTATGCGGCTCTATTGGAGCTGGCTTTCTGTCTCGGGGCCAATATGCAGCTGGCGATTATGTCATCACATCAGGCGTTTTTTTTTTATTTCACTTTATTGCCCCGTAAATCTGTTTTAGTTTATTTCGATCACCTTACGTACACGGTCCCGGATTTGTGCAGCATTAGAGGATCGCATTGCTGTTTGCCGGGGATAAATCTGAACTGTGGATATAAATTTCGTTAATAATTCCGGCTTAAAACGACGACAAATGGAATGATTTTATTATGACTGCTCTGAGGATCATTTCCGATTTGCCGAATAATTGAGCCAAATAAATACTTCCATTTTCTAAAAATATATACTTATTTCAAAAATATTGTTCTGCTTACGAAACACCCATTGACTGAAACTAATCTGGTAATACCCATCAAGCTGGCAGTTGATTCGTAAAATATTTTATCAAGCTTCGATATAGCAAGTAAATATAACCCCAAGAGCCTATCGCAGGTATACACAACTTTGTAAACAGTACAGCTTATTTTGTTAAACATCTAGAACATCGATACACCTACAACAGAACAAACTGATTAGCATATTAACCTAACCACCCTGCATCAGTAGCAGCCAAAGAGCATTTCAAATTTTACTAAAGTCGACGCCTTACTCACGTCGCCATTCACCCCTCTTTCTGTCAGTGTTTGCTACATCATATCGCGCCGTCGTTTTTGCCTCATAACGGGCAAAGTTCTCGACACCTTGCAGCAAAGGCCTAGGCGTAGGCACCGTTTCTGGCTTCATTATCGAATTTAATAATCGGCTTAAAAGTGCACCCAGTTGTTGTCTCTATGAGCAACCCCGGGTTGAAACCGTTCGCTCTCCGCAAACTCCGTGTACGATCAATTAGGAAAGTAAACGAACCTGTTAAAGATAAAGTTCTTTGGCTGGTTTGGCTCACAAGGGCGTCTATTATTTCCTCCTGCTAAAGTTAATCAAGTATTGCCAGTTTCTAGTGTTTCGAGACGGTTCGCAACACGACAAAGTTTCCGTCGACCTCGGCAAAACGAGGGTCACCCTTTCGTCGCCCGAATGTGTAAATTCGAAGATTCACGGCGGACGCAGCGGCAATTCTTCTGACTGCTAGAAGGTGATGCAGCACAGTTCATAACTTCCATCCAAGGTAAGGCAGGCGACAGTCAAGTGTGATATCGGGATTTTATCGCACCTCTGAAGCTAGGAGACAGACGCAGCCGAGCTGAATATTAATTAATTTTATAATTTACAGTTTCAGTCATCTCACCTGACTTTGTTTATGACGACTGATATCTCGGCTGAAGTCAAATATTCAGATTAATAGCGTAAAAGAGAACTAATTAACTAATTTTGAATTATTTTTTATGCTGGCCATGAATCACAAAAATTTACAGTCAAAACATCTCCGAAAGGTTAATTATTTGAATAACAAGCTTCGTCTGTGCTCAGATTCCATCTCAATCCACTGACAAAGCATCGCGACGACATTCCCGACATTCCTCCGCGGCGGTATCCAAGTTTGAACACTTAACATGCCAAGTCGAGTAATGCACTCCGGTCATCGTAGTCGCCGCCCCGCGATTGTGTAGTGTGACTGATAGATGACAGAGTGAAACAGGCGCGAACGATTCATTGCAGCTAATGACTCGAAAATAATGAATTATTTGAAGCTTCGTCTTAGGTTAGGTCGGTTTCTTAAAGAAATTCGGTTTTATTATCATTTTTTTTGGAGTATTGCCACGTGTTATCCACTGGTCAGCAAAATGTTCTATGTGTTAAATTCATCGTTATTTTCATTTTTTTTTCCTTTTTAACGTAGAATCACGTCTTACGGTAACATACTGGGATAGGGATGCAAATCGAAAATATCGAGAGCGTAATTTAATTTGCTAATAACTCAGTCAGTTTTGAGCGGATTTTCTTCATTCTACAACAATCGATTAGAAAATTTGCTAAGCGTCCTCGAAAATGCGCAAAATTGCGATTTTAGTAACATGCTTGAGAAGATGATAGGGTCGATAAAGAAGATAGGAGAATAGTAAGTCTGAGTGAATACAAGCACAAGTACTATAACACGTAGCAGGTTACTTCTCAATAAGTGACACTGCACAAAGGAAAAAAGCAGAAGGCTGTATCCAAAGCACGACCGCGTGACTGACGTTGAATAACGCACATTTGGCACTAACAAATGCATGGTTGAGTACTTAAATAGGTACTACAAATGCAGAAGTACTTTTGTTTATAGTTTAAAAAATTAACCAGATGGTCAAAACTTTATCGCGGGATATCAGTTGGAAGAATTATTCTCGAGGCGGAATGGATTGTGTGAAATGAAGCTATACACTTAAGTCATTTTTTATGCGTTTTTTACGGTTTTTGTAAGCATTTTTGTTCACGCCCTTCTTCAAAAGATGACAGTTCTTTCGCTTGGATTTCATGTTGATTTTCCAAATTAAAAGTCCCGAATATTCTGGATTTTTTCCTGATTTTCAGCGTGATTCTACTTTTTAGTCTTTTTCAAAATTATATTTACAGTTTTTTAGCGATTTTTAAATTTTATTTCGTTCTTCACGCGGATTTCAGTTCAGTTCAATTCAATAAGCGACTAATATTTGCCACCATTCATTTTCTGCTGCTCAAGAAAGGACCGTTCGTTTTTTTCTTGATTTGCAATGTATATTAATAAAATATATTTCCTGCTGTTACGAATACTTTAAACTATTATTGTTTTTTTTTTTGCCGCTTTTATACATATTTTTATCTACTAAACGTTCATTATTTTTAAAATTGATTTTTCGGAATTGCCGGGAAAAGACCTTAACCCAGTTTTAAAGATATTTTTTATTTATTGTTCAATTTAAAATATTAAACTGTTCTTTATTTTCACACTACATTTTTGTAATAATAATAAACGTTGATAACTTTGAATTATAAATTATTAAGTAACGTGCCATTTAAGTTTTATTTCCGACTTGAAAATGACAGAAGCGCTAGTCACATTTTCAACCGCTAGGAGCGCCACTTCTGATTTTGTTCTGCAGGACATTTGAAAATGAATAACTTTTGACAATAATGATACCCAAATGGGTACACTGAAAAAAATGCACATGTTATTGTGAATTTATAATGAGAATGAAGTTAGCTTATGTATGACATGGGTACATGGGTGACGTTTCACGGTTGGTAAGTTTGTTGTTGTTATTGTTTTTGCAACCTAAAACCCAAAACAGAACCGAACACAAAATCTTAATGTCTGCAAAAAAAATCAAGAGTGGTATTTTATTGTTGTGTTATAGATGGCTGAAAAGCATGCAGGTATATTGTTCGCATAAAGAACTCAATGTTCATTATTGAGGTTAAAAAAGTTCTAGTAATTTATTTCAAAACTAGTTGGCCCGTCAAATGCATTTTGGACTATTAAAAGTTGGTATTTAATCTAAAATCATAAATTTTTTTTTTTAAATATCGAGTTGAAGCTCAATATGTAACTATGACACTATCGATAATTCGATGAAGATGACTTAGCACTTAATTAATTATCTAAACTGCGATAAATCCTTCGTTCAGTAGATCATGAATCGCGTGAATTGAAAGTTGGCTTACTGTAGCGCATTTGCAGGATAGTAGATAAAACTATGTTTAATTTTAAAAACTTTGAAAATTTTATGTTGATATTCCGAAATATCTTAAATCAAAACAGTTGATCGGATTTTACATAATGTTCAAAACTAATGACCAATAGCTTAACCCGATCCATCAACTCATCAACTATATACACAATTGACACAAACTGTATTGCATATTAAAGATCAATCTGTTCTCTAACCTTATTGTATAATTATTTAACTTGAATCAAAGTTTGAATGTCATCCGTCGGGAATGGGTTTATTTTATACTGTAGATTTTTTCGAAACAGCTAAAATTTTCACGTATCAGCAAAATAATTATCGCTTCCCCCGTACATCTTGACCGTCGTAGTATACTTAAAGAATTAATTTGGGGTACAATATGTGCAGCATGTCTTGCGTAGGTTAAATGTCTTTTCCATTTTTAAAAATATCGAAAACAAAATTATATTGCTCTATCTTTAAGTACAACTTTTTTAGAACATTTTTGGAAATTTCGTTAGAGCTTTGAGTAATAGGGAGAAAGTTGGACAGATTTTAAGTGTGGTTCGTCACGGCGCCATAAACTAAACTTGAAACACGATATAATTTTTTGCATAAAATGGCTTTGCCGAGTTACAGCCGGATATCTTGAATTTTTATAAATGTTCGTTAATAACGTCTTGGGTCGTAATTGATTTTTTTAATAAACAAATAGCTTTTTGCTATCGAATAACTATACTATTGAAAAATCACAATTTCAATGCATATAAAAATTGTTACACACTTGAAAAAAATACAACTGCTTATTTTCTCGAGCAAAAAGGGTTATAATCCCCATCATGTTCTTGACTTTTTCATAGTTTATCATCAATGAATTACTACGGGTACTGCCATGACATGACATTAACTGAAAGTGGTTTGGATAACTTTAAATTTCAATTACATGCTTGATATCTTTAATACTATGTCTTTCTTACATCTTAAAATTGCCTTCCGCTCTTTATTACGTTTTTGGCGGTTTTTGCCGATGCACCTGTATCAGAACCTTTAGACATGTGCTAATTTAGGGGGTTATATCTACCAAATGCTCAAAAAATCAAGGCTTTTCTCATGATTTTTTTTACAAAACATTTGAGATGTAAGGTATATAAATAATATATCTTTGGATTGAGCAACTCTTGCAGAATAGAAAAAATATTTTTATTGCTATTTTTGTTACAAAATGGCGGTTGTGCAGCGATTGCCGTGAACGCTTTTTTTGAAGTTGTTCCGCGGCGAGCAGTAGAAGTCGTGCCCATCTCCACCTATAACCAAAACAAAAATTTTTTCATTATTTACATAAGTGTCGCTAGTGAAGTACACATGATTATATTTTTAGAATTTTTCTTCGCAAAATGGCAACGGTTTGAAAAAAAAGTTCTGTTTCGACAAAAAAAATCGACTTTGATTGTTTATAACTTTAGTTGCTGTCAATCAATCGCTTAAATCGTGTGTACTTCACTAGATAATCTAATGAAGAAGCTACAGTTAAAATTTTAAGTCAATCGGATGTAAACTTTTTCAGTTCTACTGCTCGCCGATTTTGAAAACATGGTTTTGAGAAAAACGCGTTTAAAGTTTCAAAATGCTATAAATCTTAAGAATCGCAATAACAAAGCCCCTAATAATTTTTTTACCTTCAGTCAGCTATCCCTGCGCCGTAAAATTGTCCTTCCTGGGTTTTATTTTCCACTTCTTCCTTTTTGTCATCTGATGTATGGCTGCGCCAAGCCTCTTTCGCGATGTCGGACATGCGATGCTTAGCGACTTTGACACAGTTGGCGCCCGATCCCACGCAAAACTCAAACTTGTCACCCATATTTAAGTACTTTTGAATATAACTCACAGTTAAAAAGTATAGAAAAACTCAAACAAAGAATATACACAACGAGAACGGCTGATCGACTAAATAAAGGGAAATTCTGAGTAAACACGTTCTGTAGAGACGCTATAACGGTCGAAATTTGATGCAGAGACCTCTATACTTTAAATTTGAAACACGATAACGATCGTAGGTAACATCTGCTAGTTTACAAAGCCTCGAAATAAAAAGAAAAACGAGCATCGCCAAATTAAACGAAAAATGTGATTTTGGAGTATAAAAGTTGTTCGGTAAAAATTGATTTAAACGAACTTTGAGTTTAGATCTGTACTTGGGCGATGTAGATTTTGATTCTTGGATAGTTTCAGCATAATTTAGACCAATAAATAAATGGCGAAAAAATTTTTTTTTGGTAGATATAACCCCTTAACACGTGTGCCGAATATTAGTTAAGACGCAGTTAGCTTTGATTTCCTTACGACTGGCTTCATACCAGGCGAGCGGAGGTGAGTGGAGGACTAAAAGCAAAGGTAATTTGTAGTCAAAACAAGAGTGTTTGCGTTGCTACACACAAAAAAATAACAAACTTTAGTGTACCTCAGGTTCAGAGTTTGCTTGGGAAAAAGACAATTTGAGTAACTTTCGTTTGTCGTGCGCACAAGCAAACTATTTATATTCCGACATTAGTTTTAGAAGATTTCATCGTTACGAGTGTTTTGAGTATTTGACATTTAATGGTTAACCAAGCACAAACCAGCCGTGTATTTTCTACTAATTGGTACAGAGCGGAAGGTTGCGGGCTCGAATCTCAGTACAATCAGGTCATTCGTTGTTAAATACAAGCATATTATATAGAAGATTCAACTATAGACATTGTTGATGTAACCCTACACTAGTCTCCTTTTAACTTTTCTAGTTCGGAATTACGTACGAAATCTGTAATAAGTTTTTTTTTCACATGATTTGTCATTTTTTGTGTGAAAGTATGAAATTGAGCCAACTATGTCTAAAATTGAGTATTTTCAGTTTCGTGTGTAAGAATATCGATCACACGCTCACAAAAATGCAACAACACTGCACAGTAAGGTAATTTAGGCGGTCATGAGGTCTTCGATGCGATTTTTTGGTTTTAGAGTCATAGTTTCTTCTAATAAGTTATTTCTTATAACTAGTCCTTTATTTATGTGCAAATGAAAATTAGGGTGATCCTGAAATTGGCGAAATAAAACAAATAACTTTTTGCCTTTCTCCTAGAAAGGTATAGCAATCACTTGCAAAACCGAGAGTATAAAAGTGCTCCAAAGGGCCAAATGGCATATATCACTCGACTCAGTTCGACGAGCTGAGCATTTTCTGTATGTATGTGTGTGTATGTGTGTGTGTATGTGTGTGTGTATGTGTGTGTATGTGTGTGTATGTGTGTGTATGTGTGTGTATGTGCAGATTTTTATTCTCACTCACTTTTCTCAGAGATGGCTGGACCGATTTTCATGAAATTAATTGCAAATGAAAGGTCTTGTTGTCCCATAAGACATAAGGTCTTATTTGTCTTAAATTTTATTGTAATCGGATTTTCAGTTCAGAGGTTATGTATCAAAATGTAAAAATCATGAAACATCATCATCTCGAAAATTACACAACCGATTTGAACAAAATTGATTTCGAAAAAACGGGCTACCTGAAAAACCCTTAACTTTTGAGTTTTATAAATATTGAAATTGTGGTTCAAAAGTTATGAAAAGGAACGTGTTCTGAAGACTGTTTAATCTCACTCATGTTTCTCAGAGATGGCTGGACCGATTTTCATAAAATCAGTGTCAAATGGAAGGTCTAGTTGCCCCATAAGACCCTATTGATTTGTTTTGCAATCGGACTATTACTTTGCCTGTTATGTTTAAAAATGTGAAATCCAGCTATGAATAGGAGCATATCCCGAAGACTACTTGGACTCACTCATTTTTCTCAGAGATGGCTGACCCGATTTCCACAAAATTGTCAAAAGCCTAGCTGCCTCATAACACCCTATTGAATTTGATTGTAATCGAACTGTAACTTCGTCTGTAATGTACCGAAATGTGAAAATCACGAAACTTGATTTCCTCAGAAACTACACAACCGATTTGATCAATATTATTATCAGATGAGCGGACTAGTTAAGCGTTAACTGATGAATCATGATTGAACATGTGGTTTCAAAATTTGGCTGCCCTATACGTTCCCATTTTATTTGATTATAATCGAACTTAAGCAACCGTTATGTATTAAATTGTTAATAAAACAACGTAAGTCTATTATCTCAAAGATTACATGACTTATTTGAACATAACTAGTGTCATACGAAGGAGTCATCTCTCAAACTTACAAATAACAAACTTCATAACAATTTGATATGTGGCTCAAATGTTATGGAAAGAAAAGAAATTCAAATACTATTTGAAACTATACTCGCTTTGATCGATATATGTGGCCTCAACATAATTTATATGTAGTTGTACTATTTGAACGTTCCAAATTCATTGATTCCTTGCGATGTGTTTAAAGTCTGCAAATGCACGACGAATCGGCCATAGGATATGATCAAAGTCAAATAACAAATCGTTTGAAATGGTTGGTTTTATCGAAATGACAACATCCTCGGCTTTTGGCTTCTGTTCATAGCCTTAATTCTGAATATATTCATATTGGGTGGTATTCGGTCATTTTCAGCAGATTTGGCATCAATATGACACCGGAAATACCCATTTTGGGAGGTATTTAGTTCGCGAGATGTGCAGAAATTTGTACAGAAACATGTGCTTCCAGAAAAGAGAGGGGCGGCGAACCATTATGGACATATCTGTTACCTCTAAAAACATTCTCATACCAAATTTGGTTGTATTTTCTTGATTGGTTTTTGGGCTGTGCGAAAGTTGTGTTTCATTTGCATGGGACCCCTCCCTCATAGAAAAGGGAGGGGTGTCAAACCATTATGCACATATTTGTTACCTCTAAAAATGTTCACCTGCCAAATTTGGTTCCATTCAGTTGGTTAGTTCTCAGGATGAGCAGAAATCTGTGTTTCATTTGTGTGGCACCCCTCCCTTCCAAAAAAGAAGGGGTGTCAAAACATTATGGACATATTATTTTCCACTAAAATCATTTACCTGCCAAATTTGGTTTTATTTAGTTGATTAGTTCTCGAGATGTGCAGAAATTAGTGTTTCATTTGTATGGGACCTCTCCCTTCCAGAAGAAGGAGAGGTCTCAAACTATCATAGGAACCTTTATCGGCACCAAAAACCCCTACATACAAATTTTCACGTCGATCGGTTCGGTAGTTTGCGAGCCTATATGAATCAGACAGCCAGACAGACAGACCGGACTGCATTTTTATATGTATAGATTACAACATCAATTTTTTTGAACCTTTAGAGTTAATATACATTTATTGGATTGAAGCGTTCATGTAAATCAATTTTTACAAATAATAGGTTTGAATGAGATAGGCTGGGTCTGACCGCTAGGTGGATTAATTTAGGTTTTTATTCGAAGTAACTGTATATATTCTTCGGCGCAGTTAACTAATTTTAAGCAACAAAAAAACTCTTTTGTAGCTATTAAATTGACCGACATAGAGAAATTTTACGTGACTGGCTTAAAGTGTGCTCCGAAAAATCAGTTTTTTGGCTCTATTTTTTCAGTTCAATTTAATAACAGAGTATTCTTCGGATGACCTCAAGAGCTTAAAAAAATGTTTTTATTGAACGTTTTATTTAAAAATAAAAAGTCTTCAGCTATACAACATATATACAATGTTTTTCCGTCAAAAGCTGCGTATTTTTGTGTTCTTAAGGTTAACCGAAGAAAATTTGAACTGAAAAAATAAAGCAAAAAATCTGTTTTTTTTTTGGAGCTCTCGGTAAGTTACGTCAAATCGCTCTAAATCGGTAAATTTAAAAGCTTCAAAAAAAACGTAATTGCTTAAAATTAGTTGATCTACGACTTTGCCGAACAATGTATACAATTATTCCTGCAAATAAAAAAATTAACTTATTTTGTTTCGTTGATTATAGGGCCGTTGATTTTAGAGCCACCCTAATTTTCATTTGCACATTAACAATGGACTAAGTATAACCAACAACTTCTTAAAAAAAACTATTGCTTCAAAACCACAAAATCACATCGAAAAGCTCAAAAAAAGCTCCTCCAAAATTTCCTTACTGTACCTCTGTGCAATGAGTTTAGTTACCTTTTGCACCACAAGAGGGGGTGTTTCCTATCCGTCTTCTCGAAAATATATGGGAAATTTGAGAGTGAACTATGTTGGCATTATAAGATATTTGGTTCTATGCAGATTATTACTTTGTGGTGCTTGCTGACTTACTCGAGAACAGATCAGTAAGTTTTGAATAAATTTAGTCCCGCTCATTTTTTTTCTCTTTATTTGACTAATTTTAAACATTGAAGGGATGGTTATTCTTAATTGATTCAACATACTTTAAAAGATTGACCTTGGGATTTGTTTATAGTCTGCAAATACGTGACGAATTGGATATTAGATCTGTTCAAACTCAAAAAGCAAATCGTTGCTTATAACACATTGGTTTTTAGATGCTTTACGTTAAATCTTGTCTCAATACATAATTTTAGTTTGTTCAGGTTTTCAAGCATAATCCGTTGGATAGTTGGTTACTTTTTCGTGATTATTCTTACAGTCTACTGTTTTATTCATACGATATCTCAATTTCCACGAGTTTCGTTGTGAAAAATAAAATTGGAATCGTCTAAATCTTTGTTTTTTCGCCGCCAGTTTTGTAAGTTCACATCATGGTTCACATGCTTCAAAAAGATATTAAGCAACACATTCGCGGCAGAAACATTGCGGAAATAAAATCATTCAAACGAAACCTTCAACTGGTACTTCTTCATTGTCAATTGCTAACAATTGTATCGAGAAAATTTTTGCAGTCGGATGCTGAAACAGTGAAATCAAATAGCTCGAATAATATCATTGACAATTGAGTTATTTTTCCAAAGTGGGAAGGCCACACCGAAAGATTATTGAAAAAAGATTTTTTAAGTCGTTTCTCTATATCAAAAACAAACGATCTTAAATCGGTTGTTGTTGTTTATATGTATAAATTGAACGGTCATAAAGGTTTGTGTGCAAAGCCAAGATTCCAAGATTGATATAGATCTACATAAGGCTGTTTGTTAAATTAAAAGCATTGTTGCATTCAAGACGGATCACAAATGATAAGTTCGAAACAAAGTACGACTCTTCAACAATTCTGTCAATTATAGACCTTTATATTTCGACTATTTCGTATCAATATGTTTATGTGAATAACTTTTATCTAACACTAAAAAAAACTCTGAAAATGATGCGATGGCCTTGAAAACATTCAAATTAGCATTTGGGGTCAAATTTTATCTCCCGCGCATTCTCTCGAAGGCAGGGTACTCGGTAATGTTGGGCTGTTTTCAAGAGAACAGCAGTCGCCATCTTGGGTTTGAAAATATCGTGTGGAGCTAATTTCTGGTCTCTGTTTGCCGGAAAAAAATGGTTGAAACATCTGTTTTATTTGTGCTGGACCCTCCCCCTCCCCCTCCCCTTAAAAAGTAAGTAGGGGTGTCGATTTAGCATATAAATATTTTTTGTGCTCTGAAATCCTCACATTCCAAATTTGTGTTCCATTCGTATAGAAGCTCTCCCTTCCAAAGAGAGGAGGGGTATCAAACTACCGTAGAAATGTTTTTTTGCTTTTAAAAACCTCCATTTGCTTGATTAGTTCTTGTGTTATGCAGGAATTTGTGTTTCAATTGTATAGGAGCCCTTCCTTCCAGAGGAGGAAGGAGTATCAAACTACCATGAAGAAATGGTTTGCGCCCTGAAGCCTTTTTATGTCAGATTTGGTTTCATTTTCTTGATTAAATCTTTAGTTGAGCAAAAATTTGTTCTTAATTTGTATAGAAGAGTGGGATGTCAAATCAAATCAAAAATATTTCTTGCTTCCAATAACCTCCATTTGCTAAATTTGGATCCATCTGCTTGATTGGTTCTTGTGTTATGTAGAAATGTGTGTTCCATTTGTACGGGAGACCTCCCTTCCAGAGAAGGGGAGGTCTCAAACCAGCATAATAATCTTCCCCGGCCCTAGAAAACGCCACATACTTTTTTTCACGCCCATCCACTGATCCATTCTTGAATTTACACCTGACATACGGACAGCGTATGCAACGTATATAGAGAAGATTAATTCAAAAACAAATATTACCTTTTTTCAATTTATCCACTGCTTATAGTTTTCATTTTTTGTGAAACGTGTATCTGTCTTTTGTTTCAATTTTCAACCCTTTCTTAATCATGTTTTCACTTGTTTCAAACCTTGTTTTTCTTGTATGTTATTCCAATTATATCGAGTTTTTAATGTTTTATTCATTGTTGTATCTTTTGTGCACTTTCCCTTAACCTTGATATTTTTTCTGGTCTTTTCCATTATTCGTTCAAAATTTTATTTGTTCTATCCAATATTTTCCATTTTAATTTACCACCCTTGATCTGGCTGAATCTAAAAATTATGTCTTTTCCAAAAAGAAAACGCCGCAAAAAAAATTTTTTTTTTTTTTTCAATTAAAACAGGTTGAAAAATTGGGAAATTGTTTATAGAATGTGAATAAAATATTTTTCTCGCCATAATTTTTTCATTTTTCCAGATCATTTTCTTAATTGCTAATAAATTTTTACAGCATATCCATGCACTTACTTTAATTCTATACTATGCACGACTCATAAGTCATGTATCTTTGAACCAGGGGATGCTCAAGCAAATCGGGGTTTAAAAACTCTATCCTTGTATAAAAATTACGATGAGTAAAAAACTCTCTCGAGACTTTTCAAATGCTTTCAACTGTGTAAATGACACAGAGAAAATAATTACCTCCATCAAAATATATTTTTCCCAAACGAAACTTTTATTCGATTCGAATATAGTTCCTCTTGTGTTTTTTTTTTTTTTTTTTTTTTTTTTGTTCGGTAGAGACGAAGCTCATCATCATGTGAACATCCGCAAGGATGCGATAAAACAGTAGATTAGCCTCAAAGTTTTAAGCTTCAGTCCTTCCTACAATTAAGAACGTTCGCTGGAGCAATTTTCCTCAAGCTAGGCTACAGCTACCACCCGCTCTTACCTATCGGTGGTTTTAATTTGCTGATGGTTCGTAGAAGAGTCAACAAGCGAGCCGAGTAAGAAATGCTGAACGGTTGACCCGTGGTCGTAAATTTGCTAGACCCACCCGGGCCTAAACATCCGAGAGGAGCAGATGCCGGGACAAGCTAGGGGCCGTTCCTAAACCACGTGGTCATATTTTGATCCCTTTTTATACCCCCCCTACCCCCCCGTGGTCTTTTGTGGTCTTCTGGCCAACACTCCACCCCACCAACCCCCCATGCGACTTTAACTGGTCTTTTCATTTGTCTAGTGCCAAAAATTCGCTTGAATTTCTCAAAAATTTTGTTATTAAACATTCGGTACATTCTATATTTCTTAAATGCAAAAGCTTTTGCTCTTGACTTGGTGGCAACAATAAATTATAAGTCAGAAAAAAAGACCACGTGGTCATTTCGTTAACCCCCCCCCCCCATGCGTGGTCTTTCGTGGTATTTTGACAAACCCCCCCGTCCCCCTCTTAATGACCACGTGGTTTAGGAACGGGCCCCTAGGGAACTCACCGCTGCCGTTGTCATTGACAATGCTCGTAATTGGAAATGTTTCCGCACACGTATTTTATCGCCTGCTGAGCTGTTCGGTTGGAAAGAATTAAGGATAACGCCGAGGATATTGTTAATCGTTTTGAGAGGAAAAAAGCGTTTTTTTTTTTCATATACTAATTTCGTACCCTAGTGAGAACGAGAAAGAGTCCGTGAAAAAGGTCACATTTCTTCTGTAGTTTCTCTACCGTAAGCAACGGATTTCCGTTCTGCCATTCTCGCTTCCGCTTGTCCAGCTACGAAAGGCGCACCACCGGTGATAAAAGCGATCGGATTTTTTTACGTCTCCGTCCCGAGACGTATCATGCATGAAAGCGAAATTAGACGCTAAGCAGGCGATAATTGCAATATCAATCTGCGTCGGAACCGAAGTTTCCACACTGCCAGGTGCTAACAATCCGTGAAGATAGCTATAATTTCGCATAAATGAAATGCGAAAACTTGCTCTGAACGGGACATTAACAGTTTTATTATGATACGAAACTTTCTCTCTCATTGGATACACACCTTCAATTAGGTTTGATTTGTTGCAACGTACCTGAAAAATGAACAAAAAAATATTTACATTAGCACTGGCTGACATTGCTAAAACACTCATATTTTATATGTGCATCTATAATTTAAATTCCAACTTTTTTGTCACGAAATTATGATATATAATGCACAAACCAAATGCCATCATAGCATAAAACAACCAGCCTTTGTGCTAACGGCCCTCACTGTGGAAACAGTAAATCTCGTTGTATCCTCTACGCTGAATATGGAATGCTCCGCGAGCGTGTCAAGGAAGCTGGGATTCAAAGCACGGTTTGATTCCAAAAACTGTTTTTTTTTAGGAAAACAAAAAACAAATTCCCACAATCTTCCAATGAAATCATATATTTTTGGAAAAATACCAAAAAACAGCACCGACTCCATGGCCTGCCTTCTCGTTATGTTTTTTTATGTGTCACCAAGCGCAAACCGAAACGAAATGACACCAAACAAATGTATCTTCACCCGAATCCGTTTCGGGAATACCTAATGTAAACAACAAATTGTGGAAAACCGTACCGTGCAGAGACATCGGACAGCCAGCAGTTAAGAATTACAATTTTTCTAGAAAAATAAACCCCCAGCGACGGTACAAGTGAAACCAGAGCACGTGCTGCACCATGAAGCACAGTTTTTATAACCTGCATAAGAATTATTATTTACTAACCAAACCACAAACACTGCGGTGCACTTGCGCGGATGCGACCACGCAAAACTAATTAATTTCGTTACAGCTGTAACAGCGTGGCAATGGGAATTGAAGGCGTGAAAGCAAAAAGTTTCTACCGAAAACCATCTCAATTTTATTAGGGATATTTTTTATTTACACAAGTGTTATATGAAGGCAGCGCATGCTTTGTTTAGGGACGTTTGAACAGCTTAATAACGCGGATACACAAACACCTGCTAATACTAATTCTGGGTGACAGGCAAGGTCTTCCCTCCAGTTTGTCGCATTCTCTTGAACTATATGTCTATGAGCCATTCCACGCTACTTAGCTTGTTGAAAGCTTGTAAAAAATATAAGCTAGTAAAACTTCGGTTCTTTACAAAACTATACGCAGTGATGTTTAAAGTTATTGTTTAAAGCTTTTTACTATTTATTTTATTGCAGAAAGACGAAACTGTCAAACCAGAAAAACAAGTTTCGTCTTGCCGCATGGAATTGCTCCTATGCTTTCTGTTTCCACTCTGATGAGAATCTTTATTCATCTAACATTGTTACATGTTTCAAAAAGTGTGGCATTACTTTCCCGCTGTCCAAATATTCAGTATTCCGCACAGTTTTGTATATGTAGCGAAGAAAGCACGCCAAGCTCCAAAATAACATTCCCATTGCCTGTTCTACTAGGGCGTGGTGTCCGTCATGTCAATGTACGCCTTTGGAATGCGTAACGAATGAATTGCCCCACAATACCCTTGACGATTTTGCTATCCTGTATCTTCTGCATGGTTTTGCTGCAACTGACCTCACCGTAGCGGCGTCGAATGGGGAATTCACATGCCAACCGCATCAAAGCCGTCGAGGTCGAGAAAAACAGTAACGAAACCGGACATCATCAAACAGCTTGTTTTGAATGCACAGAAGGTACCGAAAAGGAAAGTAATGCTCCCATTAATCTCTGTCAGGAGAAATATCAATTTAGCGCCGGACGGCTCGTTAATGTATGAGAATGGTTGTGTACGCGCTTTTGGAATGTGCTACCTTTCTGCAAATATTTGAACATTTGAATTACGGCAGAGTGGTGCTGCATGACTTCTGCGTTTACCAAAGAAGCAATTTCAAATGACAGTTATTGTCAAAGTTTGAATCTTATAACAAATTGCAATGGTTAACGAATATATCTTTTCAACTATGAAAAGGCTCAAAACAACAAAGAAGAAAAATAAAACACTGCCTGAGAACCACCCCAAAACGTCCCTTCTTTAACAATTAGGCGTTTGGAGGCCACTCATCCTTGGTGATGACAGAGGGAAAGTTGGACTTGCACCAGTCTTGAACAATCTTCTTTGTATGAGCCGGGGCACCGTCTTGCATGAAAGTCCAGTTTTGATTGTTATTCGTTTTCTGGGCCCAAACAATATTAACCCGCAAACCGACTTCGCATTTTTGTTGCAATAATTATGGCGCACCCTGTATGAAAATGTTCGAAATAAACGTTGCTCCTGAAACTTCTGAAGTACCTTTAACAAGAGTAAGATACTGGTTTGATAAACACCATTTCTTTTTTTTTTTTCAAAAACTACAAATAGAATGCAAAACGATGCAAATCATTGACATCCAGAGTATCAATTTTTATGACGAATGTAATTTTTTAAAGCTCACATAGTTTTTTGAAATCATGATAAAAGGAACAATTAAAAATTTTAAAAAAAATCAAATAAAATAATAATTGTTGTCACTCTGTTCTTAATAAGCAAGAAACTTGCCCCGAAAAAATACACAAAACGATTAAATATTATCTGAACTGCTTGCTTTCATTGCCGGTAAGAGAACAATAAAACCGGTCGATTTCGTTTGAAAAATTAGCAAAAAACAGGTGTAAAAACAAACTTCAACGATTTTTGTTGTTCTACCAGCCATCGTTTACACTCTACATCAAGCTTACTCTGTCTGGGTGGGAATAGTAACATTGTTGCCCACCGGTTAAACATATTCATTCGATCCGAGCGAAGTAAAACACAAAGATGAGCCGGCCTGAACTGCGGCAAGTTTTTTGTTTCTCCTCTCCTTGACTTGTTGTTTAGAATGTCAGCGGAGCATCTCCGATCCCCAGACATTATTCATATTTTCACCTACTTTACCTAGACGTGAATAATTTATCTCTCACCGAATGCTCGTAAAAGCGGCTTTTCTCACCAGCCCTGCTGAGCTCAAAGTTGTTATTTTTTTTTTTTTCATCTCACTGCTAGAGTGTGGACACCAACCAGCCAGCACACACGCACACGGGAGGGGCCGATCATAGAGCAACTCCCACTCTGTACCGGAAAACAACGTTGGAATCCTAGACTTAATCTAATTCAGAGAACACAATTCTGACCGCTGAACCACTTCTCTCGCATCAAATCGAATAATAGTGGTGATAGTAATATAAGTAGTAGTAGTAGTAGTAGTAGTAGTGTGGCACCGACTAGCGCACAGTCACCGTACCCGTAATTATCGTAAACATTGAACAATTCGGGTAGGCCGAAAAAAGAATCCTATTTCAAGAAACACGTTAAACGGGGCTCGATCTTTCACATATTTAAAGGCAAAATCGCCAATTGACAAACGCAAATTGGAAGCTGATACAACACTCATTAAAGGTACTCCCCGCTAATTGCAGCGGACTCCACTTGGTAAAGACCAGTTTCAAATCAGTGTGTACCCACTTAGATCGTGTTGAGCGCGAAAGTTAATTTTAGATTTCTGGCCGCCTGCTCCGAAGCGCACTGGTCTTGTGCGGTGCGGTGCGGTGCGGTTAGTCGTTAGTCAATCTCGTTGTGTGTTGCTCTCGCGCATCCACGGTTCGGGCCGGTATGACCGCATAAATACGCTAGATAGAGGAAAAACAGTTCCAGTAATAAGTCGTACATTAGCTAATTTACTAATTGAAGCCAATTGGGCGTATATCTTCGACTCAAGAATTTTTTGTTTCTCGATTAAGCTGAGGACAGTTTCTATTACCGGTAATCACTGCCACCGATAGACAGACAGGTGGCCAACGGCAGTATGGTGAAATGTACGATCATCGTCGGTGACGGATTGGTGGTTTCAAGCAAGTGGTGAGTTATGTTGCTGATCGACACCAAACTCATTCCGAAGATCGTGTCAGTAGAACGATCACCGTAAACGATGAGATTTATTCGCGAGAGAATTTTACCTTCCTCTCCCGCTCTCTGGGGGAAATTTAGTGGAGAGAGAACTTAATCCACTGGTAAGCGGTAGCACGCTGCTGGTGAGACAGTGCGATTTATCCTCTCGTAGTGTTCCGTGGCCGGTCTCGCGTCGTCTTTATCAGCTTAGAATTTTTTCTGTTATATTTTGTCGTTCCGTTTCGTCTTTAGCTGACTAGTTTTTATATATACCGTCGTTCGATTCGTAAGTCATTACATTGTATGTCGTGAGTGAATTGGACGGAATTTTTAATCGAATTCTGACACCACCGTTGCCGCCACTGCTGCCGCCATCTTCTAAATTTCCTGCTGCCATAGTTCAAGAGTATGTTGATAAGCAGGCGCGCGCATCCAGAATAGCCATTGTCGACCACCAATCCAAGGCCAAGTCCAAGTGTTACCATCATTACTCATACTGTGCGTCGACTGGTTCGCTGCTGGTGGCGGCTTGGTACGTTTAGGTTCGCCTTTTATTTGCACTATGGTTTAATACCCCGTGGCCGTAGATGAACCGCCCTTCCCAGCCCGACACACACAGACCAGGTCAACTGTCACGCGAAGCAGAAGAAAACAGGCCTCAATTGTGCATAATTTCGGCCGTAAGTACATTAGTCTCTTCCCTGTTTCACGTACTCACCACACGCGCTCACGCCAACTGTCAGTTTGCTCCCCCCCCCCCCTGCCACTTCCATGGCCGCCCCACGTTATCGTTGCTTGTCAGCTGTTTGCCGAGTGCGCAGCAGGTGGTGAGTTCGTGAGAGTGGCTAGAACGAACGTGCGACGGTTTCGATCTAATCTCTAGATGAAATGGTTCGAATCGGTTTTCACTTTCAAACCACCCTCACCTAAATTTCTTCCGGCTCAGCAAGATCTATGAACGGGGACCATTTAGTCAACAACAGTGCGGACCAATCGCTTGAGAGAGATTTCATGCAAACTCATAAACGAAGCTTGCAACTCCCAGACTTTAGTGAAAGTTTAGTGACATAGGTGATATGAGCAACTTAGCATATTCCATACCTTTTTTGGAAAAAAGGAAGATTTTTTTCTTATTTCAAAACAAGTACGGTTATGTTAATACAATGAATTTAATTCAAATCTGCGGAAAAATGTTTTAACTGAAAGAGATAACATTTTTTTTAAGTAATAATTTTAAACAAACTTCTACCTCCTATTTGTTGCAACAAACTTTTGAAAAAACTCAGAATTGTTTATTGGTGTTTTCTGCTCTGACAATATTACCTACACAATTTCTATCGCAAAAAAAAACAAGGAGGTACAATGAAAATTAAAGGGAACAAATTCCCTCTCTGTCAATTTTTCACAAACACATATTTAATTAAATTGTTGTTTGTATAAAAGGAATTAAAGAAATACAAAATGACAAGTAAGTCATTAATGTTTTTTGAACTGAACCGCAAACAATATAGAAATATTGAACACAACCTTTGGTGCTGGTATTCCGTAGAGGAAGATACCACCGCGGCTGGGTGATATGGTGCGGAATCCCTCATGAATCGAATCGCGAAAGCATGCGCGAAATCACGCCTCCGCGCACCCGCATACTTGGCTTAGTGGGGCGAACGTGCGCGCTTAGTTTCGCCTGTCTGTAGGTACGCGAACGAGTGCAACTTTACGCGACTTTGCGGGGCTTGTTTATTGGATTGTTTGATGCTTTTTTTTCGTTCTTTCTTTTTGTTTTCTCACAAACCTTACGCCGGACCACGCGGCTATTTTTGGGTGAGAAACGGTCTATATGCATGTATCACGGTAATTTACCACTCGGTCGGCCCCCAGAAGCGAGCACAACAATAACAACAACAACTGCTGCTGCTGCGATTGATGGCACCGCCGCAACGTACTACCTCCCACCCCCAAATGGTGTGGTGGTAGCAAAGCGGATGCGATAGATTCATGTTTTATTCGTTTGTTTCTGTTGGTTGATTATTGGTCGTTTCAACCAGACATCAGACAGGCAATTACCAGAAGCAACTCTAAGGTGAATACCGGAATAGAAATAGTGGTTCAGAGTCCATTTTACCCCAATCTCTCCACCTGCTGCTAGTAAAAATGCTTTTGTTTTTTTTTTTGTGTGTGTGTTCGTACTTTGGGAACGTGGGGCAAACACCTGTTTGATTTATGGGACTTTTGCAGCAGCAGTCATCGCATCCCTTCGACGCACAGAGAAAGAAAACGGTGGAACGAAACGCAATTTATGACAGATTGATTTTCGTGGCACAACACTAGCCGCAGTAGCCGGAGTGGCATTTGTGAATGGTGTCGCGATACCAAAAGCGGATGTCCGTTATGACCGCGATGCATGCAGACTAACTTTTTTTTATCGGACGTGTGATCAGCGATGGTAATGCAATTAGTAACAGCACACAACAATTCGGAACAATTGAATTGCAAGCAATCGAGGGAGGGGGTCCTACTTTTAGCTGGCTTTTACGAAACCGTTTCGGTGGTGAGGTTTTCAGCGGTAACTTTGCAGAAATTTAATCCGCACATTGATGAGATGTGTTTTGACGTTCCTGGAAATTGTTTTGGCTTGGTTATAAGCGAAACTAAAACAGACATTTGTTTGGTTAATTTGTACTGAACAGCTGCCACGTTGCTTGATTCTGTGCGTTTCAGAAAAAGACACTCGTTAACTAAAACAGAACTAGTGATCAAAAAGTCATACAAAATATGAGAGCGCTAAAATAATAGAAAAAATCACCAACTCAGTGTAATGGAGTACTAATACATAAACTGTGCCATGAACCGGGCTGAGATTGTGCCAGTGTGGGTGAGATTGTGCCAGTGTGGGTGAGATTGTGCCAGTGTGGGTGAGATTGTGCCATGCAAAACCCATTGTTTGTCAGTCATCTCATGGCGATCATACGACCAAACTGTCTTGAATAAATTTCCTCGAATACTTAACCAAGAAAGACTAGACACCTGACCCGGAAGGGAGGGCTGGCAGGCCACAGGATGGATGGCATAATCTCACCCCGGTCGACGGTATATAATATGTTTATAGGAATCCCGACAATTGATTCTGCTTTTCATGGTTAATGGTTCCCATTTACAAAAAAAAAAACGATAAGCGAAGTACCTCAAAGCAACATTCTAGTACTTCTGCTGTTCTCGTTATTCAACAATGTTAGTATTAGGTTCTGGTCTCCCAGTACGAGACTACTGGACGAAAACGATACTAAAATCTATCTGCTTTTCACTGAATGGTGCTACTTTTAGCGTTTGTCAATAAGTAGTAACCAAAACATTATGCCAGGTTTGTCGTTTTTCCTCAGAGCATTTCTTAGAGAACCACTATCGACTGAGAATATCTTCCACTGCGAAAACAACTACTCTCACACACTTAAGGAGCAAAGCGACGCACTTGCTTGAAAAAACAGCGAATCGCGTGTATGAGTTGCTTGCAAAAGAACACGGCTGTGGAATCTAAAATATTTCTCCAGAAAGACAATACAGTGGCGTGAGCTTTCCCACACAGACAACAGAGCTCACTGCACCGCTTCCACTGTGTATCTTTCAAGCATATATCAAATGAGGGGAGCATCTATGTAGGCAGGAAAGCAGATTGAGTTATTCGCTTTGCATCTCGAATCTGAAGAACAAAAACAATAAACCCTGCCTCCCGTTAAACATGTTTTCTCTTCGAATGTTATCTATTTTATCGCTGCAGTGCTCACCACAGTGTACTTCTGTGTTTTCCCACTAGAGTGGTTTCGATCAGCTGTGGTGTAAGCAGCAGTGATTTACCTGCGAGCGGCAGAAACATAACACAAAGAAAAAGGAAGAAGTGTGGTGCAAATAATTGCTACACGCAGCGCTCAAGCTGAACAAGAAGTGAGTGGTGAATATCCACTCTGCTCAATTCAAATATCAAGGAGAATAACAAGCCTGCTTGACACACTCTAACGTCATTCCAGGGTTAGTAACGTTAGTAGCGACTCATTTTTCAGTAATTTGGTCACTATTTTGAGCTTAGCCTCTAAAAAGTCATTTTTCACGCTAAAAATTCACTAAAGTGCAATTTTACAATAGAATGGTCACCAAAATCACTACTTCAGCTTCAAATGCAAAAATGTTTTTTTTTTGTTTTTTTACACATACATTGTAATGGTCCAGAAACCGAATTTAGGGGGAAATTTGGGTCTAGAGCTCTATAGCAACATTTTAGAGAAAAACTTTCTTCTACAAAGTTGTTACATATGATAAAGCGCTCATTGAAAAATTATCAAAAACTAGGGTGACTAACATTTTCGATGCAATCAAGTATCTAACTTTTTTATCTTTGTAGATAGAAGAAAAATTTATTCTACAATGTTATAACTCCATTAATTTTAAGTAACTTTGTAAAATAAAGTTTTTCTCTATCTTTGAAAACAACCGATTTATATTGAAAAAACATGTTTTACGCTCTAACCTTTTTATTTCAAGTTTCATCTCAAAACTGTCTTTGAAAGACTTTTAGAGCTTTTTAAGAGAAACGATTTGCAATGCTGACATCGTAAATATCTCAATTTTTCTCAAAGTTATTAAAATTTTTCATCAAAAATATATGCGTTTTTCATTTGTATGTCATTCATTTTGGGGCAAACATAAAAAATATCTGTTGGTCTCATTTTGAAGGGCATACTTGACTCTATAAATGGAGGAACTTTTAGAAATATGTTATTTTTTAAATTTGGGTAAATTCAATTTAAAAACATGACGAAAATTTCAATAATTTTATACATTATGCATATAAAAGCACCCAGATTTATTGTTTGGTATTTTTTCTTATAACTAGACGTAATTAGCTTTAATTTGACCCAAAAGAATCGAAAATCGATCAACCGGCTCAAAAGTTATGAATTTTTTCAAATAAAATACATCGAATATAGCCGTTTTTTTGGTCACCCTATTTCGGAGCTGGTCCCCTTAACAACCCAACGGAACAATACGGGTTTGATTATTTTTAGCATAGATGCATCCCTGCGATTTTGAGCACAATTGAAGCACTTTGCGCGACCAACTTCGAAATAGGGTGACCAAAAAAACGACTGTGTTCGATGTATTTAATTTAAAAAAAATCATAACTTTTGAACCAGTTGATCGATTTTCGATATTTTTGGTTCAAATTAAAGATAATTACGTCTAGTTATAAGAAAAAATACCAAAAACAAACTGGGTGCTTTTATATGTATAATGCATAAAATTATTGAAATTTTCGGCTTGTTTTTAAATTGAATTTACTCAAATTTAAAAAAAAACATATTTCTAAAAGTTCCTCTATTAGTATTAGTATGCCCTTCAAAATGAGACCAAGAGATATTTTTTGTGTTTGCCCCAAAAAGAATGACATACAAATGAAAAACGCATATTTTTTTATGAAAAAGATTAATAACTTTGAGTAAAATTGAGATATTTACGATGGCAGCATTGCAAATTGTTTCTCTTAAAAAGCTCAAAAAGCCGTTCAAAGACAGTTTTGAGATGAAACTTGAAATAAAAAAGTTAGAGCGTAAAATATGTTTTTTCAATATAAATCGGTTGTTTTCAAAGATAGAGAAAAACTTTTTAACATTGTGGAACAAATTTTTCTTCTATCTACCAAGAAAAAAAAAGTTAGATACTTGATTGCATCGAAAATGTTGGTCACCCTAATTTTTGACAATTTTTTAATGAGCGCTTCATCATATGTAACAACTTTGTAGAAGAAAGTTTTTCTCTAAAATGTTGCTATAGAGCTCTAAACCCAAATTTCCCCCTAAATTTGGTTTCTGAACCATTGTGCATTGGAAAGAGAGCTTCTGATCTAGTGAATAATTGGACAGTTCGTTACGTTTACTTTTCCATCATGAAAGTTCCATGCCTCCCAATGTACTCGAATCTCTCATTGGAGTGATCAGTACAAAATAGATACAAACAAACTGTCTAAGAACTTCCAAGGGGCCATCCACATTCCACGTGGACAGCTTTGAGGGGGGGGGGGCTCTGTATAATGTCCACGGTCCATACAAAATTTTTAGAATTTATATAGGCAGTTGTCCATGGAGGGGGAGGGGGGGAGCGCAATTAGGCCTCAATTCGTTGGATACTAAACAAGTGAAAATTCAAAATCTGTCAATAATTAGTGGATGGATTTCGTACATAATTTCCACCATTTCAATGTATAAATAAAAATCGGTGGAGATTTTACATTTTATTCGACCGACGCGTGTGCAAAAACTATTTCGTTCGAATTATTTGCCGTACCTTTCCACGGAGAAATTCCTATATGTTGTCACCCTACGAGGACCTCTGGAGGTTGGTGTAGCACCATTAGAAAGGTGTGAAAAAGACATGATTGTCAAAACCACACATATAATTTCAACTAATATCTTTGATTACTCAAATATCATACCGAATGATGGGCGCACATCCCACAACAAAAAAAATTAAAATGAAAAAATACATTCATTTGTTGTTTTTTTACACAATAAATTTGGCTATAGTCGTATAGAAAATCAAGAAGATATACGCATTCCAAAATGTTACGATATTCTCATTTTAATCAACATTGTTGTACGTTTTTTATTTTCAGATGCGTATCATATCAATCTTGAAAGTGTCGTTTCCGGCACACTTGAATGATTTTCTGAATAATATTCGCTATTTTTGTTGCTTTATAAAGTTAAAAATCAATTTCCAAATCAGTTTTGATTTTGATACGCACTAATTCTAACAACTCTTATAAAATTTGACATTGTTTTTATAATAATAATTAAATGGGATGGTCGCAGGTTCGAATCTTAATAAGAACAGAACCGTAAAAGACTTAGGCATGAGTTTATTCTCAGGTTCCCGCCTACCCTTCCTTCTAATTAAACTTTATAATACTGTGACTAATTCTTGACAAGTTAGGTTTCTCTCATGATAAAACTGGCCATGGAATCAAACTAGGCGGTACTTAGCGGTGGGAACAAGACTGGTACAGTAGAGCAGTTATTGTAATACGAAGGACAAAAAACGTACACACAAGCACGGATAAATAGTAAGCATATTACTCACTCACTCACTCACTCAATAGCGGCATTGCAAAATCACAATAGATCAAGCTTTCTGGTCGCAGTGTTATCACTGTAGTGTAGCCCATTCAGAAAACTTTAAAATAAAGTTTTTTGGTGACTCACAATATTTTTTATGTGATTAAACTGAATTCTCCATATCATTTTGATAACACGCTATTCAAGATTTTCAATGATTTTTTTATTTTTTATGCTCTTGATCACGTTATGAGCTCGTATAAAGAAGAGATCCAAGTGTTTTTTGCCATTTAAATTGATTCGGCAGTGGCGTCTCGTGAGTTTGGATATTGATTGTTCACTCAAGGTTATCCGATGCAACACCTTCCCCCCTTTCTTATGACCGTCACTTTAAATGTGCCAAAAACACATTTTGACATTGATCTCTGGTGATTTAGTTTTATCCTGTGAGGTTTCAAAAATCTGTCATTAAATATATCATATGAAGAATCAATTTGAACATCAAATTCATTCCTAGAAATTCCTAAGTAGGCCGCTGACACAGTAAGCGTGAATAGCGTTGCTATGTTTCAATGTACAGCTCTACTTCTCTTCATGTCCACTGACAGAAGTGCACAGAATCAACACTTACACATCAGTCTTGCATACCAAATCCACTAACCACACACTTAAACGCTCTGAGTGCAAATACATACATGATAATTTCGTGTCCAATGAAAAGTGCACTGCCCTGGGAGTTTTTTGGTCTGGTTTATGCATCTCGTTCACCCATTGATGTCGAGAGAATATTGTTGACTTCCTGATTTAAGAGCACCACACAGTGTTTTATTTTGCCGTTTTCGTGCGATTAATTAAATAGCGTTTCAAATGTTGATCATACCCATAAAGTATGTTCGGAGAAGTTTCAAGATATTCAAATATACATTTTTAAATGTAGGAATATGAATGATCAATCCACCTAAAAGTGAGATAGAAAATTTATTTTTTTAACAGATTGTGATAGACGCATGGTGTCTTCGGTAAGATTTTAGGTGATCTCAAAACAATAAACTTTGCTGAAGACATCATGTTTCTATCTCTTATATGTTACGAGCAACATAAAGTTTTCTATTAGGAGATCCTGAAAATCACGATTTTCGTTATAACTTTTTTCTTAGATTTTTCCGAATTTTCAAACCTTCTACAAAATTATCAGTCATCCCAATATGCATGTTTACGCTGAACATTATTATTTTTTATCTCCCAAAATAAAAAAGTTATTTGACATATTTCGATGTTTTCGGGGATACTTTCACCTCAACCATCTCAAAATTACGCAATTTTACGCACGTGGCAGTTTCATACGATGAAATAACTATCCTTAGACTTTCAATTAAAGGTACACACTTTGGTATGTAAGAATATGTAAACAGCCTTTTCGCCTGTTTTTCAAAGGTATTTGGTGCCGATTTTTGTATACAAAAATTTAAAAATAAAGCAGTTTTGAGTTTCGAAAGTGGCCCCGACCGATCTTGGGCTAAACATGCATGCATGTTTGATGAGGTTACAAAAAATGGAGAAAATGTTAGAAATAGATTAACTAAAAATTGAGTTTTTTCTTATATTCAGTTATATATTCAGTATTGTAAGCGTGGATGCAAATAGTAGTTTTTTTTAATTGAATTTATTCTTCTTCCCCGATTTCAAAAGGAGCGAGCAGAGATTTCGCGTCTTCCGAAAATGTTTTAATGTAGATGATGAACATGGATTTTGGAAAAGAACGTGATGCTTCGAAGCAGCTCTAATTCGAACAAGTGAGGACATGAAAATGCTCGCCTCGGTTTTTGTTCCATCATCATCCTCGAAGATTTGGTTACACTCCGGATTCCCGGATGGACCGCAGATCCCATATTTCACCGTCATCTTCATATACAGAAACTCTGCAAGTCTCGTAAATATTGCAGTTTGATTTCAATCTCTATTTCCGATATAACGACAAATTCATCCGCTGGATAGCAACTCTCTTTAGCAATTAGCAATCTATAGTAAGGGGGATAAATATTTGCATTTCGTTTTTTTTTGCGCCTTACTGGGTATTGCTGTACTGCGAGACTGACAAATCGCTTTCCATTCTATCATGAATGCCAAAATTCCACATCCGTATAGCTATAGATTAGGTGACTTTCTGCTTTATAGACTGTTCCAAAAATTATAAATACATCTTCTTTCTTGAATAAAACAAAAAATACAGGATTTTTCGGGTAATTTTATTCTGAAATATAGATAATAAGTGTTTTCTTTCCAGTTTAAATTCAAGTTGGGATTACTTTTCGTAGGATACGCGAGTTCTCTAACTTTTCTCTTAACACTACTCATAAGCTTTTGCACAGTGTGTTCTCCGACCATTTTTACCATTTTAAGCCAATCTTTTTTAAATTTTTTAACATTGTCCGCTGGTTTGACATATTTCCTCAGCTTTGCCTTGGTCAAAGCCCAAAAAGTTTCAATAGGGCGAATTTCAGGGCAGTTTGGAGGATTCATCTCCTTTGGGACACATGTGACATTATTTGTTTAATACCACCCTAGTGCATCCTTAGAGTAATGGCAGGAAGCAAGATCGGGCCAAAAGATTGGAGGATTGTTATGCTGCTTAACCATGGGTAACAACCTTTTCTGCAAACACTCTTTCACGTAAATTTTACCATTCATTGTGTCATTCGTAATGAATGGACGAGATATTTTCCCACATTCACAAATGGCTTGCCAAACCATTACCTTCTTGCCGAATTTTTCGGTGTAAATGGCTTTCACTGGTCCAGGGACTTCCTTTCCCTTCGGTGATGTATAAAATTGCGGTCCTGGCAGAGTCTTATAGTCCAGTTTTATGTAGGTTTCGTCATCCATGATAACACACCCCATTTTTTTGGTCAGAAGTTTGTCATAAAGCTTCCGAGCTCTCGGTTTCACAGATTCAGCTTGTTTTGGATTTCGTTTTGGCTGCTTCTGCTTCCGACGGGTTTGCAGAACCATTCTTCCCTTGGCACGCATAACGTTACTCGCCGAGGTTCCAAGCTTTCTCGCCACATCTCGTACTGATACTGAAGAATGCCGCTTGTAGTATTCCTTAACCTTTTTGTCCATTGTGGGATCAACAGGCCCGGGTTTTCTACCACGTCTTGGGGCATCAGTAAATGTGCACTCTTCACAATACTTCCGCAATGCGGTTTGAACTGCTCCGACACTTATACCTTCTTCTCTGGCTAATTTTCTTATAGAAAGACTACTCACGGTGCCCCATTTGTGCACAATTCGCTTTCTTTGCCCGGGAGAAAGGCCACGCATTTTCAAAATTTCGCACTAAATGTTAGAAAAAATGACAGCATCTGTTTCTTTTGGATGTAAACAACAGGACGCAGCCAACGTTTGGTTGAATACTGCACGTTATTTGAAATGACGGTTGATCGTTACTGTATTTATAATTATCGGAACGGTCTACACAACAGGAATCCCTACTTCTGGTTAATCAAGAAGGAGTTGTTTGGGTAGCTTCATTAACCAGCTCAGCCGCATCCGTTTGCTTCTCTTCCTGAAGCTTCATTCCCGTCACAAATGCCAGCTCATTTGACGGGTAGCGATTTGGAATGTCAGTATATGCTTACAATACTGAATATATAACTGAATATAAGAAAAAACTCAATTTTTAGTTAATCTATTTCTAACATTTTCTCCATTTTTCGTAACCTTATCAAAGCATGCATGCATGTTTAGCTCAGGATCGTTTGGGGCCACTTTCGAAACTCAAAACTGCTTGTTTTTAAATTTTTGTATACAAAATCGGCACCGAATAGCTTTGAAAAAACAGGCGAAAAGGCTGCTTACATACTCTTGTATACCAAAGTGTGTACCTTTAATTGAAAGTCTAAGAATAGTTATTTCATCGTATGAAACTGCCACGTGCGTAAAATTGCGTAATTTTGAGATGGTTGAGGTGAAAGTATCCCCAAAAATATCTAAATATGTCAAATAACCTTTTTATTTTGGGAGATAAAAAATAACAATGTTCAGCATAAACATGCATATTGGGATGACTGATAACTTTGCAGAAGGTTTGAAAATTCGGAAAAATCTGAGAAAAAAGTTATAACGAAAATTGTGATTTTCAGGACCTCTTCATAGAAAACTATATGCTGCTCGTAACATATAAGAGATAGACGCATGGTGTTTTCAACAAAGTTTATTGTTTTGAGATCACCTAAAATTCTGCCGAAGACACCATGCGTCTATCTCAATCGGTTAAAAAATAAATTTTCTATCTCACTTTTAGGTGGATTGATCATTCATATTCCTACATTTTAAAATGTATTTTTGAATATCTTGAAACTTCTCCGAACATACTTTATGAGTATAATCAACATTTGAAACGCTATTTAATTAATCGCACGAAAACGGCAAAATAAAACACTGTGCACCAGTCTGATTTTAGAAATTCTCGTATCAAATAGTATTTAAGAATAGTTTTCCTGAACCGGAAATTAACATCTTGGAATCACCATCAAAATGGCATTGGGATTCGCTTTCTGGTGTCTAAACATCATCTCGGTTCTAGAAGTATCTATAATGGCAGGTACTTCGCCATTTTAGGTGTTACAGATGCCGGAAGTTGCCATCTTGGATTTCGAAATGGCATCTGGAGTTAAATCCCAGCTTCGGAAATGCCACTATTAGATGGTATCTGACCATTTTGAGCTGATTTTTATAAACCGAATGTTACCATCTAGAAATAACGAATGGAGCCCAAAATGGATTTTTGAGCTGAGTATGGATGGTGATTGGCCATGTTTTGGCTGTCACATTCTTGCGAACCAAAATAGTATTTGTGGTCGTAATTAAGCGGTAGAACATCATCCCGATGTTAAATTTCAAAGCGGCATCTGGAGTTGACTTCCAGCCTTTGGTTAGGCATCATTCCCAATTCTGGGAATGAATGTTCTCATTAGGCGGTAAAAGACCGTTTTAGGTTGAATTTGAGAAATCACAAATAACCAGTTTAGATTTCAAGAAAACGTCTGGGGTCAGAATTCGAAATTTATGCATAAGATTCATCTCAAATTTATGAAATTTTCATGTCCTTTCGTAACTCATCTACGGCTTGACTGTATCTCTCCAACCTCTTTATTTCAAGTTTTTATATTTTTATGGCCCTATGATTTTTCAAATGTTTTGCTTGAAGTGAAATCATTTTAGACAACATATCTTCGACTTCACTGTAATATTTTCTCAGTCTCTATATTTCTGGCAAACCGTGTCTATGTTTCATTTGAATTTAAGTACCCAATATATTTCTTTGATATTGCAATAGCTTTTCAAAGACGTCTTGTAAATGCTGCATGGTTCAAACTTTTTCCATAATCTGTTTATGTTTTAAAATAACTTATAAATAACTTATGATGGTTCTTTTATTTTGAAATTGTTGGTATTGTTTGTATTTTGAATTGAAAATATTTTTTTCATGACTTTTGTGATTTTTTTTTCCATTTTTTGTGTGTTTATGTTCTGTATACAACTATAACCAACGCAGAATAAAAATCGTTTCGATTGAATTTTTACCAAATATTTTGAATAAAAACTAATCTAAGCAGTGTTAGCTTCGCAATTTCAGCAAAATGAATTTGATTACCTTCATACTTCCCAATAGATGAAAGCCAAATTGGGTCACCCCTCAACGCAATCAAAGCATTTGGTTTTTCCGTAACATAATGTTAAAAACAACATAAAACATTTATTACCAATCCATGTAAACAATAACGTGAATAAGTCATAATACCAGCAAGAGCGAGCCTCCTGGCGCAATCATCGCGGGTCGGCACCCTGAAACAGAGAGTGAAAGACAGAGAGAGAGAGAGAGGTTTGGAGAGAAAAATCAAAAGCAAGGTGAACACGCACGAGAAATAACTGGACTCGCGTGCAGTCTCTACCCATAATAAAAGGTGGTAACGATTATGAAGCAACACGGCAACAAAAGGCGAACAAAAAAAAGTCGGCATGAAAAACCAAACCAAAATGTAGGCTGTGGATGCGGCTTGAATAGGGCCAATCAATCAATCTCAATCGAACGCAAAAGCCTTATTTGTTGACGTTTCTTGCTGTCCTCTTCGGAGGGGAAAAAGGGAGGGTTCGGGCGGAGGTACATAATAAGTGATGACATGCACTGTCGGAACTAGCTTAGCGCTTCTCGCTATCGCGAAGAGTCGCTCAGCACCTCTCGGCACTTTAGCTAAGGTTCAAGGGCTGTGGTTTCGCTCTGTCTGCTGATGTTATCTTTTTTCTGATGGTTCGATTTTGAGCCGAAACGATCGAGGGCTGCAAGCCTGCTGTGATTTTAATTATGAGTGGTGAAAAGTAGTTTCACCATAACATGCGAAACGATTCTTTCTTAAAAGCAATAGCGATAGCTGAACAAAACTAATGCTGCCCTTTTTTGTTTCTCTCTAATTTCAGATTGATTTAAACGTAGACTATTGGGACATAATCAAAAACAAAGACAGGTGTCCACCATTGATGGAAAGCTGAACGACGTTCGGTGAAAGGCTTCGATTGATCGCAGAATTCCTCGTTGGAACCGTCGAAGAATACGGCAGCCGGTGGTTACCTCAAACCACCCTGCTACTTTACTCCCAGGCTGCAGCGACCATACAAGCGACCGGCACTATCTCGACTGGGTCCATCGGGAAAAATAGCTTAGATAACAAAAAAGCAAGAAGGATAAATAACTTAGATAAAACATAAACAAGTCTAGGTAGTAGGTTTAAACAAGAAGAACGGTGATCACATAAACAAAAGGAAGACAACCTTAGTCTATCGTAGTAACTTAAAAAAGGCGAACAGAGAGATACTTAAAATATTATTTAACCCATCACACGCATATTTTAGCATTATCTACAACACGTAGAAGTCTATAAATATCCAACCGGAGTAGCAAAATAAAACAAAAACAAACCCACAGCAAAAATGTCTTCGCAAACAGCAAGTCAACAATCAACCAATGCAACACCACAGACGGGTGCGGCGGGGTCAGCAGGAGCTGGCAGTTGCGGCAATGATCGCATCATCGACAGCGTCCTGTTTCCACCGAAGCACAAGCTAACGATGTCCGAAGTGTTCGATTCACACACCGGCAAGCCCCGTCCGGACATACTGAAGCAGCACTTCATCCTGGAGGGACGAATCGAGGAGAACGCGGCACTGCGGATCATCCAGGAGGGTGCGGCGATCCTGAAGGCGGAAAGTACGATGATCGACATCGAAGCGCCCGTCACGGTATGTGGCGATATTCACGGACAGTTCTACGATCTGATGAAGCTGTTCGAGATTGGCGGGTCGCCAGCTTCGACCAAGTATCTGTTTCTGGGTGACTATGTAGATCGTGGTTATTTCAGTATAGAGTGCGTACTGTATCTGTGGGCCCTGAAGCTGTGCTATCCGACCACACTGTTCTTACTGCGAGGCAATCACGAATGTCGACATCTAACGGAATATTTTACCTTTAAGCAGGAGTGTAAGATTAAGTACTCGGAGCGGGTGTACGATGCATGTATGGAAGCGTTCGATTGCTTGCCCCTGGCAGCACTCATGAATCAGCAATTCCTCTGTGTTCACGGTGGCCTCTCGCCGGAGATCCAAGAGTTGGACGACATTCGAAAGTTGGACCGATTTAAAGAACCGCCAGCCTTCGGACCGATGTGCGACCTGCTGTGGTCCGATCCGCTGGAAGACTTCGGCAACGAGAAGAACTCGGACTTCTACTCGCACAATACGGTGCGCGGTTGTTCGTACTTCTACAGCTACAAGGCCTGCTGTGACTTCCTGCAAAACAACAAACTCCTATCGATCATTCGGGCCCACGAAGCGCAGGACGCTGGTTACCGCATGTACCGGAAGAGTTCGACAACCGGTTTCCCATCGCTTATCACAATCTTCTCCGCTCCTAACTACCTGGATGTCTACAACAACAAAGCGGCCGTATTAAAGTACGAAAACAACGTGATGAACATCCGGCAGTTCAATTGTTCACCGCACCCTTACTGGCTTCCAAACTTTATGGACGTATTCACCTGGTCGTTGCCATTTGTCGGTGAAAAGGTAACCGAAATGCTGGTCAATGTACTTAACATCTGCTCGGATGATGAGCTGATCTGCGAGGGCGACGACACGTTGGAGGAAGCGAACGCGCGCAAGGAGGTCATCCGGAACAAGATTCGTGCCATCGGTAAAATGGCCCGTGTCTTCTCCGTGCTGAGGGAAGAATCGGAATCGGTGCTACAGCTGAAAGGACTCACACCAACTGGCGCCTTACCTCTGGGTGCTCTATCCGGTGGTAAGCAATCGTTACACAACGCTCTGCAGGGCTTCTCGCCCAACCATAAGATCACATCGTTCGCCGAGGCTAAGGGTCTGGACGCGATCAATGAACGGATGCCGCCAAGACGGGACACGACACCAACGCCCAGCGAAGAGAAGTCCATATCGCTGGCGGCACCCAAATAATCAGCTTCCGCGGTAGTAGCAGTAGCAGGGTTGCCGTAGGGCATCGGCAAAGGGGATGCACGTTTAGGCAAGAAACCAGAAGGCGAGTTAGAACACAGCGTAGGACAGCGACATCCACAACAAATAGAAGAGGAAGAAGAAAAAAACACACATATACATATAAAGAAATAATATAATTGAAGCTACTAAAAAAACTATTATAATGAATTATGGAAAATAATTAAAAATAACTTAAGTAAAGCCACTAATATCTTATATTTGAAAAAGAAAAGAAAAACAAAATATCTTGAGAACATCGCGTCCCAAGAGGATGTCAGCAAAACGAAAAACAACTTGATGAAGCAAAAATGGACAAAAAAAAAGAAAAATGCAAACACAGTAATATGAGTAAGAAGAATCTTCTAATAGCAAAACAAAAACACGATAAAATTGTTGCACTCACAGCCGGGGTTGAAGCCATTTTGAATCATTGAAAAGTAGCGGAAAATTTTGCCAGCAGAATGAAAAACAAAAAACCATAATTTACCCACATCCAACTTTACTTTAGTTATCCGCGTAATCGCCGGTGGATGATTGAAGGACTGTAAATGCAAGACATAGTCCGTCGAATCGCCATTCCTTCCGGTTTCCGGGCGGAACTTCGTGTTATGCATTTCCTGCTAATCCCAAGCGTAAAACATTTGAACACAACAGCAATTGTTAAAACAGTAAAAAAAAAGAATAGAACACACAACCAGTATATCATAATGAACAGAGAGATTAAAAAAAGGAACAAATCGGAAATATTTTAGACAGTAAAGGTTCAAGCAACAAATGAAGGAGAAAAATATTCGAATTATTGTTGATGTTTTCTAGCTAAACAAAGAAATAAAACAATTTACGATAAGAGAAGACGTGGGCCGGTGCAAGAAACGCGGCTTTTTTATTATGTGGTTCGCATATGAAATAACAACAAACTCCTTGGACTAACAACTTGATCTCAGATCCGTTTTCAAATTCAGTTTCGCTTTGCCCCACAGACGATTTTTGTGCTGGGCACCGTGAAATATGCTTCATGCTTTGTACTTTCAAACAAAAAACTTCTCCCTCATCCCACACCAAACCACGCGCACGTGCAATGCTCTAATTTCGTGTGCAAATTCGAATCGCACACCTGGTGCCATTTTTTGCCCTCTTTTCTCAAAATACAAACAAAGAAAACCCCGTTTGTTATCGAACAACGCACATCAGAAAATAAAAGGGAGCCCAACTAGGGGTGAAGAAAATAATTTGGCGACAAAGCAACATCTATTTTGACGGAGAGAAAAATTTACAAAATAATAGTATAAACAACTGTCAGGTTTCTCTATTACCGCTTGAAATAAATAAAAAAAACCTTTTCTACTAGAAAATATCGCCAAAAATTATAAACTAAATCGAAAGCTTGAACTGCTTGTCTAAACGCTGTTGAATCCTTTCATTCCATCACTGAAAAAATAAAAAACAAAATAAAGTAAAGTTACTCACTACACACACAAAAATCAGCAAAATTTTTCACCTTTTCAAACGTTCAAACTATCATAAACATTGGAGAAGGAGAAGCAGAAAACCCAACCTCCCTAACACTAGGCATTAGTTAGCAGAATGTTACACAAACTGATGAAAATGTGCGAACCGGTTTGAATCGAATGAGACAAAAGGAAACGCGAACCAACCCAAAACCAGAGAAGTGCAAAGGGAAGAAGTAAAACAACAACAAAAATCGACTATGATATTTCGGTTCCTCGCTTCTGTTGTTCGTTTCACAAGGTTTTGATTCCGATACGAATTTAGCTATCGTGCGAAATAGTTCTACGTCCCCTTTTACTGTAAGGAAGAATATTTCATACACCGACACTCACACACACACACAAACACATACACACATCGACATGCAAACAACACTAACACTATCCGAACCGCGAACAACAAAACGTCGAAAAAAGAGATAAAGTAAAAAAAGCTTAATACTAATTAGTATGGAATCAAGTCTAAGAATAATCTATTTAACTGAGCTGAAATTAAGAAAACAATTGAAAGCGAAACGCGTAGGAAGGAAGAAACAAGCTGAAACAAGCAAGGTAAATAAAATGTTAAGTCGTAAGTGTATAATTGATTAATTAATAAGTAAAATAATTTAACAGAATAAAGCAGATACGGAAAACAAGGAACAGAGCGAAAACTAGTGTCGAATGAAAGGCGAGAATTAAGTTCAATGTAATGCAAGAAAAAAAACAGCAGAGAAATGGTAATTATTGTCATATTATTGAATCTATTACGATCATTGACAACTGTAAGAAGAGAAAACAAAAAAATAAGAATCTTATATAGAAGCATTGAATTTAACAAAAACAGAAAATCATGCATCTGCAAAGCAAAAAAAAATATGTCTACAAGAAAAAAACAAGAACAAGCAAGTAGCGACAGCAAAAACGCGCGAAAAATTCATTATTTTAAACGATTCTCTACTAAATTGAAATAGTAATAACTGAAGCAGAAAAAAAGCAAACAACAGTAGTTCATTAAGAGAGAAATTAAACACACCTCCGTGCAAGCAAAACAAAGAATGATAAACTTCCCCTTTCCATGTTAATATGTGCGTGCGCTTTTCTCAATTGAAAAAAAAAAAACAAACAAAACAACATATTTATAAAGATGCAGAGAGTTTACAAACGTACTTTTTACTTAAATCCTGGTTGGAATTTTTAATGTCTAAGTTTTATCATTAGTGTAATACTTTTTATTCAACCTGTTGTTATGTTAGTAAAGAAAGAGAAAAAAACCGAAATATTTATGTTTACTGCTAGTTCTTTCATCGTACGAGATGTGTAACCTTAACAGTAAAATACATTGTTATAGTGTGTAGAAGAGATAAAAACACACACATTCATACAACCGAAAAAAGTTTCATCACTAACGACACGCTGTCATAATCTGGCATTGCTAATAACTATAAATTTTGTACTTTCTACCTTCTCCCATACATTAAACTAACATTAAACCAAAAAAAAAACATAATAAGAAAAAGCAAAGCAAAAAAAAAGTCACTACAACTCTGTCATCAAACTTCTATTAAGAATAATAATAAAAGTTAAAATTTGTTCTTCTATTCTAAAACAAAGCAAGCGTGTTATCGCTTTTGTTTTATTTATTTACGATTCCTTTCAATACACCCACACACACACATTTTCGTGCACTGTCACTCCCAAATACACGCACACACATCCACGCTGGCGCGGTTGTTTGTTGTTCCTGTTTTTGGTTTCTCTGTTTTCGCTTTCTTGCGTTCGTAATATATCTTCATCGCCTTTTTCGCATATGTGTCCACCAACAAGAAGAGGTGTGCGTGCGAGTCGTTAGCAAACAAACAAACATTCCAATCAGGGTTGCTGTTGCCTTCGAATTCTGCGTCTTTAGTTACAAATTCTTCCAGTTTTTCGTTTTTATTTCTTAAATATTTTTTCTATCGCCGCCTTGGAATTAAGCCATGCGCTTAAACAATGGAGCACAGTAAAACACACACACAGAGAATTGGGCGATTCAAAGTACGTACGGCTGTGCTGCAGTGTTGCCAGATGTTGTTCTAGCGCCGATTGAATAAGAAACAGTTTAAGGACCAACACTTGCTTGGGCATCGAAAAAGTGACAGAAGAGAACGAAATGAAGTAAAGAGAAGCAAAAAAAAAACACTCGAAGAAATGACATTCATGTTAACTATTTGAAAGAATCTCTTGTGCAGTGTGTACTTTTAGGTGTAAAATTTCTTTCAAATATTTTATTGAAGCAAATTGGATTGAGCAAAATTATTCTGCTAAATATGTACGGTTCTAGAAGCATATGGGGAGGAGGGTTGATTGAAAGAAAAAAAAAACTGCTAATGAAACTACGATAGTTATTACAGAAATTAAATTAATTACACTTATATTAGGAAGGCAAAAGAAAAAGAAAAAAACAGAAAACAAATAAACCTTTCTAAACTTTACAATCTAGTTAAACAAATATAAAAGCAACATAAAGGGAAAAAACTTGTTGAAAATGATTCTAATTCATCTCTAGCTGTGTCTTCATCATCTTATCATTGATAATGACGTTATTGAAACTGGCTTAGTTTTACCCAAAACCGAATCAAAACAGAGATCTATTTTTCCATTTTGACAGACTAGAAAATGCTATAACAACTGCAGACACTCACACAAAAGCAAAACACATTCTCAAGCGATAGGAACGGCTTTGTGAAAGCTAGGAGTATTGCATGAAGAGGAACCACCATCTTGGTTCTAAAACTAAATTGTTAACCCTAATCAGATAACTAAGAATAACAAAAAACATGGTAGACACGAGCACTATCTGCAGTGGATAGCAACTGTATAAACAAAAAAGAATCCAAACAACAAATTAAACTTATTGAATATTACGCATATTGTATGTTAAAGTTTAAGTTTTAACATAACATAGGCTTTTGTTTGTGCATAAAGTATTTTACCAATCGAAACTAAAAGCAAATACTAACGTATAAATAAATTTTCCCCTTTGTAAGAAATCTACTTAGAGTCCCCTAAAATCATTCACACAAACAAAGCAAACAACAATGTTAAGACAAATCTTTAGCCGAACGAGAAACAAAAAAAAACGTGACGTTTGTATAGAGGTATAAAGCTAAGCACAGATTAACTGAACCGTACGGTATCAATGTTTCAACAGTCTAAAAATAAACGCAAAACAAAATGGAACAGCCATTCTCACCAAAAGGTATTGAATAAAGTACATAAACAATGCAACCAACAAAAACTCTATCGTTTGATAATTTTTTAACAAAACCGATTGCAAGTAGTAGCCCCAAAACAGTTAGTTTTTTTCCTACCGATCAACAAATGACAACTTGACACGCGAATCGCAGCAAGCAGCCAAGTAAATAAACAGATTAATTGTTATCGAATATATCGAATATAAAAAAAATAGAAAACAGCAAACAAATGCACCTATCATCTATAATGTTCAGTCACCACTCACAAGAACGATGCAACACAAACCTAAAAGGTAGATTAACCAACACTTGTCGCAACAATTCACACTCACTCAGAAATACACCCACGCACAGTCAAAGGAAATACATACTTAAGATTTGAAGATGAAAAAGAAAAAAAGCATACCAAAAAACGTCGCTTACGTTTTCAACTGTCTCACTTTCTCTCTCTCTCTCTCTCTCTCTTTTTTTTTTCTCTGTTACACTAAATCTTTCTCACTATCTCTCGCCTATACCACTTATACCCACATGCACTCAGCGATTCTTCCGTTCCACAACTGTTGCGAATTTGCGCGTATTCGTAACTTCACTTACTGCACTCGTCCAGAATACCACCAACTTTCTCAACAACTAGTTGTTACGCTTGCACGCACCAAATCTACCTTACCTACCGCTATATTCTTAATCGCATTCTAATCTCTTTACATATTTACAAACAATCAAACGAACAAACAAACAAACAAACACACGTATATATTCCCATTCGATACAATACGAGTGCGGTATTAGTGTTGGTTACGGTTAACAACCGTCAAGTAACCACGCACACTCACACAATCCACATAAAAATAAACACACACACACACACACAAACACAAACACAAACACAACCTGGCACCCACTTTGTAATCACTCTTCCAAAGTATATTCTTAACCGTGTAATGCGCGTTCGATTCACGCCACGAATCTACACCAAAAGCTAGCAATATTCGCTTGAACAAATCTTCTTTCTACTGTGCCCTTTTTTTAAGCGAAAACACTTCCTTCTTTCATTGTACCGTTCTTAGTCGTTTCTGAACTGAAGTTAATAACTTCGACAAAAAAAAATAAATTGAAAACATACACACAAAAAATCTCAAGTCTGTTTCATTTCCATTGCATTTTCCCTCTTTCGTACGAGAACGCCACAGTAGGTGAATAGGAGTACATAAAAATATAAATACATATATAAAATATAGAAGTGTTCTGATTTAAAAACTAAAACTAGTAAAACCAGAAAGATGCCCGTTTTGTTTTCCCCTGGTTTTTTAATGTCTTCGGTTATGTTCCCTGTTGCATTCGAATTGACTTCGGAGGAAAAACCAGAAACTTAGACCTAGACAAAAGAGGTTGAATGAAGCAGCGAAACGCCAATGAGGGCGATTCTCTGGTTTGAACTCCTTCACACATTCACAGCAAAAAAAATACAAATGGTCAACGCAGTCCTCTCTAGTAGTAAACTAGAAGAAATAAAAACAAAAGTGTCTCTCACTATCTCTTTCAAACACTAACACAAAAACACACATACACACTATCAGTAAAAAAAAACACAGACAGTCAAACACTCACGGTCACATGGAAAAAGAAGTAAAAAAACAATGGAAATTATTATACATTATATGAATGAATTTTTGATAATCTAATTATATGTATTTTTGAATTGTATTTTATCGTGGAGTAAAAATAATATGTACCTATAATTAAAAAGAAAAATAAAAATCTACTAAAACATCCGACCGGGGCTTTTTCTTTTGACCATTGCTACCATGTCACGTTGCTACGTGACCGATTGTGTTCGGAAAAGAATGCGTTCTCTTTGTTACACATTGAACATTGTATGTAAACAATCGAAAAAGTGACAACCGATAAACAATGGCCTCCCATTCATCGCAGCGGCAGACCGTAAATCTAACCGACCGCCATCTAATCGCCGCAGAGAAATTTGACGCGACTGGCAAACAACGTGATGCCCTTGAATCCGTGAAACATGAAACAGATGATCCGGTGGTCATTTATCAACCAATACATTTGTTACGCATTTGTTACTTAGAGAGCAACGAGTTGTGCTGTTTGTTTTGTTTTGTGTTGAAACTGTTTAATTTATTAGTTGCTAAATCGTGACCTAGTCTACGCAGAAGTGTTAATATGTCCATTGAAAAGTGTCGTCTTAGCTCACGCCATGTATTAGGAAATCACGATATATACTGTTGTTGTTTTTTAAACTGCTGATTTATATAAAATAAATATTCACACCTGTTATCATAGAATAATACTTATCCTATATTATTTAGACTATAAATTAAAGGATAAATTAACAATTATATTTTTGTTTATTTTTGACCTGTGGTCTAAAATTTTTAATTTGCTTTGTTCACTTCTGAGCAAGTCCACGCTACTTCACAAACCGATTCTGATCGATCATTTCCGATTTCGCTGAAACTTTGCACAGTTATTCCTTTCTGATAAAGAGGTTATTTTATAATATCAGTTCTTCACGACTGCTGTTTCAAAAGAACCTATCCAATGAACAATGATTCAGCGCAATCTGAAACGATCGATCAGCATAATTATGTTCTACGGAGACAATTATATCTAGTGTCTTACCTTTTAAAAGTATCTTATAAACTAAGAGGCAAAAATTTTAAAGTCGCTGCCGACTAAAAGCTAAAATTAAATCTAAAATTAAAACTAGTATGCGTTTTGAAGTAAGTGGTTTGTTGTTGGGGGCGATATGATGTTTTTCAAACAGTTAAAATCAATCAGCAGCATATCTGTTATGCTCTGCTGAACCAAAACACGAAAGGGAAATAAGGTTCCTCGAGCCTCTAGTTTCTGGTCGTGCGGGGTCTAGTTGCTGATTCAGAATCGGGGGTCCAAACGTGTTCTTGCCGTTCAGTTGAAAGTAAGTGAAAAGGAGTGGGACTATACTGGGGTGCATCACGAACTGGAACAGCTGGCCGACTACCTCCGTCCTGAAGGAAAGCTACTAATTTGGACCAGGCGTCGCGGTGAACAGGGCATGACCAAACAACGTGCCCTATATCGTGATAACCTTCACCACAGCACAGGTATCTTATTTCTTCGAGCCCAATACGAAGGAGAAGCGTTCGAAATCTAGAGTGGTTGGACATGGGCCGTGAAATCACGCAAATTAAATCTCGACCTACATCCAACCGCTTGAACCACGGGTTCGTCGATACCTTGGGAATTATGGAATGTAACCATCTTCCCAGTTCCTCTTTGGTCCATGAATTTAGCCAACTGATGATCGTATTCTGGCGTAGAAATGCGAAAAATTTATTAAAGACAATTGGTCGTTCATAAATATCGCCGTTTATTGCGCCCAGCTTAGACAAGGAGTCCGCTTTTCCATTGCCCGGTAACGAACAGCGAGAAGGGACCCACACTAAGGTAATCTGAGAAGATTTTTCGGAAAAAGCACTCAAATGTTCCCGTATTTTCCCCAAGAAATACGGTGAGTGCTTAATATCTTTCATGAAATGATGGTCCGTGGGCATTTTGTCGATAACCCCTAGGGTATACTGAAATTCAGAATTCTGCGACGGATTATCGATCTTGTAGGAGACGGTTAAATTGTTTTTTTTTAATTCTAATATTTATTTAGGCCCAACCGTGAAGCATAACGGGGCCGAAACAGTCAAATTGTTATTGAAGATACTGGAGCCAGTGGACCCATCGAGAAGTGATCCATCAGTGTAGAACATTAAGTACAATGTCATGACACGGGTTTGAGAATTGAGTTCAATTAACCTTTCAAATTTTTCAATTACAGGACGATTCAAAACCTTACATTTGATATGAATAAGTGAAAATAGACTCCAGAAGCGGTTTTTTGATTTTAATAAATACCTAAAAATAAATAACAATAATAAATAATAAATAAAATAAATTCGTAGGTCATCGAAACACACAACTTTGTAGAAGACACGAAAAAGATAACTTTTACAAAGACCGAGTTAGCGCCATAAATGTACAAAAAATATCATTTTCTGAACATCCCCAGATCACAAATAAGCAAAAACTAGCAGACGAAACCCGCGTGGGATAAAATATTATCATAGAGTATCGAAGGTAGTGGTTGTTTCGGCAGGGTTTCTGCAGCAGTCCGAAACCAACCGAAAAAAATCACTGCCGCCGAAGATGTTCGATACTCTAATTATTCTTCTAGATTGATTGAAACGTTTGTCCCTTCCAGTATCTTCATTACCTGATATGCAATTCAAAAATATTTTTTAAAACATATTTTTGCATTTTTTGGCGATAACTCGGTCTATGTAAAAGCTATCTTTTTTGAGTCTTCCAAAAAGTTGTGTGTTCCAATGACATACAAATATATGCTGAATATTGTTGCCCTCAAAATGCTACAGTTTTTCACATACTCAGAAAAAAAACGAAATTTAAGTACTAGTCATATATGATTCCAGAGAAGTTAGAAGAAAAGTGTCTTAAGCAAGAGTTTTGTGACAACATTATCTACAATTTTGCTGAAGACAACAATTCTCTGAAGTGCAAGACTGAGATGTGATTTTTCAGCACCAACTTCTAACTTAAACTTATTGTCATTCTTTGAATCTTTTAAATACTAAATATTTTCTAAAGATAGTATGTCAATGAAACCAGCACTTGGAGAGTAAATCAAAAAAAAAGTTCACGATTTTGAGCTCTCGTTCCACCGTGCAATCCTATAACAAATGTCCTAATATGATCATCTGCAACTGCAGCATCTGCAGAAACAACTAAATTATTTCAATACTTCACAGCTTTTCTTATTAGACACATATTTTGCCGAGCTCTCGTCGTGACGTTGGCGAGGCGTATGTTTTTTGTAAAACAAAGCACCTAAGAGGGAACCTTGAAAATATATCTCCAACAATACGATCATATTAAAATGCCGAAATGGACCGCCGATCCCGGCTACCCATCCGCCTACAAAACGTGCGCACAGCACAAAAAAAGGAAAATTTCTCTCAAAATTAAGTCAATGTCACCCACGTGAGATGGGCCTAACGAACTGCCAGAAACCGACGGTCGGTTCGGGAATCGTGCGGGCGAGACAAACATGTACGTTGAACGAGTTGCTGCCCAACATTTGTTTGTTTTCATTATGAATCACCTTCGGTAAAGCTAGAATCGATTCAGCCGGTTCTTTTATTAGAATGGGGGAGTTGGGTGAAGTAGAAATACACGACGACTTACGCTGATGCTGTGAGTAAGTGAGTCAATCGAGAAAAGCCGTGAGCCGACCCGTGCACGAAATTTGTTTATTTTCGTTACAAAATACGTCGCTATCGAATCAAGATAATTAAAGAAAAACACTTGAAGTCGAGTGTCAAATTTCCATTGATGGAGGCGCGTGGCATTCAGTATCGCGGAGCTAACAATAAAAACGCTTTATTTGTACACTCTATGCAGACGAGTCATTCGCGAAATATGCGATTTCATTTCTCGACAAAGATCACGTTTCGAAGATGCACTTAGTTGACAGTTTCGCATGAATTGCACAATGATTTCTGGGTGCACGCTGCAACTGCAGCTTCTTCTCAGTCATGCCACGGAAATGCACTTACCAAGAAGAACGTGACTTTCTGTGACCAAACAATCTAGCCTTCAGTCACTCGTATCTAATATCGCCCATATCGTCTATCTATCAAATAGTTCTGAGCTTACCTTGTTAACGGTCCTGGCCCTTCGCTTACAGCCTTCAGTGACATCCGCAACTGCCGGTGGAATGTCCCGATAATTGACTCCCGCCGACGGCCAGCTGCACCTTCGGCCGGTTGCGTGACAATTTCCTTTCCAGTCTCCGGATCGATGGTCACTATCACATCCTTTGGTTGCTTACCGTTGGAATCAACCGCCGTAACAACGGCTTTCACAATATCTGGGCTAGGCGTGCTTTGGTCGGACAACAGTTTGGTCCAGGCCATATCACCATCCTCACCGGCATCGCCGGTAGCGTTTCGTGTTTCATCGAAGAGTTTCGTCATTTCGGTTCTTTTTTATGCTTTGCCAGTAGATTTGGACTTTGAGTTGCTACTTTGGGGTCAGTTCCATGCGATCGGGTTTCTAAAAAAAATGGTAGAAATATGTCAGGAATTTAAGAAGTTAAGTTTGAACAAGTAAACAACTTCTACGTTTTTTTTTTTCACTGAGCCTTTCTAATATATTGACAGAAAGTGACTAATCATTTTTCATTTATTAGTAATGGTACCAAAAATAACAGCGATTTATTGTTTTTGATTGAAAGTGATTACTTCGGCTGCCACCGACTGACACTAACTACATCTTTTTATGATCTATTTATGCATTACTGATCTGGCAACGTGGAGGTCTAATAAACAATCATTTTTTCCGTACATAAGCTAGATTACGATGAATCAAAATGAGAAGCACGTGTGAAATCGATCTACCCACATTAGTATCAGCCTCATGTGAGAGTTCAATGTTAAAATTGCCTGTGGTGTCCATCATAAAAACTAGTATATTTACTGGTGCCATATTACAGGACTCAATTGAATTTGGACATTCACTGTTACTTCTTGAATGGCCTTTGATTCATTAACATTCAATAAAAGCTTCGATCGGCACGATTTAGACATTACTAATTTATAGAGATAACATTGCATTTCCTCATGCCATGAAGTCAACGAATCATTAGCCAAGTTAACGTGAGGCAAGAAAATAGTGAGATTTCTGTATACGAGTGCAAATATCGCAATTATTAATAGGGGATTTCATGTAGCGCTCGTATACAAATACCCAACCGTAGAAATACTCACCTGCATTGACGAGGGAGATACACAGTTCACGATTGGATATTTGTATACAAGCTTTTTGTGATGACCAATAATATTTAATTTCTGTGCAACAATTTTACGTTGAATCAAACAAACCTAAAATTGAATACTTGCTGAGAGTGCGGAATTCTTATAAGAAAAATTATTCCACTTCATGCGAAAAATTTTACCGTCTTGATAAAGACAGTTTTGCTTGCAGACACCGTAGCAGCATCCTATCGAGCGCTCCGCTCTAATCTTCTGCGTATCTCAAGCACGATACAAGCGAAAATACGTATCAACTTACAACTGTAAAAATTGGTAAAAACAGTGAAGTGAAGTTAAGTGTTCGATTTTTTTCGGGGAGTCAATATTTAAGTCTATGTTAGAGAAAGGATATCAGGGTTTATTTTAAACGAAAAAAAAAAAAAATAGAATTGTATTTTTTTTTTCATTTTGATTTAGACGATTTGTGAATTCTAGGAACTACATGTTTTACACAATTGGAATCATTAGATTCAAGCAGTTTAAAACTTAAGAATTGTAATTTTAGTACTTTAAAACTCGAATATTTTAAAATCTTTAGGATTACCGAATTTAACGGATTCTGCATTTTAATATTTCAAAGTTTTGCAATTTAAAGATTCAGAAAAAAATCTAAATTCTAAATTCCTAAAGACTTTTTTTAAAATTGTAAAATAATCATATTTTCTTTCCTGGAATCTGTAAATACCTGAGATTATAAAGATCCTAAAATCCCAGACTTTGCAACCCGTGATCTTTTAAACCCGATCGCTTGTGTTAACATCGCAGCTGTTACGAAAATTAAAAAAACAGGAGCTAACAAGTGTTTATATAGGAAATACTAAAACATACAACATGCAAAAACTTAGATTTAAATTTGTGTTAAAACTTTGAATTCTAAGTATCACTTTTTACGCGAGGTTACGTAGCGCGTAAAAACTGCGTAAATTTCGACTCCGCGTAAGTTCCGCAACTTTAATGTAACTACGGATTTGGGTAACTTAATGACTTCGAGTATTTCTCTTTAATATTATGTGACGAATTTAACTCTATTAGCATAAATTCTAAATTTTGAGAGTTGTGGGTAAGTATTTGAAGTTGTTGGATTTGGAATTTTGCGATTCTGGGATTTGGGAAAAAGATACCAAGTTTGTACATCAAAGTGTGATTCTTGAATTTTACTTTTTGATAATTTCGCAAAGATAATGTTGTGTGATTACCATTCAATCATCGGACTTCGGGCCTTCAGTAATCATTCTGAGATTTCAGAATTCGAGAACGCTGAGTTTTGTGATTTAGATTTCACCTGTATAACCGAATGTTCGAATTTTAGCCTTAACCGCAGCCATAAGATTCTGCACAACTTTAGAATCTACCGTTTTCAGTGTATTAACCCATGCCCTCCTCTTTTCTTCGACATCGTTTAGAAGGTGTCCCTTCATAATGGCCCAGTACTTCTCGATCGGGCGCAGTTTCAGAGTGTTCAGGGGGTTCAGCTCTTTCTACTCTACTTCTTTCTACTCTACCACCTCCTTGAAGCAGTGGTAGGATGCCAAATCCGGCCAGGAGAGCGTCGGACAAGAGCCGCTTCTGAGTGCTCCGCTTTCCGCACGCTTCCGCCGTGGCTTGCTAAATCAGAAACTTCTTGATGATTTTAGAGACCTTCTGCGTCCTGAGGTCCTCGGGAACATCAAACTTATCCTTGGCTTCCAAGAATCTGCTTGAAGTCTGCCTTGATATACGTCTCATCATCCATCACGCAACAGTGTGGCTTGGACAACTTTTGATCGTACAGCTTCTGCGCACGACTTTACGCGGTCGTATTTCGCTTCTCGTCTCGGTTTGGGGACTTTTGGACCTTGAACGAACGTGTCCGGCTCGTGGTCCTATGCGCGAAAAACGCACTCACGTGCAACTTGTTCGCCACATCTCGGACCGCGGTGTTTGGTTTGCGTTTGAAGGCAGTAACCACGCGCTTGTGATCGTTTTCGTCCGGATGTGGGCTTTTGAACCACAGTCAGACGTTCTTTGAAAAGTTTTAGTATACCGGAACAAAATAAAAAAAAAACTCTTTCGCAAACGCACTGCTCTGCTCTGACGACATTTTGAAAACTTTTGCGCACCTGATGAAATCAACTGACAGCATGTAAACAATACACATCAAACTATTTGTACGCAAAATATCATTTAATTTCACCCAATTTGTCAAAAGTTAGAGCAATACATATCAGTGTGTGCAGTTTTGAAATAGAACACCCTGTATTGGGAAGATTTTTAAAATTTTTGGATTTCAGAAATTAACGATTCAAAAGTTGTAGACTAATGTGAATGTGGAATTATTGGTTTTTGAAATTCTGAAATTTTAGGATTGCAGTTAATATTTTGGGTTGTTAGAATTTTACAATTCAAAGTTTTTGGGATTTTATATTTTTAGCATTAGTAGGGTAATCGCTCCATTATTCATCTCAACAGCCAGGTGCACCTATATTCATCTTATTTCTCTCATTTGTCCAATTTACCGTCAAATTTCTACAATTTTTTAAAAGTTCATCTATTTGCTTCTCGATTTTGTCCAGTGGTTGAAAGTTTTACGTTGAAAATATGGTAAAATTTGGCGATAAATTGATCATCAAGGTGTGATGAGATGAATATAGGTACGGAGATGAATATAGGAGCTTAGATGAATTAGTAATTCAAATACTTTCTAAAAATTTCAATCACATAATCGTAATTTTAAGAACATGAAAACCCTAAATCAAATATTTTTTCTCAAATTTATAATTATAATCCTAAAATTCTTTTAAAAAGTTCAGATCGTTAAAAATGTTTTTTTGGTCTGTAATTTTTATTTTAGGATTATGTGATTTTGGGTAGATTTTCCTCCTAAAAACGAATTGTGAAATTTGATTCAATAGAATGCTATCACTTACCTATCTTTAGATTTCTGAATTTTGAAATCCAATAGTTCAGGATCATGTAATTTCAGGATCTTTAGAAAATTTTCAGGTGCGCTGCTTCCAACGATATGTTTGAAAAACTGGCAAATTTATATCTATCGGCTTGATTGTTAAACTAAGGATTTCACATTTCTAGGATTCAAAAAAAGATGCTGTAACTTCAAAATCAGCATGAATGGAGAATTTTGGGATTCTTGAATTTTTTTGTTTGAAAATTTTGCAATTTTTGTGACGAGTTTTAATTTTGGAAGACTGATTTCGGAATTCGACGATTTTCCTGATTGTACACAGGATTTGCGTGCTTACGATTTCTGGATTTTTGGCTTTATGAAGGATTTTTATAGAAATTTTAAAAATATTCGATTCCTTTGAAGTTGATTAAAAATTTCCAATAAATTCCGTTCAAGGGAATGGAGGGTTTATGCAATTTGATAGGACATTTTTGCTTTACACTATTTACATCATACCACCTTATAAAAGTTTTCAAAGTAACAGGTAGTCTAACGTAAAAACTGGTTCCGTTCAAGGGAATGGAGGGTTTATGCAATTTGATAGGACATTTTTTCTTTACACTATTTACATCATACCACCTTATAAAAGTTTTCAAAGTAACAGGTAGTCTAACGTAAAAACTGGTATTACGAATTTTGTTTGATATCTAGCCAAATCATAAAACTTTTTAGGTTCATCGATTTTTCTCAAGGTTATTGCATACTGTGACTGTGATACTATTCCTGCTGTCCAAATTAAGCAGCAAGCATTAGCTTCTAATGAGACCGACAGGTGATAATTTTAACATCAATTCACATCATATGTTCGTTCGGATTCGTTCTGTTGATTGTTATATGCAGCATCAATCATGATTCAATTCTATCATTGGTATGACAATCGTTTACTGCCATTTATTATACAAGAAACGGTCAATTATTAACAATTCTCAAATTCTGAAATAATTAACAATTATTAACAATTATTAAATTCACTCAATACATCTGATCTTTCTGATAATTCGGGCGCTCACTTTAATTCAGAAACGCAAAATATGGATCTGTTTTCGAAGCACTCCACAGTTCCGCAGGGTAGTTATTTGGGACCGATTTGTTACCATGTTCAGGTAATTAAAAATACACAGACTGTAACAGTTTTTGTTTTGACGTTTTTTTTTACATTACACTACGCTTAAAATTACGTAGTTAAGGACTCTACATTTGAATACCTCCGGCTCTTTCCAAGCTGTCCTAAGGCTTTATAAGCACCATTTATTAGCAGTTTGTTGTGATAATTTTTTAGCACTAAATTTCCATCCAAACAGTTCGAACATAACACCCACTAACAATCGAGTCACGTTAGCCAGTCAGAGTCCGTTGGGGGCTAATTTTTGCAAACGTGCGACCAACAACCAAACGAACAAATTACTTACGTTCTTATATACTGTCACATGCATCGCACGCGGTCATAACAGTCATAAATGCAAGCAACACTGCAGGCGGACTACCGAGAATGGCACTGATAGACCTGAAAGAGCAATCATCTCCTAACACTCGTTAATTTATTATGCCAGTTGAAGTGTCTAATTGACGTTTACACGCTTACCGAGCACATCAAGGTCAGCACATCGGTCACAGCAGCTACCACAGAGGCTGATCTGCCCTATAAGGTTGCAAATTAACTCCGTTCTCTGTCACCACCGGCGCGACACCTGCACGCACTAGGACCGATAATTTCTCATAAGTAGTCCGCCAACCGGAACACATCTTCCTCACCTTGACCAGGTTCGGCTCTGAATCGTAGAGGTTCTGGTTGACATGCGAATCATATTTTTGTTTAACCTCATTCACCGAAAATAAAAACAAGCTATATAAAACTGCCAGTTTTGAAGACAAAAATTAGCATGGTAGTAATCGCGAAACTGACTGACAGCCCCATCACACTCTAGTCTGAGTGACCTGTCAAAAGCCGGTCGTACACACGTTTTACGTTCACCGTAGGCGTACATTCATCGGTCCGGCCGCCGTGGGTTACATTTGTTTTGTTTACCCAGCCGGCTCGAGGTTCGGTTTACGATTTTATTGTGCCGCTAACCGGCCATGACTTAGATTTTATTTTCCGCATGTATGTAAGTTTTTTTTTTTTGAAGAACAACACGAGACGCCCACTGATTACCGGATTACCGTCTGGACGATCAAGTCTGGATGTCGGGCGCCAAAATAGTTTAGTTATGAGTTTACACTAAAACTCATGCGTATAAATAGAGAGAGACGAAGGTTGATCATTTTGATAGGGATCTGCGACCCAAAAAGCAATGTTGATGAAAACAGAAAATATGTGAACTTAACAAGCAAACAAATTTGCGCAGAATCAAGCTAACCAGTCGACATGGACTTCCCAAATGATTAAATTCATACTATAATTCTGCACAACCTTTTGGTGCTGCGAGCTACGATAGAGCAATTACCTCCCTTCACCAGCGAGTGCAATCAATCGGTTCGGGATTCCCAAATCAACTTAACACATTGTGCCAATAATGTGGTTTTAAAAAGTAGATGTAGATTTCAATACAGTAAAGATAAATAATATAGTTACGATAGATAGTAAAATATATATATTCAATGAAAACATATAAAATGTTTTGATCCAAATGACAAGACAGTAAAACTTTGAAATCGGTTCAAAGTTATGATAATGCTGGAGTCTTTGTTGTTCCTTCCTTCTAAATAAATTACTTTCCACAGTGACAGTGGTTGAAATCAGGAGAAAAAAAGCTATTGGATACCCAATGAATAACAAACTGCACATGCATGTGACAGCCAGCGCTAAATATCCCAGGAGTTAAAATGGACATTTATATGCAACCTTCGCTTAACCACATCGTAAATCTTCTGCCGCTAATGATTAAATCGTCTACCGGTCTACCGCTGAGCGCCTTCACCGTATGAACGTGAGTGCCTACTGTCCCTGTCATTAAATCTCACCCGCGTCGATCGATCAATCATGGCAATAATAAACCACTTTGCACCGTTCGGCAATTAAAGCACCTTTCAATTACAGTTAAAAATTCTTCGTTTCCCTTATCAACGTAAGTGTGTAACGGGTGGAATTCTTGAATCAAATGTAACAAGACAATCATCACAAAGACATGTATACGCATATATTAATACTGACCGCTCCGCTATCTAACGTGATACAGAAAAAAAACTGCACTCTAATGGAATAATGACAGAAAATTTGCGACCAAAGCACAAATGCAAATTCTTCACCGCTGACGAAAGCGACGACGTGTATAATCGCCTTACTTAGCTTAGCTGGGATCAACCGAAGCGGCAATATGAAAATTTCCTGTCTTCACGCAGTAATCAGGTTTTCTGCCCACGATAATCGATTAAGGCTGGAGAGTTGGTGGTAATTAGTGGGACGCTATTCATAATGATACTTTCAACATCTCAAAACCGGATCATAACAATATCATTGCAATTAAAATCAACCGCACCCGGTTTGTGCAGCTGGTTTCGTTGTAATGGGACGCTTTGAAACCGAATCAGAAGCTTCGAGCAAGGGATTTTAGCGCAGCCCGGTAATCACGTCACTAAACAGTCTCTAGAATATGATGACACTATAAGTAAATTCTCTTTGTACTCACAGGATGTGTTTTCCGCAAAAAAAAAATCCAGCGAGTCGTGCGATTTTTTTAACAATTTTATTATTTTATATTCTACGAACGTATTTTATGCAGTTTGAAATCTATTTTGCATCCCGGATTGATCCATTAGCTCAATCGGACTTCGGGATGTGGAACTTCAAAGCAGTCAAAGATTCACTTTTATGACCGATGAAAAAATGCGCAGGAATTGTCGATATAAAAATGTCGAAATCGATTTTTTTAACAAATATCTTAGCAATGCATGAAACTGCGAGACCTGGTATTGTCTTGTTTTTTTCTTATTTTTTCAAAAAAACGACTCTGTCTTCAGTTCCAAAACTTTCTGATTCCCAGAAAATCGATAAAAGAAAACAATTCGAAACATCACTAGATTTCAACGACCCATGCATTTTTAAGACAGTTGGCATCAAAAAATTTTTGTCGATATAGAAAACTTTATGCTTTTTTTTATCTAACAAAAAAGTGAAACTTCAAGGGACTTGTAATTCAAGGGACTCAGTAATGAGTCATAAAATTTACTATTGCTGGCTGAAATCAATAAACTCTTCATTGAATCAACATTGGGAGTCTAATGTATGGAAATATTACAACACGTTTGTGCCGTGCTGAAGTACGAAATATATGGCTGTGATCGGAAACCTTCACGTGGTTGTGGAGAGAATAAAGGCACTTTAACAACACACACTGAAAAAAACACACTACTGCTAAGACATGTGACCAACCAGGCAAGTGATTTGTTTGAGCCGAAAGCAAATTCGAAAAGCCAGCTGATACTGCCGCAATTCGCTGTTGCCGTAATCTGCTGTTGCTACTTTTGATGTTGGATCATCCGGCCGGCTCGCCTTCCGCCTAAAGAATGTAACTAAGGTTACCAGAAACAAGCTCTTATGGCCAAATGATGCTATGAAATAGGCTGTGTTGTGGCTGGGAGCGTTAAGCGATTTCTTTTCCTCGCTGTTGTGTTTTGCTTCATGTTGCAACTGAGCGGCTGGGAGACGAAAAAATTCTGCTCAAATTTTCTTATGATTCGAGCTCAAATTATTACTATGAAGTTGAATTAACCGCCTTTGTTGAGGCGCTCTAACATTTTAAAGCTGTTGCAAGGCTATCGGTCTTTTATTTTTATTCTCACTTATTTTCCGTCGGTCTAGTTCCGCCAATGTTGTGGCCAATCACCGACGCCCAGGGAGGCGACTCCACACCCAGGACCCTAACTCACGACCCGTTTATTAACGGACCGGCGCCAACGGCTTTACTTCCTCATGCGATGGAAGGCGTGATCCCAGAGATTTTTCGCCTCAGAAAATCTCCCGGTGTCGGCTAGGATTGAATCTAGACCAGTTGGGTTGGTTGTGAGTGGATCACGCCACCTCACAACCATCGACACCTATGTCGGCGGTGGGATTCGAACCCAGGCGTCGAGCGTGGTTGGCGGAGACGTTACCAACCACACTAGTCCCCCGCTCGCTATCGGTCTTTTATTCGTACATAAAAATACGATATCACTGATGGAACAGAATAAGAAAGCATTAACTTGCAAAGTCCAGCGCTTGTGACCTTCCGTAAAAATGATTAATCTTCAATTATTTATTAATTTGCCTTGAGAAAAGCAGTTTTCTGTATAAAATCTGAAATGCTGAATTCAACCTTTGGGCTACCTCAACAGTAAGAGAATAAAGGCACTTTAACAATACACACTGTAAGAGCTGTTTGCACACTTAGTAAATTAGACGGCGGCGGCAAATTTTAATTGGGAAGAAAACCGAAGCCCCCAACCGGCAAATCGAAACGTTTGCGGCTACCACACTGGTGATGAGATATGTGACCAACTGGCATGTGATTCGTTTAAGCCGAATGCAAATTCGGAAAGCCAGTTGCTACTGCCGCAATCCACTACGCTACTGCTAATATAGGATCGTAGTCCGTCCCTCCATCTGCCAAAATAATGTGATAAATTTCAAAAGGAAGCAGGCTCTTTTATACCAAAGAGTGCATTCCCGGCTAAGGCGTCGTACACAAATTACGTAACGCATGAAGGGGGGGAGGGGGTTGAGTCTGCGTTACTTATTGTTACATAGGGGGGAGGGGGGGCTAGTAGGGACAGTTACGTAACTACGATGTTGGCTCGAAATTGAAAATTTTGAGGGGGGTCAGGTTGATCAGCGTTACGTAATTTGACGGGGGGGGAGTCATATCGAAAGTTACTTATCGTTACATAAAGGGGAGGGGGTCTGAAATCTAGATTTTTTGCGTTACGTAATTTGTGTACGACGCCTAACCAGGTATACTATTTTGTCGAGCTGTTTAGGGAAAGCCAGCAAGCGACATATCATAGGACGTAGTTTTCGTTTTATCAAAGCTTGGCAGTTTTCGAAAGTACAATAGTTCGCATAATCAAACTTTTTTGCATTTGGGCGGATGCGTGTATAATTTTCCAATCGATTGCTTCAAGAATGAAGGAAATCGGTTGAAAACAAACCGATATATAAGCATTTAAAAGGGATTAATAGATTCTCAATTTAAAAGTGGTAGGCAAAGACAAACATAGTTCCACGTCAAAAAAAAAACAAGTTCCTTGTTTTTGATTCATTCCTAAAGCCTGCAATCGCTTGATAATGGCTTGGTGGGTAATTTCAAATACCGAAGCAAGCTGTTCCTGCGTTTGTCATGGATCCTTCACAGCAATTCATTCAATCTAGCGTTTCGAAGGTTTTTGGCTTTCATTCACACGGACAGTCCGCTGTTTTCTTTGAACTTTCACTTTCCGGAAGGGAGAATTATTTGGAACAACATCAAACATTTTCAAACGAATAAAAGTATATGACGCCGAAATAAAATCACTAACGCGTCAAAGCGGTTGGCTTACCATATATCTCAACTTGGTTCATCACGTTGTAGATATGCCAAAATCGATCAGCAATTACTGCTGGTGCCATCTTTGTCTTAAAAGCGAGAATACTACTTCACTTGTTCAGTAAACTTGTTCTAAATAATTTTGGCTATCAATCCATATTTGTTGAAAGTTCCATAGAAAATATTAGTATTGTGTAATAAATTTGTTAGTGTGGATTATTCAATCATACTATAGTACATTGTATGAAATATTTATGCCCGTTTTCGATGATCTACGGCATGTTCCACATGCCTCGATAAAAGTTAACGCTGAGTGCTGGATTCATGAATTTTATATTTCCTTATATTTGGAATAATAAAATAAATTTGAACTGAAAAAAAATACAGCAAAGTTTGATTGTATGGTTCTAGAATCTATGTTTGGAAAGAAGGCGTGGAGAAGGAAGCTGAAGGAGGAATTGGTCGGCATGCAGCCAGACTGAGCCAAGCGCCAAAACCATTATTTCGAGTAATCGGCGTTGAAAGTTTAACCACCTCGTATGTTTCCTACAAGCTGCTATACACAATTTTTGTTATATTATCATAATGAACTGTTCAAATGATTTCATTTCTTCATTAAAGACAGATTATTCATTCTCACATCGACTGGTGTTAATAACTCATTTTTTAAAAAATGGCGCCTGGTTCGGTCTGGTCGCACGCCGACCAATTGTGCTCGAAAATGAATCATTTTTGAAAAAGATTTGCTAATAATATTGCTTAAAAAACTGGATGGATCGTTTTGAACATCACCACGAGAGTTTGCTTTGTGAGACGGGTAGATAATTGAATAGTTATTTCATGAGATAATGGAGTTATCTCGCATATGAAGAATTAGTTCATCATGATTGTTCTGACATTATCGGACTGATCATGATACAACACATCTTTCTAGTGAACATTGAAGAGGATTTGTCCACTGAAGGTTCTTGACTTGCAAATAAATACATGTAAGTACATCTCATAGCAACCCTGGCATCACCGAACAAGCCAGCAGTCGAAAATTATTTCAATTATTCCATGACACCTCGATTAAATCTCCTGTAATCTTAAAATCATGTAACCTAGCCGCAATAAAACCGCGACCAAGTTCGAGTTTCTAATACCGCAACAAACTGTCAACCACAAATCCGATCCGGTTCTCGATACAGCATCTGTTTACAACCCCGCGAACGGCCTTAACCTTAACCGTTCGGAAATTATGTCATGCGGTTAGAGCATAAAGCTCGAACGAGCGAGGAACCCTCCTCAGACGTGTTTGCCATCACACGCAAGTTCATGCGAATTCGTTGAACTTGCCGCTACAATCAATCGAATCCAAATCAGACCGCCAGTCGTCACTGCACTCGAGCAACTTCGACCAAGTGCATTTCGGCAAACTCAGCACTTCAGCGTGGAGGGCTTGAATCTAGTTGGAACAAACAAGTGCAGCAGTTGCATCGCTTCGGTGCGTTTCTGCCCGTGCTACTATATGAATCAATTAAACCCGATGAATTAATTACCTACACGTTGCAACCATATACATACGATAACTTCACTCTATCGACAGCAGTGGCAGACCCGTTGACAGTTGTATCACCTCAAAATAATCTTTCCGCTTCCGATCCGATCCGATCCGCTCCGCACTGCGGCCCTGCATTATTTGTACTGTCAACACCCCACAACCTTAACCGTGATTTACCCCCACTATACGGTATCTAGAAGCACGGTTCTGCTACCTGTAGCATTTTTTTATCTATTCCACTGCTCGATATGATTACTAGGTACCTACCGACAAATGGAACTGTGAGCGGAATTAATCGTTCGTTTGCCACCGACTGCGAACTCGACTGCAAGCCGATATTCTGCCACTAACAAGTGTTGATATTTGAACTGACACTTCGACAGGTGGATCGTGTTCAATTTGATTTATGATCACCAGTCAAATTTAGGATAGCGTAAGCGGTTTTTCGAAACCACGATTAAAATACACAAAAAAAAACTAGATTTGTTACAGTCAGGGTTGATATTTGTTGACACTCTTGAGTGAAAGTGAAAAAAGCATCCATAAACGTTATTTTTTTACAATCCTTTCAGAGTTCTCCCTTTCCGCTTTTTGCATGGAAGTGAACTGTCAAAACACCTCATTATATTTCATGCGATGGAAGCAAGACAACAAAATCAGTTTATCAGTTAACGAAGATTGTCAAGGCATCGGTCAGTGTCAGTGAAAAAGTGTTTCGGTGAGGTTCATTTTGGTTGAGTGGGCTGTTTGTTTTTCTTTTTCGCGTTGAAGTGAAGATCATTTGGTTGGATTTCTCGTCAAATTTTATTCCGTAACCGTGAACGATGCGCGCGATCTATTTCATTTGAGTATAACAGCCCGTTACTAGGACGAAAATCTAGTGTATCTGAAAGGGTGCTGCGATCATTGGAAGTGAAAATTGAAAATGATTGGCTGTAATTTTCGAAGAATTTTGCTGGGGAAAATGACTTTTATCAGCACTGGTTACAGTACACTCAAGCTCACAAACCTTTCTTTTATTCGGTTTGGTGGAGTGAAAGCCACCCCGTGTGACGGTGCGTCGGTCCACCGTTGATGTTCACAATCATTCAAATCACATGATTCTTCTGGCCACCCGACCGTGATCAAATGGAAATGTGTTATTAACGGTGTTAGCAACAGAAAAACACGCAGCCCAACGAAAACCTGTACTGGAGTATCAAATTACAGACGCTGACGAGCAGCAGAAGAGAAAAGGTTTTACAAAAATACCAAACTCTGCCAAAATCCAGCCAAAACAGGATTACAGCAACCCTGAATGGGTCGTAACCAGTATGGAGTGAACGTTTTAGGAGATGATCGTTTCACGATTAAGTTCTGAGAACGACACAGGAACTGAAACCATGAAAGATACTATAATCATGGAGTAAAGTAATGGTCCAGTAAACACCATTATCCGACCTTTGGTTAAGTTAACGTGTTTAACCACATTACAAACTTTAGCAATACGAAATGCTACCCATTTCACTTTGGTAACGCAGAAAGCTACCATTATAACCATAATCGTGCGCAGGATTCTCGTTTGGAAGGTTGAATTTGATCATGAACTCTACTATATTCAGACTGTGATTATCCGAACTACAATTATTAGCATTATTAGCGTCTAGTGAATCATTTAACACCAAAATCTGACTATTGACATTCTAATTAGCTTGACATAGTAATTCAGATTGCTGTGCGTCATTAATTTCTGATCCGCAAATACTTTTGAAGATGTTCAGCAAACGAGTATTGGTGTTCTTTCAATTACTATGTATTTCAATATGAGTAGGTACTCAAACATTATTCGAAACTTTCACCTCTGAAAACAGGACGAATTTATGATCGTGAGCGTAAAGTTCAGTCAAGCCAATAACTTTAAAGAATTCAACAGAATGGCAGTGAAAAAACTTATTTTTTCCCAAATTTCTGTTAATTTTTTTTTATCCTCTGTGTGCTAATTTTTTAACGGAAGGTCATTTTCAGTTATTCATCATCCTATTGTAGAGACCGTTCGAAAATTGTACATTTTTTTAACTGCGTTGAATATCACAATTTTTTCTTCAGTAAATTTATATGCAAATCTTTTATTCTAGGTCTTCATTTGATTCTTCTGTCAGATGATTACCGGCATTTGGGGCAGCGCTCTAGTATTTTAATTAAATTTTTTGTCTGGTATTGTTCTCATGATTTGTTCCCAGTTTATTTTTTCTAAAACCCCAAAAACCACCCCGTGCGCACGACTCCGGTAACATTTAAAAATTATCCAAAACGTGAATTGTCATAAAAGACAGGGATAGGTTATGGGATGTGCAAATTTTAACATTACACTGCCATCTCTGAGAATCCGGCAAAGTATGACTAATCAAAAATAACAAAAAGAAAACGAAATGCTACAGATGTATCTACTCTTAGGAGCAGCGTAGTCTGCGATTCACGATTGTATCTTTGCACCTAACTACTAAGTATGCACAAATTATCAGACCGAAACAGAAGAATCGAGCCGATGAACTCACGGCATGGCTGGTTTTGTTTATCAAGTGAGAACAAGTGCACGTTTCGAGAAGATAACGCTTGATAAACTTAAGCTGCTGCTTGATACACCAGAATCGTACGGGTTGATGCGGATGACGATCGTCCTATCGTAGTTATTATAATCAAGCACATAGTTAAATGAAGTAGATTTACAGTTTTTTAGTTAAACAATTAGATCTATTCGCGTTATCTCAACTATTGTTTCGTCATAATCTAATCAGGTAGCCTAGCCAAATAAACATCACGTACCCAACTCATCAAATGAATCTAAATAGACTTATAAAACAATCTCTTTCAATCTTTTTCCGTATGAGACTATGTCAGTTATCCACCAGAAAAAAAAAGTAAATCTAGGATTACATTGAGAAATACCAATTGACATTCGTTGGTATTCTGTAATTCATGTTCAACCGAAATCGGAACAAAAATCATTGAGATCGAAATGTGATACTCCACCCCTGATATATTATTTTTGGAGAAAATTCGTCAATACATTCAAAATAATATCGATTTGAAGCGGTAGATACGTTCTTTTTTCATTTGTAAAATTAAATTGCATTTTTGACAAATAATTGTATTTTTATTTCAAATTTATTTTAATTTCATCTTATTCTTGATTAAAACATAGCAGTAAAATGATTTGGTTCATTTTCCAATGTTTTTGTTGCAGATTCTTTTGGTTTGAATAAAATGTTTAACATGTTTAAAATAGTGATCGATCTTTCACACCACTTTCATAATTCAAAATACGTTCAAAAATTTAGGAAACACAAGTTTTGTCCCAGAGCTCAAACTGGAAAAAAATGAGATATTGTAGGTTTTCAAACATTCCTGTGAATTTCGGTGTCCTTAGTGATGATAACTTTTCCAGAGACTTGAACGAGTTTTCCCCTAAGCAACCGTAAAAGCGACGAACCCGACAAGCCTTTTGACGCGTTTCTATTATTATAATATTATTTTAACAACTATTTTGAGCTTTAGGGCTACTTTTATTCGCTTTTGTCGAGTAATATTATCGACGTTTTTTATATGGTCGGTGTTAAGTCAGACCAGACCAAGTGAGATTTCCATCAATTCGAGGAAACCAAATTTAAAGTTCACTATTCTGTGAACTTTGAAGTTTCCAATAGTTTTGCGCATTTTTTAATATAAGTTAATTTCAACTTCTGCGACACCAAAAATAATTTAAAAAAAAAAACAAACAAACCAAAAATTATATTTATTTCAACAAATCGATGGTTAGAATGGAATATTGTAATGCAAATATTTTTTTTTACTCAATAAAGTTATTCGTAATCATCCTCGTTCTTTTTATAGACACTTTTTTAACCTTTCTAGGATATCCTTGGTAAAATCGTCAAGTGCAAAGTCAGAATCAATACTATAATCTGAATTTCTTTCGATATTGTAGAATTGTGTGTTCCCTACAAACAAGACTAACATTTCTCAGTTATGTGTTCAATTAGAGCGGACCTTGTACTTTTTATTCATTCATTGATAAAGTATACTTTTCAGGTGACACGTTTCATTCTGTGCCGAACACGCATCAGTACTGGACGTGTTTGGTGATCGGTCCGATAGAGTATAAAACAAAAGACGTGTGAACAAGTGTTGGCATTGTTTGCCTGGTCAAGTGAAATAAATCCGGGTTCAAAGTCGTGCCTTTGTGCAACTGTTTCGCATCGTGACTGCCAGCTGGTGCGTAAGCCGATTTGGCTGCTGGCTGGATTGTGCTACAGCAGTGGACGAGACACAAACGAGGAAAAAGAAGAAGCCATCAGTGTCAGCGAGTTGTATCGCTGTGTGGAGTGATCTCACACCTGGCTCGCTGCTGGTGGCTGTTTGGTGCTGCTGTATTGGTGCTGCTGGCTGTAACGGCTGCTACTTCGAACGATCGGACAACCAACCTTACTGGAAGGGAGAAATAAAAAGGTACGTGTTCTTGTCAGCGCTAGTGCGCTAGACTTAGCGCGATGGATGTAGATCCCTCGCCTCCCGCGCCACCATCCCCGAACCCCTCTGACCCTGACCCTTCTGTTACCCCCTCCCCTGTTCATTCTTCAGTCCCCCCTCGCCCCAGGCTTTACCCAGACGGAGCCCAGGGCAGCTATACTGTTTATTTTCGGCCAAAGGCAGGACCGAAATCGAAAAAGTTGAACCTCTTGCAGATTTCTAAAGACCTGACGAAGAAGTACAAGGGCGTGACCGAAATTTCCAAGGTCCGGCCTAACAAGCTCCGTGTCGTGGTCGGTAACCTGAAAGAGGCCAACGATATAGCTTGCTCTGAGCTCTTCACACGCGAGTATCGCGTTTACATACCCGCACGAGACGTGGAGATCGACGGTGTCATAACCGATTCGAGTCTGTCCGTCGAGTGTATACTGCAAAGTGCCAAAGGGTGCTTTAAGAACAAAACGTGTCCCGAAGTAAAGGTGCTCGACTGCAAGCAATTGCGGTCAGCATCGATCATCGGTGGCAAAACAGTATACACTCCGTCAGACTCGTTTCGAGTTACGTTCGCCGGGTCTGCACTACCAAGCCACGTCTCGATCCACCGGGTTCGTCTCCCTGTGAGGCTCTACGTGCCCCGCGTCATGAACTGCCTGAATTGCAAGCAGTTAGGCCATACAGCCGCCTACTGCTGCAATAAGGCACGTTGTGGCAAGTGTGGGGAGTCTCATGCGGAAGATTCTTGCAGTGTTAACGCTGAAAAGTGTATTCACTGCGGAGAAGATCTGCATGAGCTCTCGACATGTGCGGTGTACATGCAGCGCAGGGATAAAATAAAACGGTCTCTCAAAGAGCGTTCAAAGCGTTCCTACGCTGACATGCTGAAGAAGACCGTTACCACTTCTCCCGTTACTTCGAACCCCTTCGATCTGTTGTCCTCTGATGAAACCGATTCTGACGATTCACCAGCGGGAGCATCTTACGCCAATCCTGGGGAGTCTAGAAAGAGGAAAAATATTTCCTCTCCTAAACTTCCTAGAAAAGGTCCTAAGATTTCTCAAAGTGAAATGAAAGTTACAAACAAACCAAACAGTGCTGCGGAAAAACCGAAGCAAACTCCTCCTGGGCTGGCAAATTTAAAGTCCCAGAAGGAGTTCCCAGCACTGCCAGGAACATCTAAAACCCCAGTTGCTCCTTTTACACTCCCAGTTGATGAAACAAACTCTGGATTAGTGAAATTTTCTGACATTGTGGACTGGATTTTTGAAACTTTCAATGTACCCGATCCAATTAAAATTTTTCTTACAGCATTCCTCCCAACAGTTAGATCATTTTTGAAGCAGTTGACTGCCCAATGGCCTCTCCTTGCAGCGATTGTATCCTTCGATGCCTAATTCAACTGCGTATATGAAGGATTCTATCTCTGTCTTACAGTGGAATTGTAGAAGTATTTTACCAAAAATTGATTCGTTTAAAGTTTTGATAAATAAAAACAAATGCGATGCATTTTCCCTTTGTGAAACTTGGCTTACTTCAAATATTGATCTCAACTTCCATGATTTCAATATTATTCGCCTTGATCGAGACACCCCATATGGAGGAGTACTTTTAGGGATTAAAAAGTGCTATTCTTTCTATCGTATTAACCTCCCCTCGATTCCAGGCATCGAAGTTGTCGCATGTCAAATGACAATACAAGGTAAAGAGCTTTGTATTGCCTCAATATATATTCCCCCCAGAGCACAGGTTGGGCAACGGCTGCTCTTTGATTTAATAGAACTTCTTCCCTCGCCACGTTTGATTTTGGGAGACTTCAACTCTCATGGCGTGGCTTGGGGTTCCCCATACAATGATAACCGCTCCTCTTTAATCTATAACCTTTGCGATGACTTCGACATGACTATTTTAAACAACGGTGAAATGACACGTATCCCGAAACCTCCAGCGCGCCCAAGCGCTTTGGATCTATCCTTATGTTCGACGTCGCTACGGTTGGATTGCACATGGAAGGTAATCCTCGATCCTCACGGTAGCGACCATCTGCCTATTCTTATTTCAATTACTAACGGGTCAACTCGCATGCGACCAATTGACATTCCGTATGACCTCACACGAAATGTCGATTGGAAGTTATACGAGGAAATGATTTCAAAAGCGGTCGAGTCGATTCAACATCATTCACCACTTGAAGAATACAACCTCCTCGCGGGCTTGATTCTCGACGCCGCGTTGCAAGCCCAAACGAAGAAATATCCCGGCGTAACGATCAAAGAACGGCCTCCCACTCCGTGGTGGGACCAAGAGTGCTTCGATGTCTACACGCAAAGATCCGACGCGTTTAAGGCCTACCAGACGGGAGGTATACCTGGCGACTATTTACGGTATTCGGAGCTTGATACCAAGCTTAAAAGCTTGGCTAAAGCAAAGAAACGTGGATATTGGCGTCGGTTCGTGAACGAGACGTCGAGGGAGACATCGATGAGCACTCTTTGGAACACAGCCCGAAGAATGCGGAATCGCGTAACGGTCAACGAAAGCGAGGAGTCTTCAAGTAGGTGGATATTTGATTTTGCCAGGAAAGTATGTCCGGACTCTGTTCCTGAGCAAAATATTGTTCGCGATGCGTCTCCGGGCCACGACGCGATAGAATCACCTTTTACGATGGCAGAACTTTCAGTTGCCCTCCTGTCCTGTAACAATAACGCGCCTGGATTAGATAGAATCAAATTCAACTTGTTGAAGAATCTACCCGGCAATGCCAAGAGGCGCTTGTTGAACTTGTTCAATAAGTTCCTGGAGCAAAACATTGTACCGCAGGATTGGAGGCAAGTGAAGGTGATCGCCATCCAAAAACCAGGGAAACCAGCTTCTAATCACAACTCTTATAGGCCGATTGCAATGCTATCCTGTATCCGGAAATTGATGGAAAAAATGATACTCCGTCGTTTAGACCACTGGGTCGAATCAAATGGTCTACTATCAGAAACTCAATTTGGCTTCCGCCGTGCCAAAGGGACGAATGATTGTCTTGCGTTGCTTTCAACAGATATTCAGCTGGCGTATGCTCGTAAAGAACAAATGGCGTCTGCGTTCTTGGACATTAAGGGGGCTTTTGATTCCGTTTCTATTGACATTCTTTCGGGTAAACTTCACCGACAAGGATTTTCTCCAATTTTGAACAATTTTTTACACAATTTGTTGTCCGAAAAGCACATGCATTTTACGCATGGCGATTTGGCAACTTTTCGCATTAGCTACATGGGTCTTCCCCAGGGCTCATGTTTAAGCCCCCTTCTTTACAACTTTTATGTAAATGACATCGACGAATGTCTGGCAAATTCATGCACGATAAGACAACTTGCAGACGACAGTGTAATCTCTGTTACAGGAGCCAAAGCTGCCGATTTGCAAGGACCATTGCAAGATACCTTGGACAATTTGTCTGCTTGGGCTTTACAGCTAGGTATCGAATTCTCTCCGGAGAAGACTGAGATAGTAGTTTTTTCTAGGAAGCATGAACCTGCTCAGCTTCAAACACAATTAATGGGTAAAACGATTTCTCAGGTTTTGGTACACAAATATCTTGGTGTCTGGTTCGACTCTAAAAGCACCTGGGGTTGTCACGTGAGGTATCTGATGAAAAAATGTCAACAAAGAGTGAATTTTCTTCGTACAATAACCGGACAATGGTGGGGAGCCCATCCAGGAGACCTTATAAGGCTTTACCAAACAACGATATTGTCTGTTATTGAATACGGGTGTTTCTGCTTCCGCTCCGCAGCAAACACACATTTGATCAAACTGGAGCGAATACAATATCGTTGTTTGTGTATCGCCTTAGGTTGCATGCAGTCGACCCATACGATGAGTTTGGAGGTTTTAGCTGGAGTACTACCATTGAAAAACCGCTTCTGGAGCCTGTCTTCTCGTATTCTAATCAAATGTGAGGTCTTGAACCGTCCCGTGATTGAAAATTTTGAAAGGTTAATCGAACTTCATTCTCAAACCCGTTTTATGACATTGTATTTCAATCACATGTCCCAAAATATTAACCCTTCTTCGAATATTCCAAATCGTGTCGACTTATCAAATACTTCTGATTCTACTGTGTTTTTCGATACATCCATGATAGAAGAAACTCGTGGAATCCCGGATCATTTACGCGTGCAGCAGATCCCTAAAATTTTTTCCAATAAATATCGAAACATCAACTGCGACAATATGTACTACACTGACGGATCACTTCTTGATGGGTCCACTGGCTTCGGTATCTTCAATAACAATTTAACCGTCTCCCATAAGCTCGATAATCCTGCTTCTGTTTACGTCGCAGAATTAGCTGCAATTCAGTACACCCTAGGGATTATCGAAAAAATGCCCACGGACCATTATTTCATCTTTACGGACAGTCTCAGTTCCATTGAGGCTCTCCGATCGATGAAAGATGTTAAGCACTCTCCGTATTTCCTGGGGAAAATACGGGAACATCTGAGTGCTTTATCCGAAAAATCTACTCAGATTACCTTAGCGTGGGTCCCTTCTCACTGCTCGATACCGGGTAATGAGAAAGCGGACTCTTTGGCTAAGGTGGGCGCAACAAACGGTGATATTTATGAAAGACCAATTGCCTTTAATGAATTTTTCGCACTTGTACGTCAGAATACGATCATCAGTTGGCAAAATGCTTGGACCAGAGGGGAATTGGGAAGGTGGTTACATTCCATAATCCCCAAAGTATCGACGAACCCGTGGTTCAAGGGGTTGGATGTAGGTCGGGATTTCATTTGCGTGATGTCCCGGCTTATGTCCAATCACTATAGATTTGACGCGCTCCTCCGTCGTGTTGGGCTCGGGGAAAGTGGTATCTGTGCCTGTGGTGAAGGTTATCACGACATAGAGCATGTGGTTTGGTCATGCCCTGTACACCGTGACGCCAGGTCTAAATTAATAGCTTCCCTGCAGGCCGAGGGTAGACAGCCGGCTGTTCCTGTTCGTGATGTCTTGGCGAGCCGTGACCTATCCTACATGTCCCTTATATACGTTTTCCTGAAATCCATCCACGCCCCAGTCTAGTCCCGTTCCCCTCCGTCTACACCCAACAAAACGACAAGAACACGTTTGAGCCTTAAGCACAAAACCAGCAACCAGACCCCGCACAATAGAACCAGGACCCAAGGACTACGAGCCTCTGTCCCAACTCACGACATCGTGGCTCAGCAGAACGAATCCATACATGCCATTCGACGATTATCAGACGACCATTGAACAACAAAACACTGATTGGAAATCCCATGCTAGTTTTAAGTTAGACTTAATTTCAGCTCGTAGTCGGCAGCGAGGATAAAAAATTTGCTTTAGTTTTTAAGTCATCAGATATAATTGGCGCCGTTAAACATTAAATTGTATTTGTGCCGTGTCAAATAAATGTTATGTGAAGAAAAAAAAAAAAAAGGTGACACGTTTAAAATATTTTTGACAAGGCACCTGGCAATTTCGAAATCAACCTACGCTGATAACCCAGATAATTCAGGCAATCATAACTTTTTTTACTTGACATATGGTTCACTCTATCTGCACACTATGAAGGATAATATCTGGTCAACCTAGTGACAGCAATGAACTATCTGAAAAACACATTTAAATTTACTAAGTTGTTTGAAACTCTCCAGATTCCGATGAAGGGTGAAAAAAGGAGTTCTCTATTACAGAGAAATCCGAAAAATCGCTTGAAAATTTTTCCAAGTCCAGTGCACAGTGGTCCAATAAGGCAAAAAGTGGAACTTAATTCCATAGCGCCTTTTGCCTTCGTCCTAGTTTAAAAGTGTCTTCGGAACAATTGTTTGTATGAATAACCCGCATAATCTCAAGTTGTCAAAAAGTATGAAAAGTTAACTATACTGTCTATAATCGCATATCAGTCCCATCTGGAAAATCATCGAGTTGAGAAAACAGCGCTTGAAGATATTTTTCTAGTTTTGTGTGTTTCACCTGTTTGGGGTGGGTTATTCCAATTTTTTTGTCATAATGTAATGAAATAGTCCTCAATCATAACTTCTACATTAAAGAATTGCCTTTTTCATGAAAATTACAATGAAAAATAAGGAAGAGATTGAAATGCGATTATTTAGGCCATGGAGTAGCAAAATAATCGCATACCAGTCTTACTTTCAACCGCTCGGTGTAGGAGTAGTCATATTTTTTTCAAGTATTTTAAATATAGGCAGATGTTTATGGCCGCAGACAGCTTCTAAATATGCTGCATGGAGAATGTCGGAGACGTCCACCTATCACTTACCCCGACCTTAAGGTCGTCGTTTAAAAATCAAAAAATAAGGTTAAAGTCTTGGATATGCTACTGAATAGTTTCCTTTCTTACGTCTTCAGTGTTTCGCAATACGTGCTAATAAAATTATTCCGCATTAGCCCATGCCCTTAGCATATTGGAAAAGTGGTATTGATAAAGGGAAGTTTCCAATTTCATCTCAACAGTGACTTGAAGGGAGACAATGGCGATGAAAAGAGGTACAAACTGTCTTTAGCTGAGCAACTAAAAACGATTTTTTCTGAGTTCTAACAATCCACAGGAAATAACCCTTACAGAAAGCAGCTTTGCTCAAGGCTATTATTCCTCTGATTGACGAAACCAGTATCTTTTCGGGAACGAACTTTCAAAAAAGTTGCAGTTTCAGTGTCTACTTAAAATTAACTTTTGTGTGAAATTTATTTAAAATGACCGTGCATTTAATAATTATTTGATGATTTTTTAACAGTGAAAAGCTTGAAAAACACCACCGTATGTATTATATGGGTTGAAAAAAAAATATGGCCATACTCAGGAAAAACAATTGGTGGGACTGATATGCGATTATTTTTAAGATGGGACAATTTAACCTTACATTTTTTCTGACTTTTTCAAATAAAACATACTTTTTTGTTTCCTTGATCGATAGTAGAGCAAGAAATAGATAGAATCTGATATTTAACTCAAAAACGATGAAAATCCATATGGGACTGGTATGCGATTATAGGCAGTATACTAAAAATAAAATAAATAACTTTTTTGTGTTAAGAGATAGAAAAAAAGTTTATTCAGCAAAGTTGTAGGAGATTCAAAAATATGAAACTTTGTTGAACAAATGAAAATCTTTTCGGTACAAAGTTATAAAGTATATAACAGGCAACTTACTTAAAAGTTAGTTTTTTGTACTTAACTTTTGTCAGTTGCATTTTACACGGAAGCATTGTTCAGAGGAATTATTGGGGCACATAGAATACACATTTTTTCCAAAGGCCATATATCTCCAGGACTTTTCCTCACAAAGTTATATCATTTTTTAGCTATTTTTTTCGATAATTTCAAAAACGTATAGGGTAAAAAGGGGCTGTCAATACTTTTCCTTGAAGTTAAGCTGAACTCCTTAAAGTTCCATTTGTCCCAATTCACCCATTTTGTTTGTTCAGCAAAGATTCATATTTTTGCACGTTCTAAAACTTTGCCGAATTGACTATTCCTCTATCTCTTAACACAAAAAAGTTAGTATATTTGATATATGAAAACCTACTGTAACATATGCTCGCCGTGCTCTAATATAGGTGGATTGGGACAAATAGTTCATAGTACTTCAGCTTAACTTCAAGAAAAAGTACTTGCCCCTTTTATACCTATACGTTTTCGAACTTATCGAAAAGATAAGCTAAAATATGATATAACTTTGTAAGGAAAAGTCCGGGAGATATATGGCCTTTGTCAAAAATGTGTGTTTCGTGTGCCCTAACAATTCCTTTGAACAATACTTTCGTGTAAAATGCAACTAACAAAAGTTAAGTACAAAAAAACTAACTTTCAAGTCAGTTGCATGTTATATACTTTATAACTGTGTACCAAAAAAAGATAGGGTTTTCATTTGTTCAACAAAGTTTCATATTTTTGAATCTTCTACAACTTTGCTGAATAAACTATTCTTAGTGATTTTTTTATTTCAGTATAGTATACTTTTCATATTTTTTGACGATTTGCGATAATGCGGGTCATTCATACAAACAATTGTTCCACAGACTTTATCAAGTTAGGATGAAGTTGAAAAGCGCTATGGAATTAAGTTCCACTTTTTGCCTTATTGGACTACTGGGCAGTGGGATAGAAGATTTGGCCCGTGAAACAGAGCTTCAAAGTTTTGGTTTTGACAGGAATTGCTATGCCCTCCTAAGAGAAAGATAGAAAGTAATAACTGTGCACAGCCTTCAACCATGTGTACTGCAAAGATAACCATATTTTAATGCACGTGAAAGATGCGTAAAATTGACATGACTTCAGCATAATTACAAATACAAGTTTTTGTTTATAAGTTATTTTGACCAGGATCGATGTTTTTCTTATTCATTAAGAAAACAATACAAGAACGGATTCTCACTATTAAAAAAGTTATGTTTTTCGGGAAGCTGTGGGCATGTTCAAAGTTTCATTAAAATAAAAACTGGTCTATTGCATGTTTGCGCATTTTCAGATCATTCAGGAAATTTTTACAACTTGAAAGGGGTCCCCACAAGTTATTTGTCCCCCTGCCCCTTAAGTCTAAATCAGGGGTTGCAAACAGATTAACCTTGAAAATACGCCAGATATTTCAAAATGAGTTCCTGCCAATAAATTTCAAAATGAGTTCCTGCCAATAAATTACTAGATACCTTTATGAATTTTAACAGAATAATGACAAAATGACTACGGGATTAGTATTAGATTTTTCATTAGAGTTGTGCCACTTTTTTTAAATCTAGTGGTAATCCCAGCGTCTTTGAACGTTCATTTGTGTGAAAACCATCCTCTCCCCCTCAAATCATCATAGAAATATTTCTTGTACTCTAAAATCCTCACGTTTCAGATTTGGTTCCATGTGCTCGATTAGTTATGCAGAAATCTGTGTTTCATTTATATGGAAGCCCTTCCTTTCATAGGAGGAAGGGGCAACAAACCACCATAAAAACAGGTCTGTTCCCATTAAACCTTCTCGTGTCAAATTAGGTTTCATTTGCATGATTCGTTCTCGAGTTATGCAGAAATTTGTGTTTCGTTTGCATGGGACTCCTCCCTTCTAGAAGAGAAAGGGGTCTCAAACTACTACATAATGATTTCTTGCTCCCCAAAACATCCACATGCCAAATTTGGTTCCACTGCTTTATTGGTTCTCGAGTTATGCAGAAATTTGTGTTTTATTTGTTTTGGAACCCTCCTTTCCGGAGGAGGGAGTGGTGTGTAAGCACTATTGAACTATTTCTTGCTTCTATAAACTTCAATATGCCGAAATTTGGAATTTGGATTTACGTGTTTTTTTACGAGGTATGTAATGTATCCCCACGTAAAAAAAATCTGACTGTATTAGTAAAATAAGACAAGAAATTATAAGCAAAACAGAGTAGATTTCGCATTTTACTTTAAACATGCTTTTTATTTTAAAACTACTCCAACTTTCTTGGATTTCGAAAAAGGTGGTATAAAACTTATTGACGTAGAGTCTAAGGCCAAAGCTTTATTCATAAAGAATGTTTTAAACTTGGGAGGAGATCCTAACAATGAGGATACAATTATGCTAAATCATCAAAAAATGCAGTCTCTGGGGAGAAACACGAAAGAATGGTTGCAGCTTGCTAGACGAGTTAAAGAAAATCCTGCGCTGGAGTCAGTAAAAAAGATATACTTATATTTTCTGGATGAGCGGAATATTCGACCTAAAATAGAAACCATATTCCCAAACCTAAGTTGGGAAAACATATGGGAAAATCTCTCACATAATTTTATTCCAAGTGAGTGAAAATCTCAAATGTTTTTGCTGTATAACGATTTGATAGTTTCTAAAGATAAATTGGTTAAATACAATATAGGAAGACTTCCCAATAATCTCTGTGATAGCTGTGCTGTACCAGAAACTAACAAGCATATTTTTAAGGAATGTGTCCGCACACATACAATCCGACTATGGTTAAATGATATTTTAAAAAACCGTTTGAAAATAGTTGCCACAGATCCTGAAGATATTTTAAGTTGGAATATAAATACAAAAAGCAAAAGACTGAAGGCAGTTCTTTGGATAGTAATATTTACTTATACATATATTATGCGTAGTTATCCAAATAGCAGTTTATATATACTAAAGAAAAATATAAGAGAAGAAAGATGGAACAACAGAAAGTTTTTCAAAACGTGTTTCGGAAAATGGCTAAATTTATATCAAGACCGCGATAACGGATAATAAATACAAATAAAACAAAATGTAACATACTGTAACATAGAGAACATGAAATAAATATTATTTTTATATAAAAAAAAACTGTTTTACTCATAATACCTCTGAGAGATAAGTGTTTTTAGTGTAAAATTTTTCCAGCAACACGATGAAATTAACAAATATAAAATCAAAATATACTCATTAAAAACATATCCGGAGATATAGAAAAACTTAGAAAAGAAGATTGGAAATTTGCCATATTTATTGAAAGTGCTTAACCGTTATGTGCTCGACGGGGTACCTTTTTAGGTTTCATAAGACGACATTTCATAGTTCAATGCAATCAAAAGTGATAAAACTCAGTGACATCTCAAATTTCATTAAAAGGCAACTTTTGGTAACATTAGTTTTAATATAGTTACAAGGGGGGTCAATAGAGTGGAGTTGAATTTTTTTACGCTTTAAATACCCGACGGGGTACCCGGTTACCCACAAATTTTAATGCTTGTAACTTTGACAATTTTTATCCGATTTCGATACTTTTAGCACCAAAAGATTAAGTAACTTCTCTACTTTAAATTCAGAATCAGCGGTGCCTCGAAAGAACTTTCTCATTGCCCGAAATCCGGTTTTTCGAAGATATGTTCCAAAACTAAGAAATTTCATGAATATTTCAATAGAATCTTACTATTGGTCCAAAGTCCGTAAAATAACTTCCACAGGGCATTTTATGGTTTTGAGTGTTATAGTGATGTGCCCTCAAAATGGTCCTTCCGAAACAGATTAAAAAAAGTTAAATAATACAACGTCACATTCCATCCAATATGGGTATTTTCAGAATCGGGATGATATTTAGAGACCGTAAAACGACCTTAGACGCCATTTTGGATTCCAAAATGGTGACTTCCGGTATCTGGGAAAGAACCAAAATTGACCGAATACCATCGAATATGGATATTTCCGGAATCGGGATGATGCCCAGAGACCAGAAATCAACTCCTGACGCCATTTTGAAATTTGGGGTGATGACTTTCGGTTGCCGGAATTTCATTTTCTGGGTCTAACCCTGATCCCGGAAATACCCATATTCGATAGCATTCGGCCAATTTGGATTCATTTCCAGAAACCGGAAGTCGCCATTTCATTATTCAAAATGGCAAACAAGGTCGTTTGCAGGTCTCTGGACATCATCCCGATTCCGAAAGTACTCATATGAGGTATCAATTGGAATTATACCAGTAATATTACCAAATATTAATAAAAATCCTCTGTTTCGGAACATATTTTAGAAAAAAACCTGATTTCCGGGAATGAGAAAATTCTTTCGGGGCACCGCTGGCACTAATTACAAAGTAGATAAGTTGTTCATTCTTTTAGTACTAAAACTATTAAAAGTAGTAGCAGATACAGACAACGATATCGGAATGGTAGGAAATCGCGCATACTTTGGTCTCCGGAGGACGCTCCGATTGAGTCGAATTCACCGCCGCACCAAGTAGATCATCTACAAAACACTGATCAGACCGGTAATCCTCTACGGTCATAAGACATGGACTATGCTTGTGAAGGACCAACGAGCCCGTGCAAATTTCGAACGGAAGGTGTTGCGTATCATCTTTGGTGGACTGCAGATGGAGAACGGAACGTGGAGAAAGCGAATGAACCACGAACTGCAGGAGCTGCTTGGGGAACCATCTGTCGTCTACACCGCTATGATTGGCAGGTTGCGGTGGGCTGGGCATGTCGTGAAGACCTGCTAATTTGAACCGATAAAAAAGAGTGCATTTTCCGATTACCGAACCTTTTTTTGACACCAAATTTCTAGCAAATTGGCGATGCTTCGAGATCTGCTGTTGTCTTTAAAAAAGTTGTTTTGAAGAGAGGCTTTCCAGGGAATGAAAAAATTTTCGAACTGTAAAACAGAGTCAATTTTTTTCGAAAAAATATTTTTTGGAGCAACACCAGGTCTTGAAGTTTTATGCATTTCTTAGGCATTTGGTTTTAAAAAAAATCGATTTTGGTTATTTCACGATAAACAATTAAACTTCTTTAAGAAACATTTTTCTCCATTTCACCATCGATCAAAAAAGTGAAACTTTGACCGCTTTAAGGTTCCACATCCCGAAGTTCGATTGACCTGAAATTTAACATCGGGACTTTTTTCCAGAAGACGATGCTTTTGAGCCCTACTGCTGAACGAAATTCGAAGGTCAAATGTTTGTACTTTCTAACAAAAAGTAATATCGAGCCCCAATTTGAAAAACAAATTAGGATCAAAGACTCTGGAGCTATAATCACAAGCAAATAGAGGGTTTTGACTAAAAATGTGCATACTTGAGATGAAATGGCCCATGCATGAATCAGAACCTGAAATTCGAAATTTGAAGTGCGAACTAAGAGCTGAATCCAGAATTACTGAGAAATGCTTCACTCGAAATTACTGAAAGAGTTTCTAGAAGTCTCAACTCCGTAAACTACTGAAGGAGTTTGCGAAGGCGTTACTTACCCTACCGTACCTTACATATAAATACAAAGAGTGAAGAAAGCAAAATTATTTTAAAATAAGCTTAAAATTGATACAAGAAAATGTTAAAACTAATTCAAAGTTATCTTAAGAATTACAATAAATCGTTTGAATAAATCAGATAAAATGACAAACCTAATACAAACTGTTTTAAAAATCCATAGATGACAAGGCAAATCGTAGGTACTAACATTTCACTGTCGAAACTCGATCTTTCTGTTTATTGAACACAGATTTAGATGGCATGCAACATGAAAATCACACCAAATATTCAGAATTGTCCAAAACGCTACTAGAGGCCAGAGAGAAGGCACACAAAAAAGGATCCCCAATTATGCTAAGTATGGCTGGGAAGTGTTTCTAAAAATCATAAAATGCAACAACAAAATAATCTCAAAACAAAACTAGAACTTCTGTTAAACGCCCCTGTACCCAAAAAAAAACAAATCATGATCCAAATTACTTAGAAACATTTTCAAAAGCAAAAAAAAATATATAAGCCAAGAAGATGGAAAAGATGTCAAAACAAGCTCTTTATTCCATAAAAAAAATTGAAGGTAACATTATTTGTTTGCTAGAACAACTCATGAGTAGCATAAAATTGTCCGAATATATAAACATTTTTAGCATTCAAATTCTTGAAAAACGCCAACAAAGAAAATGAAAGGAAAGCTATGAATAACTGCGGACAGGTTTCAGCAGCATAGAGAACCCCAACAAACAAAATAGTTCCAAATAGAGCTGATTTTTTTACCAGAACAGAACTTAGAACAGAAAAGGTCAACCAGGAAACGATCCTATAAATAAACCCAATGCTTATGTTAAACCATTTTTTAGGTTGAAAATATTATCAACAAATAATATCTATCTAATATTAAACAGACATTCTTGTGAAACGTTTTCCAAAGCAATACAGAAGATAGCAAATAAGGCTCAAAATGACTGATATGAGTTTCTATATCAAAGATATTTTGTTTATTACTAAAATTGAAGGTAGAATGAACTTAATCAATTGTTTAAAAAGAAAGAATCTCTATGATTCTTTGGAAACACATTATAAACTTAATTGTATTTCTTTAAACAACATGATGATCACAATAACTGTTAAATATCTAAATAACTAATAAACCTCGAAGGATAATTAGCCTCAAATCAGTTTTATGGTTTATGGTTTTATCAGGCTCATAGGCAGTTCAGCAACTACAGAAGCAAGTGACGCGAATCGTGATAACCAACATTAATTAGTTGATTGCCATCAGTGCACACAGCATCCTACTCGCCGTGTGCCATTCGAGCGCACCGTAAACCAAGATAAGTCGGTTCGAGCGAATAACGCACGATCACGTCAAATTGAACTTCCTGCTGGTCCTCGCCCTCGTCCCACGTTCACGTACCGACAGACTGCGGCGCGAAAAAAGGTATCGCCGATGTCGCTGTCTGCGTAGTTAGTCAGCAGCGGCTCCTAAATCTGTCTCGACGCGGTACCAGTTTTAGTACGGCTTATTCTAATTGCCGCCATCAGAATGGTACGTGTAGCGATATATGATCTGGGATTAGTCGTGATAGCAGTGACACGGTCTAAGCCGCTTGATAAGCCCTGCATTGACATGAGGCCTCAGCGAAGAACAGCACTGCGGTACAATTCAGGTGGCTTTTCAAGATTATACAGTATACCATAGGAGAATTACTTCCTGGTCAGTGATGTTATGTTCCAAATTGCAAATTACTAGTTTTAAAATACATTTTACATTGAAATTATATCACTAGGCATGAAATGGAACATTCTAGAGGAAACCGTTATTCAAATCCCTGGCACCATGTCAAACGCCGATGATCTACTTTGAGCCTTCAACGTTGAACCTTATGAAAGATCAGTAACACGCATGTCGACAAACACACACTTCGACTGTTTATAAACAACAGCACCTTACCTCCGGAAGATAAACTAACTCAGGTCGTTGTTCCGAGTGGTTCTTACGCCTTGGTTTTGCGAAACTATTTTCACAGAAATCTGTTTCAATAAACTTTCGGTGTTAAGTAAGATTTAAACTTAATCTTTTTCGAATACTACAGCGACTGCAGCAGCCAAAACACGTATGATAATACAGCAAAATAAAAACCGGTAAACTATTTTTACACTAACAAGAAAACTCTTAGCTGTCGATCAATTTCACACTTCTCACTTGAACCAAGCAATGCGTTGACGGCACGTACTCGCGCAACTATCGCGCACTCTTTCTGCACTGGGCTGCTGCTAATATTTGGGATTGAATTTGAACTTCAATTTCAACCGTCACCTTGAGATTCTTTGCCCGAACATCCGGAACAAGACACTAATTATCGCACTATTTCATCATTGATCTAAAAACCAACACTCGCGTAACCGCGGTACGCCCTCTGAACAACCGGTACTACTCAGCTGCACTTTCGTCAGGAAGCGACTGGCATCGCACGGCATCAATCTGTCCTAATTAAATACTTTTCGAGTGACTAAACTCTTCAACTCAGACTCATCAGACATTCTTCATATCTAACCTATTCCAAAAGTAGAAGTAAACTTCCGTTGCGCACACAATCAAGCTGAAGGAAAACTCTCCAGTCAAGAAAACACAACACCGCAACTGTCAAAAAAACAATGCGAACCCGCGAGCGTCGCGCTTGCTACGACACGCGTACAAACGCAGCGTCAACGAATTTCAAACTTCACTGTCACTGCAACCCAAACAACAACGATCATCCTTTTCTCTCCGTTCACATGCGTTCAAAACTTACTCCATCCGATCAACTAGCAACAAGTGCGATGTGAATGCGATCGCGTCGTTTAATCGACTGAAACTTGGCTCCCCGACTGACTACGACTGGCTGCCACCGAAGTTCGCTACTAACGTTTTCCCTTCTGTAGTAACATTTGCAACACGTTTCGTTGATACTGACGATGGCGATGACGATGATGATGGTGTTGATGATAATGCTGACGCTGAAAAGCGTCAAAGACGATGACGATCGTACAGCGCGAAACCTCCAGTTCAGCAAGCGTACCGCGATTTACGTATCCACCCTTCTGTCTGGCACCGTTAGCAAGCATGAACTGTGCGGAGTACGTTCACAGAGCGCGCCTACGAACGCTGCTCGAAAAATAAAAGAGAGAACGACGCTTGACCACTCTGCTACTGGGATTCTCACTTGGAATAGAAAAAAGCGCCAATGAAAAACCATGCAAAAAGAATCCTGATTTGATCGAAACCTACCCATGAATCATTGCTGTCGAGAGGTACAGAGAGAACAGTTTTCGGTTATGCTCTCCCATACCAAACACGGGTTATGATGCGGCGCCCTGCATGCTAGCTAGACCGTTTAGCGGCACGCGGGCAATCCCGTCCGAGTCGGCTAGACGATGACGGAGGCGCTGGGTACTTCACTGTTCTTACCCCCTGAGCAGCCGCCTGCATTTAGCATTAGACGAAGATGACGAAGGGGATTTTCGTAGAAAACTGTGGCAACAAAGGGTGATTTTTTGTCTCCATTTGTTGGCGCTGGCGACTGTCTGCCTGCTGCTGCAAATCAACTGCAACTATAATTACTGACGGTGCAAAAGGCAGGGTTGCCGATTGCAGTACTAGATTTGAGTCAGCTGTGTGCTGTCATTACTTTACCTCAAACTTTGTACAGTTGATTAAATGTCCTTTATGGCAACGCGGACGACTTGCCAGTGCAGGCCCCACGTCTGGATGTACATGCAATTGACTCATGGGCAGTCTGCATTTTTGCGGTTAGCAGGTTTAATTTATGGTGACATTTTCCGAAAAAAATCGTCTGCTCAGTACTCAGGGATTATTTGGCATAAAAATTTAATAACCGGTGAAGCACTTACTGTGCCCTTGGTATTCAGATAACTTCGTGTATGTTTCGGGCAGTATAACAATCCCATGTGAATTTTCATCACTTTTGAGATAAACCTCAGAAACTTCTTTACTTACGTGTGCTTTCTAAAAATCACGACAAAAGCTGTGTTTGTTGCTGAAATGATGAAAAAAATATAAATTGTCAGTCCCACGTTACAAATAAACGCAAAACAGGCTCAGAGCTAAAAATAATTAGTAGAAAATCGTAGTAACTCTCATTAAAAGACCAATTGAAGTGTACTGATCGGAACACCATAAACCTTATTGCATTTAAAAGTATTCTGCCACATATAATTACCTCGGATGAATGCATGTTTTCAGATTTTTGTGTTTGATTGAATCAATAGAAGGAAAAAAATACAATGATTTACCTGCGTCTTCTGCGTTTTACTCTGTTGTACGTTTTTGGCAGTGTGACTCTTATGCGTTTATGGACAGTAAGATACTCGTAAACAGAAAGTCTAGTTTCGGAATCCAAACTAGTGAGTAGTGATACGAAATTCAAACCGAGGTCCGGTCCGGATTCGGAAAGAAATCTTCGCAGTTCGATTTCATTCTAGACCGGACAAAAACAAGATGCTCCGGAACGGATAACGGACCGGGTATTTACTGCTTCCGGGGTTTGATAGCCGGATTAAATTTTTATAGTAAAATTAGTCATGATGAAAATCAAAAACAGAAATTCAATATTTCGTACTTTTCAGGCAGCACGCTATGCTGAATTCCTATGCTGAAACAAACAAATTTTCTCAAATAAAAACGACTTGTTGTACCTACTCTACTAACAATAGTAAACCGGGCGTACCGATCTCTTTTTCTAACAAAGTTTGTTTTTACTTTTAGGTGAACCAAAATTGTGGAAAAATCGGCCCTGTAAAACTAAACGCAAATGAGGTTGGAAAAAATTCTCTTTATTTATTTTCAAGAAAATAGGTACAGTCATACCTCGATATGAGGCAACCTCGATGTGTAACTCGATATAACGTAACTTTTACTTCGATATAACGTAACTTTTACCTCGATATAACGTAACTTTTTTAAATGTATTGAAATTGAAAATAAATAATACAACAAGTGTTTTTGGGATATAAACTGCTTCAAAAATATGTTTGTAGTAAGTTTCGAAACCATTGAAACCAATGCGAAAATTGTCCTAAATGGACATAAGATAGGTTTTCGCGCATTTTTGAACAACCATCGACAGGCTTACATCAATTATATTGTTTTGCTTGTTGAAAATTGTCCTAAATGGTTTGAAAATACTGGTAGGTGATGGGAACAGGTTCTCGCGCATCTTTGAGTAACCATTAACATTCTTGCATAAATTAAAAAAAAATTGTTTTTGCTTAGATATAACATAACACGATATAACGTAAGGAAAATAAAAAATAAGTTGCCTTATATCGTTGTATTACTATATAATGGTTTTTAATGACCTAAACAAAAAATATAACACTATGAAAGTTTTTGGCGTAGAATAACGTCTCACGGCGTTATAGAAGTGCAAATTTGAAAAACGAAAACCTCAGGGGTGTCACAAAAATTGTCCACGTTCAAATGCTAAAGCTAAGTCAGTTTTCAATGGATTTCCTCCATTTTGTAGTCGAAAACTAAACATGCGTCCACCAGAATGCGAAGAACCCAACAAACAATTTTGTTGGTTTATAACTTGTTAAGGCCCGAATACACACACGGCGTGACAACGCCTTCCTGACGAAAATTTTCAGTACCTTCTTGAAACCTTCTAATGTGCCTTCTAGCATCTACTACCTTCCAGTCGTCTCGAACTCGAACTTCGCCGAGTGCTAACCTTCTTGTCGTCATGCTACCCAATTTATGTTTATTTATGTTTGTTGGAAGAGAAAATAAAGCAACACACTTCTAGAAACACCGGCAGGTGGAAAATGATACAACACGGCGTTGCCAGCGCCTTTGCCAAAAGAAGGCGACATGAGACCGCGTAGAAGGCACAATGCGTCTACACGGAAGGCAGTCAAGTACGCAGCCGAAAGCGGCGAACGACTATCTTCTTCACTAGAAGGCAAAGCTAAAAGGTTCTGATTGAAAGGCGTCCCAGCGGAAGGCGCGATTACGCCTTCTAATTTGCACAGAGAAGGCGTCAATACGCCGTGTGTGTATTCGGGCCTATAAGCTGCTATTGGCAAGATTTCAGCTGAACTACCGCTTAATAAGCTGTTACTGTCTGTTGGGAATTGAGATTTTGTGATTTTGTGGTGATTAAAAATGTAGAGCCTTGTTGAATGTATATTTCAACCAAATATCAGGCGTAATTCTCAGTCTCAGTCCAAATCAAGCTAAACAACCAACTGACTTCCTTCCCTAACACAGCCGATACTAAGGTGCACAAAAGACAATCAGTAAGACTGTCGCAGTGGCATTTCAGTACCCAGTGCCCTTCAGGCATACATTGGAAGAGAAAAAAAGGTGCACAAACGAGTTGAGTGCTTATCAACGATTTTGCGACAAGTATTTTCTGTCATTTCCTAGTCTACGAGGCTCCTGAAGGCAGGCTTGCTATTCCTCAAGACGAGCGCTACGTGTAGGCCACAGCAACCACACTTCTTTCTTCTGCTTTGTGCTGTGCATCTATCGCTCGCATAAAAACTCACTTGCTGCTTACACCCCAGCCGAGCGAAACAAGGGTGGTGAATCACTCTAGTGAGAATACACAGAAATCCACCGCAGTGCACACTGCTGAGATAATACAACAGAGACAGTTGAATTGAGTTGTGTGAGTTTTTTCGTAGAAGAATGTGAACCGTTTATTTAATTTTTTTTTTCATTTACGAGATGCAAAGTAAACTCGACAAAAAACGCAATCTACTTTCGGACCCAGATGCCTCTTTTATTTGATATATGCTCAATATACTCACTGTAAAAACACTGCAGAGAACTTTGGTGTGTAGTTAATGTACGCAATGTTCTTTCGTGTTCGCTCCCTCAGTTTATCTTTTAGATTCCAGCGCGGTGTTTTTTTACAAGATCATCAGATACACACGCTCCGTTGCTCTTTTCAAGCAAATGCGTCGATTTGCAGTTATTTTCGCAGTGAAAGATAGAGTGTCCCTCGAAAGGATCAGGTAGGAAACAAAAATTTAATACGTAAACGCGTCGGTGCTGAGCACATGTCTATTCGGTGACTTTTATGGAATACTTAGTAGCTGCCAAAGTGCTGAAAATGCTGCCGTGATAAAAAGAGCACGGAGTAACCCCACGTCATAGGCAATGACAATCTGCAATGATGAGAAACCAAACAAGCTTTCGGCCCCAAAGGCACTTTTTAGCGCCCAGAATCTTTTAATTGAAATAGTAATTATTTTTCTGACCCTCGAGAAAACGTTGCAAAAAGTGATGAAAGGAGTTATTTTTTTAAACAATCTTGGTTTTCAAATGTGCAAGTCTGCAGCTAATTTAGCCTAATCTGAATTAGTTCAGGGTGAAATGGTAATGAAGCCGCAAATGGTCGACTTTGAGCCCCCATTTGCAATTTTCAAAAGCACAAGACCCGTAAATAGTTGATAATTTTCCTGTGAAAACACTATCTCATGTTTGCTCCACCACAGCAAACATAAAACAACGTTTTCACAGGTCACGCATTAACTTTTACTGAGTACTCTTTTTTAGAGCACAAACCTTGCTGAGCGCGCTGTCGCTAATGCAACCGTCTATCTGACAGCTGTGATGAAATATTTAATTACTGTAGACATGAATTATTCCACATTATCCGCAACCGCTTGAAAGGCGACTTTAGTCTAAAAACTAAGCCAAACAAGAAAAGGTATTTAGGTTTTGAAGTAAAAATTGACAATCCAGTCTTTTTCATTTCGTTGTCGTTTACACCGCGCAAAGTTTATTTATTTTTTTAAATCATTTTACACATCTCAGCTATGAATTAACTCTGTGAATTAGCTTTCTAAAACCTATTAACTTTTATTTCAGACTCCAGACAGCAGATCGCAAATGGAGCCAGATCAGCAGCAGCAATAAAATGGCATGTTTACCCGGTTAAGATATAATCAAACGTTAACAACAAACAAGGCAAGGTCACTTACCTTTTAGTGGCATAAATTGGTAGCATATGTAAGCCGGTATAGGCAGGGAGTTGGATCGGATTTAAACACCAATAAATGTTTAACCCTCCCTTTCCGGTGGTCTCCAGATACGATGCTGACCGAATAAGCCAGTCGTCGTAGTTTCGAGTCTCGGCTCTTGAGAGACTGTTAGCGTCAGTAGGATCATAGCGCTAGCCCCGCAATTGTCCGGTACACTAAAACAGTTGGCTGCAAAGTCTGTTTGTAATAAACAGGAGGTCGAGTTCCGAATCGGCATGTACCACAAGGGCTTTGCTGGATATGTGGAATATTGCCTCCCTGACATCTACTCGAAGTCCATCTCTCATTCATGACACAACAGTAAAGTATAGAGTATTTTATATGCAAAAAATTAGATTCAATCTAACTATTCAAAAACCGGTGAATTGTTACAATTTTTTTTCGTTGGAATACACATATTTTGCCCAACAACTTCAACTGGAAATAATGAAAGATTATAGCTTTTCAGCCATTCCTGTGAATTATGGTGCCCCTAACAAAGATAACATTTTCAGAGACTTAAATGAGTAATACTCTGACGCACTTCTGCATTTGCCCTCTTACCGACGGCCGACGGACGACGTTTAATGGTACTCGGCCGAACGCCCAATACAACTCGTGATTCATGCGCCAGCGCCACACTCCATCTTCCAATTTACCGCCAAGTCGATCAGCTTCCTTCAGCGTCCATGCTTCATGACCGTAGTCCGTTACGTAGTCCGTAGAAGGCCCTGTTTGCAGCTGCAACTCGTCGTTTCACTTCACGACTCATATCGTTGTCACATGTCACAAGCGTACCAAGAAAAACAAATTCATCAACCACCTCAAATCGTTCCCCATCAATATCCACTTCAGCACCCACACCACCGGAACTGATACACTTCCTGCAAGCTACCGTGTACTTTGTTTTGGCATAGTTAATACTGAGTCCAAACCTCGCCGCTTCTTTCTTTTTTTACCTGTATGGACTCATCACTGCGGTCAGAAACATAGATCTTTTGTGGTACCGCCCGGGTGTTTTACTGTAATCCGCACTTTTATTATTAACAATGTCACTATGGAGAGTAAGTAACATGATTATTATAACTCGTGCTTGCGTGTATGCTTTTCCTTTTACGCTTACTATTCCAAGCCTAGCTGCCTCCGGCCAATATTATCCCCAATTACAATTTCCCTGAAGATGTTTCAACCGAATGGTTTTCTGACCAGTTTTATTGTGAAAGGGATTTATTTTTGTCAAGAGGTATTTGTAGAGGTTTTGTAGAATTCAACGTAAAAGATGAGTTTGGGAGCCTGAGTTTAAACCCACGCTGAAACCCGTTGACTTCTAATTGCTCTGATTCTACTAAGATTCGAAACCACGACCACCCGCTATTCAAAGCGGACTCTGTAAGCTTGCGTCTACGAAGCTTTCCTCTTTGAAACCCTGAAGGCTTCCTCCACAACCCTACGGTCGATTCGGATGATATCAATGTCGTCCGCAATACCAAGGAGCATGTGAGATTTTGTGATGATCGTACCGTTTATTTGCACTTTTGCTCTTCGTACTGCACTATCAGGGGTGATGTTAACCTGGAGAGCGCATCCCCCGGCATCAGTCCATCAAACGTTACGAACGCGACTGATGTCTCACTAACTATCCACATGCATGATTTCAATCCCTTGAGCGTCATACGACTCAGCTCAATCAATTTCGTCTATCACCTTAAAATCTACAAATATGGTAAGTATGCAAGTTATACTCCCGGAACTTATCGAGAATCTGTCGCAGGATAAAAACTCGTCGTGGAACTCTTCTGTCGGAAACCAGCCTGATATTCGCCGACGAAGGATTCCGTTAACGTTCTCAAGCTGAAAAACAGGATACGGGAAAACACTTTGTATGCGGAGTTGAACCACGTAGGGGAACAACGGGCAAGACGGTCACCCTAAGGAAACCATTCATTATTCTGCTCAAAACACAATATTTCAACCAACGATATGCATAATGTTCGACATTGACTAGTGCTTTTCATGAAATAATGCAAACCTTTTTTAGAGTGATTTTATATTAGTTTTCACTAAAATAAAAACAGTCTCGAAAAACCACTATTTCACAACGTGCATATGAAACGGACCGGCTGTGCTGGTAAGACGGACCTATGAAAGACTATAGAAAATTTCCCTTCTATACGGGGCGACGCGCTGCGCAAAAAAGCACGTGCTTGAAGCTTACCGTCGGCTGCGCCGATAGTATCATTCACATCATTTACATGTAGTATATTTACAGCTTTTAACAACGTTTTTAATGAGTTTTGTTTCAAATGAGAGTTAATGACTTTAGGTCTCATATCGCATGCCAAGAATGCTTAAAAAGTATAATTAATGGTGCTATTGCCGTTTTCTCAGACTGCCCATGTTGCTAACACAACTACTGACCGTCTTGCCCAAGAGGCAAACAATTTTTTGGATCGATGTGATTTCCAAAAGAATAATATTTTCACTAAACTATCTTCACCCACGTGTCTCAAATATGCTTAATTATTCCAATGTCCTTGAAAACTATATTTTTCTGAAGTTTGACTGAAGCAAAAGCCTAAATTCGACACGACGAAAACTACGTCACATTGCTTTGCTATTGAGGGTGAGCTTATTTTGATTATTTCTCAAATAACTAACAATGGTTCAATCTACATAATATCTCGAAACTCCCAGGATCCTGTTGGTATGTAACTGGCATAACTGATTTGTGTTAGTTTCAATGGTTAATATAGGAATGAGTAACGGTCTATCTTGCCCGCCCTGTCCGTGTTGCCCGTTGTTCCCCTAATGCCTCCATAGTTTCAACAATCCATCCGAAGACTCTTCTTGTATATATGAGGGCATGTGGATGTGAGGCCTTCCCACCAGTCGTTCGGCATTTGTTCATCCATCCAGACCCTTCTGCATTAACTAGGGGTACAAAAAATTCACAAAAATGGTTGAAAAGCTATGATCTTTTTATGGCAACGTTTTTGAGTTTTGGTGCAATTTTTTTTGCCTTTGTCAGCCAGTGTTATTCAAAAAGTTAAAAAAATGAAACATATAAATTAAATAGCAGATTGAAATTACCTTCGAAAGACCACGTAATTGCAGCTGAAATTTCCTCTTGCTTTCTCGGTCAAAAAACGAATTTTGGCCTATGAATGAAGCGTCGAATAACACCAAGATCTTCCATTACTCTCCATTTTTTTTCATTCATGATCCGTTATGGATCGTTCTTGTGCAAAAATGCCTGGCTATTTCCAATTAGCGATTATCCTCTACGTGCCGACGTGTAGCTTTCAGTACTACGATGTTGACCACCAATAAAATATTCGCCAAGGTCAATCAAATATAAAATTTCATATTAAACCAATTCTACAAAATCCTGATGTTTAGCCATCTATATTTTTTCCCTGGTTATGACGTTCAAGTCTTTTATATCCAGCTCTTTTCTTCAATTCTGTTTATTGTCATTTTTTGTATACCTTTCATGTAATGGTAAGTGCTACCAATTCATTCGCTTGAGCTTGAACTTTATTTGATTCTCCAATAATTAGTACTTGATAAATTATTCACTTTCTAAACTTTCGTTTGTGCAGTCAACACAGCTTAATAGGATCAGTCGGAATATTACCTCCATGTTTTAACTGGTTCAACGGTTGGAATACAAACTTTTACGAACAGAATCAGCATTGTGTTTTGTCGCATTTCTACCGTCTAACGCCTGAATATTCTACAAACTCTGTGAGCCTAAAACAAGAAATTATGAATTAATTTTTCAAAACAATGAAAACTAAAACTTACCACCGTTTATCGCAACTGATTGTCTTAGGCTGAGATCGACGTTTCCTTCAATTGGACTGAACGTTTTCGATGAAACCTAAACAACTAATGGCGACATTGAATGGAAGATGGTAGTAGATTACATCATACAGCTTGATGTTTGCCTAGAAAATTTTCGCTTTTCGTATGAATAGTGCAAATACTTGATATTCGTCTAATATAGATGGAATAATTGAAAGTTGAACACAAGAAAACGGTGTTGTTAAAGTAAAATGATCCGTTTCATTTTTAATGGCTCACTACTTTGGATTTCATGCTTACAATAAGTACTGTTTTAGCCTGACATTGCTCGTAATATGCTCGTATTCAAATACGGCCCAAATCCTTCTACTTCTTCTTAACTTTAGGAAAACGGCTAAAGTTACGACAGTTTCATATTTCAGTCCCCAGTGAGTAGCTTGCACATCAATCGAAGTACTTTATTTTGCAGTCTCTGCCAATCGAACACGGTATACAGTTCTCGTCCAAAAATCTATCCGAAAACAACCCTATAGTACGTTTCATCATCAATTACGACGCAATCGTATTTCGTCAGCCCTTTCTTGTAGAGTTTCCAGGAAGTTTTTCGCCTCCATATCTTGTTTCACGTTACGGTCAGTGTTTGCGATGTTTGCGAGGCTCCTACGATGACAATCTCGATTTACGTTGTAAAAGAGATTCGTAAAGCAAAATTTGTTTAGTTCGTACTTATGAAGTAAATTTAGTTAATTTTGCTCTTGTTACGTTTGTTTCTTCTTACAGGTCGTACCATCATCCTTACATTGGTGTCAAAGAATAGCTTTTAGGTTTTATTATTCAATTCGCCTTACATGCTAAACAAATCTCTATACACTATACAATGACTGCTTATTCTTGGATGTAGTTTGTGTTACTTGTGTGTGTTTTATTTTCACAACTTCATATTTCCTTTTCTTCATTGCATTTAAGTTTTTTTTTTGGAAAAGACCAACACTATCGTTATTTTTTCGGCTCGCCACAATTTTCTTGCCGCTGCTTGTTCTAAGATCACTTGAGTGGTTATTATTTATTAGTTTGCCTTTTCCGTTCAAAACGGCGGAAATGTTTTTCATCCAGAAATTCACACTTCCTTGCTTCGCTCGGATAGCAGTCCGTACAACGGTTTGCCATCACCTCTAAGGTATGCTTTACAATAATCTACACATGTGTCCCCCCACGCGGAAGCACAAGACGCGAACTCTATTCTCGCAGGCAATTACTACCAACTTTTGTACACGACAGCTTGTCAATCAATAGTTCTCTTTGCTTGCAAAATAGTTATTCTGGTTAGCTAGCATTAGCTTCTTGGGGAACAAATTCTAATAAACTAAAACCTACCGACAAAAAACAGTTCTCAACTAGCTAAACAATCGGCTAGGCATCTCATACTCTTGTCGCTATATAAAAGTTTGCCTTTTGCTTCAAAATAACAGCTATCGATATTTTTTTTTTTTGTTTTATTGTAGTTCAAAACTAGTATACCAAGTGACGACTGGGCCTGTCTAATCCGGGCGATAGATGGGCGTCTTCGGTATAAACTCTATCAACAGGACGTACTCCATCATCGAGTTGGAATCGCACTGCTGCTTGCTGAGCCTCCAGTGCAAGCCAAGCTTATGATACAAATGACTATTCTCCCACTCGAGCAGTTTGTTTAGTGTGTGCTGAGTCTACGAGTGAGAAGAAAATGAAAATGTTACAAAAATTACATACAAACAACCAATCCGACGCAGGTTACCTACCCTCTTACTTAAACATATCACAGGCCATAGGGAACATCCGAGTGTGCAGCAGCAGCACACGCAGCCGCAAAACAGCCACTTCACGTTGACTGGAAGCGTCTTCTTGAGGACCGCGTTAATACGCAAGATGGTCGCCTTGAATTCTTCGGGAGCGACGCGCGACACCAGACCGGCTGGAAATTGCACGTTGAACCGATTGCTGAGGCCAAAACTGTGGAAGAAAGTTTAATATCGAGGGTTAGTCGTTGCGTAGTACTAAAAAATAAGAATGAATGATTTTAACATTCAGTAACATTCTTTAACATTGAAATAAATAACGCGATAACAACGCGAAAACAATGCATGTTTAATTTATGACAACAAGGAAACCGAAAAGAACCCCAAAAGTTTTGAAACGTGCCTTTTCTTTTAAAATTTCTTCTTCAGTAATGACTTTTCGAAATGCTTTGTTTATTAAAAACCAAAAAAAATCATTAGTATACAGCTATTTGTTTTTTAAAGAAAAAGTGCAAGTGTGTATTTTTAAACAAACCTATTTTTGATTCAAACACAACATACCCAAACCGGTATATAATACTATTTTTATCCGTACTTATACGATGGAAATTGGTACTGATTTACCGAATATTAAACCAGCAGTTGAATAATGCAAGTACACCGTCTGTATCCACGTTGTTGGGTAAACTTCAAATTAAAATTCCGAAGAGAGCGAAAACACAAAATATCCTACCGAAATTATGCATCTGCAAATCTGAATTGCCAAAATGCCCCATAACCGCGGGCCTCAGCTATTACATCAAAAAATGGAATGACGATGGCTGAATTCCGATTCGGTCCGCACCTCACGGAAACGTTGAAAGCAAGGGCAGTAAAATTGTGCAAATCAAACTCGCTCCAAAAAGCACACGAAATTGGGTGGTGAGAGGGGGCCTAGAGGTTGGCATGGGGATATTTACAGGGAAGAGATGGTCAGAAGATCCAATACAAAGGCTCTCCCTTTCAACGGCGTGTTCCAACCAACTGAACGCTAGGAGGCCTGTGCGGCAAAACAAAACAAATTCCGTTTCTATTCACCCAGCAGTGCACCAAGAAAAATAAAAACCCGCTTTCATCGCATGAAACATTTACGGTCAAGGTGAACGTTGCAAAACTATAAACTTGAAAATTGCAGTGCTTTCCTATTACGGTAGAAAAATCGTGTCACCGCCGGTGAGAAAATTAATATTCCAATGAAGGTGATTCTCCCCTTCTGCTGGCCTCGCCTGCCATCCGCTTTTTGAGCTATGTGCATTGAAATGTAGGGCTTCTAGCTAAGCTCCGTCGAAAAAAATTACCTTTTTTGTCAGGTCTCTGCGGTGTGCTTTTGCTTTCATGTCTCCTCGTCGCTCTGGTCTTGGCTTTCCTACACCAGGGGCTGAACAAAAACGCTTATGTAAGGCTGGCCACATGCATTAGCACCCGACCCGATCCGATCTGACTCGACACTGCTACACTTTATCAACACCAGAGGTTATATTCTAATGCGAATACACCAACAGTGGATCTTCCGAGGGCGTATCCATGTTCGATAAAACTAGCGGTTGTTTTATTGCCGTTGATTATCGGCTTTTAGTGGTCAGCTTTTATGTGACCGAAGGGGTATTGAAACTGCGGCGAAAGGATTTAACGTTGTGCAGGTAATATGAGTAGAGTGGAGAGGTTAACTACTTTCTTAAAGCATATTATTTAAGGTCATTTGGTAAGACCAGCGCAAGGAAGATCGCGTAGTTGATGGTCGACAAGTAAATAAAATCGAAGACTTTTTTAGATTTGAATAGCGAAGGAAGAATTCCGGATTCGAATTTCAACAGCAGTAATTTTTGAAAAATTCTAAAAGAAGATATCTAGATATCCCAAAAATATTTTTTTTTGTATGCAATTAACCGGGCATCCCAAAATTATTTAGGGTAATTGACGGCTTCGTCTAGTTGCATGTTTTATCAAACAGTTCATTTGCTATCATAAAAAAATTTGAAACTGGAATTAAGAAACCATAACCAGAAACAAATTGTAGAAAAGCGTCAGCAGTCAGAAATTTTGAAAATAGAATTTTGAGGTTGCAAGAATCGACAAGAAAAAAATTAAAAAAAAAGAGAATAAGATCTATTCATCCTAAACATGTTTATTTTGCATTTTAGCTATATTTGCGGGTCATTGAAAAAAAAAACGAAAAAACAACCCACAGGAAATTACGAAAAAAATAGCTTTGATGGAATTAAAAAAGCCAATTTCCTAGAAGTCATGTATAGATCACATTTGTTCAGGGGCGACTCGTCCATAGTGCATTGCACACGAGGGCGCCAGGCAAAAAATATATTTCAGACGCAAATTTATATCAACATTTTATTGGTTTTCAGTTTCACTTTCAAATAGTAACGACTAGAATGACTTGCGCGATTACGCGGACATGATTGTGATTTCTTCCTCAGATTGCGATTTTCAGAATTTGTAGTTGAACAGGCAGATTCAAAAGCCACGAGTCGCCCCTGCATTTGTTTAAGGTAAAACGGTATAGACCATCGCCTGGTGACGTCACGCACCTGAGTTTGACAGCTACGGGTAACTTTGTTTACCTTCGGGTGATGCAGTTTTGTTCTCGATTATAGCAGACCATTTCAATTAATTGTGACCAAAATGCCCTTTAATTGTTGTGCGTGAGATGCCAGTACATTAAGAACAATTATAAATTAAGCAGCATTTTCACTAGGCACACGATTGCTCCACCGGAAAAAAAACACAAAGTCCAAAATGTAAACAAAGTTACCACTAACTGTCAGAAAAGTGAGGTTAAAGAGATTCGGTGAGATGGTCTATAGGAGCCAGAAATGGCCTACTCCGATTTTTCAAAGACACAAGACTCGGAAAAAAGGAAAGCACTGCCTGTGACAACCCCAGCAAACATGAGGATATGTTTCTACAGTAGCTACAGTCCTAAAAAAAAATCGATGTTGAAAAAGTCAAGGTGCTCAGCCCTAAATTGATAGATAATGTTATTTATAGTATTTTTGTAGAACATTCGACTTTCTAGAAAAAAAGTTTTCAGGTTGCAAACGTGATTTTTGAAATATGACTTTTTCAAGCTACAAAACCACTCTTTTGCATTTTTTTTTTTCCAATTCTGTTCGATTCCCACATTTTTCCATGTATTTTTTTTTGTGGGGTTGTTTTTGAATGTTTTGCATGCTTTAGTTCAACATCGCATTCAATTATTTGACTCACAGAGCCCATTGAACATCGCAGAAAAGTGGATTTTTCTCATAATTTTTTAGATAAAACCCTTCAAACACAAATAAAAAATTTTTTTCAGATCAAGAACTGAAATTTTTAGATCTTTGATATCTCATCGGAGCCTGAGATGTTGGCGTTTTTACATGTGATGGAACACTAAGCACTTTCACAAAAATGCCACTAAAGCTCAATATCTCTATTGCACAGTGTTTTATTTTGCCGTTTTTATGCGATTAATTGAATAATGATTCAAATGTTGATAATAGCCATAAAATATGTTCGAAGAAGTTTCAGGATATTCAAAAATGCATCTTTTAATGTAGAAATATGAGTGATCAATCCACCAATGCACATTGGGAAAAAACGGACCCAAATTCCCACTAAATTAAAGCCGCTGAGCTGGCAGCCTGAAATATAGCATTTCTTATGTAAAATTGGTCAATAAATCGATTGGTGATAGTTTCATCCTATGCAGAGCACAGGAAAAGGCCTATATTCCAAGAAAAACGCGCAAATAGGGTGAAAGTGGCAAAATAGACCATTTTCCGTACCCTGCACAAAATGAAACCATCACCAATCGATTTATTGACCAATTTCACATAATAAATGCTATATTTCAGGTTGTTAGTCCAGCGGCGATTATTTAGTGGAAATGTGGGTTCCGGTTTTTCCACTAAAAAATAGCCACTAGACTGGCAACCTGAAATGTAGCATTTCTTATGTAAAATTGTCAAAAAATCGATTGGTGATAGTTTCATTTCGTGCAGAGCACGGAAAATGGTCTATTTTGCCCCTTTTCACTCTATTTTTGTGTATTTATGGGAATATATGCCTTTTCCCGTGCTCTGCACAAGATGAAACTATCACCAATCGATTTTTTGACCAATTTTACATAAGAAATGCTATATTTCAGGTTGCCAGCTCAGCGGCATTGATTTAGCGGGAATTTGGGTCTGTTTTCCCAGTGTGCAATGAGTGAGATAAAAGAATTATTATTATTATTCATAAATCACGTTTGGGCAACCTGAGAACAATTTTTTAAAAAGTCGAAATGTTCTATAAAAATACTAAAAATAACATTTTCTCTCAATTTAGGGCTGAGCACTTTTTATACATCGACTTTTTTTGGGACACTCTATTCTACAGGCGATATATTGCGTTTTCTTCAAGTCTTGTGCCTTTGAAAATTCGAAGTCGGCAATTTCTGATAATAACCAGAAATGGCCGACTCGTTTCACCTAAACAAATGTGATCTATGCTTGACTTTTAGAAAATTGACTGAATTTTTTTTTAAACCAAGAAAATTTACATGATTTCCTGGAGCTTATTTTTCTTTTTTCAATGACCTGGAAATTTAGCGTTTCACCTAAAGTCTCATCAACGCCGATATGCAACTTCAAACAATGACAAAAACAATGAACAATTCGGTTCTTTTCAAAAGCATGCTAAGTTACTTGATTAGATACAGGTGCTTATTACGGGAGTCACTTCACGGTAAAATCAGAGTGAAGTGAATAAAGTCCTATTACGGGACTCACGTAAGTGAGAAAAACATCGCAAAGTGACATCTTTCGTGGAATCTGGGTTATTATGAGTGTCATATCAGTGAAGTGAGAACGGAAAAAGCGACGTTTCGCGTGGAATTATTTCACGACCATTTTGAATGGTGAAATGATTCCACGAAGATGCCATAAGTCTTAAAGTTGATTGATTTGTGATCTAATGGTATATATTGGATTTATTCTTCAGTAACGAAACGAATCCGAATTTGATCCAAGCCTTAAAGCGGTAAAATTTTCATTTTTTTGCCCGATGAAAAAAATGCAAACTAGTTCAGGAAATTTTCGATACCGAGAAAACATTTTTTTTATGCCGAATGTCTTAGAAATGCAGAACACGTCAAGATCTGGTGTTATCTAAAAAAACGACTTTCTGGGACTTAGAGATTTTTGAGCTGGGAAAGAATCTCATTTCACTTGTCCTACTCTCAATTTCACTTCACTGTCAATCTCACCCCACGAAGGTGTTTTTGTCACCTCACTTGAGGTGGAATCGGGAATAGGTCTAAAAAAGTGAAGTGAGCGTGAGAGTGAAATATATTTCACCGTGAAGTGATTCCCGTAATAAGCACCACAGTCTATATACCCTCAAAGTCTCATAAGATTCGAAGTGGATGTTGCTAACCACCAAGCGAGTTTGCGCCAAATCCACTTGAAGTGAGAGTAAGGCGAACATAAAACAACCGCTAATAAACTAATGAAAATTCACACCTTACTGAAACTTTATAGGGTATCGAACGTCTTCGGCAGTGGTTTTCTTCGGCGGTCTTATGAGATATATGTGTTAACAGGTAGAACTCAAAAATCAACTGACATGGATTCCTGAGATTTATTAACTACTAGCAAAATTACCTGCTCAGTGATTTTAAATTTGCTTTCAAATAATAATAAAACGATGCTTATATAATAAAAGCTTACTCACACTGTCATATTTCCTGCTCCCCGTATGACAATCGGATCCGGCACCATCTGAACGTGGGCCTCCTCGAGATCTTCCGATTCAGCCAATTCCTGCTCCTCGTAGATCGCATCGAAATCTGCCATTTTTTTCTGTGCTCGCCTTCAATAATTATATCACTAGCCCGAAGATCTTCGGACGGTTCGGGTTTTTCACTTTGTTCTGATTTTCGCGCAATTGAATTGAGTTATGCGTGCGAGTACGAATGCGATAGGCTTCAGCTGGTTTTACCTTCTCCGGTGACTGCGAGCTCCTCGCAGAGTAACCAGCAGTAGTTACTTGTTTGTGCCACCTCCTCCGATGGTAGCGGCCGCTGACGTCTGCTGTTTCTCGATCCCGCTAGTACCCCAGTACACAAAAGCTGATGAGACATTTACGACGACGGAAAAGGGAGAAAGGAAAACATTTCCCTTCCTCGAACGGTGCCCTGTCTTCCCTTCTTATCTCTAGCACTCTCTGTTGGTTGCTACAGTTTGTGTACTTTGTACACTCTTACCACCCCCACCCGCACTCACTCACGCACCTTTGTTTCTGTATCCTTGAACTCGGACCGTGGATCTCACTATTTTAAAGACGGGTGGATTATGGATTCATTCACCTTCAATAGAAAAATCCCATTTTGAACAATTACTTGGCCACTTGCGGCACTACACTTCACACTGCTGCTTTCAGCCAATAACGTTTGCCTGCTGTTTGCTTTTAATTCGATCGCTACGTCACTTATGACAATCACGTAAGTGTTATAGATGCGTTATGTCGTATTTCGTCACACACGTCCACGGATTTCTTCGTCGGTAAATCTAGCTGCAACAAACGGAAGGAAAAGTACGTATGAGGAAACAAAACACAATCCTTTACATAAAATCACAAACTATCCCTCTATCTCGTACCCCCCCGGCGCAGGAAAACAGGCTATCCAATCGAAGCAACCAATTTCACTGCACTGCACGGAGTTGAAGCGAAGCAGATGATGATGATGATGATACCGTGCTGGATCGAAATCCGTACACCTAAGCACATGATAATCTTCGACGGTGAATATAAAATCAATAAATCACATATTGCTTCAAACTGACATGTTTACTTAGAGGTCTACTTATATTTTATCACTATTTTCAAGCAAAATGATCAAAATCAGAAGAATCGGAAGGATCATGTTTAAACAGAACATGTTTTGAATCGAAATCCGTACACAGTTTTTTGTCTGAATCAAAACCCGTACACTTTTGAATCGAAATCCGCACACACGCGATATAAACTGGATCAAAGTCCATACAACAATAAATCGAAATCCGTATAGATATAGAAGTACAAAAATGAACATCTTTTATTTATAATTTATCTTTAAATTTACGAATAAATATATTTTGAGGATCAATTGGTTCCTAAAGTTTCACACGGTTTTTTAATTTTTTATATCAGCTGAAATAGTGCAATTTTTGTAGCGTTTCGTTGTGGCACCCCTTATTGTAGTAGCAGGAACGCCGGAACCTCTCTAAGCTTCCCGGTACGACTTTCTCTTGCGCATTTCAGTCACAGCTTCTTCGAAATTGAATGCCGTATATTTATACTTGTTTTCTTCCAAAATATGCTGCAAACAAGACGAAAGTTCAACAATATATGCATTATACACACGCTGTACGGATTTCGATTCAAGCAATTAACAAGAATCAAAATCCGTACGGCACAGTTTTTGTTGAATAAATACAATTTACACTATTTACCAGACAATATACAGCTCGAAAATGACAAAGACTTACCTTTTCCATCAATTTCAAAAAGATTCACAAAGTAAAACACTTATATCCCACTTGAAAATCGTTTTTATCTGAAGAACGTTTCCTTAGTGAATTCTCTAACGATACAACGAAATGACAACTGAAACCGATACACGATTGATTTTTCATTTTTAATATTTTTATTTCATGGCCTACTGGCGCATAGTTTGATTTAACAGGAGGCCAACAGCTCAACAAATATGTGCATGTAACTATCATATGAATTTTCATTTTTATAATGCTTAAAACTGAAGAAAAGCATTAAGGTGTACGGATTTCGATACTGTACGGGTTTCGGTCCACCACTTGTACAAATATACCATATGATAGTAGAAGCTAGTTTCATCAACGACAACCACGACGACGACGGTCTATAATCGGGGAACGACCACCACTAGACTAGCGCCAATTGCCGACATCAACAAACAAACTCATCGCTCAGCCAGCTGCTGCTGGTGGCCCTGAGAACGGTTTTTCTTTTGTGCTTACAGAGTTGCTAGATTTCATGGTCGCTCTTGCAACCGTATACAATAGTGCACTGAAGAGAGGAAACTTGAACCATCGTCGATGTGGCCTGTTGTTTATGTTGCACAGTCCATGTAGGACGGCTATAGACTTCCGATATCTCGATCCATTGTGAAATTTGCGATTAGTTTCCTCTTGGTATTTTTCGCTTACATAATTCCAGTATGCTATTAAATGCTATTAAACGATTTCATGCTCGTGGAAATAAGGATGGAATTTTTTCATGCAATTGGCTTGTTTAGCTACTCACGGTTTTCTGTTTTTTATATATTAGATAAAACAGTGTAATTTTTTTAAATTTTTTATCATTATCTTTCGATTCTTGAATGAAAAATAAAAATCGCTACAATGACAGTTGGTATATGGACGAACTGTCCATAGATATTTCGAGCAGTTTCAATTCGTGATTTAAAAATTGAATGAGAAGGATAGAAAATTTTTGAAAACCGTGTTTCGCTCAGAACATGCAGCTCTTTCAGATGACATATAAAACTGATATATCTAAACAACCCAATTGAGTTTTTTTCCACTTTTGATCGGAAAAATGGTATGAAGTTTCACACTCAGATCCATAAAGATCACACGAACCATACTCGGCACATAGTCAATAGTACCTATATGATAATTGAGTTTACAAGGCCTAATCAATATCCAACTGGTCGGCGTGCGACCAGACCGAGCCAAGCGCCAAACACATTGTTTTGAGTAATTAGCATTTGAAGTTTGACCACCCATAAATTAATCGTGTTTGAACTTATCATCAATTCAATGCTAACACGTAATGAATAAGGCTTAATGAATGTCCTGTTATCATAAATACACAAAAAATAGCAATAATTGATAAAATATTTGGTTTTTATTTTTGACACCTATGCACTCAGTTCACTCTGGTCGAACAAAAATTTTAAAAATGATCTATAACATATCAACTTGACTATTAAACAAGCTAATTTTTCTCAATAGTCAAACGTAATACATAGATATCAATGCTGCATTATCTCTCAGTCCAATCTGTATTAAAAATTATACAGCTGATAGACAAGCAAAGCTTCATTTCTATTGCTCTATTTCCTGGTGCCAAAGCGCACCAAGTGCTAAGTGTTAAGATAGTATCAATATGAAATGCTCTGGTATTTTGAAGCGGGTATCGTCTAATTTTATTGATTTACCGTATATTAACCCAGTCCTGACGTTTGTTACAAGAAAAAATTTAATGTTATTTGAAAAATATCAAATGAAAATAAAATGCACTTGATTCGGTCTGGCTCAACAAGATCTTGAAAAAAAATGATGTGCTCATTGAAACGAAATTCGGCTCTACGAAAACAACCTGGCTGTTTATTCATCTAATTCTGATGACAGTCGTATTAACAAGCTGTTCGAAGCGGAGAAATCAGTTGCTGGTTGAAATAAATCGCAAAGTTCGCTTTTAAATCACAAACAATCACTTTATTTAGATGCCATGTCTGTGTTTACGGTTCACTTTGGTCGAACGCAATTTTGTTCTTTTCACAAACTGCTACAGAGATTTTTTATTATAACACGCCTATGAACTGTTCAAATGATTTCAATCTTTAATGGAACATAGATTATCAGTTTGCACATCCACTGGTGCTAATAACTCAATTTTAAAGAAATGGCGCTTGGCTCGTTCTGGTCGCACGCCGACCAACTAATGTATTGATGTTTGGCTTAGGTCAAAAAAGATCAATCTGTTGCTTTGAATTTGATTAAGAGTTAATCTTCATTGGATTAACTAGATGTTACCAATAAGAGAAATATCAGCAGAGTTTGGAAGCTATTACATAATTGTAAAAGCACTCGTGAAAACGGACTCTGTAACATTTAGGCTACGGCCCACTATTATAATAAAACATTTGGTAAACAGTGGGGACCAAAAGCGAAAGTGATATATTGGATTTATTCGGTTAATGTGAGACCCAGAACTATTTTTGTTTCACTGGTCTGGTGACCAACAACAAATGAGAAAGATGCTCAAGATAAGTTGGAAAAACTTCAACGGCTAGCCACTATCCCAACAACTGGTGCAATGAGAAGAATACACATACTAAGGCATTAGAAGCTTTCCTTTATATGCTTCCACTGCATTAATTTGTACAATTATAAACCGAAAAGAATGCGTTAAGATCAAACAATCTTTTAAGCTTATTGAAGGGAACCTAATAGGCCATCTAAATGTTCCAAACGCTATAAACAATCGAGTGGGAGCAGGGGTCACTGACTCAAGAATAAATCTATAAATTCCGAGGGGCGAATGACCAACTGTCTTCCAAGCTGGAACTATGTGTTTGCATCATGTCCGACAGTCAAGCAGCTTTCAGTGCTTTGAAATCCGCGACATGCACATCACAACTAATTTGTGAGTGTGCTCAATCACTTCACACACTAGTTGTAATAGTCATTTAACATTTTATTGGGTACCTGATCACTGTGGGATCTATTAAAGCGAAAGAACCGATGAGCTTACAAGACTTGAATCGTCTCATCAGTTCATAGGAACAGAACTCTTCTGTGGTTTATTTGCTTTTTCACTCAGAATGAAGCTGAAATCATTGGAGTTTTCGAATGTGGAGTCTAGCTGGACTTGGTAGGCAGTCGAAATTGTTTATCACACCGACTCACAAAAAACTAGAACTTTCGAAGAAAGATCTAAGCACATATACTGAACTAATAACAAGGCATTTTCCGAGCCGTTATCACTTGAAAATTATGAAAAGACTACAAAATGATACATGTCGCAGAAATCATGCAAGGTAAACTGCCTTAGGGATTGTATGGAATGGTGACGTGGGTGGGGCTAAACACTGTTATTAGAGGGATTTTTAGTTACAAAGGGTACAGGACTTACGTATTTTTATTTACAGCCTTCCCCTAAAATCTTTTGACGTGGAACTACGTCTTTATTTTCTATACCAGGGCACATTATGTAAAATTGGAAATAGAACCGGCAAATGCTCCGTCAGATTTCAAACGGTAATAACAGTATAACCACATAATGGATAACAATAACCAATATGTTATTGGATAGAAAAAATATTGGACAATTCCGTAATACACTAGTTATCATTATTATTTACTTACTCTACGCTAAAAATTGATAAAAAGCTTCAATAGAAAACTTCACGCGAACAATGAACCAATCACATGCGAGACCGAGAGACACCAACCATTCCCTATGATATTCTCTGTAACGATACATATTTCGTACCTTAACAAATAATATACGTATATTACCTGTCTTCGTGTTACACTAAATTTAATTGCTGGTAAATAAAAAAAAATTATTGAGAAAAAAACAGAAAAGAATCTTTTCAAACTCTACCTTCGCTGTAATTGTTCATTGCTACGACATTTCCTGGAACTTATATTGTTAATTTTGTTAAGCATACCTTCTAATGTTTCCCAATTAGTAAGCCTATGTAACGTCTTCGAAATTATTTTCAAAGTCAGATTCATGATGATAACGTAAGTATTGTTTGATTTGAGAGGTTACTACAGGCACAATTTCGCCATGTGTTTTCGATTTTTTTTATTCAAGTGCTGTTAGATATATTTTGAGGGAAAGATGAGAATAAAAATTGCGTAAGTCACTTAAAACGAATTGATTCTGCCTGCGGACTCTGTAACCTTTGTAGCGAAAAAATTGTTCACTATAGTGTTTAGTCCCACGTTACCATTTCATACAATCCCAAGGGCCGTATACCTTGTAGTATTTTAAAAATATATATTGAACAACACTCAAAAGAGATTCGTTTACACTTGGCGATATTGTACCTGCACGTATCGTTGTTGTTGAGTGAGCACCAATCAAAATTAATCCTATTTCCTCCAAAATTAAATTAAACCAAATCACTCAAATCCATTACGTTGTCATAATGAGTAATATTGTCCTATTTAACGCTGATTAAATCAGATTTATTATATGAATCCTACTCTGAAAATAATATCGAAGCCGTTACATAGGCTCACTAATAGAGAAACACTAGAAGACATGTCAAACAAAATATCAACAAGTTGCGGCAAAGAATCATAGCAATTACAATTACGACGGCCGTGAAGTTTGAAAAGGTTATATCATTGTAAAGATGAAAGTTTAAAACAAATCATCTAACAATGTTAAGATAAAAAAAAAGATTCTGGTAAATTTTTCTTTTATTAATTTGCATTTTCAAGAATTCACTCTTTTGATATTGTACCGGTCACGATTGTTTAGTGAACACTGACAACACTGGTCAACACAAATTTGCTCTGAGCTCAAACTGAAAAAAAAAAATGAATTATAGCTTTTCAACCATTCTTGTGAATTTTGGTGCCCCTAGCCATTATCACTTTGTCAGAGACTTGAATAAGTTTTCCCGTACGCAATCATAGAAGCACCCGGCTAGCAATTACTCTACGGCAGTTTGACGCACTTCTACAGTGGCTAGAAGCTCCAAGTGTCACATGAATTATTCGAAAGCTATAATCTTTCTAGAGCAACTATTTTGAGCTTTAGGGCATTTTTTGTTTTGCTTTTGTCGACCAATGCGATAAAGGAAAATAAAAATAACTTATAACCGTCAATTTTTTAATTGTTGTTGATTATTTATGGTTTCTAGAAGGTTTTTCGATAATTTTAATAAATTGGAATTATCTTCAAGAGATGAACCGTCAGTCACCATCAGCAGCAGTATTGTAGTTTTTCCTTGATTGCACACGAATAGAAGTCGTGTACCGCTGCTATGATAGACGACTAGAGACAAGCGGCGCTTTAGCCAGCATGTTTTTTTTCAAGACATCAGCTTTTATTAGGCTCTAACACCAGGTTAACAAATTGTTTAAGAAAGAGTGCTGTTTCAAACGTTTGAAAATCCTTTACCTTCGAGACATTGAATAAGTCTAAGTTCATGAAAGCAAACATCAATTGACCTGTTGGGACAAGGAGACTCTGTCATTATTCTTTTGATTCTGAGATAGAGTATGTCACAGTAAATGGTTGGTGGCTATTCATGTCGTCTGTGCTATCTATATTTTTTATCAGTTTTTACCGCTGAGCAATGAAATAATAATGATAACTAGCGTAATACAAAATTGTCCAACGTTTTATTTATCCAATCCATCATCATGTGATTATACTGTTATTACCGTTTGAAATCTAACCGAACATTTGCCAGGTTTATTTTCAATGTTACATAATATACCTCAGTGTAGAAAACAAAGATGTAGTCCGACGTTGAAAAAAAAGTGAGATGTCAATTTCCCTAAAATATAAATTTTCCTGGTGTTCCTGATTTGCGCGGACATTACCTTTTTTAAACGTTTATTATGATTAACAGCTGGTATATTGTAGAACCAAAGCTATCATATGAATTATCAATGAAATATTCTCAGCGATTCAGATCAAATGAAACATAAAAAACTCTGCAAAACCGCGTGCTTATTTTTTTGGGATCGAAGTTCATGTACGATCTGGGCCAATAACTTAGTTCATTCTGAAAAATAAAACAATTAAATACGATTTTCCTTTGGCAGTACTGGAAGACTGTTTACAAATGCATAATTCGAAAGTAAAGATGAGATTGCTGCAATGTTTGTGGATTAAGAAAAAATCCTAACTATATGTGATTAACATTACGCTTCGGATAATTCAAAATATCAATTATTTCACTAGCAGCACTGCTCACATTCAAAACAGAACGGATATAACAATTTGTCACATTAAACAATCTGTTCATGAAAACCTTCGTTCTTTTTCTCTTTTCGGTTTTCCTTTTTTTTACCATCAAACCCAGTAGAAAACAAAAATGCAAAATCACGGCCAATTTCGGCATTCCTCTACCCTCTTTGTACTGAACGGATGGGGTGCTTTTTAAAACTGACCGCCCGGTAGTTAAACCCTATAATTAAAGTTATCCGACACGGGTTCCTTTGTTTCGTCACTGGAGTCTAGCAAGAAGCAAGAACCCGCTCGGTATATATCTTCAGCCAGTGTTTTTGTAATGCGTATGTATGAGTATGCCGTCATCTCCGCTGCAGAACACAAAGCGATGCGGTTCCCGGAGTTTTTGAATGCGATTACATACATGTACCACTCTCTCTCTCTCTCTCTTACTGACTAATGACGACGTTGTCCATGGTCGATTATTACGAAAATATTTATTTTATTGCAAGCCACACAAGCTGTGTAATGGCTCAGCTCGATCCGAAAAGCAAACCAAAAAAAAATTACTTCACCCAAACCAACAACACACACACGGTATATTCAATTTTGCTCTTCCATGCACACTACTTTCGTAATCACTTTTAGTTTTGTTTTCTACTCTTGCTTTGCTCTTGCCAAATCCACCAAATCCCTCGAACGTCTGCGATGCGAAATTGCTACGGGCCGTAATCCGTATTCCGTGTCGATGGATGCAGAAAAGCGTTGAAAACGGCTGAAACGCAACAGAGGAACACAGCTTCAAAGCGCATACACTGCTAACCAGAGAGGATTTTGGTAAATTTTGCACACTATTATAGGTAATTCCACTTCACTTCTACAGGCCCCACAAAGCTTCGCAACAGATTAGTACAATCATTCAAATTCGCTGATCATCTCAAACGTAGATATTACTAATCGCAAATAGTTTTTTTTTTTGAAAACTGAAACAATTGCCACCCAAATAGTTATGAAGTAAAAACTGACCACGAAAACGTTATTCGCTGACGACGAGAAGAAAATCACGATGACCCTCGCGCTCTGCTCCACACTAGTACGCACTCTACGAACGAACATCGACGACGACTCCTGCTTACGATCTTGGTCGGGTCTCTGACTGATGTGTGATGGCGAACGAAACAAAAAACATCGCAACTTGCTGTCAACAGTGTCATTACAAATATACTGCTTTTCGAGGTTAGAAAATAGGGTTACCAGTTGTACTGATTGGATTGCAGAATGTATACTTTGAGAATCCTACAAACCCTAAATATGCCAGTTATTTTGAATTTAGCCAGATTGCGGTTTGTTTGCCTTACAAATAAACACCACTCCGAATTCCGCACGAAGCTTTGCATCGTTTTACTGTATACATTAAGAATTTAACCAAAAAAATGACCTTTGGTCACACAAAATGACCGTCAAAACATTACCAGACTTTTTAACATTGGTTCTTTCGAACGGATACATGTTTCTTGAATATGACTTGATTGATTATATAAATCATTATTCCAGGAGTAAACACAAATACTTCTCGCATTATATTCAGGTCGTATCTTTAAGAACCAAAAAAGTAGAAGGGTGGTATCCAAGACACGACCGCATAGTTGACGTAGGACCATAATATGTAGTTCTATATTTTCTTTTGAGGCTCTGTTTGATTTCAGCTCGTTTTACTTATGGCATGGTTCGATTTTGGCACACATGTGCCGAAAACGAGCGATTATGTTTAATCACATTTGTTTTTAGTTTTCTAGAATTTTTTTTAACCAATTTAAGCTCAACATCCTCCAGAAGAAAAGTATTTAAGTTCTTTATGTTGCCGAAGCGGATGACCGGAATTGTGAAAACGGTTCCTGAGAAATGACCGGAACATGTTCCGGTAATATGATGATCATTTTCAAAGCAGTACTTTGCCTCTAATTACTCGGGTGGTGATATCAAGTATTTAGGTCGTCAGCCTAATTTAATCAAGCGACACCTTAAACGACTTAAAACTTAAACTAGTTTATTGGTGGTCATATCTACTGTTGATGTCGTTGTTCGGGAAATTTTTGAAGAAATTACACCACCGGTTTTGAAGCAGCTTTAATGCAGCTCAAACTGCAAGTTTTAATATTCAAATTAGTTCAAATCACTTCATTAACCGTATTTACTTACAATTTGATAGTTTTTTTCTTCACCTCTTGACACGATTGCAATGAGGATTTTTAAATAATTAATTGTCAATGTTCCGACACGAGGTATTCTAGTCACGACGTTCGTCTACTCTTCTAGTCACTAGTTTAAGGAACTTTTATGTATTTATTGTGTCTTGTCTTCAGTATTTTATAACCTAAGTATAAGCAGTGTAATTTTAATTCATTTAAAATATAATTTTCATCAATTACCACATACCAAATGTAACCAATTTCAAGTAGCATTCAATAATTAGCAAAGCACTATCTGTGACTACCGTTTTCTATTAATTTAAGTATTATTTTAATCTTATTTCACGGTAAATATAGGCAAATTAAAAAATATTCTATCCGACACGTTTCTGCTTTTTGATCGCTATTGTTTTTGATGTAAACACCCAACGACGACGCTGCTATTGTAGACCGGCGTCGCATAGATCTAGCTTCTATCACTTGTCACTCCATATCACTTTAATCGTGAGTACAGTAGATGCTCGGTAGGTTAACACACCCCAGCCCGTAACTCCGGTACCCTTCCTTCAAGAGTTCCGGATTTACCACGAACCTCCAGCACTGCAAGATTGGCTACGCCACGGCGAAATATGCCACTCATTGTACGAACATCTGCCTGCCGAACTCTGCCATCCGATCCTACGATTACTTTTCCGACTATTCCTCTAACCCAACTTTTACGGCTCTGTCCATCCACAACGAAAACCAAATCTCCCTCCTTCAACGACCTACGTTCAGCAAACCACTTGGTGCGCTTGTTGATTGTCGGTAAATACTCTTTATACCAACGCCGCCACATCTGGTCCGCCAAACATTGCGAACGTTTGTATAGGTCGCGCATTGCTTCACCGTAGTCTGTTGACTTATCCACATGACCATCGACTGGCTTGAACATACCTCGAAGGAAATGGTTCGGTGTTATCGCTTCGAAGTCCGCTGAATCTTGGGGAACATAGGTTAACGGTCGAGTGTTCACCATGTCTTCCGCTTCGGCCAAAGTAGTCAGCAATACTTCATCCGTCAGTCGGCTTCCGTCATCCAGTACTTTCATCACTTCTTTAACCGAACGAACCATCCTCTCCCAAATACCTCCCATGTGTGGAGTACCAGGAGGATTAAAATTCCATTTGAGTTGGCTACTAACTACTGAATCGGCACATTCCAAATTAATCCTTTTCACCCACGAAATCAGCTCCTTACTGGATCCTTTGAAATTTGTCCCGTTGTCGGAGAAGATTTCGTCTGGAGTCCCGCGTTTACAAATGAATCGTCGAATGGCCATCAAGCAAGCTTGCGTCGACATTGCATGCACCACCTCTAGATGCACTGCGCGGATAGCCAAGCATGTGAACAGTGCTATCCACCGCTTTTCTCTTTTGCGACCCACGATAACCTCCACTGGCCCTAGATAGTCGATACCAACAGCACTTAATGGCCGGCACTGAATTCGCTGAACCGGAAGGGGTCCCATCATCGGAATTTCTGCATAACAACGGTTCACCTTGCACCAGATGCAGTCAGACGCGACTTTCCAGATTTCAGTTCGCAGATTTGGAACATAGAACTCCTGCCGAAGCTCATTGAAGACCGTTTCCCGGTTCGCATGGCCAAACTTTTCGTGGTAATGTTGTATTAATCGCTTAGTTACTGCATGCCCTTTCGGTAGAATAATGGGAAACTTCGTGTTGAAAGATATTGTCTTCGAATTTGCCATCCTGCCGTCCATCCTAAGCACACCGTTCTCGTCAACGATCGGAGTAAGTTTATACAATAAGCTCCGTTTTCCGATCTGCATTGGTTTCCGGTTCTTTTTCGATAAGTCGTTTCCCAAAAGCGTTACTACCTCATCTGGAAATGCCTCTAGTTGTGCCTGCCTCCATAAAATTAATTCGGCCTTCAGGAACTCGTCTTGCTGTAATGGTTGTAGCGTTCCTTTATGGTTCGACTTTAACAACTTCTTCAGCTTTTCAGTTGCCTGCAGCGTACGTATTGGAAGTCCCTTCACTTTGCGACGGAGATTGTCAATGAACCTAATGACACACGCACCGATTCGCAATAGTTTACGCCAGCACCACGTCACTTCCACGTCGATTACGGACTCAGAAAGTTCCTTTATTTCGTGGTGTAACAGGCATGCTTTCATTTCGACTTTCGTATTAGATTGCGGCAGTTTCTCTGTTGGCCAGTTTTCTGCCGATTGATACAGGAAACTTGGACCATTAAACCACTCTGCATCGGAAATCAACGGTGGTCCTTTGCCCCATTTTGTCAGCGTATCTGCGATATTGAGCCTAGACGGAATCCAGCGCCAGTCAGTTAATGAGGTTGTCTCCAAAATCTCCCCAATTCTGAAGGCGACGAATTGTTGATATTTTCGCTGATCTGACCGCAGCCAACTCATAACGGTTTGAGAATCCGTCCAGAAAAAGCGACGATTGATGGGAATCGAATGAGTAGCTTCGACAGTTTGTAGCATTCTTGCCCCAAGGACGGCTCCTCTCAGTTCCAACCGGGGAATGGACTGCAGTTTAAGAGGAGCTACTTTAGATCTGGACATTACCAACGAGCATTTAACTTGAACGCCAACTGTTGCACGAAAATACGCTACGCAACCATAAGCGTTGATGCTGGCATCGGTGAATATGTGTAGCTCAAGACTGTCGATTTCCGAAGAGGGCGTTTCGCTGAAGTATGGTCGCGAAATACGAATCTGCTCCACAAGCGGCAACAGCTCTATCCACTTCTTCCATTTAACCAAACTCTCGTCGTCAATATCCTGGTCCCATTCGCAGCCAGTACGCCACAAATCCTGTATCAGCATCTTTCCATGCACAGTAAAACATGAAAGAAGTCCCAGTGGATCAAAAAAACCCATGACACAACTCAGGACGATGCGCTTGGTCGGGATCCTGCGGCCCTGCAAATAATCTTGCATATCTTTACGGTGCTCGGTCGAAAAGGATAAAACGTCTTGAGTTGTATTCCAAATGATACCAAACACCCGCTCATTTCCCGTTTCTTTGTCCTGGTTAAAATGTATTGTTTGGACGGCTCTCGTTTCCCCAAGACTGCTGAGAACTACTCCTGAGTTAGAAACCCAGTTTCGCATTTCAAATCCCCCTTTGGAATGGATGAGTTTTACCTGCTCTGCGCGCTGAACCGTTTCTTCGATGGTATCCACACTGTCGAAGTAGTCATCGACATAATGTTTCTCAACGATTGCTGCAGCGGCTTCCGGATATTGCGCTGCAAATTCCATCGCGTTTTTGTTCTTGACGAACTGGGCCGAACAAGGAGAACTCTTTGATCCGAAAATTCCTACGTCCATCACGTAGATACTAGGTTCGTCCTTGGTGCTTCGGCGAAACAAAAACCGTTACACCCTTCTGTCCGCCAAACGAATCAGCATCTGATGGTACATTTCGCGGATATCACCTCTAATAGCGATTGGTCGTTCCCGGAACTGACAGAACACCGCAAGAATGGACACAAGAAGATCAGGACCCGTGAGGAGTAGAGAGTTTAGAGATATACCTCTTACGCTAGCTGCTGCATCACACACAATACGAACTTTTCCGGGCTTTTTGGGATTGACAACGACGTTGAGTGGAAGATACCATGCTTTGCCTGGTTTGGTTTCAGCCAGTTTTTCAGCGGTCGCAAGGTGCGCGTAGCCCTTTTGCTGGTACTGCTCAATCTGATTGCATACGTTCTCGAACAGAGCGGGATCCTGCAGAAGACGTTGCTCTAAACATTTCATCCTCTTGAGAGCCATCGGATAACTGTCTGGAAGCTCAGCATCTTCGTCATCCCATATCAACCCCGTTTCAAACCGAACCCCAACCCTTCTACTGGTCCTTTCCATAATTTCGCGGGCTCTACGATTCTCGTCCGATTCTGGTAGCTTCACGGCCACGGAATTCTCTAGAGAATAATGACTTTTTAGCAAATCGTGAAGGTCTTGATTGCTGACTGCGTCGTGATACCCTAGATACGCCCCTGAATTCGATGGTTGCAACTGATTTGAACCGTAAACCGCCCAGCCCAACTTGGAACATACCGCTATGGGTTCCTCGAGCTCACCAATCCTTGTTTCAATCGGCGCTAAAAGATGCAGGTTATTCAGGCCGATTAACAAACCTGGACTTTGATATTTGTACGATGCTATTGGAAGTCCCCGAAGATTTTTCATAGGGCTGATTACCTCGGAAGCATCGAACGATTGCTTTGGAAGCAACAGCTCTACGACTGTTCTGACTGCGCTGAGTTGATGTTTCTCCGTACTTCCTCGTCTGGATATCAGCAAGCTCATACGCCGTGATTCTTTCTCAACGCGCATGATGTCGGCCGTCCATTTGATAGTCAGTTTTTTCTTCGTACCTTGAGCACCGAATTGCTCGACTAAAACATTTTCGATGAGGGTTACAGACGCACCTTCATCCAGGAACGCCAAGGTGTCAACTGACCTTTCACCGCAATATAACGTCACAGGGAGCATACGGAAGAGAATGGTTGTGGTACTCCGAAAGTGTGCGTTGATTGCCACGGACTCGGTGATGGTATGAAGAAGAGGATTGTGTCGCTCTCTGCAATTGTCAATGTTGCAACGAATTTTGAACTTGCACGGAGCGTTACCCTGATCGTTCAAGCAAATAAAACAGAGTTTTCCCTTTTCGACCAGCTTCAGACGGTCCGACTGAGACATCGCTTTGAAATCTTGGCAAAATCTGAGACGGTGATCAGTCCTTTTGCACGCTCTGCATGGTTTGGGATGATTCCCACTGGGTCCTGCGTTTGACTTTTCCTCTGCGCTGTGATTATAAACGTTTGCTCCCTTTTCCTTCTGTTTGCTTTTTCCCGTATACTCATGAGTCATCGGTTTCGTTTCCGATCTGAACTCCATCTTCACGTTGGCTTCGCAAGCTTCTGCGACGATTTTCGATACAAAGTCGGTGAAAGTACGAAGATTCACTTTCTTCTTTTGGTTTTTAAAACGGACCCATTCACGTTTGTCGTAAGCCGGGAGTTTATCGACCTGGATAAGAATAGGATTGATCAGATGTTGCTTCATATTCGCTGCCTCTAGATGGTCGCACAGCTGCTCTACAGCATTACCAAACGGAACATACGTTCCCAATTTGTCTGCCCTCGGGGCTTCTAAACGCCGTACCTTGTCAAGGTTGCATTGCAGTAGCTGTTCCGGGCGCCCATACAGCTGGCGAAGTTTGTTGACGACTTTTGGCACTGATTTTGGGAACAGCAACTGTCCCCGAACGCTTTCCAAAGCTGACCCCTTTAAGCTATCTTGAAGCCTAACAAGATTTTCCACATCCGTGAAACCACAAGCCTCATTCGAAGCTTTGTAACACCCAATAAAAAGCGACCATTCTTCCGGTTTTCCGGAAAATACGGGAAGTTTTTTACTTATTCCATTCCGAGCTGCCAGTTGTGCTTTAGAAGGAGCACGCCCCTGTCCATGCTGTGTCTTCGGCTTTTCTGACTTAAACTGCTTCTTGAGCTTATTCTTCTTTCTCCTATCAGTTTTTTTTTCTTCACTATCTTCCTCCAAAGAGGAATCGCTAACAGAGCTCTCTGATTCATCTTCGCTCTCGACGTAGCTTTTTGTTTCACTATACGTCTCTCCTGATTCATCTCTATCTTCATCTTCCTCTGTATCTTTTTCTCCATCCTCAAAATCTCCTTTTTCATTTTTTGATTTCTTCTGGCTGAGTATTTCTGGATTTTTCAGCGGAGTATCTACTTTCGGCACGTCTTTCGAGATTCCTTGTACAGGTGTATTTGCTTGTGTAACAGCTTTCAGATTTGAAACGTCGTGTTCATCTTTATCCATTTGGTCCTGGTACAGCCTTCGCAATTTCCTCAATCGATCCAAATGTTCCTTCTTTTCGCACAACGCTTTCTGCAGTAATTGTTCTTCCTATTGCAGTTCAATGGCACGAAAGTCTTTTTCCATCTGCATTCGCTGCTCCTGAAGGCTTCGTTCTTTTTCAATCCGTTTTTCCCTCAGAATTCGCTCATTTTTTATCTCCAATTCCATCCTTTTGCGTTCCCTGTCTAACGCTTTTAATTCCAGTTCCAAAGATGAATCTGATTTTCCGTTGGGTTTTTTGCTCGACTTATCTGAAGGATTCTTCTTCTTTTTCCTGTCCGGGTAGCTTCTTCTTCCAGCTTCTTCTGGTTCTGACAAACTTCATCAGGACAATACCAGTTTTCCTCATTCTCTACTGCTTCAGTGACGTCTACGCAACGGAAATGAAACCAAAGATTGCAGTTGTCACAACCCACCATGCTTTCATCCTCCTGGGATACCAATCCACAGAATCCGCAGGGGGTACTTGTTAGATCCACTAATCCTTTCATCGTTTTGAGGTTAGATCCCTATCTCCTATCAAATTTTTGAGAATGTTCGGGAAATTTTTAAAGAAATTACACCACCGGTTTTGAAGCAGCTTTAATGCAGCTCAAACTGCAAGTTTTAATATTCAAATTAGTTCAAATCACTTCATCAAGCGTATTTACTTACAATTTGATAGTTTTTTTCTTCACCTCTTGACACGATTTCAATGAGGATTTTTCAATAATTAATTGTCAATGTTCCGACACGAGGTATTCTAGTCACGACGTTCGTCTACTCTTCTAGTCACTAGTTTAAGGAACTTTTATGTATTTGTTGTGTGTTGTCTTCAGTATTTTATAACCTAAGTATAAGCAGTGTAATTTTAATTCATTTCAATATAATTTTCATCAATTACCACATACCAAATGTAACCAATTTTAAGTAGCATTCAATAATTAGCAAAGCACTATCTGTGAGTATCGTTTTCTATTAATTTAAGTATTATTTTAATCTTATTTCACGGTAAATATAGGCAAATTAAAAAATATTCTATCCGACACGTTTCTGCTTTTTGATCGCTATTGTTTTTGATGTAAACACCCAACGACGACGCTGCTATTGTAGACCGTCGCATAGATCTAGCTTCTATCACTTCTCACTCCATATCACTTTGATCGTGAGTACAGTAGATGCTCGGTAGGTTAACAGTCGTCTTTGGTCGCTTTAAAAGTAAAAACCTAAAATAATCCACCTAGCGGTCAGACCCAGCCTTTAATTTGTTTAAATAGATTTACATGAACGCTTCAATCTAATAAATGTATATTCACTCTTTAGGTTCTAAAATATTGATGTTGTAATCTTATACATATAAATATGCAGTCCGGTCTGTCTGTCTGTCTGATCCATATAGGCTCGAAAACTACCGAACCGATCGACGTGAAAATTTGTATGTAGGGGCCCGTTGATGCCGATAAAGGTTTCTATGACAGTTTGAGACCCCTCCCTCTTCTGGAAGGGAAGGGTCCCATACAAATGAAACATAAATTTCTGCACAACTCAAGAACAAACCAAGCAAATGAAACCGAATTTGGCATGTGGATGTTTTAAGGGGTAATAAAAATGTCCATAATAGTTGGACGCCCCTCTCTTCTCTGGAAGGGAGGGGTTTCATACAAATGAAACACAAATTTCTGCACATCTCAAGAACTAATCAACTAAATGGAACCAAATTTGGCAGGTAAATGTTTTTAGTAGTAAAAAATATGTCCATAATATTTTGACACCCCTCCTTCTTTTGAAAGGAAGGGGTGCCATACAAATGAAACACAAATTTCTGCACATCTCGAGAACTAACCGAGTAAATGGAACCAAATTTGGCATGTGAATGTTTTTAGGGGTAACAAATTTGTTCCATAATCGACCTCAGGCAACATTTTGGATTGTAAGACGGCAACTTCCGGTTTCTGGAAAACAGCCAAAAATGGCCGATTTCCACCCAATATAATAATATCCGGATCTAGAATGATACACAGGAGCTAAAATCGATCGAAATTGTCTTCAAATGCCATTATGAAATTCAAAATGGCGACTTCCGGTTTCAGAAAAACAGCGGCAAACGACCAAATACCACCCAATATGGGTATTTCCGAAAAGCCACAAATCGACTTCAGACAACATTTTGAATTGTAAGATGGCAACTTCCGGTTCCTGGAAAACGGCCTGAAATGGACGATTCCCATTAAATATGAGTATCTCCGGAATCAAAAAGATGGACAGAAGCTAAAAATTGATCACAGACACAATCTTGAATTTTAACATGGTGACTTCCTGTGTCTGGCAAATAGCCGGAAATGACCAAATACCATTCGATATGAATGTTTTCGGAGCCAAAATTACACCCAGGTGACAAAAATTGATTTCACAGGCAAAATGACGACTTTCGGTTTCTAAAAAACAGCCCAAAGTGACCAAATACCACCCAATATGAGAATCTCCGGAGCCAGAATGTTGCAAGAAGCTAAAAATTGACCTCAGACACCATTATCAATTGTAGGATGGCAACTTCTGATTTCTGGAAAACAGCCAAAGATGGCCGATTTCCGTCTAACATGAGTATCTCCGGATCTAGAATGATACACAGCAGCTGAAATCGACCAAAGACCCCATTTTTGATTCTAGGTTAATGACTTCCGGTTCCTGGAAAACAGCCGGAAATGATCGAATAACACCCAATATGGGTGTTTCTTCAACCAGAATGACGCTCAGAGGCCAGAAGTTATCTCAAATACCATTTTGAAATCCAAGATAGTGACTACCGGTTTGTGAAAAACAGCTTAAAATAAACAAATACTATCCAATATGAGTTTCTCTGGAACCAGAATGATGCAAGGAGCTAACAATTGACCTCAGGCACCATTTTGAATTGCTAAATGGCAACTTCTAGGAAACAGTCGAAAATGACCGAAAAATACTCAATATGAATATTTCCGTTATCGAGATGATGCATAGAAACCCAACATTAACCCTGGATACCATTTTGAATTTAAAGACGACCACTTTTAGTTTCTGGAAAACAACCAAAATAACTAAATACCTCCCTATATGGATATTTCCGGTGTTAGATTGATGCCAGAAAATCTGCTGAAAATGACGGAATACCACCCAATATGAATATATTCAGAATTAAGGCGATGTACAGAAGCCAAAAGTCGAGGATGTTATCATTTTGATAAAACCAATCATTTTAAACGATTTGTTATTCGACTTTGATTATATCCTATGACCGATTCGTCGTGCATTTGCTGATTTCAAACACATCGCAAGGAATCAATGAATTTGGTAAGTTCAAATTGTACGATACTACATTTAAATTATGTTGAGGCCACATATACTGATCAAAGCAGGTATATCTTTCAATAGTCTTTGAATTTCTTTTCTTTCCTTGACTTTTGAGCCACATATCAAATTGTTATGAAGTTTGTCATTTGTAAGTTTGAGAGATGACTCGTTCGTATGGCACTAGTTATGTTCAAATAAGTCACGTAATCTTTGAGATAATAGACTTTCGTTGTTTTATTGACAGTTTAATTCATAACGGTAGCTTAAGTTCGATTATAATCAAATGAAATGGGAACTTATAGGGCAGCCAAAATTTGAAACCACGTGTTCAATCATAATTCATCAGTTAACCCTTAACTAGCTCGCTCATCTGATAATAATATTGATCAAATCGGTTTTGTAGTTTCTGAGATAATGAAGTTTCGTGGTTTTCAGATCTCGGTACATTACAGACGAAGTTACAGTTCGATTAAAGTAAAATTTAATAGGGTGTTATGCGGCAGCTAGACTTATTATTTGACACTAATTTTGTGGAAATCGGTTCAACCATCTCTGAGAAAAGTGAGTGAGTCCAAGTGGTCTTTGGAATATGTTCCTTTTCATAGCTGGATTTCAAATTTTTTAACATAACAGGAAAAGTAACAGTCCGATTGCAAAACAAATCGATAGGGTCTTATGGGGCAACTAGACCTTTCATTTGACACGGATTTTATGAAAATCGGTACAGCCATCTCTGAGAAACATGAGTGAGATTAAACAGTCTTCAAAACACGTTTCTTCAAATAACTTTTGAACCACAAGTTCAATCTTTATGAAATTCAAAAGTTAAGGGTTTTTCAAGTAGCCCGTTCATTTGAAATCAATTTTGCTCAAATCGGTATTGTAGTTTTCGAGATAATAATGTTTCATGATTTTTACATTTTGATACATAACCTCTAAACTAAAAATCAGATCACAATGAAATTTAATAGGGTTTTATGGGACATCAAGACCTGTCATTTGCAATTAATTTCATTAAAATCGGTCCAGCCATCTCTGAGAAAAGTGAGTGAGAATAAAAATCTGCACATACACACACATACACACACACATACATACAGAAAATGCTCAGCTCGTCGAGCTGAGTCGAGTGGTATATGCCATTCAACCCTTTGGAGCACTTTTATACTTTCGGTTTTGCAAGTGATTGCTATACCTTTCTAGGAGAAAGGCAAAAATGTCATGATAACAAAGAACATTTTTGGCATGGTTCGGTTTTGGCAACAGAAAAAATTCTGGTTTGTTGTCAAAATCGAACGGTGTCTGCATGTTGATAATTAGTTAACAGCACTCTATTTTAGAAGAAAAAATATTTTCTTTAATATTGATGAATACTTGTCACTATAATACAGTCCATTTTCTTCAATACGTGAAAAGGCAACCTACTGCACAGATCTAAATTGAGTACGATTCAGTTAAAAATTAAACTTCCTTCTATATTTATTTGTCTTGTGAAAGATGGCTCACTCACCAATCGACAAGCGGCAAAGATGTCACATAGATTTTTTTTTGCAGTTATAAGTTCGTGGAAAACATAACGATAAAGAATTCCAGTTTTTAGACGAAAATGTACATTCATAGTAAATTTTAAATTGACATAGAATTTTATGAACATGTTAACATTCTATTCATTTCAATTTAAACATTTTATCAGTAAACAGAATCAGAAAATATGAATCAGTTTCAAGATACCGAAAAATAACAAAGATGCCATATTTGAAAATCATATGTCTGTTATCTTCAAAAATAAACCGGGCTAGAATGATAAACAACATTAGCGTCAGCAATTAATGTTTGCATAGTGTTGTTCAATTACAAGTAAGGTTATGGAAAGTAATATTATCTTGAAGATGCTAATGTAGAAAAATATTTTAATTGAAAAATACAAATACAAATATGGGAACTCAAATATTAATATGAAATGAATTTGGTTTTCCTTTACGGAGCGTTTTGGTTTTCTATTGTCTTTGAAATACTCTATATTTAGTTATTTTAATAAATTTGATAAAAACAGAGTGAAGAGTTCAAAAATAAACAACACATTTTATCTGTACATTGCACCAAATTAAAATACCCTGCTATATGCCTCTACCAATGCGTACAGAATTTTGTTGTCCCCGGTGGCGCAGTGTATTTTGCGGCACCTGAATAATCATATTGAATACTGATATTTGCTACTATACGAAATAAGAAGAAGATAATTCAAACGACAATTCGATTGTGATCCAGATCGCAAAACGACACCTACGCGTTAACCCAACACGCCTCACTGTGCGTCGACAGCAGCAATGTAGTCTTTTGGCTTGGCTGCACACAAATTAATATCGAGTTCTTCTGCAGTAACAGATGACGAGTGACCAGCGCTTTATTCATACATTGCTCGGTGCAGCACTGTTGCCTATGCCAGCATGTTTTCCTTCAAGACATCAGTTTTTAGGACATTCTAACAGCAGAACGTAAAACCATCTGATTTAATCTGATGGTGGGGGTGGTTTCGAACTTTCCGAAAAAGCTTCACCTTCAAGACATCAAAATAGTCTAGGCTCATAGAAGCAAACATTAGTTTGACCTATTGGGACTGCTCGCATGTGATTGGTACATTGTTCGTGAAAATTCGACCTTGAAACTTTCATTCAATTTTCACAGTTTAACAATGAAGTGTTAATGATAACTGAAGGATCACAAAATTGTCCATCATTTTATCAACCCAACGACATATTGATTATTGGGATCCATCATGTGGTTACATCAGTATTGCCGTTTGAAATCTTTCATTCCAACGTTACACCTTGGTTTTAGTTTCCGCAGAATGCATCTCAATATAGTGCGGTTAGACGTAGTCCTACGTCAAAAGTAAAGTCTAGGTGCTACATTCCGATTTGGAACTTGACCTTCTGTTTTTTATACACTTGCTTTAGGAACCAACACCAGTTGAGAGTACAAAACAGCCAAAGGTTGACAAATGTATAGGGATACCATCCGTCCTGATTTAGTAGGACATGTCCTGATTTTGAGATCCTAATTAAGAGTCCTGATTTATGTTTAATTCTCTGGCATTTGTCCTGATTTTCTTGAAATAGTCAATTTCGTAGCGTAACTTTTACGATTTCGGGACACAACGCTCACTGCAAACGAATTTTTTATTCTGTTGAATCTCAGTCAAGTGACGAAAGAAATCTTCTAGGTGTTTAAACCGTTAAACATCTAGTAATTGTGAAGTAACGAGTCAGTCCCGCGTTTCAACAAAATGTCCTATTTAGAAATACAACTAGAACCACCCGATGTCATATTTTACACTGCGACAGTAATTCTACAATCATTCTACTCATTTATTTCCCCCTTCACATCTAGAACAGTTAAATCAAAGAAGCGTAGATCAAATGAAAGGCAAAGCATAGGAACTATTAGAATACAGAACGATTGTGGGACTAGCGCTCCGATTTTATCATAACAATCTCTCCAAGAGTGGGTTTTGAAGCTATGACAATTGGTTTCTTAGCCCACAAATCGTACCTCGAGACAAGCTAGGAGGTCTTAGGCTTAGATCAAATTTGTGCCGAAAAAAGGGTGTCCTGATTTCTACCTCCGACTAGATGGTATCCCTACAAATGTATGCTCATGAGGTTTCTTCTTAATTGAGGATCGAATTCACCATTTTCAAATATGGCTCATAGATGACCGAATTCTCGACTACTTTGTGATAAGGTCGTATGTCTAAAAGTAAACAAAACGAGTGAAAGTTATATTCCTTGTACTTCACAAGCACAAATCATCTAGTTTTGTTTACGTTTTAGACACACAACCTTATCACAAAATAGTCGAGAATTGTTTGCAACTGCTCGGACGACCAGAAAAATCTCCTTGAAATCCAAACAAAATCTAGCTGAATTTCGATCTGCACATTGTCTGAAGAATCTGAGCAAATTCGGGAAAGTTAACCCGTAAAGACCAGAGACAGGTTTTTTTTCGAAAATGGTCGTTCTCAGCACTGCCGTGGTCGATTTGGGGAAACTTGGCATATTAGTTAAAGGGAATAGTTGCTCTAAGTTTTGGTAAAGGTACCACCCCTTTGGACCTCTCCCCGTTTTCGTAAGACGCGAATATGTCTGTGTTTTTTGACGTAGAACTACGTTTTACTTTAGCATACCACACAGGGATGCAAACTGAAAAACTGGGACGAAATTTGACCCTTTTCAAATGCTTATAGGTCGGTTGGTTTTCAACCGATTTTCTTCATTCTTGCAGCAATCGATTGGAAAATTATACACGCACCTGCCCAAATGCTGAAAAATGTTGTTTGAATCTACGAACTATTGCACTACTGAAAATTGTCAAGCCTTGTTGAAATAAAAATAACGTCAAGAACGTCAAACAGAAGTGAATAAAATATAACGTCCTCCGATTGGTCGCTTGCTTGCTGTGTGTGTATGATATGGTATCATGTGTGTATGTGTGTATGATATGGTATGATGTGTGTATGGTATAATGATATGGTATGATGTGTGTGTGTCTATGATATGGTATGATTTGTGTGTGTGTGTGTGCTGCGTATGGTTTTTAACTCGGCACGATCTGCTAACTGCTGAATCCGGTTCACTAAATTCACAACCTTTCATTAGTAGACATTATAACCCAAGTAAAAATATTGGTTTTATCAAAGTTTTATAGCGCTCAATACAGCCAAAAAAGCGCTATAAAACTTTGATAAAAACAGTTGTGTTACTAGGGTAATGAAAAACTCAATGCATTTGTTAATAGTGTACGTAGTTCTACGTCATTTATGCGGTCGTGTCTTGGATACAACCTCCTACTTTTTCTTCTACTCTTTCGAATAAAAATGCTCGTGGACTTTAAAAATTTTCGTTTTGCAAATTGATCTGTAGTATTCCTGTCGTGACATCCCTATTCGAAACATTTTCATCGAATTGCTTCGATGAATGCTGCCCGACCCTGCAGTGAGCATTTGTTATTCTTTTTTGACATACTAAACGTCACTGTACTTGCATTTTTCTCTTCATCACACGCAAATCACTGCGGAAAACTTCGATTTTTCAATAAATCAGCGAGCGAAGAGTTTTCACTCGCTGTTTTTCCATCGATAACGGAAGTTAAATTTTTGTTCCAACGATGGACACATCGGCAATGTCGTTGAAATCAACAGAGGACATCCCGCTGGCGGACGATGATCTCGAAGGTGAGTCATGTAAAAGGGAGGAGTGCGTTTCCCTACCGCCCAGAAGAAAGTTTCGGTTCACTCCTTCGAGTGGAATTAGAAAAAAAAACCTTGAACCTTAATTTATGATTATTGAATTAAAACGAGTTTGAACGTTCTGCAGTGATCATCAACGACGACGAAAGCTCCAAATATATGCAAAACGGACGCTCGCTGGATTCCATCGCCAGCTCGTACACTAATGGAAACTCAAGTCCCCGCCACTTCCTTGAGGCGGAAGGTCCGGATGCGGACGAGCAAGAAGAACGAGCACGCCTCATAACACAGGTGCTAGAACTGCAGAACACCCTTGACGATTTGTCGCAACGCGTGGACAGCGTGAAGGAGGAAAATCTTAAACTGCGATCGGAAAACCAAGTTCTCGGTCAATACATCGAAAACCTAATGTCGGCCTCTTCGGTGTTCCAATCAACCAACCAAGGACAAACTTCCTCCGCATCGAAGAAGAAGTAAGACCTATTTTCAGCTTACTGTTGACTTCGAAAAATAGCAAGTGATAGGAGATTTCCGCAGACCAAAGAGAACAAAAAAAAACAACTCGTTTTCACAAAGCAGATTTTTCTTCGCGCTGGTGCTAGAGACATACACAACACATGAACAAAATATTGAAACGCTTTCACATTCAACGGATCGGTTGAAATAGCTTTGTATAGTTGGACAGTTAGTCCAAACGCGATGTGCAAAACAGGATTGTCGCTTATTCTGTTAGATAATGAATCAAAGTAACTATATATTACTATTATGATGAAAAGCATAAATTATGCACGTGAAAATTAGACACTATTACTAAGACACAAGATAAGTTGTCGCCTGAACAATAACGTTTAGTTTGCGCCGTTTCACGTAGATCGGAAGCTACTAATAGATTTTGTACGATGCGTAACACGTAGCCATGAAATTTCTGGTCGTTTAGGTATTATGTTGAGGCAAAGCTAGCCTCGAGTTTAAAAAAATTACCCTTCGGTTAACATAATTCTCTCCTCTCTCTATACATGAATGGTTAATACTCATAGATTTAACGATTTCCTTAACTATGCATTTGTTTATTATCTAAATATCGGATTTTAGTTCTTATATATATATGTATACGTTTAAGTTTTACGCAATATTGTGATCGAATAAGTCATTTATACTCTTTCTGATTAATAGATGTAATAAACCCTTCGCTTTTGATCAAAATGTTCGACCGTGATTTTATCAAATGCATTTCCCCACCCCCTGCTAAAACTCCTAGAAACAAAAAAAAACATTCAAAAGCTCTTTATTCTTATAAGAAACGGAAAAAGCTTTCGACAAATTTCTCAGCACAAACCGCGCACCCATCATATCAACAACACCGGCACTTGCTAGAGCGGTCAGCCGTGTTAGTGCAGATTGGCAGCCGCAGAGTCGGTCCGTAACTACGTCACCGGGTGCGAGAAGTGTAAAATCGCTAAAACAGTTTTGTGCAAAGTGGCCACAATTGCTTTTAAAGTGAACTTCGAACAACCAGGTAAGCGGTGCATATGTTTTTCGAGCAGCAAGCCGGTACAAGGTCGTGAAAATTGCGGAAGAAAAAACTCGATCTCCAAAGAAGGCGTCATTTTCGGCTCAAACTTTACTGCTGCTTCGTCGTCTCACGAGCCGGGCTAGAAAGATTTTGCTCATTGACAGCGGATGGAAGCTTTCACTTGATGAGCCTTTCGGGTATTGTGGTTTTCTTGAATAATCTGTTTAAAAACAACATAGTATGTTTTCCCCTGAGGCTGAAGTTGTTCAATGAGAATGTAAAATGAGAGAAAAGTTGCGAAAAAATATTCAAGAAATAACTTTTTGTTCGTAATGTAATGGCCTTTAATAGTGAATTTTATGGTTTCAATTTGAAGTGAAGATAATGTTATAGTGAAAATTTTTATGTACATGAAGTAAGGCATATGTATATATGCTTGTAACGTTTGATATATCTGTTCTACTTAGCAAATATATACAGGATAAAAATTTTCACGCGAACCAATAAATTTTATTATCTTTGAAATGAAAATTTTGAAATTTATTGTTGCTGGTTTTTCAGATGTCACTATTTTATTACGACAAATTCCAACGTATTTAACTTGTTTCGTGATTTGACAAGTTAGTTTATCAATGCAAATAAGAACCAAAACATGTAAAAGACTGTTGATAAAGCCCTATTTACTGCTGCTATTCGCATAACAGTCCTTGTAAAAGTCCTATATTTTCTTGTTTTTTGCGGAAATGGGTCCATTTTGGCATGCTCTACAAGAGTAGCTATTAAAATCGAGGTTGTGGGAATCAACCCTCACTTTTTTAATGGCTATTCTTGAAAAACATGCTAAAATGGACCCATTTTCGCAAAATTTACACAGGACTCGCAACTTTTACATGGGACTATTATGCGAATAGTGGCTTTTTAGGGCTTCCCACTCAGTGAAAATCTCCTACAAAATGCTGTCGCAAACTGCCAAAGCTCTTCTTTGCTTGGTATTGTAAACAATTGCGGTTCAGCAAAATCGATTATTGTGCATTGCAACACTTAGTCTGTTTACGTGTGTAAACCGCAACCACTATTGAAAAACTGAAGTTTCGCTGTCTTTTCAATCGTACCGAATGCTTAAATAAACCTGACTGTTTTTTAACAATTTATGTTTTTATTGTGTGTTATTTTTATATTGACTTCCGTCATTTTCAATTCGAATTTTCTGGAAATTCATGTATAAAGACTACGGTGCCAACCAAAAATGGTCATTTTCAGAAACCCTATAAAAATGTTCAAAAATTAACCCAACGGAGTGGGGTGCATGAAATTTCTGTTTACGAAACTTTTTTTTGTGGCAGATAGCTTAAGAACGCATGTAATGTCGAGATCTGGTATCATCTGAAGAAAAAAATCATGATTTTGGTGATTTTTTTAATTTCTAAAGGTCAAACTTCAATCGTTTCGCGCCACCCCGTTTTAAGTCCGATTGAGCTAAAATTTTGCACACGTGTTTTTTCGGGTTGGTGAACATTTTGTGTAGGGTTTTTCCTTAAATTTTCTGCTAATTTTTTTTATAAGTGATTGGCACCCTGATAAAAATTATAATTTTTTTTTCTTCACCTATCGTTTATTTGACACGGCACAAATACAATTTAATGTTTAACGGCGCCAATTATATCTGATGACTTAAAATCTTTAAGCAAATTTTTTATCCTCGCTGCCGACTACGAGCTAAAATTAAGTCTATCTTAAAACTAGCATATATTTTTCAATTAATGTTTTGTAGTTGAATGGTCGTCTGATGATCGTCGAATGGCCATGAATATGCAGCATGTATGGATTTGTTCTGCTAAGCCACGATGTTATGAGCTGGGACAGGGGCTTGTAATCCTCGGGTCCTGGAAGTATTGTGCGGGGTTCAGTTGCTGGTTATGGTTCGTTGTTGTTGTTCGCTGTTGTTCAAGCCAAGATATCACAAAAGGCCTCGGGTTCTCAGGTCCTGGCGGATTCGTGTGGGGTTCAGTTGATGATTCCAAAATCGAGGTCTATGACGTGTTCTTGCCGTTTTGTTGAATGTGGATGGAGAGGAATGGGACTAGACTGGGGCGTGGATGGATTTCAGGAAAATGTATATAAGGGACATGTAGGGTAGGTCACGACTCGCCAAGACATCACGAACAGGAACAGCTGGTCCTCTACCCTCGGCCCGGAGGGAAGTTATTAATTTAGACCTGGCGTCACGGTGTACAGGGCATGACCAAACAACGTGCTCTATGTCGTGATAACCTTCACCACAGGCACAGATACCACTTTCCCCGAGCCCAATACGACGGAGATGCGTATCAAATCTATAGTGATTGGACATAAGCCGCGACATCACGCAAATGAAATCTCGACCTACATCCAACCCCTTGAACCACGGGCTCGTCGATACCTTGGGGATAATGGAATGTAACCACCTTCCCAGTTCCCCTCTAGTCCAAGAATTTCGCCAACTGATGATTGTATTCTGACGTACAAGTGCGAAAAACTCATTAAAAGCAATTGGTTTTTCATAAATTTCACCGTTTGTTGCGCCCACCTTAGCCAAAGAGTCCGCTTTCTCATTACCCGGTATCGAGCAGTGAGAAGGGACCCACGCTAAGGTAATCTGATACGATTTTTCGGATAAAGCACTCAGATGTTCCCGTATTTTCCCCAGGAAATACGGAGAGTGCTTAACATCTTTCATCGATCGGAGAGCCTCAATGGAACTGAGACTGTCCGTAAAGATGAAATAATGGTCCGTGGGCATTTTTTCGATAATCCCTAGGGTGTAATGAATTGCAGCTAATTCTGCGACGTAAACAGAAGCAGGATTATCGAGCTTATGTGAGACGGTTAAATTGTTATTGAAGATACCGAAGCCAGTGGACCCATCGAGAAGTGATCCGTCAGTGAAGAACATATTGTCGCAGTTGATGTTTCGATATTTATTAGAAAAAATTTTGGGGATCTGCTGCACGCGTAAATGATCCGGGATTCCACGAGTTTCTTCTATCATGGATGTATCGAAAAACACAGTAGAATCAGAAGTATTTGATAAGTCGACACGATTTGGAATATTCGAAGAAGGGTTAATATTTTGGGACATGTGATTGAAATACAATGTCATAAAACGGGTTTGAGAATTAAGTTCGCTTAACCTTTCAAAATTTTCAATCACAGGACGGTTCAAAACCTCACATTTGATAAGAATACGAGAAGACAGGCTCCAAAAGCGAGTTTTCAATGGTAGTACTCCAGCTAAGACCTCCAAACTCATCGTATGGGTCGATTGCATGCAACCCAAGGCGATACGCAAACAACGATATTGTATTCGCTCCAGTTTGATCAAATGTGTGTTTGCTGCGGAGCGGAAGCAGAAACACCCGTACTCAATAACAGACAATATCGTTGTTTGGTAAAGCCTTATAAGGTCTCCTGGATGGGCTCCCCACCATTGTCCGGTTATTGTACGAAGAAAATTCACTCTTTGTTGACATTTTTTCATCAGATACCTCACGTGACAACCCCAGGTGCCTTTAGAGTCGAACCAAATACCAAGATATTTGTGTACCAAAACCTGAGAAATCGTTTTACCCATTAATTGTGTTTGAAGCTGAGCAGGTTCATGCTTCCTAGAAAAAACTACTATCTCAGTCTTCTCCGGAGAGAATTCGATACCTAGCTGTAAAGCCCAAGCAGACAAATTGTCCAAGGTATCTTGCAATGGTCCTTGCAAATCGGCAGCTTTGGCCCCTGTAACAGAGATTACACTGTCGTCTGCAAGTTGTCTTATCGTGCATGAATTTGCCAGACAATCGTCGATGTCATAATTATAATTTTTATGGATAATGAGTAAAATAAATTAAATCATTTTTTCAGTAAATTTGAAATAAATTGGCAAACCAAAATTGAATCAAATGCAGTTTGTAGACTAAAACATAGCCATTTTGATTGAGAACTCTTATATGATAACCTAATCTTTATAAACATTGAGGGGTTATATACCTTTTTGCGAGACAAAAGAAAGCAAAATTTGGATTTTTTTAAGCGTGTAGCACTATTTTTTTGCATAAAAATAGTAGGTAATTTTCTGAAAGTTATGTTAATCAACAACAAAAAACACGTTCGTTCGTAGGAAATACCAATTATTTGTGGATACAGCAATTAGTTTCTTCAAGCTGTTTTTTGCAGAGGTTTATGGTATTCATGATAGAGACCCAGCAGATCAATTGAAATAAAAAAAACTCACTATCTCATTAGTTTAGGACTGTGCCGGGTATCTGAACGATCATTCTCATAAGTATTTAGTTTTCAGTGCAAACTAAACCATTTTTCTTAAAAAAAAAACATGTTTTGAGCGCTAAAAATTGCGTTAAACAATTTTTTTCTGCAAACTTAAACTTCGTGTATCAAAAAACGATCAAAAAAAAACGACCGTGTTATTTAATGACGAACATTTGAAAAACGACAATGTCATTTTTTGAAAAATGTTTCGAGATAAACACGTATAAAGTTTCAAGTTTAGCCTGTGCGGCCGTCACGAGTCGCGCTTCAAATCGCTTTAACTTTCTTTCTATTGCTCAGATGTTGATGAAAATTTGTGAAAATGTTCTTAGAAAGTTGTACTTAAAAAAATGCAATAATTTTTTTTCGGTTTTTCTGAAAACTAAAAAGGTATACAACCCCTTAATACATATGATTTTAGGTAATTTAAAAATTTTGCTTAATTCAATTCCTTAAGCTTTATAATGTAGATCATTTTGGTTCTTCCAACGATTTCGAAAACTGAATATTACTTCATTCGAAACCTTGATCTGTATCCGACATCAACATACGCCTAAACCGATTCTTTTGATTTTGATTCGTTTTCGAAATTGTAGAATAAAAATGACAGCCTCTTTTTTATTGTGTCCAGATATTATTACCAGTTCAATGAATCACCCTAACGTGTACACGCTCAGCCCGCGGCCACGGTTGCGTACCCCTGTGGCTGATCACATGAAACGTGAAAAATGACAGCGAGGGTAAGACGCGAGGAAAAACAAAATGGTGTGCGCTTGTTTTTGACACAATGTTGCGCTAGGGTTTCGCGGTACGTGAAAAAGTAAAATATTGCGGAAAAAATCCTCGACCGCTATCCGGAAGCGATTTCAATCGACGGCAGCTTTGTCCGGACATTTCCGGAATGTGAAAACAAGTGCCGACGTGTGACAGTCTGTGCACAAAATTCAGAGGTAATTATGCCGACTTGCAGTGAATCGAGAGCTGTAAGACAGCGCTGAAAAATGCGTTTTTGTGAATTAAATATTTATCTCGTCGGACAAAGAATGTGAAAAAGTGCAGTTTATAGAGAGACGATTAGTTTACGGCATAGTCCGGTGCATTTCCGGCAGTTTTTTCGGGGTAAAATAGTTGTTTTCCTAGTGGATGTCTAGACTGGAAAGGCGGGAGTCTCCTTTGAGGCAGGAGCTTTGATGCAAGCATTTTTTTTTCTTTTTTCGTCGGCTTCGCTGTCGTCGCTTGCTATATACTCGTGGGTTAGCAAGGATGTGAAGCGATGCATGCACGCGGGGGATCGAAGATGGCTTTGCCGCTGTTTCTTGCGCGAACATTGTACAGTCGCGGACTGTTTTTGCGATTGGAGGTATGCTACCTGCCTACTGATTTCCCAAGGGTGTCTCCAAATTTTTGATGCAATGTGTTATTCTTCTTCTTCTTTGGTTTGATTTTGTTGGCCTGAGGACAATGTGTTATGATGCTAGAGGAAAATCAGTGTTGTATTCGTTTGCGCTGTTTGATTTTGTTGCCAAATTACATTTGGACTATTTTCATACCTATGCAATTTCATACGCATCAGATCTTTTTATACGCCTAACAGTGCAAATTTAAATTTCTCGCATTTGATAAAACGGAACGAGTCAACTAATGGTGTTTTCATACCAATATTACAAAAGATCAAAATAATGGTCGCAGTGGTCCAAATCTTACAAAATATAATATCCATAGTATACAATTATCTAATGCCAGCATTCGCACTACAAAGGTGTTTTTATACAATTTGCCGTACAATTGACGAGAACACGCCAACTTCTAACATTCGCACTATTAAAGTTGCCTGCTACTGCAACTAAATCGTTTCCTACAAAATAGGTATGTTAATTCTCCGCTGCACATACCGATGCCAAAAGTTTTGTTCGAATGCGATGCCAGTCAAAACCCATTCCCATCTGCGGTGGAAATGGGTCGCATGGGAACTGTTTGTAAATATTTGACCTTGAAATGATTGATAGTGATAATCATATCGTATCACGAAGCTGCACCTTCAACAAATGGTGTTTCATAACCTCTAAATGCTTGAGAATAAAACATAATTAAAAAGTCGACTTGCCGGTTTATGTGAATTCTTTGTTTCAGATAATAAGGAAAATATCATCACATCAAATTAGAATACGTGTTCAAAAGAAACGAACCATATTCACTGTTTACAATTGTATCATAATCGGTGCAAATCGGGATCAGCCCCGTACGGACAAACAACTCGCGACCTAATATGGATGAACTTGGCGATCAACCGGTTCCTCCGCCGGTCCAGGCCGACACGCCAGCTGTCGCCAATGTTGAAGCAGTGGAAGACGCTGTCGAGAATGAAACGAAGAACATTGCTGAGGTCGAGGAAAAAGATGCCGTTGATGTCGCACAAAAAGACATCGTTGATGTTGAAGATCCGCCGCCCGCTATTGAAGAAGAATCACAGGCATCTTCCTCAGTAGCTGGAACGGATGAAGTTGAGGGTCAACAGCGGGCGTCAGTTGCGACTAAAAGTGAAGACGAATCCCAAGATATAAACGTCAATGAACCAGGAATCACGGCAGCAGTAACAACACCAGCAATCAGTCAGGAGGAATCTAAGGTTGAGGAAATGGAAGTGGACACCAGCCCTGTTCCAGAGACAAAAGAAGAAGAGGAGAAGGAGGAACCAATTGAAAAGGACAGTGATGGCAACGATGAAGGTGGTGGTGACAACGTCACGGAAGAACCCTCTCCAACGCCAGCAGAAACGACAGCAAGCAAAGACGATAAAGACAGCTTTACACCGACGCTGGAATCAGTGGAAGAGAAAGGAGAAAGTCAGTGCGTCGAGCAGGAAAATGAGGAAGAAGGAGCCACTGGTGCTGCGAGTAGTAGTCGCCCAGATAGTGCTGCAGCGGGAGACTTGCTGGATGACATAGAGATGACGAACGTTGATGAAAGTCGGCACCATGGCGAAGGCGAACCTATGGATGAAACGGATAAATCACTCGACCGATCTACAACTGCTACGTTGGATCCGTTCGATCAAGTCAAGCACGCGGAACAGTCTAAAGACGAGTCCTCGATGCAGAACGAAAGCGGGGCAGGGGACGACGTGACGATGACTAGTACTGAGGTGGACGAAACACCGCAGCCAGAGAATGATTCGACGGTTAACAATACCACCACATCCGCCGCTGAGAATGCCGACGAGAGTGTAGCCGAAGGTTAGTAATTATTCTTTCATTGTGTTCTAGATATTTATATTTGAATTGCTTTTTTTGCAACAGATGGAGTTGTCGAGCTAACCGAGGGCGAAGGAGTTGATGAGAATGTTTGCTTGCTGCCGGATGATGAGCGCGAGCTATCCGAAGCGGACAAGGAACGTGCCAGAGTCGTTCGTGAAGCGGCCGAAGAAGCCGAGAAAAGTCAAGACGGATTGGATAAAACCGGCGAAGAATCAACGGAAAAACCAACGATGAACGATAAACCAGCAGAGGAAACAGTAGATGAAGTTGATGGAGAGGAAAAAGCAACTGAGAAGGAAACAACCGCCGAAAAAGAGACAGACGGCGGCGAGGTCGAAACCACTGACTTAGAAAAGGAACCGTCGCCTGAGGTGCGGCTGGAATCTGGTGCCGAGCAAGTTGAAGAGATAGAAACCGAACAGGACCATGCCGCTGATGCGCCTCCACAAGTGAACCAAATCCGAGAGGTACCGGAGCCGATGGAGCAAACCTGCTTGAAGTGTGCTACGTCCAAAGTCTGCGAATATAGCTTGATACAGGAAGATGGAGAGGAGGCAAAGTTCATCTGCACCTTTGACTGTGTCCAATCGATGCGGACCGAAACTCCCGGAAAATATGTGCTCGTTCAGAAGAAGGTGGCAATCGTACAGATTTTTGACTGCGAAAAATCTTGCGCTCGTTGTGACAAGAAAACCACCTGCAAATATCGTTATCAGAGTGGAAAGCCTGAAGGTGACGAACGCTATAAGTACCTTTGCGATACAAAATGCGTCGAACATCTGACTTCAATTAATGGTGAAAAATACGTGCTGAAGAGAAAGCGCTATCTAGTGGACGAAAAGTCTGAAGCGGAAGAGAAAAAGTGCATTCAGTGTAATGAGATTAAAAGTTGCAAGTACTACTTTTCTCAGGATGAGGATGAGTTGTTTATCTGTCACGAAGACTGCTTGAATTTGCTGATGACCGAGCATCAGGATCTGTTCCGTTTAAAGCGACGCTCTGTGCGAGTTCGGGACCTACCCAAAAGAATTCCTAGCGAGCCGGAGCCTCCGGTAGAGAACACAAAGGCAGTTGCCCGTACGGAGGAGGAAGCCGAACATGCTCGGCTGGATCGAGATGCTAGTTATATGAGACGCTGCGCACAGTGTTTTGCACTGATTCAATTGACCGAGAAAACACTACAATGGGAAACGCTTGATTTCTGCAACGAGAAATGCTTGGGCGTGTATCAAAACTCAGTCGGCTCTAACTGTGCCATGTGTAGTAACTCGGTTTCAGTGACCAGTCTGGGTAAATATTGCGTTCGATTTGGTTTCGATGTACGACAGTTCTGTCGTTCTAGTTGTCTGGATCAGTACAAGAAAAATTTGAAAGTTTGTTCCTACTGTCAGCGGGATATCACCATCGGTGAGCTCGGATTTCTGGCACCGGTGGGTGATAAAGGTCTATTTAAAGACTTCTGTACTCAGAATTGTTTGAAGAAATACGAGGAAGTGCTAGATCCCAGCAAAAAACAAGTTCCACATGTATGCGCTGTTTGTAACCACGAGAAAGTTACCAAAATCAACGTAATGCTGGACAATCGAGAACATTTTTTTTGCAGTACCCCGTGCTTTTCGGCGTTCAAATTTGTCAACAATGTTAACCCGGATGAGTGTGCCATGTGTAAAACCTACTTCGAGCGAAAATCGGCCGATTGTTTCACAATCTTTACTGCGGATAGAGGTCCAGAAGGGGCACCGTTCTGTTCGAAAATATGCATGAATCTCTACATCATCACCAACCGGAAGATTGTGTCGTGCAACTGGTGCAAGGTGAAGAAATACAATTTTGACATGATCCAGAAAGTAGTTGGTAACATGGCAATGTGTTCGCTCAACTGTCTGACACTGTGTGAAGTGTCAGTAAATGCTCTGTCCATGAAACAGATTCATTGCGATCACTGTAAGCAGCTGAAGACGCCACAGTATCACCTAACGATGAGCGATGCGAGTGTGCGCAATTTCTGTACCTATCAGTGCGTGATGTCCTTCCAGAGCCAATTCAACAAAACTCCTCTGACTATTGACTCAGAGGAAATCCGCAACGCCCCGGTACCTACAGGGCTGCCAAAGCGTGTCAAAAAGTCCGCAACACTTCCGGCAGCAGCTCTTGCAGCTGCTGCGGGCTCTTCATCTCTGCCACAATCGCCGCCAGTTCATTTGCCACAAAAGAAAGGGCGTCCGCCACGAACTGCAGCTGCAGTTGCAAATGCTGTTATGACTTCTGGTGATTTACCTGTGATTTCATCGGTGCAGTCACTGGCAGGACAGGTTGGTAATGCTAATCGATCAACACGTTCCAAAGGAGGTCGTCCTACTGTGACTCCTACAACACCGGGAATGGATTTGCCAGAATTACGAGTTTCACTGGAACCACTTAGCGTCCAATTGACAACTTCCGCCCCGCAGCGTTTCGAAGCACCGGAACCTCCTCCACCGAAGGTGGAACTAAAAACACAAATCGTCACAGTCCCTGCTGTTCCACCAGTGGTCGCCAACGCAGGTACAATGTGCAAACCGATCCAACAATCGAAAGCGGTCAGCTGTAGACCAGTTCAGTGTAATGTCGAATGCCAAACTGAAGATTGGCTGCAAAGACGGATTGTCATTCCGATTCCTGTTCCCATCTACGTCCCAACACCAATGCATATGTACTCGTTACCTGTACCAATTCCCGTTCCTTTCCCGCTTCCAATACCCGTTCCAGTTTTCATTCCAACCACGCGCAATTCCGCTGCTGGCATCATGAAGGAAATCAAAAAAATCCAAGACAAAATGCCTACCGATCCTTACGAGGCAGAACTTTTGATGATGGCTGAGATGGTCGCCGGTGACAAGAAGAAAGACGATAGCGATTCCGACTCCGAAGAAGATACTGGTGATCAGTACGCAACCGGAACCGCCGATCACGGAATGGAAAACAATACCTCCTTTAACGAAGATCTGGTCCAGATTGCTCTAAAAATGGCCTCGAACGATTTCGAAGACCCGCCAGTTGATTTGGAATCAGCTATGCAGGCTAACACAATTGCTCCGCAACCCCCGAGCCACCACGGGTACGATGATGGTTCGCAGCAACAACTGCATCACCAGCAATTAATGATGCTCGAGCAGCAACGACAGGCTCAGGCCATAGCCCAAAGAGGCGGTCGTAAACGAGCTCAAAATTCTCGTGCGAACAACAACAATCGTCAGCAGATATCACCCAACAAACGCATCAAACGGGAACAGATCAGCGAACCCTCGCCGGAACCACCTCGAGAACCGGCGGAAAAACCGGACGCCAACATGTGTCTCAAGTACACGTTCGGTGTGAATGCCTGGAAGCAGTGGGTTCTCACTAAGAATGCCGATCTGGAGAAGAGCACAATCCGAAGAAAACCCTTCAAGTCCGAAATACTCCAACTGACGGCGGATGAGCTCAACTATTCCCTCTGTCTGTTCGTGAAGGAAGTACGAAAGCCAAACGGTACCGAATATGCACCCGACACAATCTACTATTTAGTGTTAGGTATGTGTGGAATTACTTCAAATTTAAAAACTTATTGATTGATTTCTTTTTCTTTTGTTTAGGTATTCAACAGTACTTGTTTGAGAACGGACGGATCGATAATATCTTTACCGATCCGTACTACGAGCGCTTCACCGACTGTCTGGATGAAGTGGCAAAGAAATTCTCTGTGCTATACAATGATTCCCGTAAGTTACTGTTGTTTTGCAGTGTTGACATTTTTACCTTAACCTTTTTTTTACAGAGTACATCGTAACTCGTGTCGAAGAAGAACATCTCTGGGAGTGCAAACAGCTTGGCGCCCACTCACCCCATGTCCTGCTCAGCACGTTGATGTTCTTCAACACGAAACATTTCAATCTGACGGTAGTCTGAATAAGCTTTTTTCTCTATCTTGAGTAATTCAATCAATTTTATATATTGAACCCACAGACGGTAGAAGAGCATATGGAACTCAGTTTTTCGCACATTATGAAGCACTGGAAGCGAAACCCGAACCAGGGTGGTGCCAAAATGCCCGGATCACGGAATGTACTGCTGCGATTCTATCCTCCTCAGTCGTCCCTAGGTATGTTTATATTTTGCTAGTAACAGAATCGTTTAATAATCATTCCCTTTCCCACACAGCTGCCAACTCTAGGAAGAAGAAAGTCTACGAACAGCAGGAGAACGAGGAAAACCCCCTGAGGTGTCCGGTAAAACTGTACGAGTTCTACTTGTCGAAATGGTAAGGACAGTAATGTGGAAAACGGTAAAAACATTTCTCATTCGATTTCTTTTACAGTCCCGAGAGCGTCAAAACGCGCAACGACGTGTTCTATCTCCAACCAGAACGATCCTGTGTGCCTGATTCACCCGTCTGGTACTCGACACAGGCCCTTAGCAAGGAGGCTCTGAGCAAAATGCTGCACCGCGTGAAGATGGTGAAGGAAATCAACATCGCCTTACTCACCAGCTAATGAAACGAGACGCACTATGACGAGGATAACGCTAGCAACACCACCACCAGTTCCAACGCAACCACCACCACCGGGGCCAGCTTCTGTTCCACGATGAATAGCGTGGCCAATGCGCTCAGTTCACTTCCCTTTCGAACACTTCAATCGTCACTCCAGCAGCTACAGCAAAACCATCAAAATCAACAGTCCGCTGCAACTCAACAGCAGCAGCAGCAACAACAAAACCACTATTCCCAACATCATAACAGCAGCAATGTTCAGAACTCTTCGGCAACGGCGGCAGGTCAGCCGCCGGCCAGTTTCATGGCCAACAACACGACACATCCACCTCCTCCGCCAGACTACGATTACTACTACAATGACTACTACCGCCGCTGGAGTGGCATCATGAATTTCTACAAATAACATAATGGAGAGCAACTGGAACGGAAACGGTGTGTAGGTAAGCAAAGTTAATTCTCGTCACCGTTTTAAGAAAATCAGATAAAAACGAGTGATTAAGATCAATGTATCCAAATAGAGGAGGAAGCACGATACGGAGATCTCAAAACGTGCAAAGCACCACTCGTAAAAAAAAAAAAGAAAAATGAAGAGAAACACTTCCTCCGCTGTCACAAGATGGAACGAACTATAAGTTTTTTCAGTTTTTCACTATTTTTCGTTAATTCAATTTTGAGTTAGCGTAGAAAACCATTAACCTTGTCGCCAGTCGATGTGGCCGGATGTCTGTTTTTAGTGCTTTCAAGTTTAAGGCAAGAGACTCTATATTTTTTCAAGTAGAAGCGTAGACACAATAAATGAATTGAGCAGAAGTATGAACGGCAGGAAGTTTCCTTTTTTGTAAATATTTTCCTTAACTGCTTGTAGCGATAACTGCACTCAACTGAACATAGCAATTTAACAGAAACAAATCAAGAAAAAAATATTAAAGATAAATACAAACATACAAGTCAGTGGAATCGAGATAAGAAGAGTACATAGTTTTTAGGTGGCAATGAAACAAAAAGAATAATTACTACACACATATTAGTATATACCTAACAGCTAAACACATTTTATTGTTAGAAGCAAATTTGAGCTCTTCTCAGTGCTGGGAGATTTTGTTTTTTCGCTGTAAAAGCAGGCAAGCTGGCGTATTTCGGTTGTTTTCTTCTTATTAGAAATTTCGTTTTCTTTTTATCAGGGCATCGAACTGAGCGAGTAATAGATACTGATAACTAATAGCAGAAATGTTCTAGTTTCAAAGGCATTACAACATTATCACTACAGAGAGATGGATATTTTCCAGTGTAAAAATAGTGTCAAGAAATGGACAAAAATAGTCACAACAAACAGACAAAACACTATTCATCGGAGAACGTGCAGATTTAAAAATAAAATATAAGATAATAACGCGCTGATGTAAACGATAAGACCAGTTGAAGAAGGAACCCATCTCTGGATTTCACTCTTTGGAGGCCGGTACTGGAGATGTCACCTGAACGGAGGAGGTTAAAATTTATACTTGATAGTTTCCTCGTGATTCTTGGATCTTGGCTTCTCATCATTCGGCTTAAATGATACTTGGACTTTGAATCTTAAAATGCCATGTTTTTTTTAATTTTCTTTGGGTTGCTTGTCAGATTTTTCAACAAATAATCGTATATCGTGAAAAAGTTTATCATCAAACTACCTATCATGATGTTAAAAATCAGAAAATGATTATTTTTCGGATCTCAAATGATTGAAGTGAAGTATGGCTTCTTAAATTAAGATACACATTCATATCAATTGGCATTTTAAGCATCAAAAGGGAAGCATTTGTTCAATCCGTAGCTTTTGAGTTACCACTTTTCGTTTAAAAAAACATCCGACGTTTGCGACCGCGATCAAGTTGTTTTAAATGTTATAGGGTTTTATTCTCAGCCTCAAAATCAAACTAATCAATTATACTGGATATACTATATTATCAAATCAATCATTACGCTAGTTTCGTCGGTTTGACAAAGGTACGCTTCCTCTTCATCTTCTTACGGGCCAGTTCTTGCTGGTGCAGCTGGGAGTACACCTCTGCGAATATCTCCTTCTGCTCTTCCTCCGGTATGGTTCGCCTATATTTCTTCATCAAATCAAAACGTTCCCAAGGAGTAGCCAGCCGCTCGGCCTTTACCCGTCTCTTCTCGTTGGTATACTCGTCTATATTGGCAACACCCTGCAAATTGTGCCGCTCCCAGCGAGCATACCAGGGTCGAGGCTTCAGCGTCACCTTCATATCGTTCACCGGAACTGGGGCACCCTCGGGAAGCAGCTCTGGCTCCATGTTCAAATCGAATGTACTGTACTCATCCAGGGCGTCCCTTAGGTAAAGCAAATTATCGTCCAAACGTTTCTCCAACCGTAACACCTCAATCTTCAGCAAAGTCGGATCGTACAGATCGTAGCTGATTTCAATTCCTTGATTATCAATCACATTTCGCAGTATGAACCGGGCCCTGAGTCCACACTTTTCACGAACAATACAAATGCCTACGAAACGGGAAGTTTTTCCTTCTGCGTGCACATCCGATGAGGTCACCGCGACCACCGATCCCACATAGAACTCAGGAATGTCAACATTCGAGCGACGGTCCAACATATCTAAACGTTCAAGTTTCTCCCGAATTGGGTTGCGCCATTCGACTTTGGGATCCGGCAGAAACTCTTGATACACGAAACGATACTCCGGAGGAATCATACTTTTACGTTCTGCACCGCCAACAACCGGATTGGCATTGCGTGTTTGTGCTGGAGCTTTCGGTGTAACAGCTGGTTCTGGTTTTGTAGAGTATGCCGTGGCGGGACTGAACAAATCTGTTAATGAAAATGTTATTGATTGTTTTTCCTTACTGCGTCCATCCTCACCCAACCGTGCTAAACTTAGCAGCGAAATTCTACCAGGAATGAAACTTTTTTGAACGATGTTCATCATGGACAAAGCTGATTTAAATTGAATTAGAAGTAACACGTCCCAAGCGAAGAAATTTTTGTAAACTTGAACTTTATCCGAGCTACACGATGGACTGCATAAAGTTTTTGTCGAAGACGATTTGTTATTGTTGGGCGGCGTGCACGATTGGCTGATAGCTCAACGTCAAACAAAATAGCACTCCTAATCGACCCACACGAAATAACTGAGTGGTAATATACTCACAGTGGGAGATTGCATGTATTTATTTTGAATTTTCCGATAATGCTTTGGGGCAAGACAATAAACAATATCGCACGCATAGCCTTTGGGCTAATGGCGGTCTTGATCAACTAGACTGGTTGAGAGAATTCGTTATCGATATTGTTTTTGGCACATTTTGCATGTGTAGGATAATAGGTACATTAGGTTGGTAAACGGCTGGGCAATGCGTACCAGCAGTACACCCGTACTAGTTGGCATAAAATAGACCCCAGTGTGGTCCATAGCATAATGCCCAGCAACTCCTATCCCTACCTCCACGTGGTACCGACTGGGATACGAGCAACCAAGGGAAGATCGGTTAACCGGTGGGAACTTGGTCGTATGCTGACAGGGAAGGGGGAGTTGTTCTCCTTGGAGAGCAGCTTGCCTGAGCGTCTGTTCCCCAGGTCAGGGGCGGCTCAAACAGCGACTGATCCGGAGCGGACGGCTGAGCTATGAAATGCGGTGTCTCGCCAGCTACACCCAAGACGGCAGCCCCGTCGCGAGACTAGGCATCGCAGCCCTAGTAGGGCAGCATGCTGAAAATAAACATACTACGAACAATCCAGAGAATGATACGAATCGGAACAATCGGTATAGACCTAGGCAAACGAAAAAGGACAACGATTGGAAACTTGGTACTTGGAATGTTAGGACTTTGCTCGAACCGGCACGCGTGGGCATCTTGGCCAGAGAGCTACGGAAGGCAAAAGTGGAGGTAGCAGCCATACAAGAGGTGCGGTGGCCTAAAACCGGGGAACGTGAATTCCGGGCGGTCGATCCGACCGCGGGCACTTCTTTCAAGTATCACATCTACAACAGTGGCACGTCTGAATATTCGGAAACACACCTGGAGACACCCCAATGGAGAGGCCTGCTCCCAGATCGACCACATGCTGATCGACGGCCGGCACTTCTCAGACGTCATAGATGTGCGGTCCTTTCGAGGGTCAAACATCGACTCGGATCACTATCTCGTAGTAGGCAAGATTCGCGCCCGGTTGTCCAATGTATTTAAATCGAGATCGGCGAGGAAGATACATCTGGACCTCCAGAGGTTATCAGCGGAAGGAGTTGCTGCAGAGTATACTCGGAAAGTTGATAGACGGATCGGTGGACCAGCTGGAGAGGACCTGAACGAGCAGTGGAAGCACATCCATGATGCGGTCAGCGAAACAGCGTGAGAGGTGATAGGCATGACAACGGGAACCACGCGTAGTGGGTGGTTTGATGCTGATCAGGAACCGGACCGTGCCAGTACCTGCCATATGCAATGACAGGGAGTGGAACCTGATTACCGATAAATCGCAGCAGGCCAGGCGTTGGAAGCAACATTTCGAAGTGGTGTTGAACGGCGAGGAAGGGAGGAGAGTCGTCGAGGGGAACAGGATAGAAATTGGGGAGGACGGACAATCTGTGGACCCACCAACATTGGACGAGGTGAAGAATGCTTGCAAAAAGCTAAAAAACAACAAAGCCGCTGGGAAGGACGGCTTACCGGCCGAACTTTTCAAAGTTGGGAGCGAGTGGCTGTGAAGTGCAATTCACCAGATTATCCTAAGGGTATGGTCTGAGGAACAACTACCTACGGACTGGTTGGAAGGACTCATATGCCCTATCTACAAGAAGGGACATAGACTCGAGTGTAGTAATTATCGAGGCATAAACCTCCTCAATTCCGCTTACAAAATTCTCTCCCGTATCCTGTTCCAACGACTGAAGCCGTTGCAGGAAGCCTTTGTTGGAGAATACCAATGCGGTTTTCGAGTGGGGCGATCTACAACGGACCAGATGTTCACCTTGAGACAGATCCTCGACAAGTTTCGAGAACACAACCTGCAGACACATCATCTGTTTATAGACTTTCGAGCGGCGTACGATACAGTGAAACGCAACGAGCTGTGGCAAATAATGCTAGAACATGGTTTCCCAACTAAACTGATGAAACTGATACGTGCGACGCTTGACGGTTTCACATCATGCGTCAGGACAGCGGGCGAATTTTCGGACGCGTTTGTGACGTTAGATGGTCTGAAGCAAGGTGACGGGCTCTCGAACTTGCTGTTCAACATAGCTCTGGAAGGTGCAATACGAAGGGCAGATGTGCAGAGGAGCGGCACCATCATCACTAAGTCTCACATGCTTCTGGGCTTTGCGGACGACATTGATATAATTGGTGTTAACCGTAGAGCAGTTGAGGAAGCCTTTACGGCTCTTAAAAGGGAAGCTGCGAGAATTGGACTCACCATAAACACTGCCAAAACGAAGTACATGGTGGCTGGCAGAGAGCGTGGTAGTTCTACGGGTGTTGGTGCTGTGGTGGAGATGGATGGGGATACTTTCGAAGTGGTCGACGAATTTATATATCTTGGTACTCTCGTGACATGTGACAACGAGGTGAGCCGCGAGGTGAAGAGGCGGATTGCGGCGGCGAATAGGGCTTATTACGAATTGCGTAGCCAGCTTAGGTCCCGTAACCTACAGATCCGTACGAAATTTGCCCTCTATAGGACTCTGATCCTCCCGGTGGCACTGTACGGACATGAATCGTGGACGTGGAAGGAGGCCGATCGACGAGCGCTTGGGGTCTTCGAGCGTAGATTCCTGCGATCAATACTCGGAGGCAAACTAGAGAACGGGGTGTGGCGCAGGCGCATGAATCACGAGCTGTACGAAGTATACAAACACGCTGATATTATCAAGCTGATGAAACACGGCAGGTTACAGTGGGCTGGCCATGTAGCACGGATGGCGGATGGACGACCGCCAAAGAAAATATTTAGTAGAGAGTCGGATAGAGGCCGACGACTTCGAGGCAGACCGCGCACGCGCTGGATGTGTGCTGTCGACGAGGATGCCAGAGCAGCGGGTGTAAGGGAAGACTGGAGAGTAGCAGCCCAAGACCGAGTTTTGTGGAGACGTATTCTGGATTCGGCATAGGATCTTAATGATCTATCGCCATAAAAGTAAAAGTAAAGTAAAGTAAGTAAGGATAGGTACAACGATAAACCGTGCCCCAGTGTTGAGTCGAGAAAATTTCCAGCTCGACTTGATCGGGAATCGAACTCGATATCACAACCGTGTGGGAGAGCTAGCCAACCGACATCACTAACAACAGAGCCACGGGGACCAAAAAACACTACGGATATATTGCGAAATATTTCTAATATTCAATATTACGAAGTATTTATCGTTGCATTTTTGGGCACCCCGCTATTCATATCATAGCTCATTGACGTTATATGGTGCTTATTACGGGAGTCACTTCACGGTGAAATATATTTCACTCTCACGCTCACTTCACTTTTTTAGACCTGTTCCCGATTCCACCTCAAGTGAGGTGACAAAAATCACCTCCGTGGAGTGAGATTGACAGTGAAGTGAAATTGAGAATAGGACAAGTGAAATGAGATTGTTTCCCAGCTCAAAAATCTCTAAGTCCCAGAAAGTCGTTTTTTCCGTTTTTTAGACAACACCAGATCTTGACGTGTTCTGCATTTCTAAGACATTCGGCATCAAAAAAAAATGTTTTTTTCGGAATCGAAAATTTCCTTAACTTGTTTGCATTTTTTTCATCGGGCAAAAAAAAAATAAAAATTTGACCGCTTCAAGGCACGGATCAAATTCTGATTCGTTTCGTTACTGAAGAATAAGTCCAATATTTATCATTAGAACACAAATCAATCAACTTTAAGACTTATGGCATCTTCGTGGAATCATTTCACCGTGCAAAATGGTCGTGAAATAATTCCACGCGAAACGTCGCTTTTTCCGTTCTCACTTCACTGATATGACACTCATAATAACCCAGATTCCACCAAAGATGTCACTTTGCGACGTTTTTCTCACCGTGAAGTGACTCCCGTAATAAGCACCATTATCGTTGGAGGGTTGTCAATTGACAGATAAACGATAAATATAGAAATATATCTACCGATATCGGGTAATACTATCGAAATATTTTTTATGGGAATAAAGGTGTCTAGCCCCTAGTCCTGGGCTCAAATTAAATTGTGCCCGCTGTCAGCAGTAAGATAAACATGTATGAAAAGAGGCGGTATTATGCTATCTCGTTTACACATATGTTGAGATGTTAGTCCTTGAAACATGCCGCGATGCCATAGGGGTGGTTAAATACTATATTGATTTCGAAATTGATTTCATATTTGCGTGAAATCATCGAATTCAGTGTTTACAAAATCAAATACCGTTAATCGTAATAACTGGGTTGTTTAGCTATACAGTGCTTTTTCGATTTTATCCCGGTCAAAAAAAAATTTACCGTGAATTTGGCGCAACAGTGAATTTAGCGAAATGATAAAAATTTAATTTTTTGTGTTGGATTCAATTGAAATTTATGATATTTTGAGTAAAATGATGCACTTTCATGGTTGAAGGGGATTTGTATTTGTATCAAGATACAAATGAATAAACAAGAAAAGGTTAGTTTATGATGTTTATCTCCATTGCATTTTCGCGGACTTTTTCCCGCCTATCATACCTGCAATATCAATATGATTTGTACTGCCTATTATTTAGCATAGCTAGTAGAATCTAATGCTTGTTTATGTAAAATTGTGGAACCGCTAGATTTTATAATTTTCAAATCCACGCTCTATTAGGACCAAACTGTAGGGTTATTTGAGTTGTTAACAGATTTTTTTCTCAACTGCTCAAATAAAACGTAATTTTTGCTTCGAAGTTAATGAAATACCTTTTTGACGGTCCTTTTTTTTTAAATTATGACACAAATTATTTGTAACAGATGTGACACTTGGTTGCCTCAGAAAATTGATCAAATAAATTGAGTTCATGAAACTATAAACATGCAAGGACACAAGGCACAAGTGAATAAGATGTTTCGAATGCATTTTCTACTACTGGAAGTGCATTATTCTTAATTTAAACTTTTTTTTTAAAAGCGTGATAAAAATGAAAAAAAAAAACTGTGAGAAAATCGAGCGTGAATTCGGCGAGTAGTGATAAAAACGATTGTTGATAAAAGCGAAAAAGCACTGTATCAGTTTTTTATATCATCTGAAAAAGCTGCATTTTCTAAGCAAAACGTGATTTTCAAAAATCTTCTATCATTGTCCTTCAATACTTGAATCATGAATTAAAACTGCTCGAAATTGCTACAATGACAGTTCGCTCATGCACCAACTATCATTGTAGCGATTTAAAGCGATTTTCATTCTTCATTTAAAAATCGAAGGACAATGATATAAAATTTGAAAAAATTGCGTTTTGCTCAGAAAATTACACTCTTTTAGCTGATATATAAAAAAAAACAGAAATCCGTGAATAGCTAAACAACCCAATTCTGCGCACCAAAGGCAGCCTCCGCGCAATGTTGAAAAATTCCAAATCAATTTCAATTGACTTAATTCGAAAATTAATCGAACTGTTAGCAAAATGTAACGCTGATATGCTAGGAATTCACTTCGAAGTGATCAATGGAGGTTGACAAGACACAACTGCTTAGATGGTGCACGCTAAAATATGATTAGCAGAAACAATAAAATTGGTAATTGTTTCGATAAAAACACGATGGAAGCAACCAATTCATTTTGATTGAAACAAATGTAGCTCGTCATTCAAAATGATGACAATTTATTAATTCAACCTAGAGAGCTTTTTCTGTGTGTGCATAAAAAGCTGGATAACATATTTACACAACACCTCCCTCCTGGTGAGACTACTGTTTAAAATCGATATGGTTCGACATGATAAAACAATTGGGTCTGTGGTTTGTTTTTCTTTTAGCTTGTATTGCCATTTCTTTAAGCGGTTCGGCTGCTACAAACTTTTTTTTTTTGCCGGGTGTCGGTAATTTATTCCCGAGAACGGCATCACTGAGTGCTCGGTGAAAAAAAAAATGACAGCTGTCAACCTAACTGAAGTTTCGGCATAAAATATTACCGAGCCGAAATTTTAGTTGGGTAAACTGAGATTCACAAAAACATGTGACAGCTGTCATTATTTTTTAACCGAGCACTAAGTGGTGCCGTTCTCGGCAATAAATTACCGAGACCCAGCAAAAAATTTTAAGTGTGTAGATAAACGTCCGTGTAAATTTTCAAATGAGAAATGTTAATTGCATAATGTTTTCTCAATAAAGTAAAATACCAAACTACTTGAAAACAGTTTCGTTTGTCGTTATTCCGTAGAAAATTTACTGAGAAATCAGAGATGAAATGTTTATCGAGATAAGTAAATTTGTTTGTCGAAAAACTCGTAATCCAGCAAATTCCGAGTTCAGTAAACTCAAATACCCAATCTCATTTGAAAAACTACCCTCATATTACTTAACCGAGATATCGTCGAACAAAAAAAAGTTCTAACCGAGATTTCGAAAAACAGAGCTGTTAAAATAACGTTTGCTTTACTATAAGCACAGACAAACAGACGTACCACCCCATACAAAATTCTAAGAAAATTGTGGTTCCGACTAAGGGGCCATCCACATACCACGTGGACAGATTTTAAACGATTTAGCCCCCCCCCCCCCTCTTCGTGGACAACTGCTTACATAAATTCCAAAAATTTTGTATGGACCGTGGATATTACACATACCCCCAAGCTGTCCACGTGGTATGTGGATGGCCCCTAACTTGTGCGACACCTGCTGGACATATTCCGCAAAAGACAAACATTCTGCCTTTCTGCTGTTTTTGGCAGCACGACGCACGACAACTGTAAACTTATTTGAAAGAGCTAAAAGCACATTAGCGCCATAACCGCTGCGGCGGGAATAATTCGTTTAACTGAAACTCATTTGAATTGACCATTGTTTTGATCCACGAACATAAATTTCGTTGTACATCTGTTTGTCTGTGGTTATCGTGCGACAACAGCGCCTGCATGTTTTGTAGTTCTGAATTTGACCTATGCATGTAAGCTAGCGTTGATGTCGAAATACACAACGCAGCGCGAACACGACAGCAGGTGGTGCTAGTACAGACAAACAGACCTACTTACCTTACCAATCAGACGAGAGCCGTGGTGGCTCGTGCTGTATCAAGAATTTGTCGCCATGTTGCTCGGTTTTGGGCTGTGTTTCGCCAGTTCCCCAGGCGTCTCATCACCCGCAGGTCTCCTTCGATCTGGTCGAGCCATCGTGCACGCTGGGCCCCTCTATTTCTGGTGCCGGCAGGGTTGCTGAAGAGAAGTGATTTCACAGGGTTGCCGTCCGGCATCCTTACGACATGACCGGCCCACCGCAACCTATTAACTTTCGCCAGGTGTGCAATGGGATTCTCTCCAAGCAGCGCGTGCACCTCGTGGTTCATGCGCCGTCGCCATTCTCCGTCGTCCATCTGTACTCCACCGTAGATAGTCCGTAGCACCTTCCGTTCAAAAACTCCAAGAGCGTTAAGGTCCTCCGCGAGAAGCGTTGTTGTCTCGATCCCGTAGAGGACTACCGGTCTTATCAGGGTTTTATACAGCGTCAACTTCGTGCGTCGTCGCACTCGATTCAATCGAAGTGTCTTCCGAAGTGAAAAGTAGGCACGATTTCCTGCCTGGATGCGTCTCTGGATCTCTTTGCTGGTGTTATTGTCGGCGGTCACCAGTGACCCCAAATAGACGAACTCGTCGACCACCTCAAGCTCATCACCGTCTACAGAGACTTGAGTTGGGAGGCTGATGTTGTTCTCCTTGGAGCCTCTCGCTCGCATGTATTTTGTTTTCGACGCATTTATCCGCAGTCCGATCCGTCCAGCTTCGGCTTTCAGTCGGGCGTAAGTTTACTCCGTCGTCGCAAAGTTACGTGATATGATGTCGAAGCCATCCGTGAAGCCCAGAAGCTGAACAGACCATGTGAAAATTGTGCCCCTCGTGTCGATGCCCGCCCTCCGGATCACACCATCAAGGGCGATGTTAAACAGCAAACAAGAAAGTCCATCGCCTTGTCTCAACCCTCTGCGCGATTCAAAGGGACTCGAGAGTATCCCCGAAACACACACGTAGCACATCACTTGCGCCATGGTGGCTCTGATCAATCGAGTCAGTTTATCCGGAAATCCGTTGTCGTGCATGATCCGCCATAGCTTTTCTCGATCGACTGTATCATAGGCCGCCGTGAAGTCAATAAAGATGTGATGTGTAAGCACGTTGTACTCGCGACATTTCTGTAAGATCTGTCGGATTGAGAAGATCTGGTCCGTGGTGGCGCGGGCTCCCATGAAACCCGCTTGGTACTGACCCACGAACCTCCTGGTTAAAAGTGATAGACGACGGAACAGGATCTGTGAGAGTATTGTGTAGGCGGCATTGATAAGCGATATACCGCGGTAGTTGCGGCATTCCAGCTTGTCGCCCTTCTAGTAGATGGGACAGATGACTTCCTCCATCCTTTCGTCTGGCAGTTGTTCCTCCTCCCAAATCCTGGCAGTCTGTCTTTGCCTGCGGCTTTATTGTTTTTCAGCTTCCCGATCTCACAAAGAACTTCGTGAATATCGGGGGCTGGTAAAAAATCTCAAAATCAGTCTCGAACAAAACTTTTAGCACAGACAAACAGACGTACCACGAATTTTATTTTCGTGGATCAAAATAACGGTCAATTCATATGAGTTCAGTTATACGGAATATTCCTCCGCAGTGGTGGTGGTGTTGTTGTACTTTGTCCCCTTGAACTCAGACAGTTGTCATGCGCCGTGCTGCCGAAACAGCAGAAAGGCTGAAAGTTTATCTTCTGCGGAATATGTCCGGTATGTGTCGCGCAGGTTTGTCGGAACCACAATTTTCTTAGAATTTTGTATTGAGTGGTACGTCTTTTTATCTGTACGATAACTATATTATTAGATTGAAAATATGAAATAATCGTCTATTGTGGCGATGGAGCTTGGTTCCAGTGTTACGCCGCCACCAGTTTGAACTGCTCGAAGAAAATGAACGGAATGAATTTTCTTCATCGCGGCTCTACTCGAGCCCTCAACAAAATCCCTTAGGAAACTGTCAAAAAGTTGTTTACAAAATAAATGCACAAATTTTTCGAGTGGGAACGAGACAAATGCAGGGCTGCGCAGATACACAACCTCCATAAACTACTCAAACAGAGGTTGGTACCTTCGAGTAGTTCATTTTGTACCAACTTTTTTGGAAGATTTCTTCCTGAGTGTTACGTATGTCTAAGTATGTGGTACTACTATAAATAATATTGTTTGCACCTTGTTCTGACCTGGAAGCAACCTAACTGCTGTCAAAACCCTTCTTTATCCACTCGATTTTGACCCAGTATTGACCTGGCGTGCTGCCCAAAGCGCACTGTAAAATTTATCAGCTTCAACCCGCCACCGCATGTGCTTGATTCGTAAACAATTATCTGGTACCTCTTTTTCACTTGCGTCGTAAATCGCGATGTCGTTTCTTTATTCCTCGGCAGATTTGCCCGAGCGCAATGGAATAAAGAAATTCGCTTTTAAATTGTTTCCAATCGAAATTTAAAATAAAAAAATCATACTTCAGATTCACTCAATAGCGCCTCTATGTGTGATATTTGCAACAGTAGGTGTATATATGAATGTATACTTTCCTTTTACACGACTTTAGTCACCCCGCTGAGAGTGTAAATCTGCATATGTGTGCGTTCCATTGAGCTGATTACTAATTCACTTTTGACACTATTTTGCATATGTGGGCGTACTATAAGCCGTTCGATTTCTGTCGGGACGTGAAACTGGGGTCATTTATTGACTGTAATTATGAAAAAGTAAGCCCTATAATGCGCATGGATGTGTGTGCATGTACTTTCGATTATATATGCGCCGTGGTCGGCGCCTGGTCGTCAAGCATGGTAGCAGCAGCAGGGGAGACAGCGGCGCATGGATTAGTATGAGCGTAATTACTCGATTGAATTCACCACAGTTCAGTCTTTTACCCACTCTCTGCTCTTTTCCTTTAGTCTTTCTTATTTATTTATTTCTTAAGCCACAGTTGTTGGGTTTTCTGCGCGATTTGATCATACTAAAAGAAGAGTGGTGCAATTATTTAGGCGAACAATCGAAAAGTCCGTGGCTCCGTGTGGCCTCAGTTATGAGTGACTTATCGACTAATATTTGTTTTGATGCATTATCTGTGCTAAATGGCAGTGTTCAATTGGTGGAAAATGGTAAGAAACAACCCTTACGGGTTCACCAGGAAGAGGACTCTCCAAGAAAACTAAAGAACCGACATCAGTAGCAGCAACAGCAGCAGTAGTAGGCTGAGAGGAAAAATGGGACCACTTTTCCGGATTAGTGACCTGAGCCTATTCAAAATGGAACCCTTCATAGTGTATTGAAGTGCAATCGGATTGGTTCGATGAAATTATTGAAAGTGAAAAAAAAACTCGATCGGGTCTAAGTTGGCATTTAATTTCGATCCTATTTTTTGAGTCTTGGAAAAGCGAAAGGGGAAAAGTGGTATCCATTTTCTGACTTATTTTTCCGCACAACTTGGATTTTCTCACACACATTAGCGTACCCTGCTTTGGTGTGTCATTTGCGTGTTCGCCAACCAACCAGCGAGAAAACCCACCATTCCTGAGCGAGTTTGGGTGGTGGACACGGCTTTGTGTGTGGGACCCGTGCGCCGTCTGTCCGTCTCAGTGCTAAGCTGCTGCTGGTGCTGGTACTGGGGCAAACGCACTCTCGCTCTCGCTGTCCTCGGGCGAAAAACTGGAACAAGCGCTACACACACAATCCCTGGATTTTTTCTCTCTGTTTCTCGGTGGTCTACTGTGCGCCTGCAAATCTCGTCGATTTCCTGTGTGCTCATCGACGTGGTCCCGGAACAATCGTCTTGACCGAACCGTGAAACCACACATTCCGGACTCGTCACTGTCTTTGGCTCATCATGATACTAGTGTGCAGCATTTGTGGAGCCTCGCACTACACCCAGAATTGTCCAGAGTTTGCCAAAGGAGACCATGTAAGTAAAGCTGAATCAAGTGCTAGTCCAAGTAGACCGTATAATTCCTTTTATGGAAGTATTGCCCGGTTGATCAATTTGCCGAGTGGAAATCCGTCCAGATTGAAAGTCACAGGGTGGCGCACATTAAGCTCTATCCGGCCGAAGCACAGGAAGTGCAACTTGACCTGAATAAATTATATAATTTACGCATTTTAATGTCCATGACAACATGTGCGCAGTCCATTCGCCATTCAGTTATTCTTTGCGCAGCTCGGCGAAAAAAGTCAATATTTTTATCCCCATGTTGCAGCCACTTTGCAAATGGACGGATCCAAGAGACGATGTTTTTCCCCACCGCGGCTGCCAACTGCCAAAACATCAATTTTACAAAATAATTGATTGCTTTCCCTGTTCTATTGCATGTGCTGGCGCAACGAAAACGACTGACTGTTCACTCACCACCCACTGCTTCCACCCACCGATTTCGCGATGCTAATCAAAGATCAAAGATAAGCCTTCGCTTAACCTCTCAAGGTCATCGGTTCCAAATGGGCTGCTGATAATGGACGGGGCTGGCCCCGATGGAACCAGCTGCGTCGTGACGTCACAAAAGTTCGCCAAAGGAACGCGCTTCGGACCGCTGCTAGCGCAAAAATCCTACGCACCGATCAAGAACATCCCCTTTCCGCTGGTGCTTTTCGCGACCCCATTCTACTATGGCAACGAGTTTGACTTTGAGCTGCAGACACTGTTCAACGGGCGGGATGTGTATCTGGACACCCGGAACGAAAACAAGTGCAACTGGATGATCCACGTTAGTCTGGCGCGGTTTTCCAACGAACAGAATCTAATCTGCTATCAGGTAGGTCGACTGCAAGAAAGGTGCAAACAGTTGCGTTATCTTCTGAAGGCAAAACTAGGCCGTGGGAGAGAAGAGCTCCAGAAGAGAACTGGTGTGTGGTAATGCGTTTTATGTTTTTTTTAAACAGTTTCTGGGTTTTTAAAGAAATGTGTTTTTACATGATTTCAGATTTTTATAAAGAGAAGAATAGATTTTCAAACGCAGAATCTCAAGATTCGGCATCAACGTAAAAATGTTTTGCTTTTGAAGAGTTTCTCTGTTACTAAAAATTACAATGTAACAAGGAAAGTGTACTTTATATTATTATCCAGTGAAGTAAGAAGGATATGCAAACGTTGAATCGTCCTGTATATTTCAGAAATGGTTCTATTTTACTAGGAGTTATTTCTTTGCAAAAAAAACCTGGTTATTTCCAAAAAAAATAGAAGCAAACAGGGACTAAAAAGTTTAACAATTCGACATAGAAATATTCACAAAAGCGCTGATATGGTTGAAAGGACTAAACTTGGGTGAAGGGCTTCTTTTTTACCAAAATATTAAAAATTTTTTGCGGCACCAACTCAATTTTAAAAACAATTAGGACGCCTAGTTGGCTGAAAGTGGGATTTTTTACGAAATTTAGCTACCAAGAATGTTTTTTGATTTAAATTCCAGATTCCGGATGATAATGATAAAAAGAACGTTAAATCTAGAAACGTAGGACGTATTTCAGAGCTCTTATGGCGACGGAAAATGTACCCAAATGCTTACGATTCTAAAATGTAACTGCATGAGCTGCTACTGATATAATATGTCTTAATTCATTATAATTGCGGAAATAGGAGTCAAATAGAATCGTTGTTGGGGGTTTATTTAATTACCGCCGCAAAAAATTATTTTTCATAATTTATATTCACCGTCTTCATATCACACAGATCAGTTCGATAAACAATTACATGCAAGAGCTTTTGAGGGTGGTCCCAGAGTTCTGTTATCTCATAAATGAAGCACTGACAATTGCGGAAGATATCTACCTAATTTTCAACATAATCTTGATTAGCTTTACCAGCGATATCCAAAATATCTTCTGTGTGATATGATAGATGTTCTTCTCTTGATATTTTTTTGAATTTGAGTTAGAACTGACTTCAATCAGCCAGCTTCAATACATGTATCAGTATTATAAATTTTGCTTTTAAGAATGTTCAACAATTATTACAAAAATATTCCATTTCCCAGGAAAACGACGAGATATACTATACAGCCATAAAGGACATCGAACTGGGCGACATCCTGCGGGTTTGGTACTCGCGCAACTACGCAGCCAAAATCGGAACCACCTTGCTGGAACCGAGCCCGTATGACATTTGCAATAATATTCTTCGCTCGGTCAGTCTGGACTATGGTCTGAATCTGGATCAGAACCAAAATTATATGGACAGCTTCACGTCCCCGTCGGGAGTACATCACCTACACCATCAGCAGCCACACCACTCGGCGTCATCTTCGTCTTCTTCAACAATGATGGCGGGTGGAAGCGATATGAACAACAATAGCCACATTGTGTCAGTTCCCTCCGGGGAAGTAGCTTCCAGCTATGACAAGATTTCCTTGCCACCGATCGATAGTCTGATGAAAACTTCATCGCCGAAATACACCAATCACTACCACATGTTCGATCTCGATCTTATCGGTCATGCGCAGGTATGCGACGATTACGCCCAACTTAGTGCACCTTCGCAAATGCATCATTCTAGTCAGCACCATCAGCACCAGTCACCGTCACATGCACAAATACAGCACCAACAAGCCGTAGAAATGCATCAGCAGCAGATGGTGAATTCATCATTTTCAACCGCCTACCAGACGCTACCAGAGGACACTCTCAGTCCGGCCGATTTGATCAACATTTCACTAGGTGCCAGCGATATGAACATTTCGTTCGACTCATTCAGTGCCAGTAATCTAATCGGTTACGATGGTGGCAGCAGCAGTGGCAGTAATCTGGGTGATTCCGGCATCAGTGTTAGTGGCGGGCAAGCTATGGATAAACTGCATAGTCGCTACTCTTCGTCGACGGATTCGCTGGTTACGTTGAATGATAATTTGGGTATGGTTCCGGCAACACCTGCACCGTCTACATCCGGCGCGCTGGTGGTTGCCCCGGTTGCTGCTGATTCGGAAACGGATAAGAAATATCCCTGTGAAATATGTCTACGAAAGTACATGACCAAATCGAATCTAGACAAGCACATGAGAAAGCACAATATGTTCCTGTGTGTTTTCTGTATGAAGGTAAGCGGTACTCAACTGTTAATCTGTCGACAAATAAATAACGAAAGTTTTGTTTTCAGCTTTTCCAACTTGCCGAAGAGTTAAAGGATCATGAGTGTACTGAACGGAAGTCCAAGACGGCTTACTTACACTGTCCCAAATGTTTGAAAGTTCTCTCAAACTCGTGGTCGCTTCAGCGACACATGAAAATACACAAGGACCCAAACGAATCGGTGCTCGGAGTGCCGGAAGAATCCGCCGATAAGCTGCTGGTGGAGCCGAAAGAACCACCAGTCATATTTGATGAAATCGAAACGTGTGCCTTGGACGAACTGAAACCTAGTATCGGAACGCTCGAGGTGACCAACGAACCACTTATGTTGGCTGTCGACGAAACTAGTGATATGATAATGGAGACAGAACAGCCGCTGCAGTCCCAAGAAATGGACATTGAGCAGGAAATCGAGTCCATGCAGCAGTCACAATCGCAGCCACAGCAGCTTTCACCAATGGTTATTCAGTCGTTAACGAGTCTTCCAGCACCGCAAATTCCTATAACAAACACCTGTTCAAGCCAGGAAATGATAACCGACGTTCAGGCAGCTAACGGAAAGCAGCTGTACAAGTGTATTGTTTGTGCTAAACTATTCAAAAACCCCAATGCATTGGAAAAGCATTTGCGAAAAGTTCATACCGTCTACACTGTATCGAATGACTACAAATCGGAGAAAAAAGTCATAACCCAGATAAGTCAGAAGAAAACATCGCCCATCAAACCAGCAATCGCCAAGGCACTTGCCACCAAGCTAACCCAGAAAAACAAGAAAATCGAATCGAATGCCGCCGCCGGTACAAGTGCGGACTTCAATTCCAGCGTGCCAATGGTGCCAGAACAGTCAATTCACGTGCCTCGTCAATACAATAAAAAGAAACATTCAAACAAGACAATAACGTCGTCGTTAGCTCCACCGGGATCGACAATGCAGATAGCGCAGCCGACAGCTTCCACCTTCAGCTCCGGCAGTCCGACAGCGACCGCTGCTAGCAAATCTCACAGCATAATTATAATCTCCAATCTCGAGCTGACCAACAATAACCTTATCGATACTAGTCAACTGTTTTTAAACCAGAACAGTAACGCTCTAGGCAATAAGATAGATCTTAAAGTATTAAATTCGACCGACAAGTTACCAAAGCTGGTACCGATTTCAAACCACGGTTCACATGCGCACCTGTCACACCAGCAACCGTCGGCCAGTACCGGCCTTCTTGCCTCTGCTATTGTCCCAACGGCTTCCCAAGCAATTCCAACCAGCCAGTTCCAGACGGTACCGATCACTACACTGCAGTCGGCAACGTCAAACATGAACGGTTCCACTAGCGGTACACTGCTGGACAGAATAGCATCATCCAGCCAGCATGGTTTAAACACCATCATCGAAACCAGTGGAATCGTTGACGAATCCAGCAGCCAACTTCTCACCGAATCTCCTGTCAACGGTGAACCACACCTCTTGACCCTCTCCCCGATTAAAATCACAAACCACCACGGAAGCAACGAGGGACATCAGGGGGACCGAGTGGCTGAAGCGTCGAACACAAGTTTCCTAAGCCCGGACGAGCTCTCTGTGAGTAGCGCTAAAGTTTGCTTTCCCTAACGAGCCACTTGTTAAATTTTGATTTGCCGTTTTTGCGCATATTTGCCACTTTGCTTCCACTTTTTATTTTATTTTTTTGCTCCTTTTCATGCCGCTCTCGGGTCTCGCTGTACTATGACATGGCGTGGGCTGTGGGCTTTTCTTGACGTCGTTGCTTTGCGTTAAATAAACCTAATTCAACACACACACACCCACGCATACACAGGCGGACGCTAACGATAGTAACCAGTGCGATGGCGATAGCGAAAGCGCGCAACTAACCCCGACCAGCTATCCGTGCGATGAGTGCGATAAGGTGTTTCCGAAGGTAATATATATGTAGAGACAGTGCTATCAGTGCGTGTGCTGCTGGATAGCCGCCTGCAAACGGTAGTCGTTTGTTCTATTCATGTATATACTCTAAATAGCCAAATTAGCGTTTCGGTAATTGTTTGGGTGTGACAAATAATTGCGAGTCGTGTGAATTTTGTTTATAGTTTGCTATAGTTTTTCTGATGATTGTGGAGGATTTCAGTTTTTGATTTCCGGCTTAAAAGTATTATTAAATATTCTAAGTGAGTAATTTTCCCAAGCATAAAAAAATGCCTAAAAATGGGAAAAAATATTCACATCTTTATTTACTTAAAAAAAACACAACCAACCGTTAAAGCTCTGATTGTAAAAAAACATTCGAAACATTCAATAAGACTGCAAACACTTAGTTTAATTGTTGTGTGTGGGCTTGTTAACGCATCACCGTTCAAATGATAATTTAGATTGTTGTATGATCAAAATATGCGCGCTTTACGAGAGTTATGGCTTAATGCATGTAGAATTACTTTTTCACATGATTATTTCAAATGCTTCTATTAGAGCAATGCTTTTATTTCGCGTTCTTAGAACAAATTCCTGATGTTAGTGTATTCTACCTACAACAGCAGATCACCATAACCAGTAACTACATAAAAAAATAGTACGAGGGTGGTATCCAAGATACGACCGCATGTTTGACGTAGGACTACGATAGTTTTATATTTTATTTAGAGAATTTAGACTTTGTTCGATTTGACCACGTTTCACTCTCGACACGGCACACAAAAGCCAAAAACGAGCGGTTATGTTTAATCATAATTTATAGTTTTCTTGTTTTGGTTTTAAACAATTCAAACTCAACAACTACCAAGAGAAAGGCATTTTGTCCATTATGTTGCCGAAACCGAAACCAAAATAGACATGATCAAAGCAATGCCGTGCTATACCTCTAATTACTCGGAAGGGTCATATCAAGTGTCTAGGTCGTTGAAGGCTTCATGCGGACGTTGCGTTCCGAATACTTTCAGATTATTGAGCCTTAATCCATCAAACGACACCTCTAACAACTTACAATCCTAAAACTAGTTCATTGGTGGCCACATATTGTTAAGGTCATATGCCACCAGAAAGTCATAAAAAGAAAAGCGTTTATTTTTAAAAATAATTTAGATTATTTGTTTGCAGACATCTATTTAAGAAGAAATAAACACTGTTTTTAACATTGATGAATACCTTTCATCCTAATGCAGTCAAATTTCTTCAACACGCGAAAAGGCAATTTTTTATATAGGTCTTAATTAAGAACGATTTAGTAGAAAGCAAACTTACTTTCATCTTCAATTGCGCCTGTAAAAGATAGCTCACTCACCGATTTCAAAGCAGTATCATTGTCAGTTTCATGCAACTGCTTAGCAAAGAAGTCACATAAAAAAATCCTGTATTTACAAGTTCGTTGGAAAAGTGACGATAAAGAGTTGCAGTTTTTAGTAGAAAATCTATATTCACAAAAATTTTTAAATTGACATTGGAATTTATGAGGATGTAACATGTCACAGTCATTTTTTTCATTTTTGGCCAATTGAAACATTTATTCATTAGGCAGAACCAGAAAAAAATTAATCAGTTTTATGATACCAATGAAAAAACAAACAACAAAATGCCATATTTAAAAGTCATCCGGCTGTTTCCTTCAAGAATAAACCTAGCTCGGTTTGATAAACAACATTAACCTCTCCAACTGATGATTGCATAATGTTGTTCAATTACAAGTCTGGCAATGACAGGTTGTGTTCATATGTTTAGTATCTTTACACGGTTGTGTTTATATGTTGTGTTGTGCGACAGGTTGTCTTTATATGTTTAGTAATATTTTCTTGCAGATGCTGATGTAATATTTTTGTAATTGAAAAATACGAATATGAATGTTTGAAACCTAACGTCAAGATGCATATAATTTGGGTTTTCTCTATACCACAACCGCGTAATGCAACTAGGATTGTCATATTGAATTAAATTTATTTAACTGGAAAAATAAAACCATCAGTACAGCTTAAACGAGCTATCTGAACTATCTGTTTAAAAATCTTTACGAAGCATATTGGTTTTCTGTTGTCTTGCAAATAGACTATAGTTGGTCATTCAAATAAATTTGAGAAAAACAGAGTGTAGAATTCAAAAAGACAGCAACCCAATGCAACTTCTAATTTTAGGAATTTGAAAGAAGTTTTTATCATTAAACATGTATAAGAAAATCACTACGGTTGCAGTTCAAATGCCATCTACTCGTCACGACAACCAAAAGGAAACGAGCAACGGGGTAGCAAGCTTCTGATTAGTAGAATGTTAACACAACTTTTGTTGAAGAGATATTTTAATTATTATATAACAATCTTTCGCAATATTCTACCTGTCGATTAAGACATCGGTGTTTGAAATCTGTTCAGGGGTAGTAACACAATAAGCACTTTAAAACGATGACAAAACATCTGTTGCAACTATATAAAGCGAGCTCGTGATTGGTTGAAAGCTGCGAAACTGAACTAGAAGAAGTGGATTTCAACTGAACTTTTTACTAATTTATGTTCATCGTACAATATACAATGATATGCCAATTATTGTATCACATGCTTTGGCAACCGTCGTCGTTCGATCAAGGTCAAAATCCGTTCAGTTGTAATCACATATTGGATGCAACATCCAATATCGTGATATACTGTTGCGTACAGAATTATTTTATCCCCGGTCGCGCAGCGTAGTGTGCGAACACGCACCACTGTACGTCGACAGCAGCTACATTGTTTCCACTTGGCTTGACTGCACACAAATGGCAATCGAGTGCTACTGCACTGACGACGAGCGACCGTCTTCTCATACATGGCTCGGTGCAGTACTGTTGCCTGTGTATGAACTTTCCGAAAGAGCTTTACTTTCAAGACATCATCTAGGTTCATAGAAGCAAATATCAGTTGACCTGTTGGGACGGGGAGGTTCTGTCCAATTTTTTTTGCCACTGAATAGAGGTTGTCATAGCAAGCAGTTGGTGTCCACTCATGAAGTCTGTGCCAGGAGTGCTCGCATGTGATTGGTACATTGTTCGTAAAAATACGACCTTGAAACTTTTCATCAATTTTCACTGTTTAACAATTAAGTAACAATGATATATGAAGAATCACAAAATTGTCCATCATTTTATCAATCCAACGCCATATTGATTATTGTGTTCCATCATGTGGTTACATCAGTATTACCGTTTGAAATCTTTCATTCCGACGTTACATCTTGGTTTTTAGTTTCCTCAGAATGTATCTCGATATAAAGCGGTTAGACGTAGTCCTACGTCAAAAGTTATTAAACCTTTCCGGCTTAAAATCTAAACCGGCCTGTCCCGACTGGAATAAAACAGATTTTACAACAAAAAAAATAATTTCCCCTCTGCCAATCATTTTCACGTTATGATCAATTTCGACAGGTTATTAAGCTCAATGACGTCGCGAAAGCGTTAGTAAAGGTGCACCCGAAAACAGTTCAAGAAAAAAAATTAAATAATTATTAGGGTCCGAATTCGCAAACCCTTTAACTTTGCAGTTCTAGTAACACATCCAATTTGATTTGAAATTTTTGGACTTGACTCCATTATTGGCGTCGTTCTAAATTCCTTAAATTATTGGTAGCACCTATCAATAGAACATTGTATCAACCAATCGCTTGTAATTCCATAAGTATGAGCATTCTAGCGTATTTAGTATCTTTAGTACGTTATTAATAAAAATATTTTTCTTCCCATTCCCGCAGAACTACCAACTGAAACGCCACATGGAAATTCACGACAGCACGTACTACATGTGCCCGTACTGTGACCGGTCCCCGCTGAAGGCGAAAACGTCGGTCCGCAAACATTTGAACACGATCCATCCGGAGCGGGCCCCTCCGAAGGAAGAGATGAACAAATTCATCTCCACCCTCGTAGTCAAGGACGAAAAAATACTACAAGAACTGTACGCCAAACACGAGCGTAAGATCCGAAACAAATGCGCCAAACTGCAGGCAAAACAGCTCCAGCAACAACAACAACAGCAGCACCAACAACAACAACAACACCAACAGCAGCAAGTGACGTCTGTTCGCGTGATTCAGCAAGAGGCCTCGGTTGAGTTAACCGGCGAATCAGTTGCCCCCGAGGAAATGCTTAACTCCTATCAGAGTGACTCATGTGGAGATGAGCTGGAACAGCACGAATCCCCGATAGAAAACAGCGAACGAAGGTGTAGTGCAAGCAGCAACGGTTGCAATGAGATTAGAAACGATGAAACTAGCGGCCCCTTGAAGCGGAAGCCAATCACCGAAGGACTAGCCGGTGTATCCGCAACCGAAAGGCGGAATAATTCCACCGGGGAAGATGGTAAGAAGATGAGACTCGTCGACGCAAATGGGCACGAACTGCGATACCTTCCAGCGTCAGTTGCTAGTAATAATGGTGCGTTGAAGTACATGAGGAAAAAGTTGATTGGGTTGGGTGAGGGTAGCAGCAGCAGCAACAGCAATAGTCACGCTCACTCAATGCATCCACCAGGTGGAGGTGGCGGGTCGGGTCAGGGCAATGGTACACATGGTCCTACCACGGCGGATAATCAAATGATATTGGACAATCTGTTTGATAACATTTCGATTGAGAACTACGAGTTCGATGATAATACGTCGATTCAGTCGTACAATTTGATTGAGGAACGATTCAAAACCTCGTTCGATCAAATTCAGGAGAAGCTGGACGCCGAACTGTCGTTCGACGAGGAGCAGCTCAAGTGGCAGAACAATCTGATGGCGAATGATTCGTCTAACGAGATCGGCGACAAACTACTCAACGTCGAAGAGAATATCATGCTTATTTAGAGCAACGAGAGGATAATGGACTAGATTTCCGAGGAGGGTTAGGGATATGATGAATGGTTAGATGTGGTTTTCGTTCTTCATTCGTTCTGCATATTTATTTGCTGTAGTATAATTTTTTTTCCTTTAGTGGTTAAGTGTAACAATGAAATGCTTTTCTGTTCCGTTTTTCAGCTTTTCGTTTGTTTAATTTTAGCTCTATTTATTACGTGCATATATTTATTATAGAACCATTGTGTGTTTGTATACAAGAAAGCAAAGCAAGAAGGCTCGTTTATTGCAATATCAAGTGGCAATATTACCAAAGCACAAAAAGCTTAGATAAGTTATATTTATCATCGAATATTTTCTATTTGTTCCTGTGTTGGTTTTCTTTTCATCCAACTCGGCAGCTTTTAACTGATCATGAGCTGCAAACGTCGCGGCAGCTGATTTCGAATAGCAAATCTATTCTGCCCAGAAAAAGCAAAAATCAATTTTTACGATCAGAGTTCAACATATTTCTTTCTCCTGTGCGACTCTTGGTTATAGGGGAACAAGGGGCAAGATTGCCATACGGGGCAGAATGGGCATATGTTGTTTCTAGATTTCTGGTAGTAATTTTGAAACTGTTATAAATTTGAATCATTAACATTAATCTGAAGATGTAATTTTATTCAAAATAACTGGAAAAAACAAATTCGCTTTACACAATCAACAATTGTATCATTCATGCACGTCTTGCGTATAATATTATAGCTCACAAGCGCGAAAAATAAGGGTTTTTGCATGCGTATGTGTCGTTTTGGGCTCGAAAGTTTATTTTCGGTAATCGTTATTGATATTCAAACAGTTTCAATAAATAATGCAGTGTTTTCAAATGAAACATCATCTAAAAACAGCTCTTTCTCATAAGTGTTTCTCATGGGGCAGAACGGGCACTGCTGGTAGGGGCAAAATTGCCATACCTATGCACGAAAACATAACCTACAAACCAGAAAGTGCTGTCAAAAAAGTAAACATCGTGCTAGCAGCAGTTAATAGTAAAATGGTTCGGAATTACAAACGGTTGTCGGGGCGCAAAAAATGGTCACAGTCATCATTGGCCACTGCTATAGACGCGGTTATTTTTCATCGAATGTCAGTGAACCGAGCGGCTATTGCACACGGCATTCCAAGGCAAACGTTAAGCCGACATTTATGGCTGCGTCGAAAAGATTCGTTTGTTGACAATCATTAAAATAAAGTTACCTAAATTTAGGTTTTGTCATGTTTTATTATTTCTTCATCCGCACAGTAGTGTTTTATGGACCAAAACCTTATTTTTATATGCGGGCAAATTCATAGATAATTTTCAAATTGAAAAAGGCTAAAAAATTATGCTGTTTCGGAGTATAAATAGTGAAACAGGAAAGGAAAACTTTGTTTCGGTACCTACGATTGTACGTTACATTGATACATTGTTTAATGTTTGCTTGAAATCGAAAAATATGAACATGCCCATTATGCCCCATAGGTATGCCCAATCTACCCCGTACCGCGACCAGCCTCATACTTTTTAGTGGCTTAGGAAATTATTTATAAATATTTAAATAACCTTTTTCTTTAGTTTCCAATGTAGCAACTCTTGAGTATTATTCTTACTCTATGTAGTAAAAATGTATTCAGTAGCTTTTTGCTCACTTTGCCCTAACAATTTGATAAGAAGCTTAAGGTGCCCATCTTGCCCCTTGTCCCCCTATTGCTATTCCATTTCACATACTAAGCTTGCGTCTACATTAAAAATATTTCATTTGGTGGAGGCGCGTGGTTAAAAATTAACCCATGAGCTATACTGCGGTTAGAAATTGAATTATTTATACTTCCCAAACGAAGACAGTTATTTTATCTTGACTGTTGTAAAAGAAAATTATTGCTTTTTTGTATATTGTTAGCAATTTAATCACCGAGATATTAGAGAATTGATCTTAAACACTTACTTAATCGAAGGAGGACAAATTGGTCCCAAGTTCAAGAGCAATAAGGGAAAAAACGCGATAAGAAAAAAAAAACCAAGTGCCATTTTGCCAAGCGAAACTGGAATGCAATCAGTGTGCCTGTTGAAACCAAAAAAATAAGCAATGAAAAGTGAAAATATACCGATGTTGAGTTATACATATATACATATTCTAGCGTGTAAGTAAAACGAATCTCCGCACACCGGTTTATTCTCCATCCGCAATCCCCTAAACCCGCCACAAAGCACATCTTTTGTATACAATCAGCTGTAAACCAGGACGATGTCGTCCCTACGTAAAGGAGATTGTTCTTCGTTAATCAGAGACCAAAGGTGGAATGATTTTACTGTGTACCGTATGCAAATTATATTGTTTTTATTGCTTTATTGTTTTTTTTTTTTTGTTTTCTCCTAACCTTAAGACTTAGTATAAACGTGGGAGAGATTTCACAGCAAACAGTTAAGAAGCATTCAATCATATTTTACCCTTTTTTCTTTCTTCTGTTCTCTGAAATATGGTTAGCATACCTATGTAATAGTCTCATAAGTACGTTTTCTCCCTGATATTTATTATGTGCTAATATTGTTCCCCTATCGAGAAACCGTATCAGCAGATGCTGTTTCTCAAACGTGAAGCACTACTTCAAACACATTCAACAAGCAAAACAAACCATTAGCGCAAAAACTCGATACCGAGCATTGTCCAGTCAAAATTGGGATCCTCAAACGGGTCCGAGTAGTCGAATACAAAGCCTAGAGAATTATGACCAGATGATAGGAAAGAGGAAGAGTGAATAAAGAAAGATTATGTATTTTTACCGTAATTTACTTAAAGTTTACTCCAACTGGTTAGTGCCTAAGCTACTAAGAAAGAATCACAGCAACTTATAGATCCTGTGCTGGAAGCAAAAACAATTTGTGTAATTCTTTCCACTGAAAAAAATTACATAAATGAAGCTTTTCTTTGGTTCATTTTTTGTGCAAGATACATATAAATGATTTATATCGAAATAAAAGTTAAACTTTCTGCTAAACATTGTTTTCTGATAGTGCTGAACTTATATGTATCATTATCACATCCGAAGTAGGCCTTGGGTTGAAAGTTGTTTGTTTTATTAAACGTTGGATGATTTAACTTGTGCCGTTTTGTTTTCGCTTGAAAAGTGTCGGTTCTAGTAAGGTTGAATTAGGTGTGCCAATAAGAGCGGAATAGTGGACATATTTAAACAATAGTAACCAACCAGTAAAGCCCAGGTAACTATTTTTGCACAGCAGCCCAGGTAACACTATTATGCACAGAAGCTAAAAATCTGGGGTTTTGGGAGCAAGAAAAATTTTCATGGTGGTTCGACACTCTTCTCTCTTCTGGATGGGAGGGCTCTAAAACAAATCAAACACAAACTTTTATGGTGGTTTCACACTCCTCCGTACTATGAAAGGGAAGAAGGTCTACCAGACAAATTAAACGGATATTTCAGCCAGCTTTTCTGACAAACAGCCTAAAATGATCGAGATGATGCACAAGATCTAAAAATCGACTCCAAGCGCCATTTTTAAACTTAAGATGGAAACATCCGGTTTATGGAAAACATCTGCACATGACCGAATACCACCTAAAATGTTTCCGGAACCAGCCCAGAAATTGTCTCCAAATTCCATTTTGAAATCCAAGATGGCGGAAAGTGACCAAATACCACTCATTATGGGTATTTCCGGAATCGCAATGATGCACTGAAGCCGCATTCGACCTCAGACACCATTTCTTAATAGTAAGATGGCAACTTTCGGTTTCTGGGCAACAGCCAAAAATAGCCGATTTCCACCCAATATAATCTCCGGAACCAGAAGCTAAAAATCAACCACAGTCACAATTTTAAATTCAAAAATGGCGATTTCCGGTGTCTGGAAAATAGCCGGAAATAACCAAATACCATCCAATATAAATATTTCTGAAACCAGAATGATGCCTAGAGGCCAGAAATTAATTCCATATCCCATTTTGAAATTCAAGATGACGACTTTCGGTTTCTGGAAAACAGCCTGAAGAGACCGAATACCACCCAATATGGGTATCTTCGGAGCCAGAACGATGCACAAAAGTAAAAACACTATTTTGAATTGTAAGATGGCAACTTGAATAGTAAGATGGCAAGTTTTGTACGCAAGATGGGGAATCGTTGTATGGAAAAAATGAAACTTGATAGCAGAAAGCCAGAACCAAGTTTTTTTGTTCTATTTGGGGCCCCCAAACAATCCTAAATTTATCGGAAGTCAATTGGTTTTGTCTCCGCTTGGCGCATTGCATTTCAAATTTATATGAAGATTTGTATGGAAAAACCAACTTTTTTGCATTCTCCATCCTAAAGAGCTCAAAATGATTCAAACCATTGGTTTCATGACTTCAAATGGAAGGTTTTTTGATGCCTAACAACTTGGCCGAAGACACTAAAGAGCTAGGGTGTCCCAAAAAATGCAGGAGCTGTTCAAAGTTGAGTATGTCGAAATTTATGTTGCGAATCATTTTTTCTGCCAACACTGCCAGTGTACCGGCGTCAGTCAGATTTCCATCAGAAGTAACCTCTGGAACACGTTGTAGATTCTATCTACGTTCAAAATATTGGCCTAAATTTGTTTGCTTGGTCCAGCTGAGTGTATAAACTCGTTACGACAGGTTATTTCTGATAGGAATTCTATTGAAGCCGATACATTGGTAATGTTGGCAGAAAACAAGATTTTCTGCATTTAAATCGACATACTCAACTTTGAACAATTATAGCTTTACTTGGAGACTTCTTAGCCCTTAAGTGTCTTCTGAAAAGTTGTTAGGCATCTAAAATACTATACTTTAACATAATGTAGTGCATTATTAGATCATTATTGAGCTCTCTAGAAAGGTAAATGCAAAAAAGTAGGTTTTCCCATATGAATTTTCATACAAATTTGAAATGCAATGCGCCAAGCGGAGACAAAACCAATCGACTTCCGGTAAGTTTGGGGTTGTTCGGGGCCCCAAAAGGAACCAAAAAAACTTGGTTCTGGAAAAACGATCATTTTTCCCCACCCTAATATCCACGTTATCGAGATGAGGCATAGAAGCCAAGCGTTGAGCTTGGGCCCTGGACACCGTTTTGAATTCAAAAATGACCACTTTCGGTGTCTGGAAAACAGCAAGAATAACTGAACCCCACCCAACATGAGTATTTCTGAAATCAGATTGATGCTCAGATGCCAGAAAAAAGCTGAAAATGACCGCATACCACCCAATATGGATATTCAAGAATGGAGGTCATGTGCGCAATAAATCAAATAATTTGGAAAGTTTGAAATTAAAAAAATTAAGTAAAAAATGGGTGTCTTTTAGAGATGGTCGGGTTTGGCATTTTTCAAACCCGTACCCGACCCGTACCCGAATTTTTTTTTCGGTTGAAACCCGAACCTGAAACTTTTTTTTCGATCAAACCCGAACCCGAAAATTTTATTTCTGTGAAACCCGAACCCGACCCGAACCCGAAACTGTGAAACCCGAACCCGACCCGAACCCGAGATTTTTTTTGAGGGGTAGATTTTTTGTACCAATTTGAGGCTGCCCTGAAGCTTTGGGCCTCGAATGGTATTGAAATGCTAGTGTTTTTGCAGTTGCATGAAATTAGACATCATCATCTTACAAAAATGCTTATTTGATATAGTCGGGTTTCGGGTTTTCAGACCTAAACCCGACCTTTTTCAAACCCGAACCCGACCCGAACCCGAAAATTTTTTTCCCACCAAACCCGAACCCGACCCGTACCCGACACCTACAAAAATTTTCAAACCCGAACCCGAAACCCGAACCCGACACTTTCAAAAATTTACAAACCCGAACCCGACGGGTACGGGTCGGGTTCGGGTTTCGGGTTTGAAAACCCGAAACCCGACCATCTCTAGTGTCTTTTTGTGGCGATAGAGCTAGGTTTCAGTATTACGTATGCTTTTTTTCCCTTGTAGAAAACTGAACCACTGCGACCATTGTTTGATCTATTGTGGTATGCTTCACCTTACTCTAAGTGCGTATGAGCAGGTACATCTCTATTTGGCGAGTTGATGTCCTTGCTACATTGCACATTTATCCCAGTTGGGCAACGCACTTCGTATGAAGTTTATTACCTCACCAGGACTTTCCCTCCAAATTTCGGTAGGTTCTATGTGTCCCTCACCGAAGATACGCAATCTGCGTGGTATTAATACTCGGCATTCGCAGAGTAGATGTTCTGAAGTTTCGCTTTCGATGCCACACAGGCGACATTTATCATCATCAAGTTTGCCTATCTTCTTGAGATGACACTTACTGGGACAGTGCCCTGTAATAAGACCTGTGAATGTCCTCAAGTTTTTCTTATTTAATCTGAGCAGCACGAGGCTCTTCTCGCGATTTGGCTTTATGAATCTTTTCGATTGTCGTAATCCGCTCCCAGTTTGCTTTGATGGTCGCTTTTTCCCATTCACCGAGTTCAGCTTTTAGAGCGCTCGGGGGGACTCCACAGAAAGGTTCTGGGCCAACAAAATTAGTAGATGACCCTTGTCTGGCTAGTAAGTCGGCCTTCTCGTTTCCTTCGATTCCACAATGACCAGGAACCCAGTATAAGTTCACCTGGTTTTTCATAGCTAACTTTCGGAGCGGCAGGATGCATTCCCACACTAGTTCAGAATGGCAAAAATGAGAATTCAGGGCTTCAAGTGCTGCCTGACTATCACAGAAAATGCATATATTTGCGTGTCGATAATTGCTTTCCAGACACGTATTCGTGCATTCTATTATCGCGTATATTTTCGCCTGGAATACTGTTGGCCAGCGTCCCATGGAAAAAAAATTATTATTTCCTGGTCCTATGAATCCCGCACCTGCAGAACCATTCATTTTAGAACCGTCTGTGTAGAAGCAAAGTGAACCATCCCGAATTGTGGGTCCGCTTTGTTGCCAACTTTCTCGTTCTATCTCTACTGTTCTGTAAGGAATTTCGAAATTTGGTTCCCTCTCCAGCCAATCCTCCTTACTTTTTATTAGATTATTTATTTGGGAATCTTTCAGTATTCTCAGGTGTCCTGTTGAATCTCCTTCTTTTAGGTTGCACTGTCGATTTAGCTGCAGAGCACTTTTTTCCGCTTCTAATTGAACCACCTGATGAAGTGGAAGAAGGTGAAGTATTGCATCTAGAGCTTTTGATGGAATGCTTCTCATAGCTCCACAAATCGATTCACAGGCCTATCTTTGGATTTTACCTAGCTTAGCTTGAGTGGATGTTTCAGTGATTTTGGGCCACCAAACTAACGAGGCTTAGGTTATTCTGGGTATGATTATTGTTTTATATATCCAGGGTATCATGCTGGGTTTGAGACCCCAGCTTTTTCCAATGGCTCTGCTGCATACCCATAGGGCGTTTGTGGCCTTGGTAATTGTTTGTTCTATTTGAGTGTTCCAGTTTAGTTTCTGGTCAAGTATGATTCCCAAATATTTGACTTCAGTGGAAAGCATTATATCGGTGCCTTCCAATCGCAATTTAAGAATAATGTATTTCCTTTTTCGAGTGAAAGGAACAATAGTTGTTTTGGATGGATTTACACTCAACCTCTCTCGTCTACACCATTGAGCTGTGAGATTAAGTGCAGTTTGCATTCTATCAGAAATAACGCAGTCGTGCTTCCCCCTTACTAAAATCACTACGTCGTCTGCAAAATCTATCACTTCGAACCCGTTTTCCGATAGGCTCCTAAGAAGATCGTCTACGATTAATGACCATAACAGGGGAGATAATATCCCTCCTTGAGGGCATCCTTTCGTAGTTTTTCTTGTTAGGGACGTCCCACCGAGTTTAGCTGTTATTTCGCGAGTTATTAGCATGGCATGAATCCACTTTATTGTGTTCCTGTCTATGCCATGCCTTTCCATTGCCATTTTCATTGAGTTGTGAGACGCATTATAAAATGCTCCTTCAATATCAAAAAAGGCTGTCAGGGAAATTTCTTTGGCATGGATGGATTTTTCGATTTTTTCCACTAACATATGTAGCGCGTCAGTGGTTGATACGTTGTTTTTGTAAGCAAATTGAAATTTGCTTAATGGATCGGATTTCATATATACTGTTTGAATATAGTAGTCGATTAATTTTTCAATAGTTTTCAAAAAGATGGAAGTTAAACTAATTGGCCTAAACGCTTTCGGAATTGTCCTATCTCGTTTTCCGGCTTTTGGTATGAAAATAACTCTAGTTTGTCTCCAACTAGATGGAATGAAATTTAATATTAGGCTCACTTTACACATCTCCGTAATAATTGGAATGAACAGTTGCTTGCTCTTTTGGAGCATAACTGGCTGTATTCCATCCATTCCCGGAGACTTGTATGGTTGGAAAGAGTCTATTGCCCATTCAACCTTCGATTTACTGAATATAGAACGTGCAAGTTCCTGGGATTCAGTCCAAGTCGCATGTAAGCTTAGCTGCTCTCCAGTTTGATCCTGCACTTCATCAGTATCCGAATATGATCCTGGGAAGTGATTTTCCATCATAATTTCCAGTGTTTCCTGAGAATCTGTGGTGTAAGTACCGTCAGTTTTTCTCAATCTGCCTAAACCGTTGGAATGTTCTTTAGACAGGGCTTTTTTCAACCTGGCAGCAGTGGATGTGTTTTCAATACGTTCACACATTAATTTACGTATGTTAGTCTGTGCTTTAATACTATCTTCTTTAGAAATAATCCATAACCTAGCTTCTTGAAGTCTGCGTAATTTATGACCCGCATAATCAAGAACCATAATCCATATCTGGACTACTTCGTGATTAGGACGAATCTTACAATGACTACAAAACTCAAAAAAGACAAAGTTTTCAATCACAAATTCAAGTTCTTAATAACGGTGGAACAACATATTTGTCATCCAAATACTCTAATAAAAGCAAAATTGTTATAGCTTTGTACATGGTAAATTTAAAACTTGAATTTCAGTCGCTATACATTGTATATTCGAGAATTTATAGTTTCGCCCTTTACTATGCAACTTTTTCGATCAGCTCGAAAGTATCTCCCTTTACTTTGCGCCTTATTTAGATCTGACAGTATCGCTTTTCAATGCGCCTTATTTTCATTTGCTCGACAGTATCACCCTTTACTCTACGCCGTGTTTACGTTATTGGCCCTGACGACTCTGTTGATATTGGTTTGGTTTTTACCTGGGAGGGAGAAACGGATACGAAGCTGTGTAAATGTCAAAATGAACCAGAATGAGCTGTCATCAACTGTCAATTTGAACCAAGGAAAAAAAGCATTTTTTTGCGATGAGTATTGCAATAACTGATACCTTTCAGTTGCTCGAAAAAATATTCATCGCTAACAGTTTTTGCATTCATTGTCGTTTCACAAAATATTTTGATTTGTTTTTACGTAAAAAAATAAATTTCATAAGCTTTAAGTAATAATCATGCTAGCTTACTTCGATTATTAAACTTGCGCTTCTCTGTATTTAAGGATTTGGTTACAATTTCGAACATACTTCACTACGGTCGAACTCCAAACGCTGAAAAAACTTTTATACAACGGCAAATTGAAAAAAACACGGACTCGAAAAATTTGTCCGTAAAATTTGCACATTATTCGCGTTGAAAAAGATTTTGAAGACTGTTCGCACTTATGTGAGTTCTCACATGTAATTGTCAAAATGTGCGTGATGACAAAAGCAAAAATATTTCCTTCCTTCTTTTTCGCACGCAAAAACCAAACAAATATCAGCAACACCGTCAACGCGAATTCCTGATGTTACTAAAAACTTCGTTCGAGTCATGCATGCGTTACAGCAACAAGATAGTTACACGCTATCAGAAAACGACGCATGTGCGTGTTCTCTGTTTTGGGTGTAGCATTCGGTTCTCCCTCCCAGGTTTTTACTTGCGAAAGTGAAGGAAGGGAATATTTTTGCTTTTGTTTTCACACATAAATTGACAATTGCATATGAGACGAGCCCCCACACCCGCTGCTACCAGTTGATTGTCATCATAGACCATTCGTTGTATTGCTCGATGCTCTTTGCGATGTGTTAAATGCTGTGGATCGACCAGCCGAAGTGGAGCTAAATTTCAGGCGGTGCGATTTTGATGTCCTGAATAATGCTCTTGCCTCTATCGACTGGCAACAGCATCTGGTCAACGAATCCGTCGATTTGGAAATGTCTACTTACTATGATAAACTGTTTGAGGTAATCAACACACATGTTCCGCTTGTACGTCGTGCGCCCCACACATCAACTCGCAGGTCTTGGTGGACTCCCGAACTTCGCCACTCAAGGAACATGCTTCGGAAAATGAGAAAAAGCTTCTTCAAGTCGGAAACCCAAGAAAACCGTAGGGTGCTTCGGAATATGGAAACTACGTATAAGAATTTTCTTGCTGATACTCACACGCGTATTTGCAAAATGTACAACAAAACCTAAGGCAAAATCCGCTCTCTTTCTGGAAATATGTAAAATCACTGAAGGCTGGCCCTACAATACCGTCCAGTTTACAACATGCGAGTAAAACCTCAAATACGACTGATGAAGCTGTTGAATTATTTTCCGGCTTCTTCCAAAGTGTCTATAGTACATCGTCCCCTGTGTTACGTCCCGAATGCTTCCAGAGTGTAAATTCGTATGACATAAGTCTGCCAGAGATAAGGTTTTCGATTGGAGAGGTTCGAAAAGCACTGGAAAATGTCGACACCACAAAAGGCGCTGGAGCGGACGGGCTTCCGCCACTACTTCTCAAAAATTGCGCAGCATCACTGGCTCATCCTGTTTCATGCCTCTTCAACTTTTCGCTCTCATCGAAGATATTCCCAACGGTCTGGAAAACCGCACGCATTGTACCGATCCTCAAAACAGGCAATATTCACCACGTCAACAATTATCGTGGCATATCGATACTATGCTCACTTGCGAAGATATTCGAGTCGCTAGTTCATGTCGTGCTATACAGAGTTGCACGACCGCTTATATCAGAATACCAACACGGGTTTGTGCAACAAACGTCCACAACCTCCAACCTGATGTGTTATACAAAGGCACTATTTCCTGAAATTGAGAACAGAAAACAAGTCGATGTTGTCTACGTCGATTTCTCTAAGGCTTTTGATGTTGTACCACACGATTATGCCATCGAAAAAATCAAACGTATGGGGTTTCCAGAGCACATCACCGGATGGCTAAACTCATACCTCACTAACCGTAAAGCCTCAGTCTGCGTGAACTCCGTGTGGTCCAAAGAGTTCGTCCTCACGTCTGGTGTCCCACAGGGAAGCGTACTGGGTCCGCTTATATTTGTCTTGTTTGTAAACGAAATATGCACTAGACTGAAGTCCCAGAAGCAGATGTTTGCTGATGACCTCAAATTCTATAGAGTATTATCGTCACCTCTGGACTGTCTGGCTTTGCAAGACGACATTAACGAACTCTCGCTATGATGTTTACAAAATGGCATGGAAATGAACGCAGCGAAGTGCAAAATTGTTTCATTCACAAGACGCTATGACTCTGTAAACCATACATATTACATTGATGGTAACGTCCTGGAGCGGGTCACTTCTATTCGCGATCTAGGAGTCACAATAGACTCTAAACTCCGATTTCATGATCATGTCTCAATCATTGCAGCCAAAGCGTTTGCAGTGCTCGGACTCGTTCGAAGGCAATCGCGCCATTTCACTGATGTATACACTCTAAAAACCCTCTTCTGTGCATTGGTTCGGAGCATCCTTGAGTATGCAGTTCAAGTCTGGGCACCATACCAACTAGCGCACGCCGTGAGATTAGAGCGGATACAAAAGCAGTTCATTCGGTATACTTTACGCCAACTAACGTAGAATGATCCGGTGAACTTACCCGCCTACACCACGCGTTGCATGCTTCTTAACTTAAAAACTCTCGCGGCCCGTCGAATCGAGCTGCAGAGAACGTTTATTTTCGACATAATAAAAAATGTTATCGACTGTCCAGAACTGTTAAGACACATCAGACGAAAAGTCACTTATCTCTATAGACCTATTTACGTACGAATGTGTTAGTGCCACTCATTGAGGAAAATATTTACTTATCACTGTTTTGTTTGCAATACTACGTTTTAAGCAGCTGGACACATAATCAGTTGAACACTTATTATAAGTTCTGAACTCGTTTCTGAATAAATTTTTCATTCTCATGAATCGGAAGAAGTTGCTAAACATAACCGACCAAAAATAGTAAAAAGTGATAAAAAGTCGAAGCAACGAGATGCGATGATTTACAGTTTGGAGGAAACAAAAGCAACTCTACACGGGTTTACACGTTCACTAGTGTGCGTAAGTGAAAAGTCACTTACCTCTATTCATCAAGACGAAGTCAAGTTTCGCCTTTCACTAACGTAAACAACAAAAAGGGCGTATTCCTCATTCTATTTCGTTTTGATATAAAGTAGATTTCGCCCTTAACAAACATCGTACATTTTAATTATTTTAATAGATTATTTTTTCGAAGTTTGAAGATAGATAGTAGCTCACTTCATACGTTTTCGGTAAAATCTCTATTTGTTTACAGTTTGCTAGATTCGCCCTTATCACGAAGTACTCCGGATATGGTTAAACGATAACCCATACAGTAACTATATCCCGAACTAGATGTCAGACGTTTTATGGTTATTGATTATGTAGGGGATGGTCCCCTACTACCCGATCAAGAGCTCAATTCAATTTTACGCTAGAGTACTCATCTCATATACAACAACATCAACGAAAGAGGGTCATGCTTTTCTAATATAGGACACCCGAAAACATGTTCAATGGCAAGAGATGGCGCTTTTTCAGTGGTAGTAAAATCGAAATTTTTCCGAGTATTTTGCTTATTGACCAAGAGTACAGCTATCAAATGTCTTCTATACATTTTATTCTATCTTTCTGGTACTTACTTTCACTGAACGCAATCTATTTTTTTCAAAACACATGTTTTTCCAATGTAACTCCATTGAGTCTCCATTGACGAATGGTAGCGTCCATAAGCCCGTTGTGTTGATTTTGACAACAGATCAAAATTAGGGCGAGAGCCGTGTGGTTGAAAGCGGATGCGGATTAAGGTGGTTCAAGGTTGCAAAAAGCAAGTTATCTCTTAGATATCTTCATACAAATTTAAAATGCAATACGATAAACGGAGTCTCCAGTAATTGACTTCCGATAAGTTTAGGATTTTTAAGGGCTCAAATGGAAGCAATAAAATTTTGTTCTGGCTCGTTGCTATCAAGTTTTAACATTTCCATCTGACGATGAACCGCCTTAATACTCTTAGCCAAGCAACGACATCTAGTTCTGATGTGAATGAAAAAATCGATAGTTTCAGCAATTTTTTAATGGATGGCAATACACAAACAGTTGCTCTCACTGGTGTGATTTATTAGCAAAAATTAGCGGCGGTGTCCCATTGTTGTACACAAGCAACGCCATATTCTAATTCGATAAAATTGTTTGTCTTTTTACCCCCCTGAATCGAACACAGGCAGATATTTTTTATCGAAAACAGAGGCAACACTGTTTTAGCTCGAATTTGTAATTTTGGCATTGCTCGATTCGCTATTTTCAAAGAAATGACACTTCAGTTGGCCTAAATGCGCTAAAAGCCAAAAGAAGCAAAACATTCTGATTTTCTGATCGCACGTTGTCTTTCAGAAGTAAGTAGGTATTCTTCGGCAGTTTTTCTTCTGTTTGTTCCTTTAATTTCATCATGTAAGATTTATAATCCTGGTTTTCAGAGAAACACGTCGTTGGTTATGGCCAGAATGCCGTCAATATTTGACTCGCCTCTACCGGTGTCCTGGGAGCATGCCCAGCCAGAACAAGTTGCATCCAAACAATCAAAGAAGAAGAAAGCTTCTCCAGCCACTAAGCAGCAAATGATTAATCAAATATTACAGGAACATAGACGTGAACTGGTTGAAACGGAACCCGCGTTCAAAAATAGCAAGAAAAAGGTGAGTTTTGTTAGTGGAGTTTCCTCCCTCATCTAATGCATCTATTTCAACATTCAAGAATACTTCAACAACGTCTTCCAAAACAAAAGCAAGCTCGGACAAAAAAAAAGGTGGCCTCAAAATCAAACTTCAAGAGGCAAAGAGCCACAAGCGAAAGCTTCGCAAAAGCCTGGAAGCTCTGAACCACTCCCGAGCAGCAAGCAAGGCTTCCGATAGTCGACTGGAAACTTCGTTAAGTGGAACATCACTGAACAACAATTCAAACTATTCGACTCCATCTACAAAGAAGAAGGCATCGAATAGTAAAAACAAAAGTCCCATCATGCCGCTTCCCTTGGAGTTTACTCCTTCAAGAGTTGTTGTGAAAAAGGAACCCGAAACACCTAGTACTGGGCGAGTTTCCACGAAAGAGGTTACCGATAGAGATAGTGCAGTTGCCGGTCGACAGAAGCTAAGCTGGATCATTCAACCGGTTACCGTGGACGATTTCATGGCTCAGTATTGGGAGAAAAAACCGTTGCTGGTACAACGAAATAATCCTGCCTTCTACAGTAAGCTACTTTCTCGCAGTCGAATCGATGAGATGCTCCGCAAGCATAATATTGAGTATACAAAAAACATTGATGTAACCTCTTATCGGGAGGGCGAACGGGAAACGCATAATCCAGATGGAAGAGTCTTACCGCCCGACATGTGGTCTTTTTACGAGGATGGTTGCAGTATTCGAATGCTTAATCCGCAAACGTATTTGCCTGGAGTATATGACATGAACGTAAAGCTGCAAGAATTTTTCCACTGTATGACCGGTGCTAACTTCTATCTGACCCCACCAAACAGTCAAGGGTTTGCTCCGCATTATGACGATATTGAAGCCTTTGTTCTACAAGTGGAAGGTCGTAAGCATTGGAAGCTGTACAGTCCTCGAGACGCCAACGAAGTGCTACCTCGTGTCTCGTCACCAAACTTCAAACAGGAAGACATTGGAGTTCCAATTTTGGATGTAATTTTGGAACCCGGAGACTTGCTTTATTTTCCGCGTGGAATCATCCATCAAGCCTGCACTGTTTCAGGTCATCACTCGTTGCATGTGACGATGAGTGTGTACCAGAAAAATAGCTGGGCCGATCTGTTGGAATTGTTTCTCCCACATGCTCTCGCACAGGCAGCCGAGACCAACCTGAACCTCCGGCAGGGAATTCCACTGGATCTCCATCAACATTTTGGTATTGTTCATTCGGATAATGAAACACCAACAAGAAAGGAACTGGTTGAACAAATTAAAAATCTTTTCGAAATGATTTTCAGTGAAGATGCTATTGACACCGCAGTGGATCAAATGACAAAACGCTTCCAACATGATGCTTTGCCACCACTGATAAGCGCCGACGAATTGCCCAGTACAGTATACGGTGCAAATTATGAGCATAATGCAGACGGCACGGTATCGCTGCGAGTTCCGTTCACCGAGAAGTCTACCGTTCGTCTGTTGCGGCGTAACATTTTGCGGTTGATAAACGAAGAGGGCAAGCTGCGCATTTACTATCACACAGACAATTCCCGAGAGTATCACGAGTACGAGCCCAACTTTCTCGAGGTCGACCAAGATGCTGCCCTTGCCGTCGAACTGCTGGTTAAAATTTATCCCCAGTCGGTGACCGTGGCAGATTTTCCTGTTGAGGATAAGGTCGAGTTTGCCAAAAGCTTGTGGGAAAAAGGTCTTGTTATAGTGCGTTGATTGATTGAAGATGTTTTAACTATTTTTATATATGCATTGCAAAACATTGAAGAGAGAGTCATCAAAATACAATGTAACATAAGCAAATAAGATCAGTTATTATCATCGAATTCATGAAAATGTTCCAATTCATTTTGTAGATTTTGAAAATTTCAAATTGGAAATACGATCGCTTGATTGACTGAGGTGTATGGTAATATGCCTATATTAGAGCCGCTGCGCATTTTTGGCTTGGTTCATTTGATCGATTTCCAGTTTAATATATAACAGAGCTCGTAGCCTCAAGGTTACAGCGTCTGCTATGTCAAGTGAATTTTCATGAGTTCGGAACATAGTAGAGTAGGAACTTTACGCATGAGTTTATTCTCAAGCTCCCTCTTTTTGCATCACGTTAAATTGCAGAAAAAAAGTTGAATGATTTCCCCTTTCAGGCAGTTATGATCAGGGATGTTACGGATGTGATTTTTCAGACATCTGCAGATGTAGATGCGGATGTCAATTTTCGTGCCATGTTACGCATTCGCGGATGCAGATATCCGCAGCATCCCTTATTTTTATTTGGCGTATTCCACATGACCATGTCCCTCCAAAAGCTATTTAAGCGAGCAGTAAATACACCAAGGAAATTTTTTGTACAAAATATTATGAAGCGATGTCAATTTTCATGCGGATAGTTCTAATTGCCGATAACTGGGAGAGTAACTAACGAAGCAGTAGAATCTATATATAGGCGTGTAGAAGGAAGGATAAAAGAGGGTAAACGCATAAAAATGGTTCTTTGTGCTCAGTTCTTGTTCTCAGATCAATCACGGAGGAGCAGCTACGAAATGTGCGGTCGTGTGAAGCTCAAACTCATGGGCGTCAGTTTAACGTTATTAGTAACGTCTCCACTAATCTTTCTGGTGACCTCGGTTTGCCGTCCTCTGTCAGTCAGTCTTTTTTCAACTGAATCAAAGATTTTTACGCGTTTAATCTCAGGAGGGAATGTAAATGGTCGTATGTATGGGAGTCGATGACTGGCATTGAGTGGAATACTGAAATTAGAAATACATATCACTAAATCGTTTTGCGTACACTCTGAAAAATAGGCACGTAAAATCCACCTGAAAAATCACGTAAATGACTGACCTAAAGAAAATCTGGCATTTTACGTGACATTAGTAACTTTCACCTGAACTTCACGTACGATTCACTGTCAATTCACGTACAATCTGTCAAGTTATAATGCGCGTTGGTATTTGTGTGTTTTGACTCTGTTAGTGTTAGTGCGGCTGTGGTTTGACGTTTCTGACAACGGAATTTACGTGAATATTTAGTATGAAAAAAAAAGTCAAAATGGCGTACATAGAACGCCGGAGCTTCTCAAGCAAGTTCAATATTGGAGAAAACGCAATGTAAGTAGCCAGAATATTATGCAAATCAACAAAAGATACAAAAAAAACTTTCGAATTTTCAGTTGGTGAATTCTTGCCGAGCCTCCGGAACGATTGGAATCGTCAACAGTCAGGTTCGAGCGGAACACATCCTGCGTCAAAACTATGAACGGTTGACAATCGTTCCGGCCATTCCTGGTTCTGTCTTGTTGGAAATGTTGTCTCTGAGCAAGTTTTTTTGTTGGTATTTAAAAATAAATTTTATTTGTGTTTTCTATTTACTTTAAATTCACGTAGATTCCATCTGAATAACACGTAAAAAGTACGTGGAAATTATGTGGGGTTCATACGTCCTATTTATAGTTTCACCTGAATATCACGTAAAAAAGTACGTGAAAATCAGGTTATAGTAACCTGACCAACACGTAGACGATTGACACTGAAGGTGACACTAACACACTAACACATGGTCGGCTTTCAATAAATCGGCAAAAGTTACGTGAAAAGAAGGTGGATGAGAATCAGTCACTTTTCCCGGTAAATTTTACGTGCATTTTTTTTCAGAGTGTACGGAAATGTCGCCCGTGTTCGAGAAGTAACGACCAACATTAAGAGATTAGAGTAGTTGGACGAGTTTAGAGAAGCTCGGACGAGTATTTCGTCTCATTTGAAATACATAAGCGAATCGAGCCGACTCGGCAGCTGTAATGGAACCGTAAAAACGTTTCACGAGATGCGGGACAAATTTAAATCATTAGGTTACATTGTAGCTTCCGTTAAAAACATACCTACTAAACGCGCACAATGTGTGACGGTCGTAAAAGCGCCTTAACTTCTCGAATAATTCGTTGGACTCATTGAACTATTTTACTTGTCTGTCAACACTGCTCGCATTGCAACAACAATACCGTTATGTCAATCATCAAAACATTTTCCCCTCCACCACATAAGCTCACATCCTCGCGCCCGGCAGACAACCCACCCACATTTTCTTCCTTTTTTCCTTACCAGTCGTCTTTTGCTCGCGAGGAGAAGTGTCAAAATCGTTTATTGAGCAACAAAATTTCTATTCAAGTTCTGCTTAGTGTTAAGCAACCGCAGCTACATTTATTATAAAGAAAAAAAAGTCTACTTTGTTAAGTGTTTTCCATTGACGGAGCTGTTATCATTCCAATCATTTGTCTAGCAAATTGCGGTGCGACGGAATTTGCGCGTGAAGCAGCAGGCGCCCGTGTGTTTAGTGATTTATTAGCACGAGATGACGACTACAACGACGGCGGTTATAGCGAGACGGGAACAATAATATTGTCAGTAAAAGGAAATGCAATAAAGTAGTGCATTATTCGTACGTTCCCTATCATCCAGTAGATTGCGGGAAGCTCCAATGATAAGAAGCTACAATTAGCTAGCAGCATCATCGGGGCGAAAAGGGTAGGTTCCCCTGGTAGGTAGAGAAAGAAAAAATGTTTTCGCTGCCAAATTCAGCCACTGTCGCAGATCAATCGCTTGTATTTGTAATGCATATCATAACACCTATTATAGATACGTTGAGGTTTGCCCCGCTGAAGGGAAAGGAAGGCAAGTGAAGTTCGTCGACGTCGTATGGAATAGCATATCTGCCCGCTAATCAACCTAATCAACTGCGAAAAATAATTGAAAGTGGAAACAGCTGCTAGATGTCGGTCCCAGTGAGACAGAACCAAGTGACTGAGAAAAGTGCGGCTAGAATGGTGGAAGACAACTTGTAGTGATGTGTTAGCTGCGTTCGTACATTGTTAATGTTTTCAGTTGTTGAGTTTTTATTTCCATCATATATTACTTATACACAGAGTCCTATTGACTATAGAGTTTAGCGCGTTTGTTTTGTTACCCGGGTCGGATATATTTTCGGCTCGTTTGGTGTCTTATCGCCCAGCAGCAGCAGCAACAAAGTAATTCCGTCTGTACACATACACACACCTTCTACTCGCGGATTGTGCGGCTCGTTTTTGCGCGATACGAGTACGAAAAAAGTGTAACTCCAAAATGCGAGTCGTAGCGCTCGTCAGTGGGGGCAAGGACAGTACCTACAATATGATGCAGGTGACGGCGGAAGGACATCAGGTGATAGCGTTGGCCAACTTGCACCCGAAAGATAAAGGTGGGTAGAACCTTCATTTCGCTGTCCGTTTTATGGCTGTGCTGATAGCACAGTCTGCTTTCTCCCCCGTGTTTTGGGCATGTGATTAGCACATATTGAATACGTAAACGTGAATGATTACTCAATGCCGACTGCTACTTAACCCCTAATTAATTTTAACAGCATGTACTGATAATGGTTTTTAAATGCATTTTTGGAGAGGTTTCATTTAATAATATTTTTATCAACGAAGCTGATTTCACAGATATATTCGTTTACTTCTGTGATACAGCGAGCACAGGTATCTTTTACCAAAACTTTCGTTTGTATTGTTTATTAGCAATATCAGCTTTACGAATAATCAGCTTATCATTTGAAATAGTATACCCCCACTGTAGAAGATCAGATATACCTATAAGAGCAAACAGGGAATGCGAAACATTGAATGTTCACGGTGCGATACTGCAATCGGAGAAATTTTAATGTATTAAAGACATCGATTCGTTAACCTCTACTGGTGAATTCATCTAGGAAACTTGCAAGAGGCCGCCGCTTGCCACGACGGGTCAGCGTCCAATGGATTGGTGAAGCTTTGCTTTTTTACTGAATCGTGGCAATACTTGTAACCGTATTTGACCTGCAATATGTTGGGCTATACCCCTACCATATACCCCTACCATATGCGACAGAATCAAGTTTCGAACAAGTGACAAAACGTTACTTCACTGAATACTTCGAAAACCAGGATTATCATTGCTCCCGCAGTTATCCCTACAGTTCATTCTCAGACAGTTTATCTGTATAAGCAAAGGTTTCTGAGCCGCAATGCTTTGAATGAGGCCTACGCCAAAATGCATACGCCATTTTAGGAAATTATTTTTGAATGGAGAAATTTTGTACCTCCACCTGTGAATAAAGTTTTTATCCATGTTTAAATTGAATATAATGTTAAACTTTTCGGTACACCCTTCCACAGATGAACTCGACAGCTACATGTACCAGACGGTTGGCCACCAGGGCATCGAAATGTTGGCGCAAGCAATGGAATTACCTCTGTACCGGAAGATCACCCGTGGCAATTCGATCAACACCAAGGGCAACTACGAACCGACCGAGGACGACGAGGTCGAAGATCTGTACGAGTTGCTGCGCCAGGTGAAGGAGGAACAACAGGTGGAAGCGGTTGCCGTTGGAGCCATTCTATCCGACTATCAGCGTGTTCGGGTGGAGAATGTGTAAGTGTGCATTGATTGACACATAATAAAGCCTGTTCTTAGCAGCAGCCAAAGACAGAAGGCAGCCGACAGTGCAGTCTAGCACAATGCATGCCCTGCATCTATCTGCTCATGAAAGATAACTCCAACAGGCGTACGATTTAGATCACGTTGTCACGAAACTGGTTTTGGTCTTGTGCTATCGTTTACGTAATGGATGACGATTCGAATCACGTTGAACCTATTAACTATCTAGTCCAAATTTGTTATTTATGGAACTGTTTTTAGTCTTGTGCTGTCATTTACGTAACCGATGACAATTTGATTCACATTGAGCTTTTTGACTATCTAGCTTAAATTGATTTTCTTCTTTCCAGTTGCAACCGCTTGCAGCTCATTTCGCTGGCCTATCTATGGCGACGGGATCAAACCGAGCTCTTACAAGAGATGATCGACTGCCAGGTGTATGCCATCATTATTAAAGTGGCTGCACTAGGATTGATGCCGGACAGGCATCTGGGCAAATCGCTCAAGGAGATGCAGCCGCACCTGCTTAAAATGAAAGACAAGTACGGTTTAAATGTTTGCGGCGAGGGTGGAGAGTACGAGACGTTCACCCTCGACTGTCCGCTGTTTAAAAGTCGCATCGTCGTTGACGACGTGCAAACGGTGATAAGTTCCGCCGATCCGGTCTGTCCGGTGGGCTATCTTAACTTTACCAAGCTCCGACTGTTGCCAAAAGAACGTGCCGAGACGGTAGTAATTAAGAACTCTCTTGACTTCATTGCTGATTTGAACGAGAGCAGCTACAGCGACCTGAGCGATCCGGACCTGAACGAGACCGAGCTAGAGTTAATCGAGAAAGAAACCAACGCCCGGGTGGCGGTTATGCGGAATTCTTTCAGTAAAGACGATCTTAACAAGATTGACGGTGGCGGTGGTGTATCTCGCAGTAACAGCATAACCAAAGATTGCACTAAGGAATTAGTGCCTCCTCGGTCGCCGGTAAAAATTATAACCAAACGGCTTAGCATAGACAACGGTGGTGAGGAAGGCAGTAGCGGCGGGATCGATTATACTGCTCGAACGAGTACCAACGAATGTGAGCGAGAGAAAGGACCCCTCACGAACCATCCGCGAGCTATAGTCAACTGCAAGGGCTGGATGTGGGTGGCAGGCATTCAGGGTGTAGCGGAGACCTCTAGTCAAGCAATGGAAATCGCACTTGCGTCATTGGAAGGTATGATTTTATATGAGTGAAAAAAATGTATTTGCCAATTTTTCTAAAACTTACTTTCTACCACCAGATTTGGTAACCTCTAATTCCTTTTCGCTTCGTCAAATTTGCTATATTACTATGTATATGCGTGATATGAACGAATACTCATTTCTGAACGAGATCTATTCCAAAGTGTTTGGGTTTACCAACCCACCGACAAGAGTAAGCTAGTTTTTTATTAGCCGTAGTTGCTATTAATGATTTTTTCGTCTTCGAAGGTATGTGTGGAATGCCCTCTTCCGGAAAACTGCCACGTTGTGCTAGAAGCTGTAGCATACAATCGGGAAAGATCATGTAAGTATACCCATCATTTTTTTCTACGTGGTGAAAATTGAGAAAACATTTCAAAACCGAATATCCACAAATATTTTTAATGTGATTGGCATATCTCCCTAAGCAAGTATCAAAAAGGTAGACGAAATAATTCCAAGAATATAGAGCTACTAGTAGGCAACAATCCACCAGTGGATTTAGTAGCAGTAGTTTCATAAACATTGGCAATTTGCATCTTCTTGCTAACTTACACAATAATGCGAACATTGGAAAGAGCCGAAATTAAAAATTTCATTTCTTTCTCACGGCCAAAACAATTGATCATATTGTTGGAGACTAACGTCAAGCCTTATGCACCCTGACAAGGACTCCTTTATTTTTCCACAGTGAAAATTCGGTTGGTACCTTTTCTTGCCAAGAAAAAAAAGCCAGTGGTAACTTTTCCAAAACTTGTATGTTTATGTGCTTCAATATGGTTGCTCATTATTAAACATAAAAAATAATAATTTATCAAAATTTTGTTAACCCTTAAATGCGCAATGTTGTTTTAAAACAACACTACTAAAAACGTTTAAAATATATATATTTCAGTATTTTTAGAAATATAATTATTTAGAACAGCTCTCTAGACTCTAACGAAGAAAACTTAACTGCTGGAAGTGCTGTATTTTAATGTATTGTTTTTATGTTAGCTGTCAAAATCTCAGAAACGAAAAAAAACATGGCAAGATTTCCGACTGGTGCTGACTGTCTTTGTAAATAAATTTTAAAATAAGGTTAGTGGTTAGTGAAAATGTCTGAATTATCAGTAATTATACTAACAAAAGGTCAATTTTACAGTTACTGTTAACAAAAGTAATTGTTTCGACTTTATTCTGCGATGAAGTCACAGTGTTGTTTAAAAACAACATGATAATATTTGCACAATAAAAAGTAAATCTTTCAATTTTTTTTATGCATATTGGTTAGTTTTAGAGCAGTAAACCTGTTAAACAAAGATTTTATGTTTTTAAATGATTTTTTAATGTCGTGAGCATTTAAGGGTTAAGAGCCACCGCGTTTTTTTGCCTTTCATAATGCGTCTGCATCGCATTCAAAAATACATGAAAATTACCTGCTATTTTTGAATTTTAGCTTCTCAAATGACATATGAAAGCGCAGTGAATAATATTTATGAGTTTATTAGTTATTACTCACTTGAAACACTTTCGAGGATGTAGTGCATTCTGGAGAGTATTACCTTCGGAAACTGGGTTTGGAGAAAACATTACACAACCGATTCTTTTTCTACTTTAATGTTTTTATAACCATCTCACGCAAACAAATTTCATCCATACGATGTTTGGCCTACTTAGGTCGCTTACAGCTAAGAACGAAAGCAATATCGTCGTCACTTTCCTCCGTGTCGAACTCGAAGTCGTCGCTTTCGTCGGCGTCGGCAGGGAACTCTGTCAGATAACCAGAATCACAAGCCGATCGCTTACGACATGCAGTTTCCTTCGCAATCAAACATGCTCTCCAGTTCATCAGCTCCCGAGTCAGGGTTGCTATTTCATGGTATGAGTAACCGGTTAATTCTTCCATGGTTTCGGTCCATACCATCTGTACTGGTAGTGACGAACGTGCAGCAGCCAGACAGGCGGAGGCCAACAGCGATGGCCGGATGTTAGTCATTTTGATATCCGTAAGCGTTAGGTCGAGATACTCCAGAACGAGTTCAATTGCTCGAGCGCGCCGTTCGAAAAACGTTTCGTCGCTAATTGACATAGAAAAATCCGATTTTCCTACAACGTTCAACAGCCAAAATTCCGCAAAGGTGGCTGCCGTAGGAATTATCAGGTGCCAGTTGAAAAACTTTAGTAGGAGCACCTCGAGTAGGATGAAATCTGAATAAGGATACTGGTTCCTGACCAATTCATTCATACTGGCTAGCGTTGGAACGTTTGGCTCGTTTTCTTCCATTTTGGCTGCCAGCAGCAAACAGGACAAGGCGACGAGATTTAAACGATTATCATTAATACTGTGGTTGTCCATGAAGGCATCTAAGAGATAGATGGCTGTAATTAAAAACGGTGCAAGCTTTTTTATCGCTTTCCAAAGTTGAATTATAATTATTTTTCAAATACCCAAATGAACAGTAGATCTTCGAAGTAGCTCGCATTCTCCGATACTCCGAATAAAATTGACCATCACATCGCGGTACCGCAGTTGTGGTGATGTGTAACGCATCGTAAGTCGATTTAACTCTGTTTCTTGCAAGATCCAGATAATCTCGTCGCTGTACTCGGTGCATTGCTCCCCGAAGTAGAGCAGCTGGTAAACAAAAAAGGCTTAAAAGCTAATCAAAAGTGAACTCCACCAGTATTACATACCGTCGAATTATCGTGAAACTGTATTTCCATATCTTCCCTATTCTTTCTAAGTATTTGGTCTTTATTTTAAAAGCAGAATTTAAGTTCATTCATTGCAAAATAACAAATAAAACGTTTCAATTAACACATTCCACACTGCCATTCGCGATGACGGAAGACTCTGACCGACACGACATTCCTAAGCTGCGAAAGTGTGCCAAAATTTTCACCGTCTTTTATCTGCACGAATGTTGTTTGACCTTTGACAGATGACTGCACGAAAAATTGTAAAAGGACAAAGTCTAAAAAACAGAAGGTACTTGATTATGTGCACAACACACACTGACTTGGGAGCAGGGATGTCACATTACAATCTTATTTGAATTTATAAAAATCTTACTCATCATCTGTAGGTATAAAACACTTCTTTGGCATCGCGCCATGTTTCAAGGGCTAACATCTCAACATATGTGTAAACGAGATAGCATATCACCCTCTCTTTTCATACATCTTTATCTTACTACTGACAGCGGTCACAAATTAATTTGAGCCCAGTACATCAGTTCATTGTCATTCACTGTTACTCGGTATAGGGATGCCAATGGCTCGGTATAAAATCTGCAGATCTTGTGAAAATGTGTAGGAATCTTCGGTTTTAAAAAATATTTCAATTTTAACCTGCATTAACAAAGTTTATTTCAGTAAAAAAAAATCAAATAAAAAAATTGGCTTACCCACTTAAAATACCCACTGGCACCACTGAGTGTTCGATTAGAAAATAATGATAGCTTTCACATTTTTTTCGAAAATCTCGGTTCACCTAACTAAAATTACGGCACAAAATATCCGTAATCTCGGTATAGTGATAGCTCGGTAATATTTGATGCCGAAATTTCAGTTAGGTTGAATCGAGATATACGATAAAATGTGACAGCTGTCATTATTTTATTAACCGAGCACTCAGTGGTGCCATTCTCGGCAAACATTACCGAGACCTGGCAATAAATTTTCAAGTGTGTATAACTTGAATAAAAGTTTGCTACAGAATTGAATGTCTTAAGAAAATCAAAACGAATACTAGAAAATGAATTAGGACACCCAAACGGGATCTCAAAATCAAGCCATGTCCCACCCATTCCACATGTTTGGCGAAATTTATTGTTGATCATCGACAACACCGAATTACGAGTGCTCTAATTCGGTGGTTTTCAACCTTTTTGGTTTCGCGGCCCTTTTTGCTAAACACAAAAAGCTCCGCGGTCCCCTTCGTGAAGCACAGAGAGCTTCGCGACCCCCCCAAAAGAATTTCTGAAACCGCTGCAATTAACCACGCTCGGTTGAGAAAACTGTGATAAATATTTGTATAATAATCCCAGGAAAATTTTTTCTCCGAAACTCGTTTTCCAAAAGATATTTTCCAGAATATGCAGACTTTTGCTCGAAAGGTATTTTACTTTTCCTCCGCAAATTTGAAAAAACTTAATTCTATACAAACGGTAACACCGTTTGAAATTCGTATCAACGCAGGACGGTATTTTTCATGCTTCATCTTCTAATCGATCAAATCGGTTGGTTAGTTTTTGCCTTCGCAATTCACAAAAATTTGAGCCGCCGTTATAACTTCCATAAATTTAGAAACATTGCAAAATGTTTGTTGGCGCCGCAACGTCGAGCCACCCTACAATCTTCGATCGAGAGTGGTATAAATCGTTTCCCGCGCGACGAAAGTGCATCGCTACATAATTGGCGCCATAGCCAGCTCTCTCCCTCTCTTAACTACATTGCTCATTGTTATAAATCCTATAAAAACCCAATCCCCGCCAATATTAGAATAGAGTCAAAGTTAAATTGTTAAAGATAACACCTGATTATTATATCTTCCGAAATCCATTTTAAACCGTTGGCTGTTCGTTCGTTCGATTGCGATAGTTACCCGCGTTACAACCAAAGTTCTCGCAACTTCATATGGTCCTTCGAACCGGATTGCGAAAAGTTTCGCCCGGAACCGCGTAGAAAGTGATCGCTAGTGCCCGTGAATTGGCCCCGTTGCCGCTAAATAGTGCTTCTGCCGATCGGCATAATAGTGATCCGAAGAGAGTTTGAGCTAAAGAAGAGACATTTGGACAAAAAGTGCGCGAAATCCACCAAGATGGATCGACTTATCCGCGAACGTAAATCATTAGAACCCCGCCTGAAGCGCATTTCGGAAACAGTGGAAAAAATCCGACCAGAAGCGGTCGACGAAATTGACTTACAAACTGAGTTAGATGCTCTGAGTGAAGTGTGGATGGCCTTTTGCGGCGTACATAAGAAAATTTTGGACCTGTGCGAAGAAGAAAGTGCATACGACGAAGCCATGAGCCGTCAAGGCAAGTTCGAGAGTTGCTATATCGGTCTGAAAACCCGATTATTAAAACTGTTGAAAATCGTTAAAAATCGCGACCAGCCTGCTCCCTCTGTGCCCTCCCAGCAAGATGTCATCCAGCAATTAGCAGATCAGCAAGCCGAATTTCTTCGCATCATGTCCGCTAACATGGTTTCACCTGCAATGCATGCGGCCGTCATGCCTCCCGATGCATCTCGACTCCCGGACCTGAAGTTGCCCCAGGTGAATATCCCTAAATTTAGTGGAGACTATCTCGAGTGGCAGTCGTTTAAAGATCTTTTCGATAGCTTGGTCGAGCAAAATCCAACGCTAAAAGATAGCCAAAAATTATACTTTTTAAAAACCAACCTCGCTGGTGAGGCGCCTTCTTTAATTTCACACCTTAAAATCGAAGACGCGAATTATAAACCTGCTTTAGAAAAGTTGGCATCCCGGTATGATAAACCCCGTGAAATAGCGAGCAAGCATATACAACGATTTCTATCGCAACCACCGCTTTCGTTTGCCTCTGCCAGTGGCTTGCGAGCACTGCATGACGTGTCAGATGAAGTTCTCCGAGCGCTCAAAGCCATGGCTAGAGAGGATCGTGATACATGGTTGCTTTTTATACTGAGCGAAAAGGTGGATCCCGATACCAAACAGCTATGGTGTCAAAAAATTGCCGAAATGAAGGAAGAAGAGATTACCCTAACGCGTTTTCTAAAATTTGTTGAAGCAAGAAGTTTCGCTTTGCAATCGGCGCATCCGAATAAACCTAAAACATTCGTACCCGCAAAATTTCCTGCTAGAGAAGTAACAAAATTCGTCACGACAAACCCCACATTTTGTGAAGTCTGCTCAGCACAATATCATCACCTATTTCAGTGCGGCAAATTTATTCACATGAGCTATCACGAACGACTAGCTCAAGTAAATCGATTAAAACTGTGCCGAAACTGTCTCAAAACACATCCCGGTAGCAGCTGCAAAGCTGGTTCATGTAGAAAATGTAACTTTCCACATCACACTTTGCTGCATCCACCTATCACTGGTTCACAAACACCAAACACGGCTGAATCATCAACCGATCAGCTACAATCCGCGCAATCATTTATTTCGGCACTAGATTCTGCTGGTGGCCTTGGCTCCGCAAACGTCCTCCTAGCTACAGTGGCTATTAACGTCCTAAATAAAAAAGGGCATCCTCATGCCTGTCGCGCTGTTTTGGATAGCGCATCGCAAGTCAACTTTATCAGTGATAGCCTCCGTAAGCAGCTTGGTATCGACACCTCGCATGCTAATGTGGATCTGGAAGGCATCTCGGCAGCTACCGCTCACGCAGATCGAATTGCAGACATCGTTATCACATCTCGCTGCACGAACTATCGAACCTCCGTGCCTTGCCTTGTATTGGAGAGAATAACAAAATTTCTCCCATGCAAACCAGTAAACACTCAAGATTGGCCTATTCCCCTCTCAATACCCCTGGCGGATCCACTATTCCATTGCCCGGGTAAAATAGATGTTCTTCTCGGAACTGAGTTATTCTTTCAGTTGCTTGAGCCCGGCAAAATTGTCCTCAGTCCAGACAACAGGCTACCCATACTACAGAATACAAAGCTCGGATGGGTGATTGCCGGCCGCTATCATGAGTCTAAGCCGTCATATGACTCTCACTCTCCGACCTGTTTGCTAATCTCCGCCAAGGATAATCTTTCTCCGCATAAGCAAACGTTCTGCGAGATAGAGGACAAACGATCAAACGATCATCATCTCACTGATGAGGAACAACGTTGCGAGAAACATTTTACGGAGAATACCATTCGAGATAAGTGCTGTAAATTGGAAGTACGGCTCCCGTTACTATCAGACTCGACTGAACTGGGAGAGTCGAGGCCAATTGTGGAGAAAAGACTTAACCATATCGAAAGAAAGTTGGACCGATATCCATCTCCTAAAGCTAAGCACGATGAATTCATGCATGATTACATTGATCTCGGCCACAAGTTGTTAGTAGAAGAGAACAAGTCACCCAAAAAATGCGTGTATCTCTCACGCTATCGTGAGATTAAAACCACCAGCTCAGCCACAAAATGCCGAGTGGTTTTTGATGCTTATGCTAGAGTTTTGAATGGACTCTCTTTAAAAGACACTCTTATGTGTGACCCAGAAGTACAGGACTCATTGATAAACACTTTGCTTCGTTTTCGTTTGCCACCTGTCGTACTTGCTGGTGATACGAAGCAGATTTATCCTAAGGTTTGGCAGCGTCGTGATTTTTTCAAAATTCTGTGGAGTTGGTCGAAAGAAGAACCCGGTAAAGAGTATCACTTAAACACAGCAACGTTTGGCACGAAAGGCGCTTTTTATCCGGGCATCAAATGCGTTCAACAGCTTGGCCAACTACAATCGAGACACGGAGTGAAACGCGGCAGGTCTTTGCACCAGCTCAACCCGTTCCTGGATGAAAACGGCCTCGTCAGGGTGGGCGGACGGCTGCAGCAATCGGAATTAAGCGTCGATAAAAGGCATACTGTTTTACTACATCAAAATTCAATACTAACCGCTTCAATACTGTTACATTCTCACCAAGAAAATTTGCACTGTGGTCTGCAGTTACTCTTAGCGTCCGTTCGAGGACGTTTTTGGATACTTCGTGGTATCAGCGCTACTCGCAAGGTGTGTCAAAATTTTGTGGTCTGCGATCGCACTTGGTCAGCTCGTATCGTGCCGCAAATGAGACAACTACCAGCGAATTGTCTTCAACCACTTTTACCCTTCTCCATTACTGGCGTGGACTATGCTGGTCCGGTGGATATTTTTGGCCGCAGAACTGTACCATCCAACAAGTACATCGCTCTGTTTATCTGCTTCGGAACGCGAGCGGCGCATTTAGAAAAGTGGCAGAGATCATCCCTCAATCTGGCCGAAATTGACTTTGTGCTATTCGTCGTTGAAAACGCAAAACCCCAACAGCGGCCCATGGAACGCGTGTTTCTGCTGCATCCTGGAACTGATGGATTTGTGCGAGTAGTTCCATTTAAAATGTCCACCGGAGTATTTCGTCGCGACATCAAAAAGCTTTATCATTTCCCGCTAGATGTAAATGAACTTGTAGCGGGTCGTAATGGAACAGAAATTACTAACCGTAATTTGGTGGGCGGATTATGTTGGCGCCGCAACGTCGAGCCACCCTACAATCTTCGATCGAGAGTGGTATAAATCGTTTCCCGCGCGACGAAAGTGCATCGCTACATAATTGGCGCCATAGCCAGCTCTCTCCCTCTCTTAACTACATTGCTCATTGTTATAAATCCTATAAAAACCCAATCCCCGCCAATATTAGAATAGAGTCAAAGTTAAATTGTTAAAGATAACACCTGATTATTATATCTTCCGAAATCCATTTTAAACCGTTGGCTGTTCGTTCGTTCGATTGCGATAGTTACCCGCGTTACAACCAAAGTTCTCGCAACTTCAATGTTTGATGAATTCACAAACATGTTTTGATATACTGTTCCAAAAATTTTAGTTTCTGCCCTTTAATCGTATACTAAATATTGTAAAAATACAAGTGATCGTTAGCTAGCAATACTGTGTTTCAAGATTAAATCCTCATAATCATTATTGATTTACCTCACATTTGAGATTAACAATTCAATAACTGTTATAACTTTCTTTTTATGATTATGCAGCTTCGGAGCTGCAGCACAAAAGACACACGATGCACGTTCAGGGAATTTCCCACTGGGCCCCAGCCAATATCGGAACTTATAGTCAATCGACAAAGGTGCGATATTCATTCAACACTAATCCAATCGGTTGGTCTGATCGCCAATTTTAATTTTGATTAACTTATCTTAGGTCGGTCACATAACGTACATTTCGGGTCAAATCGCCTTGGTCCCGGGTAGCATGACCATCATCGAGGGCGGTATAAGGCAACAGTGCAAACTTACACTACGTCACATAAGTCGAATAGCAAGTGCGATGCACGCTCAGGGTCTGTTGCGGGATGTCGTTCAGGTTGGTGTTTTAATCCGTTCGTTGAAACCCAGCGTTCCTTTACTTTGGCATTTCTCTTTCGCAGGGAATTTGTTTTGTTACTAATCCAAGCTATATCTCGGAAGCCCGCCGTCAGTGGGAGCGACGGACGGCTAATGCCATAATCGATTACATCGTAGTTCCGGCCTTACCACGAGGCGCCCTAGTTGAGTGGCAAGTCTGGGCACACACGCACAACGACAAGTTTGACTGTAAGTAGTGGCGTGGCAGCAGGTTTTTTACCCCCTAATCATCTTATCGTTATCTCTATTAACAGACGAAGAAACGGGTTGCTCCATAGCTGACTACACAATTTCCATCCGAAGACGATGGAATTATGAGAACAATTGTGCGGCAGTTGTGTGTTACGTTTCCACAGGTTTGTTTGCAATCGTAGTCCTAAAGTGATAGAACGTAACATTCAATATTTTGCTAGGTCTAGCATCTTCATCAACCAAACTAGCGGAATTGAGCGATGACTTCATGCAGCGTCACAATCAGACTGCACAGGCAATCAGCCGCGAGCAGATCCACGACACTATAGCGTACGTGCTGCGGAAGTTACTCCAGGACTACCCGATGGGGAATAGTCCCTCGAACGAATCCTGTTCCTCGTCGTCGGATGATCATCATTACCAACATCAGCATCACCATCATCACACGACAGATGGCACAAGCGGCAGCAGTCATCCGCATCAGGAGGCGGAATATTCCAAGCCAACCGTGCATCTGCGCTTCTTCTACCAGGTGGGGGCCAGCGTTTCCGTGCAGTCCCTGGTAGAAGCAATCGAAAGTTTCCTCAGCTCACCGTCCAACATAGCTCGAATCGCATACACCGTCGTTCCGGCATGTCATCTCCAAAATTTCAGCACTTTTATCTCGATTTGTGGCTTGCGACATCACGAGTAAGAGGTTTTCGATACGTAACGTTTTCTTTTTTCTACGGTTTTTGCCTGCGCCTTTCACTTTTACAAAGAACAAAACAAAAATCACCCCGCTTAGGCACACGCTATCGTTTTTGGAACATCTTTTTTTATTCAGTAATTAAATAACGAAGATTGCACTTTACGGAACATCTTAAAGCAGAACCATTTAAAAAAAAAATCGGCGGATCAAAAATAATTCTATTAGAAGCGAAAAAGTCTCCAAGGCAAACTTATTGGATAACCACTTTACTGAAACTGTACTGCACAAGCGGAATGTTTTACGAATATATTGAATGTTGATAGATTAAAAATAATAAAAAAGAATCGTACCTAAACTGAAAAAATACAGCTTAAGATTGTTTTTAGCACTTTCCGAAGATATCCGAACTACTGGGCCCAACTCTCTGTCTACAAAACTCTCTTGTCCCCATAAATTTCGCTAATCATGATACATATTTTAAATATCTAATAAATTCCTTTGCATATTTTCCGTAAAATATATTTTTTCAAAGACAGTAATATATTTTATCGTTGTAAAAACGAATGACAATGGATTGTTGAGAGCTGTATCTAGTAGAAAATTTTGTAAGCTTTTAAATGAAACTAATACACTCAAAGTTAGAGCCACTTTATGGAAAAGTATCGACAAAAAATCGAAGTTGAATAACTCCCAGGAAAATAACGTTATAACATAACAGGTAAAAGAGTTTTTTTTATCAAATGTGGCCCTCTATCAGCCCCTGACATACTCCCAACAAGGAACCAATCACCCTGTATAAGTACACTTGTTTTATATTCGAATTCGAATGTAGGCTGAAAACCCGTTACTCTTTCTTAATAATATTTTTTTTTTTTTTTTTTTTTTTTTTTTTTAAGGGGGGATTTGTTAGTAGCTTAAGTATTTATGATAAATATTAGTAAATAATGAGTATGTGTGTCCAATCACAAATGGTGACTTCTCAACACTGTTAGAAATTTGTAATTTTAATTGTTAGGATTTGTTTGCTTTCGCAATTAGGACTTATCATTCGTAGGGATTTAAACCTACTTGTCAAGAAAGGGAAGTAAACTTACAACTAACTTAATTGCTAACTTATTGGCTATAAAGAGAGCTTATCGTAGCAATTGAGGATTGCAACGATTTTTGTCGAAAATTGTTAATAATTTTATTTGACATAGCTTCTAATGGTTCAACACCAGTAAGTCTATGTAATTCGAGTGTACCAAACCAAGGAGGACGCTTCAAAATCATTTTCAGAATTTTATTCTGAATCCTTTGGAGCGTTTTCTTCCTTGTTGAACAGCAACTTGACCAGATCGGTACAGCATAAAGCATTGCTGGTCTAAAAATTTGTTTGTAAATCAAAAGTTTGTTCTTCAAACAAAGTTTAGAATTCCTGTTAATGAGAGGATATAAACATCTCGTATATTTGATGCACTTGGCTTGTATACTCTCAATGTGCTCTTTGAAAATAAGTTTTTTATCATAAATTAGTCCCAAGTACTTAACCTTGTCGGACCAACTTAAAATAACCCCATTCATCTTGACAACGTGATTATTGTTTGGCTTGAGGAAAGAAGCCCTAGGCTTATGCGGAAAAATTATCATTTGAGTTTTAGAAGCATTGGGAGAGATTTTCCACTTTTGCAAGTAGGAAGAAAAAATATCTAAACTTTTCTGCAATCGACTGCATATGACACGAAGACTTTTTCCTTTTACGGAAATGCTTGTGTCATCGCAGAACAATGACTTTGTGCATCCTGGAGGCAAATCAGGAAGATCTGAAGTGAATATGTTGTACAGGACTGGACCCAAGACTGAACCTTGAGGTACACCTGCTCTGACAGGAAATCTATCAGATTTTGAATTCTGATAGACAACCTGCAGAGTTCGATCAGTAAGATAATTTTTTAAAATTTTGATTAGGAAAATTGGAAAATTAAAAGTTTGCAATTTCGCAATCAAACCTTTATGCCAAACACTGTCGAATGCTTTTTCTATGTCTAAAAGAGCAGCTCCAGTGGAATAACCTTCAGATTTGTTAGTTCGTATCATATTAGTAACTCTGAGCAATTGATGAGTTGTGGAATGCCCATGGCGAAATCCAAACTGTTCATCTGCAAAAATTGAATTTTCGTTGATGTGTGACATCATTCTGTTAAGAATAATTCTCTCAAACAGTTTACTTATTGAAGAAAGCAAACTGATTGGTCGATAACTTGAAACTTCAGCTGGGTTCTTATCCGGTTTTAAAATGGGAGTAATTTTTGCATTTTTCCATAATTTGGGAAAATATGCAATTTTGAAGCAGCAATTGAAAATTTTCACTAAAAATTCCATTGTGCTCTCAGGGAGATGTTTGATTAGTATATTAAAGATTCCATCGTCACCAGGTGCTTTCATATTTTTGAAATTTTTAATAATTGATTTAATCTCATTCAAGTTAGTTTCAATTATTTCTGCAGGTAAAAAATTCTGGGAAGAAATTAAATCAAACTGACGTGTGACTTCATTTTCAATTGGACTCACAAAATTCAAATTTGAGTTATGAACACTCTCAAACTGCTGAGCAAGTCTTTGAGCCTTTTGTTCATTGGATACAAGAAAACGTTCACCATCTTTTAAAACTGGAATAGGCTTTGAAGGTTTCTTAAGAATCTTCGACAGCTTCCAAAATGGTTTTGAATATGGTTTCAATTTTTCAACTTTAGTCTCAAAATTTTGATTTCTCAGAAGAGTAAATCTATGCTTAATCTCTTTCTGTAAATCTTTATAAATAGTTTTAAAAACAGGGTCACGAGAACGTTGATATTGACGTCTGCGGACATTTTTCAAACGAATTAGAAGTTGAAGATTTTCGTCAATTATTGATGAATCAAATTTCACTTGAACCTTTGGAACAGAATAATTCCTGGCATCAACAATTGCACATTTTAATGCTTCCAAAGCGGAATCAATATTCACTTCGTTTTGCAAATCCAGCTCATTATTGAAATTTCTCTCAATATGAGTTTTGTATCTTTCCCAATTAGCCTTGTTATAATTAAAAACAGAGCTCATAGGGTTTAAAACTGATTCATGTGATAAAGAAAAAGTTATTGGAAGATGGTCAGAATCAAAGTCAGCATGTGTGATCAAATCACTACATACATGACTTTGATCTGTTAGCACCAAATCAATTGTTGAAGGGTTTCTTACAGAAGAAAAGCATGTAGGACTATTCGGAGACAAAATAGAATAGTATCCTGAAGAACAATCATTGAATAAAATTTTGCCATTGGAATTACTTTGAGAATTATTCCATGAACGATGTTTAGCGTTAAAATCGCCGATTATGAAAAATTTCGAACGATTTCTGGTGAGTTTTTGTAAATCACCTTTAAAATAATTTTTGTGCTCGCGTGTGCATTGAAATGGTAAATATGCTGCGGCAATAAATAAAATCCCAAGTTCAGTTTGAACTTCAATTCCCAAAGTTTCAATAACTTTCGTCTCAAGATGGGGAAGAGCACGATGTTTGATTCGGCGATGAATAACAATTGCAACTCCACCGCCGGAACCCTGAATCCTATCATATCTATGAACCACGTAATTGGGATCATATTTTAATTTTATGTTAGGTTTCAAAAATGTTTCAGTAATAATTGCAATATGCACATTATTTACTGTTAAAAAATTAAAAAGCTCATTCTCATTGGCCTTCAATGAGCGAGCATTCCAATTTAATATTTTAATTGTTTTATTTAAAATCATTGCTAAATTTTAAATTAGAAACAATTTTAATAGTAAAATTTGTGCCTATTTGAATGGCTTCAAACATTGATTTTGCCTGCAACATGGCGTTCATAAGATCGAACATTGCCTGTTGCAAAAAAGAAAGTTTACCTGCCGTAATAGGCCCCAGGCAGTTGACATTAGAAAAAATATTTTCGGCAGCAATATTAGCTGGAGTAACAGGTGTACAATTATTTTCTAGCGTGTTTTGCTTACCCATATTACCGGTCATTTTCGAACTACCAACACTAGGCGGTATAATGTTCGAACTACCTGTAACCTGTGCATAAGTTAAACGGGTATGCAAAGGAGTAGGTAAACTATGCGTCACTGGTACGCTTGGAGAATTTTGTTTTGAAGTTGGTTTTAATTGAGAAATTGAATTTTGTTTACCTTGCCTGGCCTTAACAATTGCTAAACGGACTGGGCATTGATAAAAATTTGACATATGGTTGCCGTTACAATTCGCACAGCGAAAATTTTTACTCTCTTTCACAGGACATGTGTCCTTTTTGTGAGAAGAGTCTCCACAATTAAGACATTTTTGGTCCATGTTACAGAATTTGGAACCATGGCCATAACGTTGGCAAGTACGGCATTGGGTGATATGCTTTTCACCTCCGCCATACTTCCTATAAATTTCCCACTTTACACGCACATTATACAAAGCATGTGCTTTTTCAAAAAACTTTAAGTTGTTAACCTCATTGCGGTTAAAATGAATTAAATAATTAACAAGGGAAATTCCAGTTCTCTGACTGTTTTCGCCTCGTGATTTTTGTTTCATTAGAATTACTTGGGTAGGGGCTATGCCAAGTAATTCTGTTAAAGTAAGTTTGATCTCATCAACGGTTTGATCGTTGGTGAGACCTTTCAAGACAACCTTGAACGGCTTGGCGTTCTTGGTGTCATATGTAAAAAATTTGTACATCTTGTCAGTTAAATACTGAACAAGACGATCACGACCCTTTACTGAGTCGGCTAATAAGCGGCATTCACCTCTACGGCCAATTTGATAGGTAACTTTAACGTCAGAAACAAACGTTGAAAGTTCCTTTTTGAATATATTAAATTCAGAAGAAATAGTTACCACAATAGGTGGAACTTTCTCCTTTTTTAAAGATTTTATATTTTGTATAGTTTCATTATTAATAACTTCCATTTCACCAGCTTCTTGCTCAGGCAAAATATCAAAAGGATTGTCACTACAGACACTCGATGTGTCAGAAAGAGATGCCTCTCTTTTCCTCCCCGCAGCGATGCGAGGTTTCTTTTTCCGTCCAGCCATTTCAGGTGATACGAAAAAAGTTAAAACAAATGTTAAATTCAAAAGTAGGTAGTCTTGAGAAAGACTGATGTGAAATAACTTCCAGGTAATCTTTAAAAGACACACTGACAAAACACAAACTTTGAAGCTATAGGCAGTCAAAGACCAGTCCACAAGCAACCGAAAAAACGTCTGATCTGTAGGACAGTTCAAGACGCACTGTCTTTCTTAATAATAAATTTTACATTGTACACCCTTATTCTTGTTTACGGCCGTATCGCTTTCGTACGAAAGCAGCAGCGGCGATTCATAAATCGAGTAGTTGGCTCGTTCTGCAAATAGTTTCTGGATCGAAAAGCAGGGTCGAATGTGCTACGTTGTCGAAGCGTGACTTGGCTGTTGTTAAAAGTCAATCTTTCAGCAAGAAGTTGGCTGTCAGTACGTCCGGATAAAATGTTCGTGAAGAAGACGATGTCGTTTATCTTGTCAAGGTTCACCAGAGAGCACAGATCTTGATAGGGAGGTAGTTCTTCTCCATTCTACCTAGGGAACCTATACATTAGAGAAATGACAAGACACTCACCGTTAAGGCAACTGTCAACATCAAAACGGATAACGGCAATGCAAAATTATACAGATCGCCCGTTTTGATGTTGACAGTTGCCTTAACGGTGAGTGTCTCGGCGTCTCTCTGGTGTATAGGCTGACTAATTCTACCCGAGATTCCTAAGAGCAAACTTTAAGAATTTTTTCTGGACTGCTTCGATTCGCTCTCTGTGAGTTACGTCGTAAGGCCGCTAAACGACCCTTGCAAAATCAAGTTTGCTCCGGTTGTTTATTTTCCGCAGCAGCTGCGATGATGACACTACCGTTGTGAGCGATAAAACAATGAATTTAACTTTTAATAAGAGATAGAATAGTTTTGTTTCAGTCAACTTCCACCTACACAACTATGTGGGATAGGTAGGAAAGGGAAAAACAATATGAGAATTCAACCGAGTTCCCCTTTTCCTGGATTATGTATCGAATATTACGATTTTTTTTAAACAATTGCATCTTTTAGGGAGTTACACCAAAACGTTTTTTACAAACAATATTGCACGCTAGCCTAGAGGGTTAATAGCGGTTTCGATCAGCTAGATTAGTTGAGAGATTTCGTTATCGATATTGTTTTTGACATATTTTGTATGTTGTAGGATAAGTACAACGATACACCGTACCCCAGTGCTGACTCGAGAAAATTTCAAGCTCGAAAAGATCCTCGACCTGATCGGGAATCGAACCCTATATCACAATCGTGTGGGAGAGCTAGCAGACTGACATCGCTAACCACAGAAACACGGGGACATTTTTTTGTAATATTTTTTGAATGTTTTTGAACAAAAACGGTTTCTTTTAGATGTGTAGTGTGTTTATCTTCAAACAAGGAAGACGAATCAACAAAAAGTGCATTTTGGTCATTTGAGTCTTACGTCAACCATGCAACACATGTGATAACCGTTTACGGACTTGGAAGCTTGCTCAGTGTGATGGCCAAGACCTCTGCAATGTCTCTGCAGAACTCCGGTACATGGTACTTTTTGAAATATTTGAAAGTGAACGGAATTTGTAGAATTTTTTGTAGCCACTTTGTAGCTGGCAAAATCAGCAATTACCTCTTCAAACCCATGTTCGAGTTGAAAAGAAAAGCATTTAGCGTACATTTTTCTGAAGGTATTCAGAGTCTGAAAATCGTCATATTACATGAAATTTTATTAAAGATTGTTTACTAGAATAACTAACCCTGACATAATCCGAAAGATCTGGATTGTTTGCCAAACATTTCGCAGTGCATAAAAGTGCGTCACTAGCTCTTCCGACGAATCCGTATGTCATTTGTTGGTGCCTTACCTGTGCTCGTTCCATCCTCAAGTTCAGCCAATCTCGAGGGACTTGAAAATCGTATTATTTCTGTCTTTTTATTTCATGGAGATCCATTTGAAAGAAAAACATCGACGTTGAAATTTTTTAAAATCCGCCTACTTTTCTCAAATAGAACACAATAGGTTGAAATTCATCGTTCACCATTCACTCCACAGAAAGCAACATTAAACCTACCCTAAAGCTA